>NC_051179.1:132713672-133359780 GCF_013339695.2 Rhipicephalus sanguineus | reverse complement strand
CGTCCATCAGAGAAACGGTGAGAGCTCTAGTTCGGCTAGTGCGCAATGAATGACGGCGTCGTGGAGGGAGAGAAAATCCCATCCTAGGATGACGTCGTGAGAGCAGGCAGGAATTATGATCAATTCGACGGCGTAGAGAGCATCCTGAATAATGACGCGGGCGGTGCACACCGCTGTAGGGTGAATACTTTGGGCGCTGGCTGTACGGAGGGACAGACCGGAAAGTGGTGTCGTGACTTTTCGCAGTAATCGGCTAAGTTTGGCGTCCATGACGGATACGGCGGCTCCAGTGTCGATAAGGGCAGATGCACGAACACCGTCCACAAACACGTCTATCACGTTCGATGGGCTTCGCTGAGGGCTTTCGGCAGTTCGATAGCGTCGCAGCCCTTGCCTCGTGGACTGCGACGACTAGTTTTCCTGGTCACGTGAGACCGGACATGGACGCCTCGGCGACAGTGAGCGACGCCGTGGAGACGGTGACCGGCGGGTAGACGGTGCGGGGCGGGACGTCGGTGACATAGGCGGCGCTTGGTCATAATAAGGTCGGCTTGATTGGCTGGGGAGGGCTGATGCGACCCGAGGCGGCTCCATGCGATTGCAGTAGCGTGCGACGTGACCGGCGCAATCGCACGCGAAGCAGATGGGGCGGTTGTCGGAAGTGCGCCAACGGTTCGCGGGTCCCATCCATGTCGCAGAACGGGATGGACGAGACGGCTGCTGATATGAGGGCATTGTGGGCAGCAGTCGGGGCCTGGGGACGACGTCGACGTACGTAGGCGGCACAGCCGCGTCGAAGGCCTGGAGTCCGACGACGGCTTCGGCGTAACTTCGCGGTGCAACCACAGGAATCGCTGGTGGCGGCCTGGCTACAGCTTGCGCGTAGCTTAGTGGCGCATGCACTGGAGGCGGTTGGTGGTATTCAGGAATGACCTCTGGGATTTCCTGCTGAATCGCTCGGCGGAGAGGAGGCAGAAGGGCAGTTGGCGGCTGGTCAACATGCTGCGGTGGAGCGAAAGCCAGTAGAGAGACCTGACGGGCAATTTCCTCACGCACGAACGACTTGATTTCGGCGAGCAAGGTGGAGTGGTCGGAAATGGCCGACAAGCCCGCGAGATCAGCCTCGCGTGATGGCGGTCGACGGGTCATCAAGCGCTGCCGGCGCAGCTCCTCGTAGCTTTGGCACAGCGTGATGACCTCTGCCACTGTGCGAGGGTTTTTGGCCAGCAGCATGGTGAAGGCATCGTCGTCGATGCCTTTCATAACATTCCTGATTTTGTCAGACTCCGGCATGCTCGCGTCGGCTTTTTAGGGGCGAAGCTCCTTAAGGCGGCACCCGTTCGTCCCTCGTAGTCGTAGTCGTAGTGCGTAACCAGTCTTACGCTTTGACCTCCAAGGTGGTGCCGGTGGGAGATTTTTCCTGTGCGTTGTTGAACAATAAAAAAATCGCAGCGTGCCCGTTAACTAAAAGCCGAATTCTTCTGTCTCTCATTCCCCATTAGCAGCCATTGGCATGTTCCAGTAGGAAACGTTAGTAAAAGTAGAAGTGTAAGTGTTAGCTAAAAGCCGACTTCTTCTGTCTCTCATTCCCATTAGCAGCCATTGCTTACCTCCAAGGTAGTGCCTGGTGAGATTTCTCCTGTGCGTGATTAAACAATAAAAATTTTGTTCAAAACGCCGTTGATTGATGAAATAAACCAACGAAAGACGCCAGATGTTTTGTAAAAGCAAAACGAAAGAACGCCAGATGTTTCTAAAGCAAAACGAAAAGGCGCCAGCTGCTTAACGAAAGACGCCAGATTTTTCTAAAGCAATGGTTTTCTAAGCAATGAAAATTCACAGCGTACATGTAAAATTAAAGTGAGCTGCAAGTCGTCATAACTCATCGAACCTTTAGTATAAACGCGCCCGATCTCACGTCGGTGATGATGTACTGGGCAGAATTCACGGAAGATTCACGGTTTACCGATGAACCTCCGCAGCTTCGCCCACTAATCATCATTCACTCCGTGGATATGCTGTGATTTTTTTGCACAAGTCAAGGGTGTCTTCAATGTAGCTCGTGAACGATTCACCGGCCTGTTGTGCCCGTTGACGTAACCGCTGTTCGGCTTGCAGCTTACAGACGGCAGGGCGGCCAAACACGTCGACGATGGCGGTCTTGAAATCGGACCACGTCGGGAAATCGGATGCATGGTTGTTGTACCACATACCTGCCACACCCGCGAGGTAGAAAACCAAGTTGCTCAGCTTGCCTGCTTCGTCCCATTTATTGGGAACACTCACCCGTTCGTAAATCGCGAGCCAGTCCTCCACGTCGGTGCCATCCGCGCCGGTGAAGACAGGAGGGTCGCGGATGCGGGGGACACCGGGACAAGCGGTCGGAGCAGGAGGCGGCCTTTGCTGAGCGGCGTCTTGCGGCATGGTAGATGGCACGGTACGGGATCGAAGCTCCAGAGGCATCGAATGGAGACAGAAGTTGCGGTGACGGTACAGCACTCTCCACCACTTTGTTAAGGCGTTTATTGACGGCGGGATTGACGGCGACGATGCACAACGACAGAGCGCAGACTCGCAGACCCTCACGCGCACGAGCACGAGGGGCGTGCTTTCCGAGAAGAGACGAAGAGGGCGACCCACTAGGAGGCGCTCGAGAGGACGACCCATTAGAGCGTTCCAATGCTTCTCTACATATGAAATTCTTTCCGAAGCGTCAGCTCAGACGATATTTCTTGGGGGTTATTTTAATCTGCCTGGCTTATCTTGGGGCAATGGTTCGTGTATAAGTTTAAGTGGGCGCATGGACCTTGCGATGAAAAAATATCGTCGACACGTTTGGTTTGACGCAGTACGTTACCACACCTACTCGCAATGACGCTGTGTTAGACTTGTTGTTTTGTAACTCACCAAATTTCGTAACTAACGCTACTGTGATTCCAGGAATTAGCGATCATCTTGGTGTTGTTGCTTGTATCCAATTTCTAAAAAAAACTTCGTAAATTCGTTCCCTGTTTTCGAGTGTCTTTTTGAGGAGGGCAATGGGCATGATATGTGGGACAAATTTAGGAATACATTATCCGAGTTAACAAGTACACATATCCCCAGTGTTGATTTTTCACGGCTAAAAAAGCACAAGCAACCATGGGTAACATCACATATATTAAAACTTATCAACAAAAGGAAGAGGGCATTTAGCGCATTCAAAAAAAGCAAATCAGTTGCTCACTTTGAAAAACTGAAGTCGATTACCCACGAATATAAGCTAAAGATAGAAAAAAGCTAAAGATGATTATTTCACTGAGCTGAGCAAGAAAATGAAATCAAATCCTAAAATGTTTTGGAAGTACTTAAAACAGTGTGGCTCAGATTCCTTTGGAATACAGGAGTTAAATTATAATGGGAAGGTACTTACGGATGACAGAGATAAAGATGCATGCCTAAACAACTTTTTCCACTCGGTATTCTTACCTAAACACAGTTGTAATTATCATCCAACTATTATGAGCATTTCGCCTATGCTTCCTGTCGAGCTTAGTGTTGACGGAATTGAAAAGCTATTGAAGGACGTTGACGAGAGTAAATCTAGTGGTTCATATGGAATTTCTCCGCGTGTACTCAAGCGTTGCGCGGGGCCAATTTCTATGTACCTTTATGCAATTTTTGAAAGCTCTTTAGCGACAGGTATCTTACCACATGACTGGAAAATTGCGCACGTGGTACCGATACATAAATGTGGTTCCAAAAAAGATGTTGGTAACTATAGACTAATATCGCTTACGTCTATCCCGTGTAAAGTACTTGAACATATTTCATATAAAGCAATAATAAATCATTTAAACAAGCATATGGTACTAATCAACGAACAGCATGGATATCGCAAAAGGCTGTCTTGCACAACACAATCAGTAGAATTTTATCACGATGTAATGTCGGGCGTAGATACCTAAGGACAGGTTGACGGTGTGTTCCTGGATTTTCGGAAAGTCTTTGACACAGTGTCACATTCACTCTGACTCTTTAAACTTACCACCCTGAACATTGATAATACTGTTTTTAAATGGATTGAATGCTCCCTTTCTCAAAGAAGACAAACCGTAGCACTGAATGGAAAATGCTCCGAATACGCAGATGTTACCTCAGGGGTACCACAGGGCTCCGTTCTGGGTCCGCTATTGTTTTTAATTTATGTTAATGATATCTCTGCAGGAATTTCATCTTCCATACGGTTGTTTGCGGATGACTGTGTTGTGTACAAAAAAATTTCCCATCACAATGATGCATTAGAACTTCAGAAAGATTTATCACTCATTCATAGCTGGTGTACCAAATGGAAAATGAATTTAAACATAACAAAGTGTGTACATATTTCATTTACTAAAATGATAAAACCATTTCAGTCACGGTACCAGCTGAACACTTTACAGTTGAAACAAGATAGTACATATAAGTACCTAGGTGTGCTACTATCGTCTGAATGTTCATGGAGGCCGCAGGTTGACACTCTCATAGCCAAAGCTGGTAAGACATTAAATTTTATTCAAAGAAACCTGCGATGTTCGCATGTGAATTTAAAACGTGTGGCGTACACTACTTGTATCAGACCTATCTTTGAATACGGTTGTGTCGCGTGGGACCCCTCCGAGGTAACTTTCATTGCTGCTCTTGAGCAAATACAAAATCGTGCAGCCAGGTTCGTCTTGGGACGGTACGGAAGGAGGGAGAGCTGCACTGTAATGAAGGCTGAGCTAGGATGGGAGTGTCTTTCTGACCGCCGCCATAAACAGAGAATAAAATTTCATTACATGATTTACAATAATAAAACTGGAATTAACAGAGAAATTTACCTACACAAACCTCATTACATTTCAAAACGTTTCGATCATAGTTGTAAAATCCTGGAATACTCAGCTAAAACAAACATGTATGCCAATTCATTTTATCCTGCAACAATTAAACATTAGAATAGGCTAACTGAAAAGCAAGTACATAGTGGGAATGAAGATGTATTTTATTCAATGCTGGAAACTCGTGCTGTAACCTGAACGATGATGTATTTATGTGGGAACATATTTGTATTATGTGTGCGAACGAAGATGTATTCCAGTTATTTATGTATTGGAAAGTTGTATTTGTGTGCGAACGAAAATATAACTCATTTATTGATGTAACCCCCCTGCTATAACGCCTTCGGGGGCTGCGGGGTATCCGATGAATAAAGAATAAAGAAAAAAAGACATTTCCTGAATAATCTAGCTGTCAGCGAGCGCTATGTACGCGCGGTGTGCTCGATGTTTTGCTTTGAAGGTCTCCGTGGGGGCTGTGCCTGCTGTCTGATATCAGTACAAGGCTTGCACAAGGAAACCAGCATCAAAATTCCACAGAATATTTCCACTAATAACGCTGCTCGTGGTTAGCTGCGACCTTGCTAGAAGACGTGGTTCACAATGATATGCACATGTCATTTCTGCTAGACTGAATTTAATCGTGAAACGCTTTTATATATTCAACAATGCCCCCTATGGTCGAATAAAGTATGGTCGACTGACTTCACATGTTTCGTGTTGGCCAACGCACATTGTGTACTAAGAAATATGCGAGAGAGAGAGAGAGAGATAGAGAGAAATACGAAAGAGATAGAGCTGCATTTATTGAAAGCAGAGAGCTAAGCCGACGTATATAAATTGCTGACTTGCTCCTCTGCGTGGAGAACTGATGGCTCTATATGAGTGTGGAGCCCGTTCAGCTATTGAAGTGTGTGTTAATGCGTAGGGAAATACAGACAATGTGCCTGAAGGCATTATTAAATAAAAGTTCAGTTTGCGACGAAAACTTCTTCGCGATTTTTATTTTCTTCGCGTGACACACGTGTCATTCAGGAGTACCGCCTGAACTATAGATATTTTTCGAAATAAAAATATGCATCGTAATTTTCTGCTTTAACGTTATCCACTTATCTCTACCTGCCAACAAAGAACAGCTGCAGGATATGAGGCATCTGGGTAATTTAAATGCTATTGAAGGGAACGAAAAAGGCACGTGTTAGTAAAGTTACACTGACCTTGCTGAACGAATCTACAGCTCACGTTACGACAGGTATAGTACCACGTGGAGTGGACTGCCGCATCTACTGGAGCCTTGAAAAACAGAATAGCCTTTCAGACGGGCCTTGCCTGCTGCAGAAAGTATTGCAGTTATATTGATGTCCGCATAGCAAATAATTCTGCGAAATGTTTGACTGGCATAAGGATGGTAGAATTCATGCTCAAAATTACGTAAAGTGGAGACTGTTTTCCAGCATAAAAAAATATGTTTCACTTTACACCCTACCATAGGTCACCACGAAAGACCAAAGTATATGTCGACTAGTATGCACTGCCTCAACTGCATGGCAGGCCATTAAAAGTTGGAAAAATTAAAAACAAAGGAATTATGTGGAAAGCGATAGCTAAAGACGTTTTACAAATATTAAAGGTACAAAATGCAGGTGCTCAGTGCGACATAACATTCAAGACTAGTGAAGCGCAGCAGTACTGAACATACGAATAGCAATACGTAAAGCCACATGAGATGTGGTTAAGTATGCCGAGTTCTTTCAGGCTGGTGTTCATGTTCCTTGTTTGCCTCTGTCCTCATTCGTTCCCCGATGAAGCCACTCAACATGTTCAACCACATCCAGCTCGCCCAAATGTCAGTTCTTCGGCAAATCGGATGTGTAGTATCATATGGAACAGAATTACGCAATTAAAACAACTGATGACAGCCATGAGCGAGATATGCTCAAAGATGTGCGCGCATGGTCAAGTACAAGACTATACCATACAGTGGCGGCCAGTCTAAATTATTCTACGACCGATGCATGGAAGGCGGCGGCGATTCAACATCAGGGGCATTGCAGTGCACTCGAAAACAGATCAACAGAATGATTTCTGTGGGTCTGGCACCGGAGGAAGCAAAGAAAAGAAGTCGCGTGGTAATACCAATTGGTGTTTAATGAAACAAATGTATTTCTTCTTCAGCAACGAAGCACCAGAAATCGTCAATAACATTTAAATAAAGGAAGGGCCTAGCTGTAACGCGTCCGGCGAAATCATGGGCAACAGGTATATCAGCCACCAACGGATTTTATCTTTCTGATTGCACGGGGAGGTCGTCTACGAAGAATGCACTCGACACCATTGCGAATCAGGTTCTGCGGAATCCCGCAAGGTGGCGGAATGGTTAAGAAAGAAAATGACAACCACCCGTTTCTAGTACGAAGCCGCAAGAAAATCTATACAGATTTCTGAGAATGCAAGCTCCTTAGCGCCGAAAAATTCGTCCTGCTCGGGGGATCGTACCGGAGACCAGCGCATTTCCGGGTCGGTCGCTCTACCAATTCAACTAACCAGGAAGCTAGCGATTGTCAGCACGAGGCGAGCGCATCGACAATTCGAAGCAGATGGACACATAGTATTGCAAATGAGTTCTGCGGAATCCTTCAAGACATAAAGTTGGGCTAGTTCCAACAAATGCATCCTCAAAGCAGCGCGAGGACACCTAGACTAAGAAGGTACGAACACACAGGACGAGAACTGCGTGGCACCAGGATCAATTTTTCGGCCACTGAGAAGCTTTCTTTCTGAAGAATCCGAATGAATTTCCTTGTGGCTTCGCGCTACAAACGGATGGTTGTAAATTTCCCTTTCTGAACTCGACACCATCGTAACGACCGCCCTTCACTTCGTGTACCGCACACCTAACCTTCCTAAGCTTCCATGTGGAGTATGCGAACACACAGCACCAAAACTTGTGGTCTCCGTCACGTGCGGGAAAGTCAGGTTATCTGAGTAGAAACGCCATGCATGACGTCGTTGGTAGGATGGCACGTCGCTGTCGACTCTGGTTCTGGCAATAGTGATGCTGGTAAAATAGTGAGAACCGCGAGATGCACGGTGCAGGTTACTGGCCCCCAAGTTACCCGGTCCAACAACCGACACTGGCAAAAGGGACGGCAATGGGCATCTTCAATGAGTAAGCTGCTGTAGACCAAATGGGAAGGTAACTGTCAATGGGGAACTTTAAAATAATTTGTTCCTTAATAATAATATCTGGGGTCTAACATCCCAAAACCACGATATGATTATGAGAGACGCCGTAGTGGAGGGCTCCGGAAATTTCGACGACCTGGGGTTCTTTAACGTGCACGTAAATCTAAGTACACGGGCCTCAAACATTTTCGCCTCCATCGAAAATGCAGCCGCCGCGGCCGGGATTCGATCCTGCGACCTTCGGGTCAGCAGTCGAGCACCATAACCACTAGAACACTAGGGGGGGGGGGCAATATTTTGTTTCTTAAAACAAGAATTTTAATGACAAAACTTACCGTACAGCAACTATTTATTTGCTTCCAATTGAGGTAATAAGATAATTTTTATTTGGGGCACCACGTGGTGTCAATTGCGCATCAGTGGTCACCAGAATGATGAATTTCTCAAATTAGTGAGTTTTGCTCGTAAAATTTTGAAACTTCACTGGTATAAAATATTTTTATTGAAGAATATATCTTTTGTAAATCAGGTGTTCACTGCTCAGATGTTCACACATAGGGCGATATTACAAGGGAAACAAATGCAAACACGACACATTTTGGAAAATTCCTTGAGTAATATATGGCCGAAAAATAGCAGCAATATTAGTGAGCTTCGAATATCTTACACACATTTTTGCTTAATAAGTAAGCCAGGTTTGGTATTGCAACGAGAACCGTACCCCCAGAAAATTTTTTCGAACACTGCAACACTCGGACGGCATTCTGCTCAATTCTTTAGGCTCTAACATGACCAAAAAATTTTTTCTTTCCCAAATATTTTAGCAATTCACTGCTTTCCACGAAATAAATCAGCACGAATTTGTTCCGCTACATTTGATATGGTCGTCGAAATGGCTGGAACATTTGGCGTGTAATGACCCAAAAGCAACGCCAGACAGAATTTTCTATTTGGTTCAAATTGCGGTGGTTTGTGACGTCATACCTAACGTTTCCGCTCAGGTCACAGGACGCCTTCGCATTTGGCGGAGACCGGAACTTTTGCTGTTGTGCTCTTTTGGGGACAGAAACATGCGCCAGTTAGACACCTTAACCCTTTCAGGCCCTAATTAATTTTCTTCAATTTAAGCAACTCATTTTGACAATTTGAGATTCCTATGATTATGGTAGAAAAAAAATCAGGTCTCAGGCTTTCCAATGAAAAGGAATCAGTTATTTATTTCATTTATTGTTTGATAATATTATAATATTATTTGGAGTAATAATTAATAATTTATCACATGTAAATTATTTCCGTCGTATGCAATAGTAACCAATATCCAAGATTCAGATTTTTCATACAGAACTAAAATAAATGCCATACCAGCGCGGGATGAAACACGAAGTCGCCTCAGGGAATTGTACGAACAGCGCCAGTGCTTATGTGATTTCTTTGTTCACACGTGACCTCAAGTTGTTGCGTCTACCAGGTTGGTAGCATATGTAGAGCGAATGCTAAATATGAGCTGTAGCGAAGAACAACCGTTAATTTTTCCTAGCAGGTGGTCGCTGACTGACCTACAAAATTGATTGTTACAATTGAAATCCCTGAGCCTGAAAGTGTTAAACAAGTGCCTATAAATGTAAAAGGCAAGCTCCCTAAAAAATGCGTTCGCTTGTCGTCCATACTATTAGTTGTATAGACTGCAATGACGTGTAAATGGAGCAGGCTGATAATATTTAAGGACACGTGGAGAAAAACTGCTGTCATGTGAAAAAGACAAAGCGCCTTCTAACGCCCCTGCTGAGTATTTAGTTTCAAAACAAGATTAAGTTCACTGAAGTTATCCGCATGCGATAACCACTGAAATAAATCCAGACGCGCGACTTCTTTTCGAGTCCTTACAAATTGAGACCTCTAAAAGCACAGCGAACCGTAATGACAATAGCCGTGCTTTTGTTGCCCGACCGTTTGTTCTATCATTTAACGTGTACAAAAACAGCTACATTTCGCTGTTTATTTCTGAACAAGGCTTGCGTATGGTAGCCAAAATGCCTGTTGTGGCTTCATTGTTATGGAAGGGTAGCGGCTTGGGCTAGTTGGTATGTCATGACGAATTGTATAGCGCGAACGGGGTACTTGGACAGACAGAAAAAACGAGGACGGGCGCTAACTTCCAACTGATTTTTTTAAGCAGAATCGAACATTTATATATGGCACAAAATGCAAAAGATGATCACGTGACAGAGGATGCGCTAAGCGAAAAAAGTTAAGGCGGACGCTGCGCAATCAAAACCAAACAAAACATGAAAAAACAAACCGGTCAGTGCGTGCGTGCGCTAGTGCTTCCTAGGAAACTTAATTCCTTGTCAGAGAGGAGCATGACGTGTGTTAGTAAGCCATCCGTAGCCCTCTCTGACAAGGAATTAAGTTTCCTAGGAAGCACTGGCGCACGCACGCACTGACCGGTTTGTTTTTTCATGTTTTATTTTGTTTTGTTTTGATTGCGCAGCGTCTGCCTTAACGTTTTTCGCTTAGTGCATTCTCTGTCACATGTTCATCTTTTGCATTTTGTGCCATATATAAATGTTCGATTCTGCTTAATAAAATCAGTTGGAAGTTAGCGCCCGTCCTCGTTTTTTCTGTCTGTCCAAGTACCCCGTTCGCGCTATAAAATTCGTCATTGTTATAGAGAGCGTCCAGTTACCGTCAGCTATGCATTTCACACAGATTCTGACATACCTATTAAAAGAAATCGAGAACTGGAAGAAAGGTCGCCTGCTCGGGTAGTAATGGTGTGATAGATATAAACAAATGAAGCGCCGACCGAAGTGGGATTATCGAAAAAATATAATAAGGCTTCGGCTTCCACACGGAAGCCTTTTCACTGTAGTGATCGAGCCTTCCGAGGAAAAGCCGGAAAGTTATTATATTTTTTTCGACAACCCCATTTTTGCAGGGGTTACCTTTTTAACACGAAAGTGTTTTATGCCGGGGTCCACCAAGACTTCAGTGACGTATTTCCGTCACGGAAATGACGTCGAAAAAATATACACGATCAGATGGCAAAGAAAAAAAGTTCCGTCAACAGGCATCGAACCCACGACCGCTCGGTCCGCAACAACAAATGCTGGGCACGCTATCCACTGCTCCACGGCCACAGACTCTAGAGGCTTTACGAACGCGCCTTTTATATCTACCACTTTTCAGTCGGCGGGGTGGTGTTGCCCTCTGGGAGCGGTAAAGGAAAGTAGTTCGTCATTACTGTGGCCTCCGCAATTAGCACCTGCAACGCGTTACACGTCCATCCCATTCGGCGCGTTTTCAATAGAAGCTCAATTTTGTCAATGTCTTAACACACTGCAAGGTGGCGACCTTAGCCAAGCGTCGTAAAAGTGTCGGCCTCGCTCATGGCTCTGCGACGCGCGCCTACCTCACCTGGCTGTAACGCCGCGTTCCTCGCTCACGCGCTCGCCCCTAGAAAAATCGTGGCCGGGCTACCGGGGCGGCACGACGCACTTTGCGTTTCCCTCTAGTCCGGCCGTGGTGTTCAATCACATTCAACATGCCGCGGGATGGCGACCAAGTTCTGCGTCCAATATGCGACGCTCTTCTGGCTATCACACCTAGTTCTCTCATTAGGCTTTCACCGTTAACTGTTACAGCTAACACGAGGGTTTGTTTAATCATTTAGCAGGGATGTAGCACCAATCATCAAAGTGGGCACATCCATGTTAAACGGTGCTATAGCTGCCAGACATCAATTGTACATTGTGCAAACTCTCTTAATCAATGTGCAGTAAACATTCAGTTACTTCTGTAAGGGCACGCTTTACTTTCGTGTTATTGCGATTCCTATGACGGAGGGATCAACCATGTTTTTTTACGCATACTGTTAAAGCGCTCGTTTCGCAGAAATTCCGGTGTTGGCGTCGCTGTCGTCGTAGTTGACCGTGAGCGAAAAATAAGCGTTCTCCGGCATGACCGAAAAATCAAGAAAGATGCAAATAAAATAAATAATAAAAATCTTCGGTTCGAGATAAAATCGAACCCAGGCCGTGTGCGTGGCAAGCAGGTGTTCTACCACAGATCCATGCCATTGTTGAAAGTGCTTGGGAAATAAACGCTATATGAATTTTATATAGTGGGAGGAGTGTCTGTAACGCATGTAATATTGCGTGGCAGAAGCGTAGAATTGCGCACGGCGTGAAAAAAGAATGAATTGCACGACAAGTGGTTGTTCTGAAGCCCAACCGTCACAAAGCGCTCAGACATATTTATTCATCATCGTCATCAGCAAAAGCATCAACAAAGTGAGCAGCGGCGTAGGTTCGCGTGTTGCCTTACGGACGCATAGTGGGCACTTCGCTCAATCGCACAAGGAATAATTATGGCGCAGTGGGCACTGCGTAAGTGTACTTGCAGTAGACATTCTAGGACAGTTTGAAACGGCCAATGTTGCGCTCACAGATGTTCGTTTCCTTGCGGCACCGTTGAGACATGCACCGCGAACCGAAGATAGGCTAACGATTGAGAAGCCGATGCGCACGGGGCCCGATTACGCTATCGCGTTCTACTCTTGAAAGCAAAGCTCGAGCGTCCTCGAAGTTTTATTGCTATCATATTATACAAACGAAGACGTGCTATGGTGCGGCGAGTGCGATATGGTCGACATAATTGGGGGTTCATTTCACTGCTCTAGATGACGCCCAGTGAAGGGTGTACTTCTGCAAATTCTGGACGGGTGTGTATACGCGCTGTATGCCACAAAAGCACTGCAGCAGCAAATATTAAGGATAAAGTTCACCATGGCAACGGTTGTTGAGTGTACATGCTTTTACGCAAAATAAACCAGTCGAGTTCGTGCTTAACATTGTCTCTTACCTTCACCGCCGGCCATTCTTAGTCACAGCTCAACTAAAGGGTTTAGCCATTGCGTATCGCAAGCCCTTTCAAAAGGTTACTGTCATTTCGGACACTGAGGCAGCGCGACAAAAATGAAGGTAATCGATTTGCGTTATGGCATGAAAAACAACCGGCACATTTTCGTGCTTGTAACTGCATACGTGAACACGTTGCTATTGTGTATGGCTTGAATAGTCATGCGACACGCTACCTAACGTCTCCCTGCGCTTTCAAGTGAGAAGTATTCATAGCGCTGGTATCTGCCATAATATAGCGGTTGACGCACGCTGAAAAACTACCGAGTGCACCTTCGATTTTTTGTGGTAATTCGATATAAATGACGTCGCTATAGAGAGCCCACACTTCCAGCGCTCTGGTGAGCTCCTTGGCGCTCTGCGTCGTGCATAGAACTTACCAGCGACAGAACAGTTCCTTCCGCGCTGCTTCTTCGTCGGCGACTTGACGAGTGAGAAGTGTTCTTGAGACATCAGAAACAGCGTGCCGGTGTGCTGCAACCAACGCTCCCTCCTTGCTCGAATACGGTGAGAACGACGGCAGTGTCACGTGCCGGAACTGGAAAACGATGATGCTGTTGCGGTTGTTACGAAAGACAATATCAAAGGCGTCAGTCCGATCATCTGAACGTCACACCCTCATTGACAGTAGTCTGCGCATGTAGAGACGGCGGTTTGTGTTATCGTATGCATTGTGTGCCTTCCGACTTTGCGGGTGTGATTTGTTTTTTCCTTGTTCACCACGGTGTGTTGCAGGTGAAAAAGTCGATATAATGGAGCATAATAGATACGGTACTGTTCCCGGCCTGAGTGCGTGAACGAGTCTACTCCTTAACACATACGTCATTATGGTGAACGTGCGTTTTTTACCTGTCTTCGGAGGAGTGGATTGATATAAGTGTCGGCCACAGCGTTTCGCCAGCCCGTTACCTATATCTCGAATTTTCGAATGATCACGGATCAAACTCATAATGAAAAACATGTTGCATAGGCAGTATTTATTCTTACCGCTCTAACTGGGCTCGAATTATCTTGCGTTGCATGTTGATGTATGATAGCTGGCACATTAAAGCCTGTGCTCTTAACAACTCATGCCAACCGCACGTAACTGATATTCTTTGTTTTACACAAGAAACGCTGCATATAATACTGAAACATTACATGTCACAAGTGCCCGTTCTCTATTTCTGCTTATAACTCGCAAAATGGATATCAATAACTGACATTTTGGAGCGATGTATTTTTGATAAGAATTTCAGTAAACATCACATTAGATGCGGAAATTTCTTTTAACTATAAAGCTCAATGGTAGCTGGTGAGTTTCTGAAAGACTAAATGACTCCTAAAATTATATTGGCTTTACTGTTACTACATATCGAGACGGAAAGTCCAACGTTGCTGGATGAAAAGCTCGAGCGCCTCACGAGGGCTCTCGCTACCCATATTTCAAAGCACGACAGCATAGCCATAGCTTCTTGCAACAAAACGTCTGTCTTCGCACACGATATCTTGCCGAAGCACCTGTCGTGGCCCGTTACCAGATAGATTCTGCAAAGTCCTAAGTTCTCGGCATTCCTTTTGATGAACACTCTCAGAAGCATCAAAACAACCGTCATCGTTCCAAAAATCGGGCTAGTTGACGTCTCAAGCTGTCTCAGCATTGCTTCCCGTTGTCCATTTTTGCTCTGCTACATGCATTGGATAGTGATGGACAACAGCGTGACCACCAAGGGCTTATTAGCTCGGTACGTCTCTTCGCCTGCCTTAAGAAATTTCACATGTACTTTTCGCGAGTACCAAACAGGAACTTCGCAGTTGGTGCTATCACATGTTCCGCTCGTCAACTCCAGAGGTCGCAGTCTTCGGTGTGGAAAAACTAAACCAGAGGGTCTAGAAAGCCAACTGAGGAACGCTGTCCTTCGTATCGGATTATTGGTGGATGAAACGCATGCCGCCAATATCACTCACGGCTGGTCGTACAACTGGAAGACTAAGTTTATCTGGAGTGTTCTCAGCTTCTACAATGTCACAGTAGAGAGGACGTCCTACAGAAACAGAAGTAAACTGGTGGCTGAGCTCTTCAACGGTTACATCGATATCTACGGAGATTTAGGCGCTGTGCACGAAGGGGTAGTCCGCAGATACTTCTTGCCGGCAATTATTTCCTTCGAATATGAAACTTTCTTCGCGAAACGAGACCAAGCGGAGCAAGTCTCTTTCTTCAGTATTCTTACCGAGTCTAGAATTGCGTTCGTACTCCTCGTTACGGCACTTTGTTTTTGTTGGATTCTTCTGTGCCTGACTCAATGGATGGCAACAAGGGCTTTGACCGGGGACGCTACTTCAGATTCCTTCATGTTCCTCTTAGCATCTTTCTACGCAACATCGCTGCCTTTTCCATACGCAAATGGGCGCACACTGACCCGCACTATCATGTACTGTTCCTGGCTACTGGGTATGCTCCCGCTTTCGAGCTATTTCCGCAGCGAGCTAACGTCGAGGCTTAGTATGCGTGCCCCTCTCTACGCTGTGGATACGCTACCGAAACTAGAAGACGCACTAAATAGGCGAAAGGTCGCCCCGTGCGTTGTCAGAGACACCCTGATGCATTATGTGGTTGCAGGAAACTACTCGAACAGCAGCCTTCAAAAAAACCTCCGTTCGGCCTTCCAAAGGAGCAGCGACAGATCCAATCTTGTCACCGAAGACACGGCCAGCTGCCTGGCATGCGCTCAACGAAAGGACCGCGTCTGCTTCGAATACAAGTGGCCTGAGTGCATCACAAGAACAGCGAAGCAAGGAATTGTAGAGTCCACAGAGAGGCTAAATTTGGTCTTGCTGACAACTGCGGTTCGCAGGAATTACCCACACGCAAAGGCATACCATAATTTCATCCGCCGAATACTTGAAACTTCTTTGCTACAACCACCGAAGGAGTTATTTGTTTGCGAGCTCGGCCACAGGAATTCGCACGACTCAAAGATGGAGGCACACTCCCAACAATTTTCCGAGTTTGCTTTTTTCTTTATATTTCTGGCCCTGTCGCTTGGCGCTTCCACTGTAGTCTTTGTCGCGGAGTTAGTGACTGGAATGTGGTAGCACAAATTGCACAACCCCTACGCCTGCAATAACAGTTCACCGTGTTGTGAACTCTGTAACATTTGGACCGAAAAAAAAGCACTAATGCACGTGAAAGGCGCTCACGGCTGAATTTAAACGTCTTTATTCACGATAAATAATCACTTTATGCTCTCTTACAAAGCCAGCAGCTCTTAACACTTTTTAATCGACGATAATTCCTCAGTTGGCTTGTTGTTAAGAACAATATTCCTCACGAACGTTGCTTATAAATAAAGTGCGTTAGTAATCGCAAACTCAGCAGCAAACCGAGTGCTTATATCATAGTAAAAGGTAGTGTAAACTGCAATTCAGTGTTGGCACATAATTTACAAGACTCTCGGTCTCGAAAAACCTAAGCACTTTTTGCGTGGTTACAGGGGCTTGTTATGATGGTATCAATGATTTGCTTTTTTCCTACGAGCGATCTGTGTTTCTCAAATGAAGCACGTGTTATTGAAATGTGATTCACCATCAGTGCTTCTTCGCAGTGTACCCTTACAAATTACCTCAATAAAGTTTTCTTGGGTGATACAAGACTTCCATCATTTTAGGATAGGCAGGATAATTTCGCGTTCCTTTCGTAGCCGCGAGTACCCCTGTTCCTGCCATTTCTTGTTGAGAGGTGTTCATGAATATAGCTTCACGCTCGTGAATATTTAGTATGCCGCGATTATTGTTATGTGTCAATCCCCTTTGTGTGACCGAAATGTGGTTCAGCATTCATGATAGACGAATTCTTTATCCACGATGTCCAGCTATTCGCATTGTTGGCAACATTTCTCATCGTTACCGTTCACCTCCTAACCGTTTATGCAGTACCTCTATTGTATTTTGGGAATCCGGGGATACCCACATGTGCGTAGTTTGTTGATGTTATTTCTAGTAGTACTACAAACAAGGCACATGATCCAACTGCAAGGACAAGAAGGAACTGTTGCAATAGAGCACAAGCTTCATGGTGTTTGTGTAGAAGAGCAATGTCGTTACATTCAAGTATGTCTTTCCATTTGCAGAATGCTGTGCGTTTAGTGCCCACAGGCCGCGGGTTCCATCGTACAATGTTATGAGAACTAACAGACACTAATGCCAAGTACAGGGGATTTTATTTTTAGTAATTAGGATACAAATGCGAAGAAAGTAAAGTGCACGAAAAGATAACTTGCCGCCGGCAGTGACCGAACCTGTAACCTTCTAATAACGCGTCCGATGCTCTACCAATTGAGCTATGGCAGCTCAATCCCCCCGTCCACGTCATGGGACATGACTGTGCATTTAAACCTGACAGTGTTAGTCAGCGTCGATCGTAGCCATGGCGGCTAGTTTAGAACACACTTTCTCTGCCTGCTGGCGTCACGTCCAATACTACACAATGTAGTATTTTTAGCAACACAATTACTGTAATCTACTTAAAATAAACATACGAATAAACGCACGCGCGCTACCTCAAGCCATGTGAGGGTTTATTCTTCAGCTGCCAGCTTGTGAAAGTTCGCTTTCTAAGTGACGCCAATGGCAGAAAAATCACCTACGATTACGATACTCCCTGATGCCAATTCTGAGCGCAGCTTCGTATTGAGGCAACGCCAACTTTGTTTGAAGTCTTGCCTATCCGCAGTTGTAGCAATCTAACATTACTTGCATATTGCCACAGAAACTGCCAGCGCTCGTGTGCTACACGCACCGCTCTGTGCATTGCAGGCGTCGCGAACCAAGCCAAACGCCGACAGCCCCACTGCGCAAGCGAAAGCAGCCGCAGTGCACCCGCCAGCTCTGCAAGCGCACACCATGATGCACACGAGCTCCGACCTAGGGGCCAGCGCGCGTGACGGAGGAAGAAAGCGATGTTAGATGCCAATGGACCGTGATATGGAAGACTTCGTGTTCGCTCTCTTTCCACCTCGTTTCTTCCATTTTCTCTCTCTTTCTTTGTTTCTCTTTGTTTCTCTTTTTAGGAGCTGGTTCGCCAGGTTAAGCTGGCCCAAAGTCCCACGCCGTAAGCGTAACCTTAATTCAAGAGACGACCACTACAGGCGCAGCTCGCGCGAAAGAGAAGCCGTCTTCCTTGTTTTCTTCGAGAGCCTTGATGATGATAATAACGCAGGCAAAACCACATATAGCATTGCCAGCTGTAGCGTGCGGCGCTCGCTCCACTCCGGCAGTGCGCTTCGATACTGATAATGTGAACGAAGACGAGAAGGCGGCGGAGCGGAGGGCTCGCAAGGCAGCAGCGCGGGCTCGCCGCGAAGACCTTGCGGTGAGAGCTCGCGAGGCCTCAGAGAGACGTCAGCGTCGTGCGGACCCCGAGATACAAGCTCGAGAAGCCGAAGCAGCGCGGAGGTGACAAGAGAATCTCGAAGAGATACGGGCGCGGGATGCAGCGGCCAAGCGTCGAAAGCGGTCGCTACCTGAAGTTGGTGGCGCCGACGCGCGAATTCCTCGACCACACGTTCTGCCACAGCTGCAAGGTCTGAGACTGCTTGTGGTTCTACAACAACCTGACCACAATCGCTACTATAACAACGTATGACGTCTTTATATGACAGTAAAGGAACTGTACGGAGCATTCACTGTTTATCCGATTATCTGCGAGCCAGCTCCTCAATCACCATTCACTTCGTGGATAAGGCGTGGTTTTTAACACGAAAGTGTTTTATGCCGGGGTCCACCAAGACTTCAATGACGTATTTCCGTCACGGAAATGTCGTCGAAAAAATATACACGATCAGATGGCAAAGAAAAAAATTCCGTCAATGGGCGTCAAACCCACGACCGCTCGGTCCGCAACTATACGGCCGCAGATGCCGGGCACGCAATCCACTGCGCCACGGTCACAGACTCTACAAGCTTTACAAACGCGCCTTTTATATCTACCACTCTCCCAGTCGGCGGGGCGGCGTTGCCCTCTGGGAGCGGTAAAGTAAAGTAATTCGTCATTACTGCGGCCTCAGCGATTAGCCCTGCAACGCGTTACACGTCCCTCCCATTCGGCGCATTTTCAATAGAAGTTCAATTTTGTCAATGCCTTAACACACCGCGAGGTGGCGACTTAAGCCAAGTGTCGTAAGAGCTTCGGCCTCGCTCATAGCTCTGCGACGCGCGCCTGCCTCACCTGGCTGTAGCCTTACACCGCGTTCCCCGCTCACGCGCACGCCCCTAGAAACATCGCGGCCTGGCTACCGGGGCGGCACGACGCGCTTTGCGTTTCCCTCTAGTCCGGCCGCGGAGTTCAATATCATGTTAACATGCCGCGGGATGGCGACCAAGTTCAGCGTCCAATATGCGACGCTCTTCTGGCTATCCCACCTAGTTCTCTGATTACGCTTTCACCGTTAACTCGTACAGCTATCACATGGGTTTGTTTAATCATTTAGCAGGGACGTTCGTCGTCGGGATGGAGAGGTACCACCAATGATCGAAGTGGGCACATCCACGTTAAACTGTGCTATAGCTGCCAGACATCAATATACATTGTGCAAACTCTCTTATATCAACGCACAGTAAACATTCAGTTACTTCTGTAAGGGCACGTTTCACTTTCGTGTTATTCCGATTCCTATGACAGAGGGATCAATCATGTTTTTTTGTTTTTATTGTTTCTTTATTGCTGTGTCTTTCTTATATCTCTTTTTCGTGTCTGTTTCTTTCTATATCGTTCTGTCTCTTTCTATTTATTTCTCTGTTTTTTCTATCTTTCTGTTTTGCTCTCTGTTTATTCTATCTCTTTCTTTCTTACTGTCTCTCTCTCTTTCATTTTCACTTGTTAATTTTTGTTTGACACTCGCACCTTCTGTACCCGGCATTAATTCTATTAATTTTACATAATTATTTATATTAACTGTACACGGTAACTGGGCTTGCGCAATTCCTGTGGCACATATTCGTTGGCTCGGTAACGCCATCGACGCCGACGGCGACGCCGCTCAGCGCAGGAACGGGCGCCTAGGAGCTGCGCTCTAAAAGGATGTTCGGTGTTCACCGCTTTGAGCATAAGCAGCTCTGGCTAACACTGTAATGCTCTCTAGCAGAGGCAACTTCGTGAAGACGACACTCCTGGGCTCACCCGACCAGGGAACATTGGCGGTCCCATCTTCCGATTCATTTCATTTATTTTGCGTCTCCATTCTGTAATGTCCTGTGTTGTCTTCTCTTTCGTTAAATCATTTTCATAAGCGGTTCAGGTTAACGTTGTGTATGTGCCCTCGTTTGGTTACAGAGCTGGGCGATTGCAACGCGATATTTGGTGCGCATGGCTGCCGGCGCTTCTTGCGCCTCAGGTGAGTGCTCGTTAAAGCGAGCTGATGCATTGTTTTATACAGTGAGCGGGAGAGGGCTCGTGACGTATGATGAGTGCATCCCGTATACAACCATGGTACTGTTAAACCCCTCTATAGCGAAAGCCCTCAAGAACGAAAGTCTCGCGGGAACGAAAAAATCTGGCGTCCCCGGCAGACGCCCATAGAGTTCAATGCGTTTGCTCTTTCTCGACAGCGATGAGGTCGCCCGCAATAACGAGTTTCAGGTACTGATCCGCAACATTTTTTTTTTCAACCCATGAGCTAGGTGGGAAGCTAGAAGTGCGAAAATTGCTGCACCGCTGATTTGACAAGTCGGGTACATACTTTTGCGCCAACAAGCATCCGTGCGACCATTGCTGTTTACGTTCGGCTGGATGATGATGATAGTAACAAGATTTCTTTTTTTCGCTGACAACAGTTATTTTGCGAAGGCCTCCGTTGGTAACCACGTCAGCACATGCTGTTTCAAGTGACGACACCCAGGTAATGTTGTCATGCCGACAGGAATAGTGTACACTGCCTAACTGCTTGCGGCCGGGCTATCATTGACGCTATCATCGAAAGTGTTCGAAAAGAATCTGAGAGTGACGACGAGAGTGATGAAATCAAGAAAACGCATGAAATACAAGTTCTCGCAAAGTTCTTGATGCTTTTGACATCATTCGCACTTTGCTCGGCGCCCACGATGGCGACGAATTTAGGCACAGTTTATTAAACTGTGAGGCTCCAGCCGTAAAGCTTCATCAAAGCAACGTGAACCAGAGCAATATCAGCGACTTTAAATAAATTTTGGCTGTGAGAAGTAATTAGTGTGCGTATTTCTCTATTTTCACGACAACGAAGGAAGATCGCTTCCCACACGATTTCGTTATGAGGGATTCGACTGTATGAGGTTCTTGGTGGCGCCGGCGTAGTGGTGCATGCCACGGCTTCAAAACTCTGCGCTCACGTGCCGCGCCGCGGACCCCTTACAAAGGATTAAATGCTTACTGTTAGCGATGTTTTATCATGGCGCACCACTCGGGCCGAGGAGGTAGCCATCGCCCTGGCCCTTGCCGACCCCGGATGCACGACCGTGCTGAGTAATTCCAGAACCGCGGTGTGGAGCTACGCCAGAGGCAGAGTATGTGTGGCAGCATATAATAATATCTGGGGTTTAACGTCCCAAAACCACGATATGATTATGAGAGACGCCGTAGTGGAGGGCTCCGGAAATTTCGACCACCTGGGGTTCTTTAACGTGCACCTAAAGCTAAGTACACGGGCCTCAGACATTTTCGCCTCCATCGAAAATGCAGCCGCCGCGGCCGGGATTCGATCCCGCGACCTTCGGGTCAGCAGTCGAGCGCCATAACCACTAGACCACCACGGCGGGGCTATGTGTGGCAGCAGTGCGGGTGCTTCGCGCGGTGAACCTAGCGGACAGAACAGTGACAATCAAGTGGTTCCCGGCCCACATGGGTAGGCAACGCGAATCACAACGAGACGGCCAACGAGGGGGTGCGAGGTTTCACATACCGCGCCGCCCAACCGGCCGACTCGCCGGAGGAGTGGTAGTGCGAGGCCAAAGACAGGATGACAGAGTACGGTGAAGTGCTGAAATGGTACAGACTAGGGCTCAGGACTATGCCACTGCCTCACCCGGGCCTGACCCGAAGCAAAGCGGTGACGTTCTGGCAACTGCACACTGGGTCGCTACCCATGCCGGTGCTCATGAAGCACATGTGTTCTAGCTTATATGCAAGTGAATTGTGTCGCGTGTGTGGATCGGAAAGAGCTACTGCGGCCCAAATTTTGTAAGATTGTGAACAGAATCCAAGCGAGGCAAGGACAGTGAGGATCATCACGCCGGGGCTTGCGGCCGCCGCGGGAAGCGACCAACGGCAAGAGCAGACACGGGCCGTCCAGTGGATTTTCGGCTGCCCTCCAAAAGTAGCGCCCGAGCTAAAGCGCCACGTTCTCGCTAGCCCCCCAACACAGGGTCAGGCACGGGTGCCAGAAGAAGGCAGGAGTAGCGAGGGCTCTTCGCCGAGTAGAGGACGTCACGCCGAGGTAATGTGTGGCCCATCGCGATGACGCTCCTGTCGCGGGGCTAGTATAGTCGTCCGCCGGATAATCAAATAAAGACTTTTTCACTCACTTCACTAACAATCAAAACTAAGGCGCTCGAGCCACATTGGGCGTTCACCAGAACAGGAAGGACCACGGGATGATACCATCCAGTTTTTATTAAAAGAAGAATGAAGAGCGGTCAAGAACCAAAAACAAGTGCTTTGTGTACTCTCCGTCTTTTCCACGCAGGTTTTGTCGTGACATTGACATTGGTGGCATTGACGTGGCTTGACATTGGTAACCGTATACTTCTCCTCTGTAACCACGACAGCTGCTACAAGGCACGGCAGAGTGATGAAACAGCTAAATTATATGTCGGTGTTTGACAGGTGGCTCCACTTGGCCTCCACCGCTGCCCAGAGGAGACGCCCCTCCGGATGGGATAGCGTATAACGTGTTGCTGGCGAACTGCTCATAACTTGATGCTTTGATCATGTGCGAAAAACTTTACAGCGCTCTGTCTCGTCTCTTCTATCCCCTCCGGTCGTTTGCGCTGTTAAGCACTCTTTGTCATGTTATACCAACACGCCCAATCCTACTGTCTCTTACGAAAAACTTTCTCACTGCTACGCATCCTCGCTCGCCTTATTTAATGGTTTGGACACAAAAGGTAACGCCCACCTCTGTCTTGTAGCAGTATAAATTGCTATAGAAGGGCGAATCTATTTCTGTGGTCTTCATTCTGGATCAGCCATTCCGGGCGGAGCGCTCGTTGAGAGAAAAAATTACAGCATTTCCCGCTAAAGGGGAGCATGAGGCGATGCGAAGCCGGAGCACTTGCACGATCGCGTTCCGCTGGCGTTCTTTGGGCATGCTACCGACCTCGCGTCGTGGAACCCGAAGAGTAACGCTACGCGCGTCTTGTCTTCCCTCTAGCCTGGCCGTTAATTCTCACAGGGCGAGCGGGGAACGCAGTAGGGCAGGTGTGCGAGAGGGGGGAAGCATAGGAGAGGAGAGAGAGGGGGAGGGGACGGGCATGCGCTGGTGCT
The DNA here is from genome assembly GCF_013339695.2 of Rhipicephalus sanguineus. NCBI lineage: Eukaryota > Metazoa > Arthropoda > Arachnida > Ixodida > Ixodidae > Rhipicephalus > Rhipicephalus sanguineus. Next base: position 133,336,339 of record NC_051179.1, on the reverse strand, counting down.
CATCGCGGCGTTGCGCAGGAGAGAATTTCGGCATGTCTAGCCCGCGTTTCAGAAGAGCGGAAAGGGGGAGGGGAGAGTGGAGGGGGAGAGGGTATGCGCATGCGCAGTATGGGTGGTCACGCCGCACACCACCACCACCACCACCGGATTGAACTCCGCCATAAGATACTTCGCATCTAATAACAAGCCGTAACAATGTGTGACAAGCATAGGCGTGAGCAGTGGGGGGGGGGGGGTGACAGGGGAGCGACCGCCTACCAATAACCTAAGAGGGGGGCGCAAAGTCTGCCCCATACATTGACTTAATAGGGAGGGGGGCGCCGCGATGACCCTGCGCACGCCTATGGGGAACCCTGCGCACGCCTATGGTGACAAGGCATTTGCCAGAAAGTGCTGGAGTAACTAGCCATACGTATTCCGCTTTAAGTGGTATTGTTAATGCCTGCATATCGCCGCGAAGACAACCCTGACAGCCTGACCCGAGCAGGACGGCCAAAAGCAACCTCAGCTGACGAGGACGAATGCACCTTGAGTACAGAGGAATGTCTGCAGATTTCAACAGCGAAGAAGATCAAGAACGTACTCGGATGAGTGCGGTGAGGCGCCGTCTAAATGAAGATGGGCTTCATAGCCGTTTTTCAACAGGAAAGCCAATACTTTCACCATATAACGATAAAAAAGGGCTGCTATTTGCCCAGGAGCACCAGTCTTGGTCTGTGTATGACTGGAACAACGTCATACTTTCCGATGAATCTACTTTCACTGCCAGACTGGGACAACCACGAGCGCATCTACAGGAATGACAATTCAAGGTAATTCACCCGTTCGCAATCGTTAGGTCGCAAAATCTCGAGGAAAAGATACCGCAATAGCCAGTAACATAAGCTACGCTAGTTTAGCCGCTGCAAGTGTACGCATTGGTTTTGTTGGACAATTTGTCGGCTTAATAAGGCGGGCATTGCGTTTCGGCAAGCATTCCCCACTCATTCTTTGTCAGACCAAGGCCAATTCATTTGGCATTTCGCTTGCCTTTTTTGGCCAATCTCACCTTGCTCCTTTTTCTAAGTTAACACCCTAGCCTATGATCAATACAGCGCTATCGGCTGTGAAACACAGTTATACACGCCTGCAGGCCGTCATTCAAATGATCTATCATTTGTTACCGACAGTTGAGGTTCTTACTCTCCTATTTCAGTTTTTTTCACATCGTGAAAGAACTGCAACGTATCATGAGCAAACACTCCGTTTTGTTCTGATCACGTTCGAAGGAATAAACCTTCAGAAGGTGACCAGGCAGTGGACACCGCTCCGTTTGCCTACAGGCAGCCGTATCAGTGGACGACTTAGCACCCTTCGTGAGCCTCGAAGGTCGTTTTAATGTTATCTCGTACACAGACCTCATAAACCACATGTTGCCACCCTACATTTTCAACGGGCCCAATCCCAGACGCTTGTTCCTGCTACCAACACGACAGGAGCCCAGTTGACACAAGAGGCATTACGACACTCGAGTGGCCACCACAAGGAGGCTACATGGATACTTTGTGCAACGTCTGGGGCGCCATGGAAGGGTCTCGTCGACCACCACACCGATATTCAGCGTATGACCTGTGGCGGTGGTGGAGGCTGAGTGAAACCGCCTGGCATAAGCGACCATAACGCCGAACCTATTAAACAGTCTGCCCACAAGATGGCATCTGTCGCCCCCGCTCGAGGCGATATGACACAATATTAGGTTAGCAGATTAGCAAGCCACGACAAAGCCTGTAAGGACAAGACGAAGAGCAGAGGCGGCATTTCTTATTAACAGTGGATCTCTTTAAACTCACCGTAATTTGCCTGTCGGAAACAGAAGTCATCGTCAAGAACCAGCGCGCTCTCTTCGTCCTCTTCTTCATAGTCTTTTGTTTCATCTTCTGCTGCGCTCCCAGAACAAGTGCGGCGATTTCTCCGGTGTGGGATAGATTGTGTTCAATGTGTTCAATTTATTACATTCATAATTCGCTTACTAAATTGCCTGATGTTTGTAGCCTCGCTAGCGTATTCAATTATTTCAGGAATCTTGTTGCACAATAAAACAATTTGGTTATCAAGTGACTGTACACCATAGTTGGTCCGGAACATTGGCTCGACCACATTCACTCTCGCCCGATGCTTTCTGCCGGCGGGGCCTGGCGGGGCGGCGCGGCATACGTTAGCAATTTCAGCTACCTCGAAAGTTAAATCGTGATCATGGGCGCTACACTAAGAAACAAAAGCGTATACGTGACTCTTTTCGGAAAGTTCTGATTGCCACGTATAGGACTCTCTTTAAAGAGTCACGGTGACTATCTTGGTGAGTCAGTGTTGGCGCGCTCTAGGAGAGTTCCCTGACCATGAAGGAAGAGTGGAAGGACTCTTATCCGAAGGATTACGTTACCACTTATAGGGAGTCAGACGACTCTTGCCGGTAACACTCCTACGGGGGGTCAAGTGACCCATACTGAAGCATCAAGCGACTCCACAACTATATTAAGCTACTCATTTGACCCTTGCTCTACCTTTGCGCGACTACTGTTGAATATAGTGAAGTATTTATTTTAAGCAAGTCCCATAATACTTGCCGTTCTGCCCAGCGACTGCAACAAAAGATTAGTTCAATGTTAGCATTATTTGAATAACACTCGTCAAAACCACACACCTTTCGCAGCGAAGTAATATAGAAAGCTCAGAAAGATGGTCTGTGATTTCCAATTAAGAAGTTTAGGTATTCCTCATTTACATGCTTGCATGAGTATAGCCCACTAAAATGTGTGACTGATGTGCATAGTGTCATATGGTGCAAAATAAACTGCAGAAATCGGCATCATGTTTCAATCTTTATTCCTTATGATCAACAATAAATCAAAAAGTGGTGACGGCTGGAGGCATCAGACTTGTGACCGGCTAGGCTGTCGCTCCTGTTCAGCGTGAGCACCATAAAAACGGCATCTGAAAAGCAGGAGGTGATATTATGATGAGAAAATGAAATTGCAGTAAAAGTTTGCGAAATCTACACAATGAGTAGTTCACACGGACATGTTAAAGGCTCACAACAAAACAACAAATGTAAACAGGCATGGTAAGAAGCCAAGTTTTTGCCGTCATCGTGTAAAACACACCTTGAAAATAGTAGCTTTGGTAACACGTCACTCGGCGACAAACTTGCAGCACAAGATCATGTAAGCCTCTTTTAAAAAACAAACTAAATTAGTTTAAGCTCCTTTGCGTGGGTGCTACTCACCTCTTTTCCTACGTGGTCTTGTCCAACCAAAGGAAATGTAGGACCGACTGCCTCGTTCGGTTGACAGGGCGAACGCCGCTGTTGATTTTTCTATCACGAGCGGTGAGGCGCCAGACCAAGCGACACCTAACTACGTGTGGCTGTGAACTGGAGTGAAGAGGCGGAAGCAGTGATCCGGGATTCTAGGAGTGACCACAACATACACACTGCTTATTTGTATTTAAAACCACCCTTTCTTCAACAAACCGTTACTCTACACACATCTGACACGAGTGTTTCGTTCAAAATAATTTCTCAACGAAAACAAATTTTCACGTAAAGGCAGCGGGAACATCGTTTCGCAATAGGCATTGGCTATGCACTAATGAAAGCACTTCTTTTCTAAGAAATCGCTTCAAAATTGGGTTTCAGAGTAAGCACGGCTTTGCGCCAGCATATTCCGACACCCAAGCACATCCTCCGTCAATCAGGGGCACGCCGTGAACGGTTACTGACCGCATGTTTTACAAACGTAACCCATCCTTAAATACTCAGCGAACAAATTCGACTACGAGCGCCCGAACGACACTCAGCGGGCGCGGACGCCGTCTACGTTGAGAACAGACATGTCATATGATAGAATCAGCGCACATAACTCCCACAATCACGTACACTCACTTGATTCTGTTATAGTGCCATCGCAGATGTTGGCAAACCACGAAAACAGCAAACAGCAACGATGAAAAAAGTACACGGCGGCGACCGCAACGCGCGCCGTCGAAAGTCTAGCTTTTTGGCCTTACCGGCGAGGCGTGTCCCACTTAAGTTTGACTAACGCGTACGTGCTGGAAGCATCCTACTATATCTGCACCTCAAACTACTGTCTTTAAGCAAACGAAAACATAATATATATGCATCTAAGCGTTCTGTAGACGGGCTTTTTTTTTTTTTTTGACGTTCTCACACGCGGATGCAAGCTGCACAATTAAGGTAGATGGAAACGTTGTTATGGAGTAGACTAAAGCGCATCTCAAAACGACATCTCGCGCCTTCAGCAGTGCAGACACAATGTGCGATCAGCAAAAAATGACCCTTGATAATCGTTTGCATCGCTCATTTTATGGAAGCTTCTACAGCAACGCGCATAACGGTGTCAACCCGTTAACTGTCAGATTTATTCGGGCATCCGCAACAGCCCCGCAGACGCAGGCTGCTGTTAGAAATGGCTGGCAGATAACTTCCGCAGAGCTGCTGCAGACGCCCAGCTAGAGCTGTATAATTAGTACCTACGAATGCAGTACACTCACCGATAACGGGCGCACGTTGTCCGTGTCCGCCACGCCCTCCAAGCGTGAGTTCGAGCACGGAGCCTGGCGTTAACGCCACCGGAGATGCGCATTTCTGTTCGAACACAAACCTGCACAACAGGCAACTGACGCAACCCGCGCAACCGACGGAACGCATTCAAAAGACCGAGCAGATTGAGAGAGGAGGCCGAGGCACGGCGCCACCCCGGCTGGCTCCATCGGCGAGGGAGGCGACCCACCGCGCCACAACGGCGCCGAACGGCAAACACGCGATACGTATGGCGCATACGACGGCGCCTTCGTCGCGGAAGGCAATCGAAGCGCGCTTCAGGAGAGTTCCGTGACACCAGCCCAAATGCTAACTCTCCTTCTCTTCATCTACCTTCCAAAAAGGGTCAAAAACCCGAAGAGAGTCACGCGGCCGTGACCCTCTTTTGACTCCTTTTTTTCTTAGAGTGTAGACGTCGCGATAGAGATGTGCCAGTAGGCCTCATCGTGGGTTCATCTGAGTCAAATGGCGCTATAGCTTCCAAACACTAATAGACATTGGCCATTCTCTTATCGATCTGAACAGTCGATTGATTATTGTGAATATAATGCACTATAAACAATAAACTACTTATGCGAAGGCACGTTTCACTTTCGGGTTATACCGAATTCTATGACGGAGGGATTGGCCATGTTTTTTTTTTGTTTTGTTCTCATTCATCGCACTTCGATACGCGGTAGCAAACATGACAACCATTTGCGATAACACAATGCCGAAGAGAGAAAGAAGTCATTATGCGCGAGTAATATAAGTGCGTCAGCGAGAATAGTGTGGTGAGCGATAAATAAAAAAAGAAAGAAAGCGATGAGCGCTCGACGCACGAGCCAGCGCAGCCACAACGTAAAACCATTCCAGATGCGAAGGAGCAGTGAAAGCGATAGCCAGTTTACGCTTAGTCAACCGGCACCGCAACAATGCCTGGCAAAGCTACTGGAGAGGCCAGCATACATGAATGGGCGCGCATGGGCACCGCAGTTCCATTGCCGCTCTCGACAATAGGCTTCCCAAGCAACGCTTAGCGGCGCTGCTGCTCTTGACAGGCAGCGCCATCTCTGGCAGAAAAAGAGAAACTGGGGTGTTAGCAGCGCGCGTTTTCCCTTCTCTCCACCGCGTTGCTGCTCGCTTCTGTGCACGTGCAGAGCTCTCGCGGTGCACTTTCGGCGCCTCGCAATGTACCGCTTGCAGTGCGGCTTCAAAAGGATTTTCAAGCTTGACTGGCACTTCCGAAAAGCGAACTTGATAAAATGAGAAAGGCTCGTCAATCACGTTAACGGTGAAGAGCAGACGATCGACGACAACCGCGCCCGACTCAAAGCGAAATGCATTTCCCAAGTCGCGATTACACCGTGTAGGACGTACACCTCGAGGTAAGTCTCATTCTGTCATGTTAAAGATGAATAATGGACCATATGCACTCCGAAATGAAGCCGTACACGCTATCCATGTTCTGCGGCGTGGACTACGAATCATATGATTGTTTTGATATGGCATGCTTACAGTAGCAGCCGTGTACTTTCGTGAACAAACGTTTGCGGCGTGCGAAAAAAAGATTATACGGCCATGGCACTGCTTCCTGAGAAGGTTAGAGTCAAGTCCTCCGTGCCGCTGGAGAATCACCCGCCGATTAAGAAGCGAGGCAGCTAGCTGAGCTTTAACCACTGTGAAGCAAGATGAACTGCTCGCCTCGTTTTTTCGGCTCTCGCGACATGCTTGCAGTCTCTTTTTATGATATCGACTTGACAGGCGTATAAAACCTGTTGCGTGAACACGGCTAGAAAATCGCACAAAGTCAGAAGGTGGTTACTTCAAGGTTGCAATTGCAAAGCATGTATCAAGTGCCAGTTATATTTAGCGGCTTAAATATATATCACTCTAATAAAGTGACAAAAACAAAGCAAACCTGCAGAACGATGTCAAAGCTTGCTGAAAATGCACAGACGTCCGTTCCGGTGTGATAAAGGAGCCTTAATAATATCTGGGGTTTAAAGTCCCAAAACCACCATATGATTATGAGAGACGCCGTAGTGGAGGGCTCCGGAAATTTCGCCCACCTGGGGTTCTTTGACGCGCACCTAAATCTAAGTACACGGGCCTCAAACATTTCCGCCTCCATCGAAAATGCAGCCGCCGCGGTCGGGATTCGATCCCGCGACCTTCGGGTCAGCAGTCGTGCGCCATAACCACTAGACCACCGTGGCGGGGCGATAAAGCAGCCTTCCCGACGCGTGAAATGCAGGCGCCGAACTTCTGAAAATGTGCGGAGTTAAGTTGAATTCAACCAACCGCGCAACGCTAACGGTAGAACGCGAATGTGAACGTTCAACAACGACGGGTAGGTCTCACGAGCACGGCGAATGAAAACACAAAGTGGCTGTAAAGCATCGTTTTTCGTTCGTTCGTCCACATCACTTGAGCATCTATTCAAAAAGTGCAGTGTAATATTGCGAATAATGTTGCACCGCATTAAACCTTAGAAGTCAAGCATATCGCTCAAATGACTACCGATCACACTGACAATTAAGAAAAAAGTATAGGTGCATATAACACACCACTTCTGTTTTGCTGAGATGGTCGTTGCGTTAATTGCACTTAGCCACCAGCAGCTTCCTAAATAGGCTAATTCGGTTCTGCTCCAACAGAAGACATGCGAATGTGAACAGCTTATTCACCGCTGCAGGCGAGTGCAAGTTCGTGCTATAATAAATAAGGATCGCCGTTATGGCCGGAAAGTGCTGCAAAATGCCAATATCTCTGCTCGGGTCTCCTAGGTACCGAAAGACTTCCGTTCTCACGTAGGTCCGTTTGTACCAATCAGAATCTGAAGGTTATCCGTATTTAACCTTACAAAAAACGAGATACGTCACCGCCGAAGATGACGACTCGTCGCACGTGTCATTTTGGTGTGGCGCATTGCACCCTTGCAGTTGTTTTAATAATATCGCGGAAGCGTTGTCCCCTCCACGTGGTAGCGCCTAATATTGGTGAGAGAAGTAATGAGACTTCCTACACGATGCGCAAGCACAGAGAGCACATTTGCATGCGAGCCTCGTATGTTACGCTGCTCGCTTAGAGATCCGTGCGCAATATGAGCCTTACCTGTGCACTCATGCGTTCACAAAGGCCGTGTGACGCTGATCGTCGTATTGCTGATCTCGTTGCTTCTCGGCGGTACTAGAATCTACCGTATTCCAGGATCGTCTCTCGAGTGATATTATTAAAAAAAAAACGCCAGGCCTGCCCGGAAAGCGCAGCACAGTAACAGCGAAAGCTGGAAGAGCGGTATTTCTGGAGCGCGTTATAAACTCTCTTGGGTCAAGTGAACTAGCAACGTACACACTACGCCACAAATCATAATTTTTGTGAAGTTGGGAAGCACCCAGTACTCTATTATTCGTCATTCTGCAGAGAATCGGTCTACCATCTGTACGGCTTTATGTGCACTTTATTGATGCGACAGCTGATGACGATGAAGAATTATAGCTGAGCCCTGTGTAATGGGTTGGAAGCTTCAAACGACCCACTAGTTATGTAAATCTCATTGTGTGACGCCAGGTCGCTATTTCCCCCTCCCACCACGCTATATAACATAGGTTAACGTGAGAAAGAGAGAGAGAAAGGGAAAGAGCTTTGTTGAAACCCTGAGAAAATGGATCATGGAGGCCTTTTCGCTTCCTTGGGCACCAATAAAAGTGCACTTGCGAGGAACCCACAATGCTATAAATCATCATAATGTTTGTGAAGCCGGGAAGCAGCCAACATTCCATTTTTCCTCATTCTGCGGAGAACCGTGGTACCTGCTAAACACCTGTAGGTATTATGTGCACTGTGCTGTTGCTGTGGCTGATGACGATGATGAAATATGACAGAGTCCTTTGTAATGGGTTGGAATCATTCAACAACCAACTCGTTGCGCAGTTCGCATTGTGTGACGCCTATTTGTTATTTTACTCTTGTAACACGCTACATTACATACGCTAACGTGGATCCTTCCTGTATAGGGTTTTTTTTTTTCAAAGCAGTTTCAAGCACCGACATTGCTCTGAGGTAGAATACTGGGCTCCAGTGCAGAGGGCCCAGGTTCGAACCCGGTTCGATCCTGGAATTTTATTATTTCGCGCGATTACGCTTACGGACACCGGCGGCGGCGGACAACTACGGCGCCAAAAAACGGCCCTTGTGATTTCATGACAGCTTGCGCTGTAAATTGACAGAGTTTACCAGTGCAGCTCGTACGAGCAAGCTCTCGAAGTTGCACAATTTCGCGACTTCGATTGTGGTCGTTTCCGACGAAACAAGTAGCAAAATAGCCGTTTCATGTCAGAGTAACGCGATATATTCGATACATTGTAAATATATTTCACCATTCAGTACAAATACGTTGATGAAATATTTCTCGATACAGAAATACAAATATTAAAAAAGCATTTCTGGTATACGAAGACACTGCCCAGCCCTGGTTCACCGTTATTTCCCAGTGCATGGCAGCCGTCTTGCTAGGAAACAAATTTTCTTTTTGCCTGTACTATGCAGGTTCTGCAATTTTGTGTATGAAGAGGCAAAACGGCCACGCAATCTCTCGATTTGTTCATTTTGTTCGGAATTTCCCAGGAATCGGCCGAACTTTATGTATGTGGGCTCGTCAAGCTGATCATGAGCAGCTGTTGCGTACAACCCTTCCCTCTGTGTTGCAAGACGGGAAGATAAAGATTTTAAAATTGAAATTTCAAACAAGCCACCTCTGAAGGGCAGCGTAGTCATCGAGCGTAGCTCTTTCAACCAAAGAACCGATGTCTTCATGGGCCACCTCCCTCCACTCTTTGAAGCGCGGTATGATGTCAACAATGTGGTCAACCATTCTTGTCCGAACTTGCCTAAGTGACCTGATTTGGCTAGGGTATAAGCAAAAGTTACGCACAAGAGTAATACAAACCCAAACAAGCCTGTAGTGAACTGGAACACTACGTGTGATCGTGGCGGATCTGCTGCAATTTCTAAAATACGACTTGTTGGGTCGGGAAAGAGCAGCCACTGTCAGTGAAACCGCTAGAGGTTCATAAAGATTCAAATAAACAGTCTAATCTGGCAACACGTTTAATAGGATCAGAATTTTCCTGAATAAACTTGAACACGTGGCCTGCACAATTGAAATAATGCCACAAAAAAACGTTAAGTGGAAGTAAACGTAACCTGAAGATGATAGGACGCTGCTTACATGAAAATACACGCTTGCCAACGAGCGTATCGTACACCATCTATACCCCTAATTTTTTGGCAAGTGTCGATGACTACAAAAAACATACTATCAATTTACGTTAGACATAGGAAAGGTAATACACTTCGCGAAAGAGCACGGCTTAGCATACAAGCAAATATATCTTTCCGATGTGGAATTTCTTTTCTTCTTTTTGTAGTTTATGTATATAGGCAGAGAACATACGAACAGAGAAATCGCACGACGCACTAAAGTCCGACTATTTTTGAAGACAAGTGTATGCACTTTTAAGTAACTCAATAGCTACTTTCTGGGCTTTCTCGTTTATACCACTTATCCTCACTACTATAGCAATATCTAGGTCGTTTGTGGAGCAGGAATACTAGCTTCTTAATTACAAACGCCCATGGCCAAACCCTCCATTTCCTGCTTTTTCTGTCCATCTGTGTCCCACTGCCAGCACGCTCGTAAACGGCAATAATTTACGAATGGCATGGGTAACGACGTGTCTACAAGCAGCTTTCAGGCACGTACATATTTTTACTTGCATAACTGTACGCACTCGCAAAGCACAAAGTCTGCGCCTTTAAACGTCTCACGCTCTTACTCAAGGTTTCTCAGCACCGTGAATAACGCGCACGTGCTTCACGAGTGAAGGGCGCCGCGCGAACGCTTTCTGACACACGTTGCACTGGTGCGGCTTTTCGGCGGAGTGCGTGATCATGTGACTTCGCAGGTGATGCTTCTGGATGAAATTGGCGGGGCACAGGTGGCAGGCGTACGGCCTCTCGAGCGAGTGGTTGCGCACGTGTCCCCGAAACTTCTCCTTCGCGGCGAATTTCATGCCGCACAGGAGACACTCGTACGGCACCTTGCGCTTGTGACTCGCCACGTGCACCGTCAGTCCGTACTTGCTGACGTACGCCGCTGGGCACAAGCTGCAAGTGTACGGCCTCTCTCCCGTGTGTCGCCGCACGTGGTTTACAAGAAGACCGTTGCGAGTGAACCCTTTGCCGCAGACGTCGCAAGTGAAGGGCCTCACCCCGGTGTGCATGCGTTCGTGGCGCTCCATGTTTTCCCTCCGGAGAAACTTCTTGCCGCACGCCGAGCACGAATACGGTTTTTTACCGCTGTGCGTGTGGAGGTGTCTCTTCATGGCCCTCTTACTGCCCAGAACCTTTTCGCACACTTCGCACTGGTGACCTTCGACGTCGGAGTCTTTTTCTTTCAACTGCGCTCTGGCGGTTTTCGTCCGTTTGCATGACCTGCAGTAACGGAAATTTCAACAATTTTGCACTGTCTAATAAATGTATCTATCTTGCTTGGCCTTCCTTTACTCTGCGCTCCCAGTACATTCCAATAACAACGGTAAGTGTGTAGCTCCTACACACAGCTTTTCGAGAATTATTTAGTAGGGTTATTTGTCGTTGCCTTGGACAAATGGCGTCTTGAATTTAACTCGTAGCGCCTGCATGAGCACAGAGCAAGCCTGCGTGTTCACCATTAATGTAGGCTCCGTCGCAAGTATTCAATAGGCCAGTGACAGGCACAGTTTTGTTTCATTCTATTTTTAATGAGTGAGCTCTGCCTATGATTATGAAGAGCTTAAACCTCAAACGCGAGATTGTGTATAAATAGTGCTAACATCATTAGTTACGAATAAACATGGCGTCCCTTCAGGAAGTCCACCCCCAAGCATAAGAAAGTGGCGTCCCACCGCTGCAGTCCAGTCTGACGAAACTGCACCTAAGTTCCGTGACGTTAAAGAGCGCGCTTTTGCAACTGGCACGCCGCAGGTAGGTAGGAATGAAACATTGTTGCTGCTGCGAATAGCAGAACGTTCATTCACAGCCGGAAATAGATCGATTTCAGGGCGCCCTGCCCTCAACTGCACGGCGTCAACCTACGAATGCGCGAATGTATTTGGCTGCGCCACTGGCACGGGTAGCCGCAGACACTTTGAGAGCCGTCCGACAACTTTGAGGAAGTGGAGGAACTGCTGCGTGCCGCTGAACCATGTCTTTTATGACGTTGCTAACAGTCGTAAAACGGGTGAAATATGCCATAATTCCCGAGCTACCACTAAGTGCATTGGTAACGATGCCGCCAGGTGCTGCTAACTCAGGTAAACACTCCAGCTTGTTTTAAAACCACACTGAAATACTTTCGCGCCAGATTTCGCCGTCATTACTCTGTCAGGAAACGCGTACGTTAGTAGGAGAATCGAGCAAACATGAGTTTGATGTTTTAGCGTCAACGGTCTTTTCACAACCGCGGGGTCTTTAAAGGGACACTAAAGAGAAACAATGAATCGGTTTAGATCGATAAATTGTGCCCTGAGAACTCTAATGTCGTTAATTTCGCCATCATATGTTTATTAACAGAGGAGAAAATCAAGTTCAACGTGTCATTTTTAAATTTCGTGCCGAAATCTCCCCGCGTGACGTCACGGATTTCAAAGTGTATATATCGTATTGCGGCGCCGTTGGCTCAACAAAATTACCCCAAACTTGGTATGTTAAGTCTATGATCCCCTCAGAGGACAATGTAGTTCATTTTTACTGATTATGAACTACGTAGTCCCTAGTAGGCATCGTCAAAACATGTGACGTCACGGCAAATGGTGCGGAAACCTCAAGGTGGCGTCGCTACCCACATTTTGTTTTTGCGCGTTTTTCGCTTACTAAGCGTCTTCTCGCAGCAAGCGTGGTGTTTTTGGGATTGTGAAAGAGTGCTTTACTAATATGAGAAAAATCGTTTTGCTCTTTAGTGTCCCTTTAAAAAAATGGCCGTCCTTATGGAGCGAAGGCAAAAGGTGGTTGAAATCCGTAATCACTGTACAGTAATAAGTGAAATTCAAGGTGTTTGAAGGTCCCCACGCGCAAGCGGTTCACAAAGAGTCGCCGATATTGAGAAAACCCATATTACGCATTTCTGCATCGCCCCACAACGCAAGTGGATTTTTTTTGTAGTCAATACGGAATATTTATCAAAATCGTCTGACAATCAAGCTGTTGTCGCCGTCACGCACAGGCTCTACGTGAAGGCGGAAATACCTCGCCGCAGCTTAATTCACATTGAAGTGACTAATCACCAAAAAAACGTTAATTAACTTTTCAGACTATTGACTTGAGGTAACATGTTTACATGGAAAAGCAATAGCGCGTCACAACTAATGGCATACGCATTTGTTATAAATCGCCAAAAATTGCACGCAATGAGAGATACTCATCACCGAATTTTAAGGGCGACATCTGAAGCTGACCGTGCCTGGCGCGTTTCAAACGCCGCCGTTCTGCTACGTCAGGCCAGAACTACCCATGACAATGAAGCGGTAAATTTTAAATAAATAATCTTCTCGAGAGAAGCGGCAAATTTTTTCACTTGCAACAGCTGATTGCCTTACGCTTGCTTGTGATGTGCGATGCTTATCAGTTTCTGCCGCTCTGTGCGCAAGCCGCAATATAATCATTCTAAAAAGACAGGGCGTGCACGCCCTGTCTTTTTAGAATGAATACTTACCAACTAGCTCAGCTCTCTGTTATTCTAATCCGCAATATAAACCGTTTCTTTCTTAGTACAGCATAAAACATAGCGGAAACCTCTGCGGCGAGTCTTCCGGCTGACAATCGAGAGATTCTCGCGCCTTTTATAGTTCACGAAAGAAACAGATAGACACTTACATCGCATGCAATGAATGGGGAAGAACAAGCGGTGTACTTGTATATTGCAGACGACGTGCCGATTTTGTGCTTCAACGCACCTTGATTCAACTTTCGTCACTTCCTTCAAATGAGTAGTTCTATTCGGACGTAAAAGAGCGGTCACATTTCCCGCGCGCCGGGTGCAGCAATTTTCAATATTGCCTTTAAACTTCCATGAGAAATATTTCTAATTACATGCAAATGTTGCGATTCGAAGGAAATGGACATTCCATAAATTTTGACGACCAACAGCTGGTCACGTAAACAAGTTACTCCAACTCATTAATTAAAATGATAACCCGTTTTTTGTTAATTCACGTCAATGTGGCTTCATGTTCGGCACCGTATTTCCGCCTCGACATAGAGTTCGCGTGCGAATACTACAACAGCCTGACTGTAATAGGGCTCGCAATATAAAATATACATTTTCTATAAAAAAAACACCTGGGACACGCTCTCTTAGAAAAAATATAAACACGCCGTCACCATCTGCGATATTAACTCTTTTTCCCGTGTTTTAACGGCAGCCTAGTGACCCATAACGCCTCACCTTTTACCGCCAGCGGGATGAGGCCGAGTCTTTCGAGGTTCCAGGACCACTTGTTTCCGATTCCTCACTGGTGCTGCTGGACGTGTCCATCGCCAACTCCTTTTGTGCTGTGTTGACTCCTGGAGCCAGGACGGCCGCTGTTATAACGGACGATGCTAATGCGGTTGACTTAAGCGAAAGTAGTAGTAACTCCATAAGAAAACAGTGGTCCGAACATTTTCTGTTTTGCCCAGTCGAATGTGTGGCTTGTGCGAACTGCTCTGCAGTAGTGTTCAAGTAGAGACCGCAATCACATAGTTGTGTCTGGGGTGCGTTTTCGACTTCCACTTAGTAGGAGCGTTTAGGAAACACAAGTGCTGCGCATGAGTAGTCCTTGCGGACGTGATCATGCAGTAAGCTTTGCTTTTTTTATTATTAGTACACGGCCCTAGAGCCCTACTTGTGATAACTTTAACTTATGCTAACCGTACTCTCACTTAAGTAGCCTATAATTTTTCTTGTTTTAAAGCGGAACGTTCTGCCGAACTATTGACAAAACTTGTCTCGGCAATTCGTATAATGGCGGTTTGTAAAGGCAAAATACTATCTAAATAGATGGACTGGTGGCACATCTCTCGTCTCGGCACACTTATACAGTAAAACTACCAACGTGACCTGAATATCCTCGATATAATCTCGATAATAATATGATAACTGGTCGTGTTTTGAGTTCCAAAACTGCGATATGACTGCAAGAGACGCCGTAGCGGAGGGCTCAGAAAATTTCGACCACCTGAAGTTCTTTAATGCGCACCTATAAAATCTAAGCGGAGGTACTCGAGCGATACGCCTTCAACTGAAATGCAGCCGCGGCGGCCGGGGGTTCTATCCCGCAACCTTCGAATCAGTAGTCAAACACCATAACCACTAGACCACCGCGATGGCTGCTGTATCTTAGAGTGCTGATTGACAAAAACAAAGGGAAGAGATTGATAAACTAGCGTCGTTACATGAGCAGGTAGCTGTGCATTTACGAAATGGGGGATTACATGAAGAAAAAAACAAACAGCAAAGGGGGAGGGAGGACTCTGGTTGCATAAAAAAGCAAGCCTAGCTGGCTACTTGTTTAGGACAAGATGCTGACAGAGATAACGTCATCGTAACATTTTAGATATGAGCGTTTCTTGCTTTTTGTTCAAGTCACACGTTCAAACTAGTGACGAGTATAATCTAATCATTTTCGTTCGTCTTCTATCGCTTCCCACAAACACTTTAGTTTATTTACACAGAATAAATATTGGGGCAGCTACGCGTTAGTGGTGCGATGACTGAGGACGCAGAGGAGCTGGTGGCGTTATCCTCCTCCTCAGCCCTCACTTCCTCTTCCTATCCCTCGCTCGCATGTATTACGGTCACGCCTAGCCGAAGTCGGTATCGCGTTCCATAAGGTTTGCATATCGATCGGTATTCATTGGCTATCGACTGGTATGGATTGGCCCGAAGAAGTCAAATTTGTCGAGTAATGCTCATCTGGGTTTGTCGAGGTCGTAATCGGCATCGATTAGTTATCGATGCCTATCGATTGGCTATCAATCGATATTATACGTGATTCTAGGCTCGAACGAGTATAGCCATGCGTGTCGCGGCATATTCTATGAATTATTGCGTATTGGTTCGGTTATCGATGAGTATACATTGGGTATCGATTGGCTGTTGATTGGTATTACACGTGCATCCAAGCAGCCAGCATAGCCATGCGTTTCACTGCATTTTCTATGCATTATTGTGTATTGATTTGCTATCGATCAGCACTGATTGCCTATCGATTGACTATTGGTCGGTATTAAACGTGCGTCCAAGCTTAGGCGAGCATAACCATGCGTTTCGCGCCATTTTTCTGAGTTATTCGGTATCGGTTGGTACTGATCACTACTGATGGGCTCTGGATTTGATATCGACTGGTATTGATTGGCTTCTCTAGGCACAATTATGCTGTATTACCATCACCTTTGGCATAACTAGGCTTAATTACCTCTACCTTGCCTTACCTAGGGTATTGATTTGTTATCGATCCGTATTGACTGGCTATCGATCGGTATTGATTGACTTGACAAAGCTTAATTTCGCTGGGCTAAGATCACCTTGGTGTAACTAGCCTTACATATAGGTTAAAAGCGCTAACACGACAGGGACAAGAAAGGGCACAACACGAGCGAATTAGCTTTAGCTTCGCTTACGTAGCTTATTGCAAGCTGCGGTGAGTTTTCTGGCGACGCCGCATTGACTAACGAAAAGCGTAACGGTTCCGCTGTAAAAACTTCGGTGGGTTCAGTTCGTTAACTTCAAGTCTTGTCACTTCGTTTCTTGGTCTTTGCAATAAATTACATAGCAATTAAGCCTGATCGAAGAGTCATCGGCTTTAGAAAGCGATCCCAGCTCTCAAACGTGCAATGAGCATGCGGTTATGTCAGTATTTCTTTAAAGGCAACCTCACCTGAAAGAGTGTGCGGCAAGTCGACCTACGGGCGTTCGATGTGGAACCAGGCAAAACAATCAGGTCGATGATGATGCGTTGGGCGTCTGCGAACAGCTTGCGGCTATCGTTCAAAATACTAGTCGCGAATAGACTACAGATAATTCAGTAAGAGAAAAAAAAATGTCGAGATAATGATGCCGGAAAATAGTAATAATAACTAAGACCTGAAAGCGCTGCACGACTAGCTCTCTCGTCTTCGTCTTCCTCGATGCTAACAATGAAAGAAAGAAGGGAATTTTGAGGAATCGTTTGCTTGTTTGACAAAACGGTAATGAAAATTTACAGAAATGATGCCAAGGAAGGTATAGGGGACGTTAATTCTACTGTTTTTAAGCGTATTGTAGTAATTCTGATATAGATGTGACGAAGGTAAAGTGGAAAAGAAAACTTGATGCTGGCGGAGACCTAAAAGATTACAATGTTCAGTGTAACTTAGTTCAGATTCTTTTTCGAACGTTTCTTTCCTTAATCACAGCTCTATATACATGTATTTTTGGCCGTCTTTCTTTCTTTTTTTTTCTCTCTTTAAGCTTTATGAAGTTGCAATGTTACATAATGTGTAACGCATAAACTATTCATTTTTGAAACCGTTTCCTACAGAAAGTGTCGTAATTAGAAAGTGAAGTGGGTTGCGCGAAATGTATGCGGAACAACAAAAACAATAACCACACCTGCAACCTTCGGATAACGCGCCCGATGCTCTACCAATTGAGCCACGGCGGCGGTCATTCCTCCCGTCCACTTTGTCGGGTGTTTATGTGCATGCAAACCTGGGAGTGGTAGCCAGCGCCCCTCGCAGCCTTGACGGTGAGTGTGGAACGCTCTTTTCTTTTTTCGAAAGTATGCCCTTAGGCGTAAAAATTATTGATTCAGGAATCCACATGCAAATTTGCGGCGTGTATGAAGTCCAGTAATGAGCGGTGGTGAGGTCCACTAATCCAGCGGTCAAGGTCGAGTGGTCGGCCAGGCCTGAGTCCTGTTGCACTTAGGTGACGACGACGGCATAATTGTAGACCCGTGCAAGTCCACAATAAGTTTGTGACAGTTACATCGTGCGGGCGCAAAAAAAAAGAACGCCAGGCCTGCGCTGAAACCGCAGCACAGTCACAGCAAAAGCTGGAAGAGCGGCGTTTCTAGAGTCAGTTGTAAGCTCTCTTGGGGCTACTACTACAAGTACACTAGCAAGCAGTGCTGGGCTGTATCGAAGATACATGTATCTTAGATACTATCTTCGATACTCTTAGGCTATCTTGTATCTGTATCGCGATACGTCTCGCAAAACGAGTATCTGTATCTGTATTTCCGATACATTCAATAATGTATCGTGTATCTTAAGGTACAAGATACTGCTATCGCAACACCACCGTGCGAAACAATTATCGCTGGCTGAACTCCGCTTCTGAAGCTGGTACTGGCGCCACTTATGCACCTGAATAAGCTACGGGCAGCGACATAAATTTACCTTTCTGCTAGAGTCCTCTAGTAGGGGCAGGTGATCAGGTCTGCGCGTCCCTATTGGTGGAACACAGAGAAGTGGAAGCGCTCGCGCAGTCTCGACACAAACTCGCGCGCGAACGTCTACACCCAGCCCATGTAGTTTTTGTTTTCTTGAATATATTTTTCGTTTTATTTGTGTCACTTCCATGACACTTTCTCTTAGTCACGGTCCTGCGCCGCGCACTCTAATGAGCGCAGCGTCTGTCACGGAAATATTTACGCCGCTTTCGTGTCGTTATTGAAGATTCTCTTGCGTGGTGCTTCGTTACGAAATCTGAAGAATGCTTGAACGGAGTTGCTTCGCGTCTCATGGCTTTCACACACCAGCGACTTGAAGGACTTCGTGGATGTAAGTTTGCCTTACTTACGATGACATTGACTTATATGCAGATAATGTTCTAAGAACTATAGCTCCATCGATACCGATGCTCGATCTATTAGAACAAGCCTTTACCTAGCAAAAGATATCTTGGTGTGCCGTATCTTTTTGTTCCTGCTATCTTTTTTCAATGAGTTCTTGAAATCATAATTTGATTATTAGCACAAACGCTTTCTTATCTGCGCTTCCTTTGGATACGATACATTACCTAGGTCTATATTGTTCTTTCCGGTGGTGTTGTCGCTGCAATATCTCTTTTGTGAAGGGCTGCCAAAAGACACTCTCTGCTTTGTTTGCTACTTTTAAATTTCTCCGTCATATTTGCTGCTGTTTACGCATTTATACTTCACTTGAATTCACTGTTCTGCCAAGGAGATTTTGAAAACAAATATGTAGTTATATGGGCGTGCCTTGAGTATATAGTAATACTAATATTTGAGGTTTAACGTCCCCAAACTACGTTACGATTATGAGAGACGCCGTTGTGGAGGGCGTGGGAAATTTCGACCAGCTGGAGTTTTTCAACGTGCACCTAAACCTAAATACACTAGCCTCAAGGATTTTTGCCTCCATCAAAAATTCGTCCGCCGAGACCAGAATTCGTTCCTGTGATCTTCGGGTCAGTAGTCGAGCAGCATAACCACCAGGCCACCGCGGCGCGCTTGGAGTATACAGCACAAACCATTTACTTTAACGCTTAATAAATTGTGAAATTGTTGCATTATAATAATGCAGATTATTAGGAGCTACCTTATAGATGTTAGATGGAGGATTCGAGAAACATTTATACGAAATGCACCGTTTTTCTCATGAGCGTCTCAACTAGTATTTTCAGGCAATTTTGCATAGGCAATTATATTCTATTGTCTTACCTTAACAGGTAAGATGACGATACTTCATCTGTAATTGGCATAGCTAATGGAGTTCCGCCTGCATCGGGTTTCTATGCTTATTCACTGTGAATGTTTGATACAGAACCCCCTGTCTATATTACTTATAATTTTTTTCTTTTTTAGCCCTCCCTGATTTTTTTACTATTACTAGTCGCCAGATCATCGGAGCTGTAAGCGGCAATAGCGCGAATATCGGCGGTGTCCTGCTACACTTTGTGCAACTATACTGCTATGCGCTCTTATTTATTTATTTATTTATTTTGATGTGATTGGGTTTAAACCACAAAGCAACTGTTAATCCAGAAAACGGCAGGAAGTGGAAGATGGAAGCTGCGATGAAAAAAATCCGTAAACACGGGGCGGGTGCTCGAGCCAACGTTTCGACAAGTGGACTTGTCTTCTTCAAGGCTGGAACTGATTTCCTTAGCTATCGTGTGTATATGCTTCGTGCCCTCTCCAAAAGAAGGGAGAAGGGGTGGGGAGGGGGCATAGCTAATGGCATTAGCTATGCCATTAGCTATGCCCCTGCCCTCCCCCCTCCCCACCCATTCTCCGTGCTTTTGGAGAGGGCGCAAAGCATATACACACGAGAGCTAAGGAAATCAGTTCCAGCCTTCGAACCATTCAACGTTTCTCGTTCCAACGTTTCGACAAGTCCACTTGTCGAAACGTTGGCTCAAGCACCCACCCCCTATTTACGGATTTTTTCAAAGCAACTGTTAGCATCACTAAGCGCAAGCCGGGCCGCAGTGTTTCGGAAGCTTCGCAATTTTTTTGCAATTGTTCTGTTAAAATTACGCGCAGGACGCGAGTAGTCTAGTTCAGGGCTAGGCAGTATCGCGATACAAGAGTATCGCGATAGTATTTCAGAGATACTTTTGAGTATCTGTATTTCTGTATCGAGATACATTTGAAAAATGTATTTGTATCTCAGTAGTGAAATACATTTACGATGTATCGCATGTATCGCGATACTATGCAGGACACGGGTATTTCGTTACATTGTTTTTTTGTCGGAAATGAGTTGAGGCCTGTTTCCAATGGGGGAATGACGTTCTTTTTTTCTCTTTTGTGCCAAGACAAGCAAAGGCGCGCCGCCTGTCGCCGACAGATAGGGCGGCAATGGTTTCCGCTCAAGCACAGAATAGTCCATGTGGTAAAGCGCGCGACGCCGCAGACGGCAGAATCGCGGGGGCAGTGTTGGGGGCCTCTGCCGACGAAAGTCACTGTGTCTCAAGGTCACTGCAGCACGCCTAATGTTTTTCGGGTGGCAAGCCATTACTTCGCGACTCCCCGCGCGGATACCGCCTTGGAACAGGCTTTGCAGTGCTTCGCGTGCGTTCAGTTCTCAAAGCGGTGGTACTTCCAAAAGCAGTTCCCGTAGTCGCGGCGGAAGTGACTAGAAGATGGCTATCTTTGACGCGCTTTCAGCCACCTCTCCAATGTCAGGGTGCGTTCTTAATTTATTACATGCGTGAAACGGTCTTTTGTGGTAACAGGCTCCCCCACCGCCGGAGCCGACTTCGCCTGTTGCGGCTTTCTGAAATGGGTGCTGGGAGTGTCGGTGGTGGTGACAGCTTCATTGAAGCCGACAGGGTCAGACGGCTGAAGATTCCGAAAATGGGGACAGACTTCGGATTCTGAACAGTCAGGACAACCCAAGTGTGAATATCTTCTGAGTATTTCTGCCCAGCCCTGGTCCAGTTTAATCGGGAGATTGCGCGAGCTCCTGTGATAACGCTGGAAGCTTTGATCCCTGATGCACGAAAGACGACGCGTTCCGCCGATATTCAGATTACCGACGACCGACGAATGTGATCGCCGCTATCATCGTGCAGCGTGCTTTGCTTTTACTTTCAGTTGCTTAGTTTTCTTGGCGCAAGTTAGCTCAGCAAAGAGTTTCGTTTGTACAATTTGAATGCCGCCTTCATATCCGACACTATACCACGTGACAATACAATACGTCTGAGGCGTTTCCTGGTTGCACATGTTCTTTCGTTGAAGAAAAATTGTTCAATAACTGCACCTTAGTGAGTATATTGATAACGAACGCCTTACACTAGAAGATACGTACAATATGAACAGCCACTTCTGTTTTATGTCCTTTACGTATACACTATGCGTCATATGAAATGTCGCTACGAGCTTAGTTGCTGCTGTACACGTGTCCGGGGTTCCAGTATTGCGTAGCGGTGGCTTACGGAAAAGGTAAATGTCCACGCCGGTATTTGCACCATCGTGACAAGGCTTCTTATTGAAGTTCTTGTGATTAGATAGCAAGCCGCTAGCTGGTCGGCAAGCTGAGCAGCGACTCCTACCAATTACAAAAAAAAAAACAAGCAAGAACCGCTGTCAGAGAAGTTTATAAAGAGGTGTCCTGTTAATCAGCGCAAACAAACCCCAGTAATTATTTCGGAATTGAGCTAATGTATTTTGAGCAAGAAGGACAAAACTTTTAAGATACTAACAGACATTTCATTCAAATGAAATAAGGTTGGTCACAGCTAATAAATTTCAAGCATACATTTTTGTGCATTGGCATTTGCTGCTACATTATATGGATCTATAATAACAAATTTGCGAATGTATCGAAGTATCTTAAGACACAATTGGTAAGTATCGTATCGGATACAATTATTGCGGTAGTATCTTGTGTCTGTATCTCAAATACTTTTTGTCTGAGTATCTTGTATCGTATCGCGATACAATTTCAAAGTATCCTTGCCCAGCCCTGCTAGCAAGGTACCCACTACGCCATAAATCACAATTTTTGTGAAGTTGGGAAGCACCTACTAAGCCATTATTCGTTATCCTGCGGGGAAGCGAGGCACCAGCTACATGTCTCTGTAAGGCATTTTGTGCACTTTGTTGACGCGATGACTGATGAAGATGAAGAATTATGGCTCGGCCCTCTGTAATGGGTTCGAAGCTTTAAACGGCCCACCAGTTATGTAATTTGCATTGGGTGACGCCCGGTCGCTATTTCCCTCTCCCGTCACGCTGTATAACATACGTTGACATGGGAGAGAGATCGAGGGGGGGGGCAGAACTTTACTGCAGGCCCGAGGAAATGGATCATGCGCTAATGGGCTTCCTTGGCAACCAATACAAGTGAACTTGCGAGGAACCCACTACGCTATAAATCACTGTAATTTTTGAGAAGTAAGGAGGCAGGCACTGTGCCATTTTTCGTCATTCCACGAAGAGCCGTGGTGGCCTGCTAAACGCATGTAAGGCATTATGCGCACTTTGTCGATGCTGTGCGTGATGACGATGAAGAATTATGACGGCGCCATTTGTAATGGGTTGGAAGCATTCAACAACCTACTCGTTGCGCAATTCGCATTGTGTGACGCCTGGTTACAGAATTCGCGTTGTGTGACGCTTGGTGCTTATTTGACTCTTCTACCACGCATTATTGCATATGCTGTGGTTCCTTCCCGACATGAAGCCTGTATAGGACCTTTTTGCAAAGCAGTTCCAAACACCGGCATGACTCAGAGGTTGGGCTCCCACGCAGAGGACCCAGGTTCGAACCCCGTTCCATCATGGAATTTTTTTCTTATTCCGCTTTTTTTTCTTATTTCAGCGATAGCGGTTACGAACACCGGCGGCGACGGACAACTACGGCGCCAAAAACGGCCGCTGAAATGATCTCATACCAGCTTTCGCTGTAAAAAAACCTTATGCGGCCGTGGCGGGTGGCTCAGTTGGACTCAGGCTAACTTATTAGGAAAAGAAAGATGGTTTTGTTTTGTAGATGGGTGAGTGCATCCCGGAGTTCACAATAGGTGCGTCTTGTGGCCAATATGTTCATGAGACTAAAAAAGCTCGAAACTGTTGAATCAGTGTTCACGGTTTTCTGCAAAACCTACAACGCTCACGGTGTTTACTTACGAAGAATATGTCACAAGTAAACGGCGTAATGTGCAGGTCGGTTTTTCCCCCTAGAGTGATTTTTTATTGCCTCCATGATCGGAGGCGTTGAAAACTTCTGCACCTCATGTGTTTTTGTAATGCGTCCGGGATCGGTCCACCTTTGTCTAAGCGACGAGGTGGTGTGATGGCGCCATCATGTGAAGTCATAGTGGCGCCGTGGTGACATCACAATGGCACAAATTTAAGTTGATCTGTGACGTTTGGCGACAAGCTTCTTGCATCATTCGTGTTGACGCCAGCGGCGAGGCTTTTGATGAGGAGTCTGAGGTTCTTGTTTCCAAATTGTTAACAAGGAACTTCTATACATCCTGAATCGTCAAAAGTGCTCTTTTCAACTTGGTCAGTGAACATAATTTTCATAAAGTGCTGAAAAGTGTATAGCGGCGACATTAGCCATAATATTAGTGTACTCATATGTACGAGAAAGACAGAAAAGTAATACGAATTTTTAAGTGACTTATTGTTGCAATTATTCTCAGAATTTAATCAGTTTTGAAAGTATTGTCCACTAGACACAATGCACTTGTACCATTTTTTTTACATTCATTCGAAACTGATCTGAAATTTTACCACTTTCTGTTTACGGAAGGATATTGCGTTGTCATCTAATGCAGCTGACGGTGTACTGTGCCGTATTCTAGTATTATCTAGTATTATATGTACCGTATTCTAGTATTATCTTTCCTGGTCCCTCAGTATCACATTTTCATTTACTCCTTGCTGCCGCCCTCCTCATGAAAGAACATCTTTAAATTACTTCACAAGTGGAATTGCTGACCACAGAGCACACACATATCTTTGACCATGACTGCAACAACATGCATTTTGTGAATTTTCACAAACCTTGTTCACTTCGTCTGTCATTGCGCATACTTCATGCATGATGACTCTACTGAAGTTATTAGCAATGAATGTTCTCACAACCTGAAGTTTGCTTAACCGATACACAATGCGCCAAACACACGCACATGAATGATATCCCTGTACAAAATTTGAAAATATATTCTCGATCTGGCAAAATCTGCCATTGATGCGCACGAGTGAGTTGCGGCGGCCTGATTTGTCAAACCTCTTCGTGAAGTAGAGAAAACCAAATAAATTAGCTCTTTTTGTACGAGATTACGTGGTTACAACCCTTCCCCTTTCCATGAAAGAGAAAAGAAAACAATACCACAAGTTCTTTTTTGAAATGGAAACGGCGCGCCTTTTTCACACGCGGACAGTAGAACCGGCTCCGCATACACCCCGGCTTGGTCATTGAAGACTGGGCGATACGCTTCCCCGTTTTGTGCCTTCTGCGGTGACATCGGGGATATTGAACATTTTATTTTGGTTTGCCCGCACTTTGATGTGGAAAGAGCAGCGATGGTCCGCACCTTGCAAAAAAGTTGTCATAGGCACCGAACAGTTGAAGACATCATTTTTCCTGAAGGGCCCGCGGCAACGAGGAGGAGCGTACAAGGAATTTTGCTGGTATTCCTGCGAGACACTGGGCTGTCCAACACGTGGTGACAGACGCTTCCATTTCAGGAGATGCTCAGGCGGAACAATTGCCGGCCATGCAGGCCACGCTAACACCGCCTGCTGCAACATCACCACCACCACCTAAGCGCCCCGGACAAGCGCTTAAACTTCCTTTTCAGCGATTGTCTGTGTCGTTTGCTTTTGTCCCTGTGCAAAAAAAGGCGCTGTTTCTATTTCAAAATACAAGACCAACTAGCCTAAACCATTACCTTAACACAAGCTCTTTCAGAGTGCTTACACAAGTGGTTCACCTTTAAAAGGTACTTAATTAGCAGGTACTTTGACTGGGCATGTTCGAAATGGGAATATTTGTCCAATTTATTGGGAAACATTCAGAGAAGATAAAACTTCTCAGCCTACCCTATTGGAAAACCCAGTGTCACTGTCCCAGTGTCATACCTGATTATGGGACCAGTGTGGCGCTGGGTACTGGGACGCTGGACGCTGGTGTGCAGCGCGGCACGCTGGACGCTGGCGCGCTGCACACTGGGACACCCGTTACAGGCCGAAATCGGGCTTTTGAATGGTTTTTAAAATCTTTGGTCATGCCCAGATCGTAATTAGGGCTGAAACACGAGCGCTGCGACCAAAAAAAAAAGAAACACCTCAAAAAAAAAAAAAAAAAAAACGCGCTAGCGGGAGTCGAACCCACCACCTCGACGCACCGTGCATCCTGAGTCGGACACGTTACCGCTACGCCACAGCTGAAAGACGTCCGTCGCTCTCTTATTTCATCACGTTTTAACTACTTCCGGTAGCCAGTATTTTCATTTCCTCGTTTAGGAACGCAGATTTCAGTCTCTTCGTGCTCGCGAGAACCTAACAGAAGATAGTTAATTTGTTTGTTATGTGCTGCCTAGCATCAGAACGTCTATCTGGCACGTTTTGCCGCAAAAAATGCTAGCGTAACCGCCGATGTGTTGCGGCGATCGCACTGAATCGCTAAGGAGTTAGTCATACCTATGTAGAAAACAATGTTTACCTGAACTGCACACTGAACACTTCAGTTTTCATCACCCGTTTGAACATATTCTCCGTCCTCTTTGTTTACTTTCCGCGTAATATACAGCCGCAGTAGTTCACCCTAGCCGAACCAACCGTTAGGCTTAGAGCTGTACTCCGTGCGCCGCGATCGCTGTGAAGAACGTGCATAGTCAGTTACGAAGAATCTAATAACCGTTCAAATGTAGTTTCGATCATACCTGACTGAAGCGAGGCCATATTTGCACCTTCGATTACACAAATCAGAAGCTAAAAACGCCGATATTGAGCGTTACATTGGTTTACTGTTGTCGGTGACGTGCGGCGATGGTGCGGCTTTCAGCGGTTCGAGCCTACATGGAAAGACTGACTGGTAAGGTAGGTTGATGTTATTATCAGACTAATACTAATGTCATATATTGTGTTGCGAATGATAAGTTCTTTCCATGCAGTTATATGAACTACATTCACGACACTCGTTCACACACTTCAGCGAAAGCGCGCGCGCTCGACAGATTGCTTTAGCGTATACGTACGTCCGTCGCTTAACTAGAGCTAAAGCTAGAAATGCGAAGGACAGACAATAGAATAATATTTCGAAAATATTCGATAAGTTTTTCTTTCGACTTCACGCGACTCAATACCACATTTTGTACGAATTCCACCCAGCGTGCCCAGTTTTTTTCCAATGTGCTGCCAGTGTTCCCAGTGCGCTGGCAGACACTGTACAGCGTGCCCAGTGCCTCCCAGTACGCTGTAAGACACTGGGCCACACTGTACAGTATTCCCAGCGTCTTTCAGCGCACTGGGCGACACTGGCCACGCTGTACAGTGTGTCCCAGTGCCTCCAAGCGCGCTGTAGTACACTGGGACACACTGTACAGCGTTTCCAGTGCCACCCAGTGCGCTGAAAGGCACCGGGAGACACTGGAAACGCTGTTTTTTCCGATAGGGTCTCCTGTTTTCTTGTCATTAAACATATTCTTCATTTTAAGGAGCTGCCCATTCATGCCCTCAAGTTCACTAACGGAATAATTACATAATGGAGTCCGGACTTCCGCTCATCAAACATGGTGTAGTAGAAGGTGGCCGTTTTTGGTTATATGTACCATTCCATACAAATATTGGTACTCATGAACAGACTCGTACATTACCCTGGCAGCTTCTTTCAGTTTTTCTGCAGGTACTGCGTTAGCCAGAAAAAAATGCATCAGAATTACCAGCTTCAACCAATTATAGTATCGGCTGAAGGTGGCACAAGAAAACAGTAATTAGTCGCGCCAGTCTGATGCCTTGTTGTGCTCCCATGCTGTTTGCGAGCATGGCAGCCTAGAAATCTCGCATATGGTCTTTAAAACATGCTGCTTCTGCTTGATTTTGTGTATTTTGCCTCCCTGTTGGTATATAAACAACAGTGGCAGTGTCAAAATATGTGTGCGACGTGCCTAAAGAATCTAGTGAACACATCATGCACACAGCATGGGATATAGTCGACAGCGAAACCTGCTGGAAATGAAAGATCTGCCAGATCGAGCAGTACACATTCCCCTTTGAGACCACATTGGTGTGGCAGAGTTGCCGCTGCTTTAGCAGCATTTTCCAGAAATGTTTGGGGTGTTCTGGGCGCTGCTCGAGGAGAGACAGCTGGGTACACACGGACGATGCTACAGCCTTTCCGAACAACTCATCCCTCATGCATGCATATGCACATCCATAAGATGCATTAAATATGCTCGTGTTCATTGCCATAGCTCTGGTCACTCTGTCACTGCAACAGGATCCTCCAAGAAGATTGCACTTTCTGAATATTTACTTAAAGGTTTTTGCATAGGAGATCACTGAAAAGAATGTTCATTTATTCAACAAATTGGTTGAGAAAAGAACTCAGTTTGGGTTTTCTGAGCTCGCGGCGATCGCGTTTCGGTGGGGGTGAAATTATAGAGGCCCCGTGTATATAGACATAAGTACATGTTAAGAACCCCGAGGTATTTGAAATTTCTGGAGCCTTGCATTACGGTGTGCCTCACAATCATATCGTGGTTATGACAGGTAAGCAGGGGCGTAGCCAAGGGGGGGGGTTGGGGGGGTTCAACCCCCCCCCCCCCCGAAATTTTTCAGTTTTGCTTGCGTATATAGGCATGCACACATACAAACGCACGCACGAACATACATAAAGTATGGTTGAACCCCCCCGAAAAAAATTTCTGGCTACGCCCCTGCAGGTAAGACACCAGGACTTATTCGGGGCTTTGAAGACCAAACCACAATGCAGCTAGAAGCGTGTTTCATTCACACACTGTGGGGCAATTCTTTTATTTGAAGAAGCAGCGGCCTAATGCTGGTCCCTCAGTACTTACAAGCATAGCGTCTGTATTCCTCGTTATTGACAAGTCATGAGGAGACATTTGCCGGTAATGGTAACCCTGGCTTGACGTCAGGTTGCCTATATCATGGCAACTGTCTAGGCAACAAGTGAATATTTAGTACTGCGAGCCAAAGCTTGACATTGACTTGTTTGACATTGTCCAATGTAAGAAAGTAGCGCTCATTTTCAGTGTGTCGTCAGCATCAACACAATAGAACACTGGAATTCCTGCACCTGGTCCTCCCACATATAAAGGGAGCAATATGGGAAATTGAAGTACAGTGTGGCTTCGTCCCATGCACTTGTAAACCCCATAAAATAGATGTACTTGGAGATTGGTCTCTTGGCTATTGCGCGCATTAGGACGTACTTCGACGGTATGCGTAGACTTACCAAACAAGACTCTCTTCAAGCGGAAGGCGAATAGCCACAAATGTGAACAAAGAAAACCTGCATTGGAGCAGCAGAGGGTCTCCGCAGTGCTTGTTAGTCCATTCTTTTCAATAACTACGCAGATGAGGTGAGCATTATAAGTAATTGCCGAGAAAAAATACCTGTTGGCCTCGAGGCCTACCACTGGAAACGCCGGCGCACCATCGGCGTGACGTGCTTGGCAGGATCACGTGGTCTCAGCGGCCGCGTCGGCTGGTTGTGGAGCATTGCCGCGTGCTTTGAAAAAGAGTTTCAAGTCCTACATGCGCTGCGGTCTGTTCAAATTCGGAAGATTTCTCTCATTTTCTACTCAATTGAAACCATTGTAATAGAGCGGCTGTCTCCGAAGGCGAACATGGGGCTCTGCCGTT
Organism: Rhipicephalus sanguineus; assembly: GCF_013339695.2. Taxonomy (NCBI): domain Eukaryota; kingdom Metazoa; phylum Arthropoda; class Arachnida; order Ixodida; family Ixodidae; genus Rhipicephalus; species Rhipicephalus sanguineus. Next base: position 133,307,380 of record NC_051179.1, on the reverse strand, counting down.
CGGTGCCGCAGTGCCAGGCTTACGCAACGGAGCCCAGTGTCAGCCTGCACCGGTAACCGCGGGACAAGAAACTGCGTGAAGCATGGGTTGTAAAGCTAAGAACCTGCAAGTAGCCATCGGCTACGAGTCTTGTGTGTAACAAGCACTTCCGCGACGAAGAGTTTCGTTACTGCGTCGGGCCTGCGATGTTCGGTGAGTAGGAGACAGCGCGCACTTAGACGATGGCTCACGCACGCTTCCCGCCGGCAAATGATGCTTATCTGCCACAGGATGGAAAAGGCGCTACCTTTTACAACGTGCGATGCCATCTCAGAACCCTCCCGTGCGACCGCTTGATCGTCGGCCCCGTGCTCAGCGTCCATGAAATCGGGCGCAGACGCGCAAGTCATTGTTTAGATACATTGAAATAAAAAAACAACTCACAGGGTCCCTTATGCATTCGCTAAAGATGACCAGAAGGCGAAAGCCATCTTATTCTTCTTGTAAGTCGATGTATTGATTCTCCCGCGCCCCCCACCAAAAGCGTTCTGCACCTAACGCGGTTTTGCACGGCCTCCGTGACCGATCACGGAGGCAATGCAAATCGACCATGACGTGTGAATACGTCATCATGGGACGTCTTAATGACGCTACATATTTTGGCAATCTGTGACGTCGTGATGACGTCATATGGTGACACCATCACGTGGCGATTATTGTTTTTGCATCAGTCGTGTTGACGCCGCGACGCGGGACGCCGACGGGCAATCTGATGAGGAATCTAGGGCTTTCGCCTTCATAAGCTACATAAGTTTTGCATTGCCTCCGTGGTCGGCCCACCGATCACGGAGGTAATGCAAAGGGACGACGTCGTGTGAATACGTCATCATGTGGCATCACGTTATGGCACGTCATCATGTGACGTCATAATGACGCTACATATTTTGGCGATCTGCGACGTCTTGATGACGTCATACGGTGACGTCATCACGTGACGATTATTTTTTGCGTCACTCGTCTTGACGCCGCCGACGGTCAATCTTCCCGTTTGAAGAGGCATCTAAGGTTTTCGCCTTCATAAGCTATGCGACGTTTGCTGGTGGACTAGCGAGAGTCAAATGCTGCGGCTGTGTGCTGCATTTATGTTGGCAGTAACATTTTTTCAGTCGAGCTTGCGTTCCCTTGACGCAAACACAATGTGCTAAAAAGCCCAAATTTATGTGTGCCACACTCAAACTCACGTTGGGCCTCTCCAACCCCATGTATTTTCTTGGAGCCTCATTTATTTACGTGGGAAAGATGTCACCCTGTTGGCGTTAGACACGACACTGCTGCCAAAATTGCTGGGGTACTCGCCAAATAATTACTATCCTGGTTTGCGGCTGCTGGTTGCTGCAATAACTTTTATATTATTCACCGCTGTTCAAGTTCATGTGGGTCCTAGTTCACAGCGACGTTTGCAGAACAAGTCCGGTGAACGTTACTGTATTTTATTTCTTTTCCTGGCGTTGCATGCTACTACATGCTCGGTCTCGTAGACTGCTTCTTATTCCACCAGCAATCTCGAAGTGGTGAACCTTTGGTCTATGAATTTGTTGATGATAGAGAGCGGCAAGTTCAATGGAATGCAAAGGGATCGATCATTAGGGATCATTAAAAAAAGGCGTCGCATTTGCTCACGTTTTTTGTGAGGACCAAACGAAACGAATGCACTGAATAAAGAAGCAGAAGCAGCGGCATTTGCCCGCTGAGAAGACCGATCAATACGCATTGCGAGACAACTTGTCAAATTACATTGAAACGTACACGAATTTAGACAAAAAAAAGACACTGAATGGTCTGGACGGCACATCACAAAGTTGCCATGCCCACCGAAGCCGTAGTTTTAAAGAAATTGTTTTTAAACTGCTCTGATAGCGTCCGCGCAAGAGTAATTGTTTGTGTACTCACAAATTGTCATATTTTGCGGCCTAAAGTTCACAGCGCGGTGCCAAAACGCGCTCGTAGCAAAAGCGAAACCATCAGTACGAGCATACATGCAGACAGACGCTCATACATGCAGATGCACCGTCAGTCGTCGCGAACCCGTGCGATCGCTGGCTTGAGGCTTCTTTCTGTTATGCTCCGTGTGGTCATACAGGCAATCTACTCTAACGAGATATTTCACATGGTTTGCACTCAGCGAGTGACTACCTTTCACGCAAGAGGCCGGTTCAGGGGTCTCCAACGCGGTGATCGCGTGAAGCGGGCGCTCGGTTTTCTGCAAAGAGACGGCGACTGTAGACTATTTTGTGTTTTCAGTTAATCGAAAATGATTATTTTGACAGTATAGAAAACAGTTCCTTTCGAAAGTACTTATAGAAATGCCCTGGAGGGCTTCTGCGAGGTGTTTTTGTAGTGCGCCGACAGCAAAACCTATGGGGATCGCGCCGGTGGTATCCTACCTAGCACGCAATCGAGGTGCGTCCGATAGAGGGCGACTCCGTAACTCCTCGCGGCCAATAGGAGGAGAAAAACTTGTGCATAAGCCATGAAACAGTCAAGAGAAAAGCTCCCTGAGGCTAAAGAATTTTGCGGATCCTACGTACTGTGGGAGTCGATATTATGCGAAGCATCTGGCGAGAAGGTGTCTGTGGAGTACAGACATGTTTCACAAACCCGTGTGCATGTGTGGAAGGGCTTGACAGTTCTTGAACAAGCTCATCATCACCGTGATTAGTGAGCGTCATCATCAGCTGGACAGGGCTTGTTATTTCATCCGTTCGTAATCGCGGCGCAACGAGTGTATGTGTAGTGAAGTATGAGGTATAGTACAGCTGTTGAAAACCGTGGGTGCCTCTTACGAAGAAGTGATCTACGATGCCTCATGTCCTGGGCTTGGGAGGTCTTGTGATGGTCTGGCCACGTCGAAAACGTATTTCTTGAAGTTTAAGAACCATACATGTTTAGGTTTCGATAAATTAATGTTGAAGTCATCGGAAATTAGAGGCATGAACCTCTCTGGTGAGGTATAGGGCGTCGAGGCTGGTAGCCCTGGAAAGTGCGACGTAAGTGCATGGCGCGTATCTTATTCGTACACTACCTGTGCCTATGTGGCCCCTTGTGAGTTATGTACAGCTATTGCGTTTGCTTGCTGGAGGGGAAAGTGTGTCGTCTTACACGGAATATTTTGTCTGTCGTACGTGGTGGTTGTAGTGGTTCGCGGTCACACGGGCGACCATTTCTATTGTATTGAGGGGTATGCGGTAGTGGTGTGTTTTGTCCTCGCTGGGACGATAATGCCTACCGTGGACGTCGGAAATTCAAGACACAGTAGCACGAAGTGGCCGTGTTCGTCACGCCGAATGCCCCGCGCGGTGCCAATGTTTCTATTAATGAGGCCATCGCTTACATCGATGTTGGCCGTGATAACGTACATTGGTCGGCACAAAATCTGAAGCTCACTCAGACTCGCTCATGAAATATACTTGCCCTTAGAGCTCACTCGGACTCAGACTCGCCAAAATATTCCTCAGCTGCACTGACTCTGACTGAGAGTTACTGAAATTTTTATCAGCTGCATTCGCTCAGACTAAAACTCACCAAAATAATACACACTCGGACTCACGACTCTGAGTCTGAGTGAGTCGACGCATGAGCCCGTAAGCGTGTAATTGGCTTTTTAGGGGCGAAGCTCCTTAAGGCGGCACCCGTTCGTCCCTCGTAGTCGTAGTTGTAGTAGTCGTAGTGCGTAACCAGTCTTACGCTTTGACCTCCAAGGTGGTGCTGGTGGGAGATTTTTCCTGTGCGTTGTTGAACAATAAAAAATTCGCAGCGTGCGCGTTAACTAAAAGCCGAATTCTTCTGTCTCTCATTGCCCATTAGCAGCCATTGGCATGTTCCAGTAGGAAACGATAGTAGAAGTAGAAGTGTAAGTGTTAGCTAAAAGCCGACTTCTTCTGTCTCTCATTCCCATTAGCAGCCATTGTTTACCTCCAAGGTAGTGCCTGGTGAGATTTCTCCTGTGCGTGATTAAACAATAAAAGTTTTGTTCAAAGCGCCGTTGATTGATGAAATAAACCAACGAAAGACGCCAGATGTTTTGAAAAAGCAAAACGAAAGAACGCCAGATGTTTCTAAAGCAGAACGAAAAGACGCCAGCTGCTTAACGAAAGACGCCAGATGTTTTCTAAAGCAACGGTTTTCTAAACAATGAAAATTCACAGCGTACATGTAAAATTTAAGTGAGCTGCAAGTCGTCATAACTCATCGAACCTGTAGTATAAATGCGCCCGATCTCACGTCGGTGATGATGTACTGGGCAGAATTCACGGAAGATTCACGGTTTACTGATGAACCTCCGCAGCTTCGCCCACTCATCATCATTCACTCCGTGGATATGCTGTGATTTTTTCGACCATGGTGTCATTGCGATTTATTTACTTATTTACATATACTGCAGCCTTAAGGCAAGGCTATGGCAGGAGTGGATAAGTTATACAGAGCTAACGCAAGAGAGGGAAAAGAAAAAAAAGAAACAACAGGAAAACTAAAGTATATTACAGCAGTACCTAAGAAACCAGCACTTTACATATTTTCAAAGTAGTTAATAGCGGCATCAATGAAATCTTTCAATGGTAGGGAACAAATACTGCCCGGCAGGGAATTCCAAAGGTCTATTGTACGTGGGAAATAACTAAACTTGAATGTGTTAGTACAGCAAATAAAGGCTATATGTTTCAGTTGTGGGAGCTACAGGTGCGAGTTTCTTGCATAAATGTGATGTAGTTACCACTAAAAACGCCAGGGTAGGAGTGGATAACTGCATATCATAGTTTTAAAATTCGATGCGAGAACGAGAATGTAATGGTACAATGTTCAGTCATTGCAGAGCCTGTGTCGGTGAGAAGCTGCGGCTGCAGCTACGGTAGATGAAGGGGATGATTTGTTGTGGGAGTACCAAACGACAGATGCGTATTACAGCGAAAGCTGTTGTGAGATCACAACAACGGCCGTTTTTGGCGCCGTAGTTGTCCGCCGCCACCGCCGGTGTCCGTAACCACTATCGCGCGTAATAAGAAAAAAAGTCTGAATAAGAAAAAAATGTCCGGGACGGATCGAGGTTCGAACCTGGGCCCTCTGCGTGCGAGCCCAGTATTCTACCTCAGAGCCGTGCATGCATTTGAAGCTGCATGGGAAGGAACCACATTAACCAATGTAATGTAGAGTGGTAGAAGAGTAAAATAACAACCAGGCGTCACACAACCCGAATTCTGTAACCAGGCGTCACACAATGCGAATTGCGCAACGAGTGGGTTGTTGAATGCTTCCAACTCATTACAAAGGGATCTGCCATAATTCTTCATCCTAATCAGCCACCTCATCAACAAAGTGCACGTGATGCCTCACAGGTGTTAGCGGGTACCACGGTTCTCCGCATAATGACGAAAAATTGCGCAGTGGCTGCTTCCCTACTTCACAAAAATTATAAAATTATGATGATTTATAGCGTAGCGGGTTCCCAGCAAGTGCACTTCTATTGGTTGCCAAGGAAGCCTATAAGGCTCCCATTATTCACTTTCTCAGGGTCTCAATAAAGTTAATTCCCTCTTTCCCTCTTTCTCACATTAACGTATGTTATAAAGCGCGGTGGGAGAGAAATTACGACCGGGCGTCACACAATAATGCGAATTACGTCACTAGTGAGTCGTTTGCAGCTTCCCACCGATTACAGTGGGCTCAGCAATAATTATTCATCGTCATCAACCGTCGCATCAGCAAAGTGCACATAATCCCGGCCGTGGTGGCTGCATGTTCGATGGAGGCGAAAATATTTGAGACCCGTTTACCTAGATTTAGGAGCACATTAAAGAACCCCAGGTGGTCGAAATTTCCGGAGCCGTTTACTGCGGCGTCCCCATAATCATATCGTGGTTCTGGGACGTTAAACCCCAGGTATTATTAAAGGGACCGACAATTGATTTTTCGCGACCCATTTTTTACGGCGCGACAGAAAGCTCACCCTTCGCAGTTAATCCCAAAAGCACGTAGGTATTTTACAAGCAGTATTTTTCGATCTGAAAGACTCTAAAAAACGGACGTTCCTTTCCCCCCGCAACGCTGAGAATTGATAGCGATGCCGCCAGCCCTTTTCGCGATTTGTGAAAGGTATATCGTTGTTCTGCTTTCGCAGGAGTTCCTGTAACTATGGTTAACCACGTTTATTTAGAGCTTTTCAACTATTTTTGAAAATAGCAAGCTGTGCGAATGAGATGATGTGGCATTATACGCCTTCCCTGTATTTGTACCGTGTTGTGTGCGCATGCGTCCAAGGTTTCCTGCGCCTGTGCCATGAGTGGCTTGTCCCGGCGTCGTTACACTCTCGATCCACGAGCCAAGCCAAGTCATCGGAAACGACCCTGCGCATATGGTTGGCCGCGCCGAGTAGCAGCGCACGTCACTTCTGAGACGAAGTGTAGGTAGCCAAACTACATCGCTACAAAATCTTAGCGACCTGGAACCTGCATGTATGCTTGCATGAGCACGCTGAAAAGTTGCTCAAGACGCGCTGACGAGCACGGGACCATGACATCAAGTGAAGGCAGCGCCACTTTAATGTACACTACTAACGCAGGCCTATATGTACATTTTTATAGAGTATTACCTTTTATTATAAAGAAACGAACAATATTTCAATACTAACAAAAAAATTGTCGACCGCGTACAGCAATCAATGGTCAATAAGATACGCATTTGGGTTGGTTGGTTCATGATTAACTGTAGAAAACTGCGCTGAAATACGGGACGAAGAAAGGACACAAACCACGGCGCTGACTAACAACCAAATGTGTTTTATTCTTCCAGTCCGCATGTATATACACTGCCACAATCTCAAGGAAACAGGAAAGCAAAGAAACAAGAAAAAATGCGATTTGCCTGCGCAGAGGCCAAAAAATCTTTAATCGGACAGAAAAGTTAACTCCTTCGGAAGCTGGGAGGTCGAGGGGAGGCTGACACATGCCTCTCCGCTGTTACAGATTTGGTACGCTTCAGAAATGACACGCGGCCGTTCATCATGGTACCTTCACAGGAATATCGAAACTTTAATAAAAGATGACTGGCGACCACATTCATTACAGTGAAGTGACAATTGACTGTCTCTGGCTTGTTTAGGGACGTTGTTCGCATGCGGTTATAAGCGCACCGCCTCGTTTGACCAACATAGCAACGGCCGCAAGAAAGAGGTATCTTAAACACAACACTACTACATCATTGATCATACTTCTGGCGATGCTTCTTGCTACATCTTTTCGTCTTGGTCTATCGATTTACTTGCTGACGCAGGCTAACAAGCTTATTTCTGGCAGGAAACAACAATCTAACGCATGCCCTACTGACCACTTTCTTAAGATTATGTGCCACCTTGTGCACATGACGAATGGTCTTTACTGCTTTCTGCGGGTGTGTCGCTGATTGAACAGCTGATGAGCACTTGCTTTTAAAACCAGATACGAGGCTTTCGGCGATGCTGGTCAAAAGCGTTCTTGGGAAACCTGCAAGCTTCAGGCGTGCTACTTGACAAAAAAAGCTCGCTTCGACATGATGGTCACAGGACCTCTCAAGCGCCGCCTTCATGCAAGCCCTCGCAATGCCGCGCTTGACAATGTTTGAATGCGCAGAAGAAAAAGGGAGAAGGCTCTTTTGAGACCTAGGCGCATAACCCCAACAAACATGGCTGTTTGAGAACGAAAGTTCTATGTCCAAGAAGCGTAGCCTATTGCCTGAAGGATGCTCAGTGGTCAATTCAAATGGACTTAGTTCCGTGAGGAACACGTCGAAAATTTCCGCAGCAGGCTGCACGTCACAAGAGTTAGTGCTATATAGTATTAAAAAGTTGTCCACGTATCGCACCACTTTTACCGTGGGAGTCTGTCTGAGCTTGCTCTCGGGGTTATGGTCCGGGATGACCGCCCAGTGATGGCAGTCCGGGATGACGGTCCGGGATGACAGTCCAGTGGGTGCTTGTGCTTTTTCGGTCGATGTCAATGACTTATACTATTCGTTACCTCGACTCTATTGAAAATCGTGGGTTGGTGGATGCTGGAAATCTTGGTGGACATGGTGGAAACAATAGTGGACAAGGTGAAAAGAATAGTGGATGTGGTGGAAGCTGTGGTGGTCATGATGGCTGATGATGGCGAGAGCGGAAAAATGGTGGCAGGTGGTGGTGGTGGTGGCGAGCTTCTTTGTGTTAAGTGAAAAAAGGTGAATGATGGTGGCGAGTAAAGCATGTTTTGGTGGATGGCTTGGTGGACAAGCTGGATGACGGTGGCATGATGGAAGTGCACGTGACATTATGTGAAATCACTGTCACTTTTAATGTTTTCCTGTTTAATGTGCAGAAAAATATGTTTACAGTTCAAAGAAGCCAACGCCGATGATTAAGCTTTCCAGCACGCTTTTTTTTATTCATGCGGCGTCAATAACCGCCTCAAGTTTTGTGGAGCACAGCAGCCGTGAATGTTTACATTTTACGCATGTACTTATCAGGTTTACATCCGCGATGTGCTGCTGCATTGTGCTGTTTACAAGTCTAGAAGTGTCGGTGTGAACAGCGACAGTAACTGTATTACATCGCCGCGCAGTTGCCGAGAAGTGAATGAGCCCTTCCAGCGGGTAGACCAGAAAACAGCCGCCGCTTGATACCGTCACGCTAGCAACGCAACTCTGGCCATTCTTGCACACTCACTTATCTCAGCGGCACTTTAAGGTAACAGTTAAAGTGAATGCGAAGCTAAAATGCTCAAACTTTTACCTTCGGCCTGCGTCGAGATAAGCCCCACCAAATATGACTTCCACCATCATATTCTACCACCATGATTGCCACCAACGGTTAGGCATAGCGTACCGACCGAGTCCGTCTACGTGTTATCGGCGCTTGTAGGTAACAGGATACACGATTCCGATGAGTACGAATGACTTTACAGCACCGCTGTGGCATTGGCTAACCTAAGTGAAGCAGTTTTTCTTGTGTACGGTGTCTGCACAAGAAGCGATGAGCATAGATGCGACGCGCTACCAGTAAACGCCTCCGGTCACCAACCACCGCCGGTCGCACTCGCCGGCGCTTCTATGACACGTATGCGAGAACATAGACTTGTCAATTCGTACGCCGTACTGAACCAATATGATGGCATATTTTTCCCGCGCACTGCACTTGTTTTTGGCCCAGCTGTTATGCAGTTGTAGCTAACGATACAGCGTCAGATCTGTGCGCTGGCACGGCTGCGCTGTACGTTGCGCGAAAAAAAAAAGAAAAACATCACAATACTCTATCAATTGTACGCGCGTATTTATCGAATGAGATTAGAGTCGACATAAAGCCTCTGCACATGTCGCCCTTTGGAAAAAGCGAGAAACGGCTGTAAAACTTCGCAGTAACATCCGGTTACCTATACCCGCTCCTTGGTCCACTTGACATTTGTTTTTTGGAGTTACGTTGTGAATTCTGAAAGAAAGTTAGCGCTGTTGCCATTATCGACGTGCCATTCATTACCGGCAGCAGTTTGTTTGCGTTCAATAACTATGCAAATTTTAGTAGGATGTGAAGATCGCGTCTGTCTCCAGTATGAGACATACAAAGCTGAAACTAAACGGTGTATTAGTACGTTCACTAGTCATTTTGCAGGACGCAAAGCAAGTGTCAGAGTGGCACTTAGTAATGCTTAGGCGCATATTGTCGCTATGTGATTGTACTTTTGCCTGCTTTATTTGTGCTATTATTGTAACTTAGTAACGCTTGAGCGCATATTGTCGCTATGTGATTGTACTTTTGCCTGCTTTATTTGTGCTATTATCGTAACTTAGTAACGCTTGAGCGCATATTGTCGCTATGCGATTGTACTTTTGCCTGCTTTATTTGTGCTATTATTGTAACTTAGTAACGCTTGAGCGCATATATTGTCGCTATGTGATTGTACTTTTGCCTGCTTTATTTTTGCTATTATTGTGCACTGTAATACTAAGTGTGATAAATACCATGGAAGAAAAAAAAAGTCAGCGTGGCGTAGTGGTAGAGTAGTCAGCTCGGCATCCAAAGGTCGCACGTTCGACTCCTCGTGGCGGCAGTTCTTTTTAAATGCGAAGCATTTCTTAGCGAACTTCTGCGACTTTGACCGTATCTATCTATCTATCTATCTATCTATCTAGCCGCCTACGACTTCGTGCTCTCCTGGTCGCTTGGTTAATCGAATGTGCACCAAAATTGGTATGGTGTAACATGACTGTATGACGAACATAAATGACAAGTCATAACATGAAAATCATGACACGAATGTCATGTACAGCATGATTTACATGCTACGCTCATGGTGCGCTGGCGGCCGTTTCGCTAGCTTGATATACACCAAAATTGGCGTCTTGCGATGTGACCGTGTGACGAACATAAATAAAACGAGTTATCATGAAAATCATGACACGCATGTCATGTACAGCATGACTTACGTGCCACGCTCATGGGGCGCTGGCGGCCGTTTCGCTAGATTGATATACACCAAAATTGGTATCTTGCGACGTGACCGTGTGACGAACATAAATAACACGAGTTATCATGAAAATCATGACACGCATGTCATGTACAGCATGACTTACGTGCCACGCTCATGGGGTGCTGGCGGCCGTTTCGCTAGATTGATATACACCAATATTGGTCTCTTCCGACGTGACCGTGTGACGAACATAAATAACACGAGTTATCATGAAAATCACGACACGCATGTCATGTATAGCATGACTTACGTGCCACGCTCATGGGGCGCTGGCGGCCGTTTCGCTAGATTGATATGCACCGAAATTGGTATCTTGCGACGTGACCGTGTGACGAACATAAATAACACGAGTTATCATGAAAATCATGACACGCATGTCATGTACAGCATGACTTACGTGCCACGCTCATGGTACGCTGGCGGCCGTTTCGCTAGCTTGATATACACCAATATTGGTCTCTTCTGACGTGACCGCGTGACGAACATAAATAACACGAGTTAACATGAAAATCATGACACGCATGTCATGTACAGCATGACTTACGTGCCACACTCATGGGGCGCTGGCGGCCGTTTCGCTAGATTGATATACATCAAAATTGGTATCTTGCGACGTAACCGTGTGACGAACATAAATAACACGAGTTATCATGAAAATCATGACACGCATGCCATGTACAGCATGACTTACGTGCCACGCTCATGGTGCGCTGGCGGCCGTTTCGCTAGCTTGATATACACAAAAATTGGTATCTTGCGACGTGACTGTGTGACGAACATAAATAACACGAGTTAACATGAAAGTCATGACACACATGTCATGTACAGCATGACTTACGTGCCACGCTCATGGTGCGCTGGCGGCCGTTTCGCTAGCTTGATATACACAAAAATTGGTATCTTGCGACGTGACTGTGTGACGAACATAAATAACACGAGTTAACATGAAAGTCATGACACACATGTCATGTACAGCATGACTTACGTGCCACGCTCATGGTGCCCTGGCGGCCGTTTCTCTAGGTTGATCGACCCCCAAGTTGGTACTGCGCGACGTTACTGTGTGATGAACATAAATAATAGGAGTTAACATGAAAACCATGACACGCATTTTCCTCAATGACATACAAGACGATGTATGCAGCTCTTTGCTGGCTGCTTCGCATTACATCGATTCCCACAATGCGTGGGATCTGCCGGCTTTTTTTTTTCATACGGCTTTTTTTTTCTTTTTTTGTACTAATGCTTTGTACATCGCCTTCTATACAATTATTTATGTATGACAGCTAGGCACGACGGTCCCGAGGCTGTAGAGCCGTTTTACGCTCCGTTATTCTCCAGCATCCATCATACGCCAGCATCCAGCATACACCATGTGCCACCATCTTCCAGCACCATAATCCACCATTCCACATGGTGGATAAATTTTCAATATCAGAATGATGTATGTGCCGGAGTTGGTAATTGCATTGACAGATACGGTGTTGTTAAGTTTCCGAACACGTGTGGAATCACTGTCGACAATTTTTAGAGTTTTTAAAGTTTTACATGAAATCCACCTTCATCAGTTTAGATAAGCTTTTTATCCAACGGAAAGGATTCTGCTTAGGCTCATGCATCGCCCCTGTTGTCAGTGACATTTTACTAGCCAGCTATGACCGTAACCTCGAGAGCAAGATCAGACTAGCACGGTAAAGGCGATGCGGCACGTGGACTTCTCAATTTTTTATAGCACTACTCTCGTGACGTGCAGCCTGCTGCGGAAATATTTGACGTGTTCCTCACGGAACTAAGTCCATTTGAATTGACCACTGAGCATCCTTCAGGTAATAGGCTACGCTTCTTGGACTTGGAACTTTCGTTCTCAAACAGCCATGTTTGTTGGGGTTATGCGCCTAGATATCAGAAGAGCCTTCTCCCTTTTTCTTCTGCGCATTCAAAAATTGTCAAGCGCGGTATTGCAAGGGCTTGCATGAAGGCGGCGCTTGAGAGGTGCCGTGAGCATCATGTCGAAGCGAGCTTTTGTTCTCAAGTAGCACGCCTGAAGCTTGCAGGTTTCCAAAGAACGCTTTTGACCAGCATCGCTGAAAGCCTCGTATCTGGTTCTAAAAGCAAGTGCTCATCAGCTGTTCCATCAGAGGCACGCCTGCAGAAAACAGTGAAGACCATTCGTCATGTGCACAAGGTGGCACATAATCTTAAGAAAGTGGTCAGTAGGGCAGGCGTTAGATTGTTGTTTTCTGCCAGAAATAAGCTTGTTAGCCTGCGTCAGCAAGTAAATCGATAGACCAAGACGAAAAGATGTAGCAAGAAGCATCGTCAGAAGTATGATCAATGCTGTGATAGTGTTGTGTATAAGATACCTCTTTCTTGCGGCCGTTACTATGTTGGTCAAACGGGGCGGCGCGCTAATGACCGCATGCGCGAGCATGCGAACAACGTCAGTAAACAAGCCAGGGATAGTCAATTGTCACTTCACTGTAATGAATTAGGTTGCCAGCCTTGTTTTAAAGATTCGATATTCCTGTCTAGGTACTATGATGAACGGGCGCGTGTCATTTCTGAAGCATACCATATCTATAACGGCAGAGAGGCATGTGTCAGCCTCCCCTCGATCTCCCTCCTTCCGAAGGAGTTAACTTTTCTGTCAGATTGAAGATTTCTTAGCCTCTGCGCAGGCTAATCATATTTTTCTTTGTTTATTTGCTTTTCTGTTTTCTTGAGATTGTGGCTGAGTATATACATGCGTACTGGAAGAATAAAACACATTTGGTTGTTAGTCAGCGCCGTTGTTTGTGTCCTTTCTTCGTCCCGTATTTCAGCGCAGTTTTCTACAGCTAATCAACGGTCACGTGGCCGGGTTCATCGAATCGTTCGTGTTTTTACCCCCAGAGGCGCCACAGGTCATTTTCTGCGACTGCGTTTTCTGCGAAATAAAACAAAATTTATCTCTCATGAAAACAAAAACAGGGTTGGTTTGAGTCAATTCGACGGACGATCTTTCATCAGTGGAGTCATCTCAGTTCATGTTCCGGGCAGTTGTCGGTCCCTTTAACAAAGTGCACATAATGCCTTAGAGACGGCACCTCGCTTCTCCGCAGAATGACGAATAATGCTGGGGTGGATGTTTCCCAACTTAACAAAAATTATTATTTCTATGTCATTTCTAATATTCATTATCGATCTACCTGGTATTGTCAATACTAACATAAGACTATCCGCTGACGATTGTATAAGCTATCAAGAAATTAATTCACCCGAGGATCACGAAACATTAACTCATGCGCTAGAATCAATAACAGACTGGTGTTATAACTGGCAAATGACTCTTAATGTTAGCAAATCAGCCGTCATGCCTATTACTAAAAACAGAACACCTCGGTATATCCGTACTCAATGGAGAACACTCCATTAACAACGGTCAATGATTATAAGTATCTCGGCCTGGTAATATCAGATAACCTCAGGTGGAACTCTCATGTTAATGCTATAATATCAAAAGCCTTAAAAAGACTTTTCTTCCTGCGAAGGCGCCTACGTCATGCTACACCTGAAATTAAACTTTTCGCGTATACCACCTTTGTTAGACCTATCCTAGAATATGCTAATGTCTCCTGGTGTCCATATACTAATAAACTAATAAAAATGTTAGAGTACAGAGAAAGGCAATCAGATTTATTTACAACGAGTATAACCTAACTACCTCACCATCTCAACTAATCAAAAGAGCCGGGCTACTCACTCTACAAAATCGTGCCAAACTATCTCGTATGAAAGTAATTTACCAGCTTATGCATAACATGCTCTCTATAGATAGCTCCCGCTACCTGTCCAAATCTGGAACAAGACAGACCCGGTATAAACATCCCCACACCTTACAAAACTACCGTTTTAGTACCAAATGCTTCAGATTTTCATTCTTTCCACTCGCAACTACAGAATGGAACAACCTACCCTCTCATATTGTCCTTAGTCCCACGTTAGAAACTTTCTTGCAGTCCTATGAGTTCCACTTAATTGCGCCGCAAATATGACTCTTTGGCCTTATTGCATTTTGTAGCAAGTACTACTAATCCTTAGTATCGTACTTTCTTTGAAATCATTTACTATTTTATAAAAATTGTATACCACGTGTATTAAAAAAAAATCTGTAACCTATTATCATTTATTGCACCCCCTGCATTTCGTGTATTCTTGGTTTTCAATGGTGTACTGTTGAGTCTGTTTTTTAATGACGATAGTCTTTCTTGGGGAACTTAACCGCAGAAATTTTGGTCTGTCTTTCTGTTTGTCGGCACGTCCCTCGATTCAGCCACTCGGCCAAAGTTGAACCACTTGCCCAAGGGCCAGCCGTCTTGAACTGGTACGGCTGTTCATACTTGTGAACGTTGTCGATCAAAAAGTAAATATCATGCATATCTGAGGTGCAACATCACTAGGTAAGCATTAGGTGGCGTGTTCCTTTATTAGAAAATGCATACATACGTAATTTTAAGGACCCTAGTTTCTTAAGCTGCGCTGAAAATGCATAAGATTGGAAGCTTGAGCGAGTTGGTATGCGTTCATCTTTGTTGAAACAGCGCTCACTAGACGACGACGAAGTAAAAGAAGGCACAGGACATGCGCTGCCTATCCTGTGCCTTCTTTTACTTCGTCGTCGTCTAGTGAGCGCTGTTTCAACAAAGCTGAAAATGCGACTGCGCTGAAATTTGCCTTCCTCCGTGCCCTTCGCACGAGCTCATTGTTGTGTTTCGGTTTCGGTTCTGTATTGCACTGTACGAATGCCATGGGTTGGTGTTGAAAAACTTTAGTTTTCAGAAGGCCAAGAAGGTGAAAAAAAATATTTAAAAAATGAAAAAGCAGCGTTGTGGGCGGCCTTCAGGCTGCCGGTTGTGGGCGCCGCTCTGGCGTTCCTGTTTTACCCAGGCGACGTGTAAATAAAAGAGTGTGTGGAGAGTACTCGTTGAGTGCAGACGTTTCTCTGCTTCAGCACTTCGCGCCAAACCGCGTTTTCGGGCTGGCTGGCGTCACCGCCGGTCGCGTTGGCCACCGCCGGTCTTCGCCTGCTGCTGCGCCGGGACTACCAGCACGCAACACAGCACTCATGTTTCCCGACGTATTGCCAGATGGCGTCCATATCTCACACAGCGCCTCTTCTATCGTCTTTACACGACATTTGCAGCGAAGCACGCAGACACGCGGCCAATTTTTTCTCAATAGCACTGTGTTACTATCCCACAATTTCAAAAATTAGTGTACATGTATAATTTCGCTGTTTGATTGTATTTCTGTATTGCATATTCTTGCCCTCCCTGCAATAATCCCTTCTTGGTGTTGGCAGTACCTTCAAATAAAATTAGAAAAATATAATAAAATTTATGGCGTAGTGGGTACGTTGCTAGTGTACTCATATTAGTAGCTCCAAGAGAGTTTATAACGGGCTCTAGAAATGCGGCTCTTCCAGCTTTCGCTGTGACTGTGCTGCGCTTTCCGCGCAGGCCTGGCATTTCCTCTAGAATAGGGTGAATCAACGTTTTGTACAGAAGTAGTTTCCTATCGCGAGGGGTTTTAGCCAATGTAGCGCGCAAATGACCTAATTTATTAGAGCTTTCCAGCTGATATATTCGATGTGGTTTGTCCAGGAAAGATTTTTTGTTAGAATGAATGTGGAGATAGGTTTAGCACAAAGCTTACCCTACGAGGCGACCGGGGAGGGACGCGACGTTCTCCACTGCCGCAGCGAACAAAGACGCTATGGCCGGGTTCGTCGACTCTCCAGCACGGCGCAGAAAAGGCACTCGAGGCAGGATGTCAACAAACAACACGCGTTTATTAACCCAAGATGCAGCACAGTACGACCGTCACGGGCTTGCAGGCCGTAAGGGGAACTCCGCAAGACCGATCGAGTACGCTTGCCAGCGGCGCTACGACTATCACACAAAGGGCAGCAGTCGAGCACACGAACCAGAGGCCGCCTGCTAGAGCAGCGCGTCAACCTCTCGTGCCAGCCTGAGAGCATCTCACGCGGGCAAGCCAGCGCCAGACAGAAACGAGCTCAAGGGCAGGGGCGTAGCCAGAAATTTTGTTCGGGGGGGGGGGGGGGGGGGGTTCAACCATTCTTTATGTATGTTCGTGCGTGCGTTTGTATGTGTGCGTGTATATATACGCAAGCAAAACTGAAAAATTTCGGGGGGGGGAGGGGTTTGAACCCCCCCCCCCTTGGCTACGCCCCTGCTCAAGGGGGAAGGGGGTTGTCACTGGCGGTCAATGAGGACAGGCGTTGCGTAGTGACGTGGGCTAGCGTGATCACGTGGTGGCGCGAGCATGCTCAGGCAAGTGCGGACGCGTGGCTCGTGCGGGGAAGACCAACGCATGCTCGCACCGAACAAAAAGGCCTGGCGGCGTAGCCACGGTAGCCATGTCGCCGATTAACGGCGGTTCCCGGCGCTCGAGCCGCGCGGGGCCAGCACACGCGCTAGCTGGGGAACGAGGCGCTAAAGGGGAGGAAGGTTCGATTCCCACAGTGGTAGAGCATCGGACGCGTTATTCGAAGGTCGCAGGTTCGGTCCCTGCCGGTGGCAAGCTGTCTTTTCGTCCACTTTACTTTCATTACATTTATATCCCATTTATTACAAATAACATCCCTTATACTTTTCTTGGCATTATTGTATGTTAGTTCTTATTAAAACATATTCATGTAAAACGCAGTTAATATTCTTCACACATCACTTACATCAAATTCTTCATTAATCATTGCATGGCGACTGCATTTTTTAAAGATTTTTCAAAAGCTTTTGACAAGGTTTGCCATAGACTGCTCCTTTACAAGCTACATCAACTAAATCTTGACCGTAACCTATTAAAATGGATTGGATGTTTCCTAACTAGCAGGTCACAATTTGTTACTGCAAACGGTCACAATTCTTCTTCTCGCGATGTTCATTCCGGCGTTCCGCAAGGCTCCGTCTTAGGCCCCTTATTGTTTGTCATTTACATTAATGACCTCTCATCTGTTATATCATCTACCATTCATCTCTTTGCAGACGACGATGTTATTTTTCGGGAAATTAGTAACGATAATGACGTCAGCGTATTACAATCTGACCTTAACGCTACGTCTAACTGGTGTGAAAATTGGCTAATGGACCTGAATATTAAAAAAAAATGCGAAATCATGCGTCTGTCCAGAACTTCCACAACCGCGCCTCCTTACTATCTCAATCACATTCCTCTCGATTCTCTTAACTCTTAGAAATATCTTGGAGTTCACATCACCTCTAATATAAACTGGTCACTACATATTGAATATGTTATTAACAATGCTAACCGCATGCTTGGTTATTTACGACGTAACTTTTCTAATGATCCACGTGGCTTAAAATTACAGCTTTATAAAACACTAATACGGTCGAAGCTAGAATATGCGACAGCCGTGTGGGACCCCAGCTACGATAATTTAATAACTTCCCTGGAACTAGTACAGAATAACTCCGTTCGTTTTATATTGTTTAACTATAACAGAACTTCGAGCATAACAACTGTGAAAACGTCCCTTGCGCTCCCTTCTCTAACATCTCGTAGACAAGTTTCTCGTTTAACCCTATTTCACAAGATATATCACCATTCATTCCTCCACTACCAGCTGCTTCTTCGCCCACAGCACATATCCCGCCGCATTGATCACCATCACAAAGTAGGCATCCCTTCATGTAACACGAAAACTTTCTTCACTTCATTCTTGCCACGTACATACATCAAAGGAGTGGAACAGACTTCCCGGTGACATTGTTTCCATGAGTGATGATCACTTGTTCCGTGCTGCATTAGCCAGCATTGTACGATTAGGCTTTTAAATGCGAAGCATTTCTTAGCGAACTTCTGCGACTTTGACCGTATCTATCTATCTATCTATCTATCTAGCCGCCTACGACTTCGTGCTCTCCTGGTCGCTTGGTTAATCGAATGTGCACCAAAATTGGTATGGTGTAACATGACTGTATGACGAACATAAATGACAAGTCATAACATGAAAATCATGACACGAATGTCATGTACAGCATGATTTACATGCTACGCTCATGGTGCGCTGGCGGCCGTTTCGCTAGCTTGATATACACCAAAATTGGCGTCTTGCGATGTGACCGTGTGACGAACATAAATAAAACGAGTTATCATGAAAATCATGACACGCATGTCATGTACAGCATGACTTACGTGCCACGCTCATGGGGCGCTGGCGGCCGTTTCGCTAGATTGATATACACCAAAATTGGTATCTTGCGACGTGACCGTGTGACGAACATAAATAACACGAGTTATCATGAAAATCATGACACGCATGTCATGTACAGCATGACTTACGTGCCACGCTCATGGGGTGCTGGCGGCCGTTTCGCTAGATTGATATACACCAATATTGGTCTCTTCCGACGTGACCGTGTGACGAACATAAATAACACGAGTTATCATGAAAATCACGACACGCATGTCATGTATAGCATGACTTACGTGCCACGCTCATGGGGCGCTGGCGGCCGTTTCGCTAGATTGATATGCACCGAAATTGGTATCTTGCGACGTGACCGTGTGACGAACATAAATAACACGAGTTATCATGAAAATCATGACACGCATGTCATGTACAGCATGACTTACGTGCCACGCTCATGGTGCGCTGGCGGCCGTTTCGCTAGCTTGATATACACAAAAATTGGTATCTTGCGACGTGACTGTGTGACGAACATAAATAACACGAGTTAACATGAAAGTCATGACACACATGTCATGTACAGCATGACTTACGTGCCACGCTCATGGTGCGCTGGCGGCCGTTTCGCTAGCTTGATATACACAAAAATTGGTATCTTGCGACGTGACTGTGTGACGAACATAAATAACACGAGTTAACATGAAAGTCATGACACACATGTCATGTACAGCATGACTTACGTGCCACGCTCATGGTGCCCTGGCGGCCGTTTCTCTAGGTTGATCGACCCCCAAGTTGGTACTGCGCGACGTTACTGTGTGACGAACATAAATAATAGGAGTTAACATGAAAACCATGACACGCATTTTCCTCAATGACATACAAGACGATGTATGCAGCTCTTTGCTGGCTGCTTCGCATTACATCGATTCCCACAATGCGTGGGATCTGCCGGCTTTTTTTCGTTGTATTAGCTAACAATGTAAAATTATGTTCTGTGATGTAGTAGTACTGTATGTATTAGCTAACACTGTATTATACCAGTTTCACTTGTATGATTCTACTGTATTCAGTGCTTTTTTTGTTTTTTGTTCCCGTTCAATAAATTTTCTGTAACGCACCCCCGTCTGTAATGCCACTTGGTCCTAAGGGTAAAATATATAAAAAATAATATTACACGCGTGCGCATTTCCTATATAAATCTGAGTAATGCCACGCATGCGCATTTCGTTTATAAATATGAGTCGTGCCATGCTCAATTTAAAGCGCATGTGATAGAGGATTGTGGCTTCAATGGTGAAAGTGATTAGATATTCAGAAATACGTGATTGTAATGCAGTTAAAACTTTCTCGTATGTTAATTAGGTCTGTGAAAAAAGGAACGCGGTGTGAATCTTTGTTGGTCATTTGCTCAAGTACTTTCCCGCATTATTATGCAGCTGTGTGACGCCTGTTAAAACGTTCATCAAGTTACATATCGGTTCTCTTGGTATAATTATATACAAACGGCATGGATGTCTAGTGTAGCAGCGTCGGCAGTGCAAATGAAAAAATAATAGAAAAACGGCGAGTAACGGGCGCTTTGCGCACGGCTTCTATGAGCCGCGCGCAATCACCTTTCGCCACCTTTACAGCTTAAATCAGCAGTGCACGAGGCGGATAGGGAGTTTCGCCCTCTGACGAAACCATGGTCGCTCAACACACAGTCAGTGCGTCCACGCAGTTCTCAAGACACGCCTGCGGCCTACGCCCCGAGAAGAAACGAAAATGCTGAGCACCGCATCTGCTACTGAATAAACATGGGTCGCTAATGCACAAACATGGATGGTGACTGGGCAGTTCTGAAGGCACGCGGCGGAAACGAAACTATTGCATGGATCAGCACTGTCGACAGTTGCTATCGACTCGATCATAGCGCACTGCGCCAAGGTGGTCTAGTGGTTATGGCGCTCGAGCGCTGACCCGAAGGTCGCGGGATCGAATACTGGCCGCGGCGGCTGCATTTTCGATGGAGGCGACAATGTTTGAGGCCCGTATACTTAGATTTAGGTGCACGTTAAAGAACCCCAGGTGATCGAAATTTTCGGAGCCGTCCTTTACGGCCTCTCTCATAACCAAATAGTGGTTTTGGGACGTTAAACCGCAGTTATTATTATTATTTATCATAGCGCCCACGCAGCAGGCGTGCGCCGAGTAAAATCGAAAACGAAGCAAGTTTGCCGCAGCTGCTGGAGCCTTGGTCGCCCACCAGGGACTTTAAACAGAAAGTGGTCGCCAACAACGCGATTGTTGTGAAACTGTGGATGGCGACCACGACTTTCGGAAGGTCCGCGGCCGTTTGGGTTGTTCGTAAACACCGTTTTGCTTTCTGTGCGTCGCACGTTTGCGGCGCTTCGTCCTCGGTGCACTGCGAGGACCGCCGAATTATCCGCGCTGTGGCCAATTATGGCCAAATTAACGAGACTTTCATACCATTTAACAATGTATATGCTGGACGGGACCCCCCCCCCCCCCCAGAACGCGTCCACAATATCTTATTTTCCGAATTAACGGGTGTCGAATGAACGACCTGCAGTCGAACCCCTCAATAACAAAATTGCCGAGGAAGTGATTTCTGTTCGTTCTCCAGAGAATTTGGTTGTCACGAAAATAGGAAATCCTGCACACCAACTACTTCGCACAAGCAACATTTATTTAAAGAAGTTGCTGAACTGGCTCCGTTTCACGTTGCTCTGAAGGATATTGAAGGTTCGAGCCTCGAAGATTAATAAGCTTTGCATAGCTTCGTCGTCGTCGTGGACGCCGAGGAAAGTGCGACTGATGTCAAAAGCATCAAGAACATCGCGCGAGCTTACTTGCCTTTCTTGCGCTGTGTTGCTTTCCCAATCTCGTCGTCACTCTCATATTCTTTGCTCACACTTTCGATGATAGCGTTGTCGTGCACGATAACTCTTCGTGCACGATCAGGTCGGCGTAAGCGCACAAAAATTCGTGCAGTTCAACAGCGTCTCGTACAGCTCCATCGACACGGCGAAGCGCGTTCCAGGCTTCAGCTGTGGCTGCTTGCCTCGGTGCTTGCAGAAGAAACATCCGCTTCCGTCTCTGGCAAGATTGTCGAGGCGTGCAGAAAAGTCGCGAAACCGGCGTGCTTGAAATAGTTTTGGATGACGGTGGGCGAAGTACCAGTCCGCGCCGCGGCGAGCATATCCAGGGTCATAAAAAGGCATATTTCCTATGCTTATTGCGGTGCTGCAATTTTCCAACTTCTGGATTCCCAGCCAGCTCAAGGGTTGAAAAAAAAAAGACGTTCGGATCACTAGCTGAAACTTTAGTTACTGCGGGAGTGCTTTTTACAAATCTATTCGCTGTCGAGAGGAGGGAAATGCGTTGAACTCTGTGGACGTTTGCCAGGAACGCCAGATTTCTTCGTTGCCGCGAGCATTTCGTTCTTGAGGCATTCCTTATTGAGGGATTCAACTGTAATGCTCGTGAAGGAACGTGTGGTTCCAGAAGCAAAAGTGTTAAGCTTGATGACATTACAGCACTGTATCGTAGAATCTTATTCATTTGTTGCCGTAGACGCATGAAATACACTGAAGCATAGTTATATCCACACTGACCTTCGCTTCCGTCAGCCTCAGGTATGTTTGTCCCGAAAGGAATCGACGCTTTTTGAATCCTTCTGTTAATGGTTAGTTCAACATACCCGGTACATTTGCTATTCTAATCTGCAAACGTAATTTTAGGAAAATTGCTAATACAATCATTGCACGTCTCATCTGAGGCCACATCAATAGAAGGCGTCAGAGCCTCCGCAAATCAAACCTTAATCATATGTTGTTGAGAGTTCTGCTAATTATCATGTGTGATTTATTACTTATGCCACATGTTTTGATTAAGCGATATTAGTTCACCAGTACCCAAAGGTATTCAATTTTATCCATTCAGTAAGCGCGAACTTTCAAGTCCTCTTGTTAAAACGTTCTGCAAAATGCACTGTTGCCCCAATTACCCCTCATCTTCTGCAGGAGGACAGTGAGTGAGACACAGAGGTTTTTCGTCACGTATTTTAAGCACCTATGCCCTCTATGTAGTGATGTTTATACAGACTTAGCTTTAACTAAATACTTCAATTCTGGTATTGCAGTATTCGCTGACTCCTTCGCATGAAATGGATTCTTGCAATGCGAAGGACCTGACGGAACCGTTTTCTTCTTGGGGGTGGTTATCAAGTCATCTTTTTTATACTGAGCACATCTAGGTTGGTCTATTTTTTAATGGTTAATTTTGCACTCGTACTTCAGGGGTCGAGGGCCACGCTACCGATGACTATCCTTTGATCACTATGGTTTACTTAACCTATCTAGTGTGAGCTGTACTATGCCTGAATCAGTGTGATAAAATATAGGTATTTTTCTTCCACTAGGGCTTTTCCATTACCACGTCCTCATGACACGCTTTTGGAATAACATGACCATTATGACGAGTTGATTTCGTTCGAAAAATTCCATTGCCATCTTTCGCCTACTGCTGCCAGAATCGATCCCGCAGTCAGCGATTGTTTCGTTCCGTTTGACCTTTCGTCGCACCTTTGTGATTACTTCTATGATTACGGTGTACGCCGTGAGAACCTTGTGCATGACTAATTCAACATCACCATAACATTATTCTACGTATTCGTTGCTGAGGCTTGACGCTAGAGCATAAGCCGGTTCTACTTTCACTTTATATCTCCTGTATATTTTATCACGACAGTTGATACCCTTTCATTGATGGCATAGCATTTCTCGAATGTTGTCTGCCATGTATTGATTTATTAGCAACACCGCGTCAATAACCTTTTTAGGAAGCCCTATGTAACAGTGAACGTGCCCTTTAGTAGTACCATCTATGCTTCCACACTTCTAATCTTACCAAAGCCCATAATATTCCAGGTTGTCGCGCTGTAACTCGTCGAGTGAATTCATGTTTAAAAATACTCTCCCACCTATCAGTTTTACTGCAATTCGGTGAGTTACCACGCTAGATTAGCTTCGCATAGATGGGTCCTTGTGTTCGCTTGACAGGACGGCTAATTCGTATCCAGACCTAATTATCGCCCTCCGCCGCTTCACTGTTGCGACCGCTGCCGTGGTCAGACGCTCCGCGGCTGCTGGAGTCGATGGACCAGGTGTGGATTATGATGCTGATTTAGAAAGCGATGGCTTCATACTGCACCAAGGCGGCCAATTCCTGTTCTGAAATGGGCCTTCAACAAAACTGCAGCAGCTTTACATTTTTCGTTAACAAAACGATCCTCACAATTGCCTATCCATCCACACTTTCTTGCGAAGAATACTCCCAGTAAACCATCCGTCCTGGTGAATCATTTTTCTTCGAGGTGCACTGTAGCTTATAAAATGCTTCTCTAAGATATGCGGGAGTCCGTGAGGCCGTCCTATCTATCTGGCTCCTAGGATGGAGCGCATGCCAACCGCTTCTGGCGTAACTATTTCATTTCATGGGCACGGCTTTTGTGAGATAGCCGAAGCATGATTACATTCTTACCGACCCTATATTTATGTAGTGCCAAAAATTTCAGACGTTTAAAAAATGAATGATCGAAATAGAAGGTATAAATGTTAGCGCAAACACAGAAACAATGACTCGAGAAAGAAAGAGCATGAAGCAGAAAGGTCGGGCGCTCGGACTTCGACGTCACCTATCTCTCCCGGTAATAAACCTTACTCGATCACAATAGAGCTGTCATGTACGGGATTAAATGTGGTACGCGCTTGAGTCATTATGTCACATAGCTAGGACGAAAGAGTAGCATCACAGTTATACATTTCTGTGTTGCTAAATACAACAGGGCTCTTCACTATACAGGTCAGACAAATACACGTCACAGAAAGCGTCGCGGCGTTGCACAGTAATTAAGCGGCGTGTACGAGAAATAATTCTGACGCGTCTTTTGACATCTTCCCTTATCACAAGTCTAGAAGAGATGCTAACGATGTTCAGCACAACTATCAACGCTGTTGTACGTTTAATCTAGGTAACTTGAAATGGATTCCGAAAATATCGTTTTGAAGGGGTACTGACACGATTTTTGAGACACCGCAAAAGGGACATGACGCTTACCATTATGTGACCAATGACATTTACCATCATGTGGCTAATTTTGATTAATATAATAGTAGACTTGTTATATGTTCAGCAGCATTATTCTCGCGTCCTCATTGCATAAGGCAAAGAAAAACTTAAAAAGTTTCAATCAGACATGCCAGAACATGCCAGGAATTGTGCAGGGTTCGTCATTTCATAAATTGGGCTTTAGAGACGCACGCATGTCACAAAACGTGTATTCTCAAAAGAAGCATTAGGTGTAGCTCTGATGTTTTTGTTAGAATGTTATCTGTATTAGTCCAATTTAAGTGTGGTAAGCAGTTTAGCTTGCGAAACATGTACATTGATTCAATTTCTAATGCACGTGATCTGCGCCACTGTCAGTAAGTATACACGTTATACCAAACGAAACTAAAACTTGCCATCTGCGCTCATTGAAATAATATAGAAAAGTATCCTCTCCTATCGTAACGAATATCATAGCAGTGTATCAGCAGAGCCAGCTGACGCATTTGTAATTTAAAAAAAGGTCTACACAAGTGTCGCGAGAGCATATTACAACGAGAACACAACACATGATGCCGAATTTAAGGAACGGGTGATGGAGTGTTGTTTAAGACCTACTTCGTGATCTGCGACAAAGTATTATGCGCATAAGACAGCTTGCTTGGCATTGACAAGATAACTCTTACATTTGCGTTATTACCATTTTTCTTCAGTCTGTGTGAGACATCGTGAATACATTGTCACGGTGTTACGAATAGCACAGAATTTCTGTCTATCGGAACACCAGGACGTCGAGCTGAACTGATCACAGGAAACACAAATGCATCGTCTTTTACACTTCCTTGCTTTCTCCTCTGTTTCACAGTGGCACATACAGGCAGTGGCATAGCAGCGCAATCTCATCCCATGCTCGTGGAAATATGTTATTAACGCGATAGCGTTAGAGAGCTCGTTTCGCAGAAATGCCGCCGTCAGTGTCGGTGTCGCTACGTCGCTTGTGAGCGAAAAATCATCCGTGACCGAAAAATCGAGAAAGATGCAAATAAAATAAACAATAAACATCTTTCGTCCCATTGAGGATCGAACCCTAACCATTTGCGTGGCAAGTAGGTGTCCTACCACAAGGCCACAATGTTACTTGCAACTGCTTCGGGAAAAAAGCATTACATAAATGCCATGTAGTGGAAGGAGTCTCCTTAACGCATTTCGTTCGGCAGGTGTCACGACGAAAATGAGCCCATTCGGCGATTTGTAGGCGCATTGGTGAGGCCATCAAACTACGTTTTTTGCGCGACGCTATGCTTCGAAAAAAGTCGGGATAGTGCAGCCATCGCCGATAAAAACACACACGAACTTTTACTAATCTAATCTAAATAACTTTATTTGGTCCTGAGGAGGCGGTGGCCCCCTACGAGGCTTCGTGTGCGGGCCGCGCCCACGACGGAACTGGGAGTTGAAACTCGACGGCGAGGTCGTGAGCCCTCTGGACGGCCCGAAGTTGGTCGTCCTCGTGGGAACTTGTGAGGAGTGTGTCCCAGTCCTTTTCTGTGGTTGGACACCCATCGTCCGCGCGCAACTCGGGGCATTGCCACAGCATGTGTGGTAAGTTACATCGCGGTATGCCGCATCGGTGGCATCCCGGACTTAGTTCGCTTATGAATCTTGCATAAACTGCCGGTGAAGGATATGTTCCTGTCTGTAGGAGGCGGAAGGATAGTGCTTGTGGTCGTTTTAGTGGAGGGTGAGATAACGGAAACTTTTGCCGTTCGTGACGACAGAGCTGACAGATTTCATTATAGGTCTGGTGCTACTTACAGAGTCATTTCTTGCCCTTGGGCCGTGGGCTGCCCTCTCTCCTGAAGCGGCGAGTAAGGTCTCGCGCCTGGGAGTTGGCAAGCTCGTTGGCGTTTGGGCGAGGGGGTGGGAGTCGGAGCCCATGTGGCCCGGGGACCGGTTTCATAATTCTGCTGCACTCGCTTCGTTTCTGGTGAGACGATCTCCTCACCTTCTCGGCCGCTTGAGGCGTTCTTAGTGAGATCTTCGGTCACACCTGTGATACTATGCTGTGATACCGGCTTTTCTCTGGCGATCAGCTTTAGTCAATAAACACTAACAACACTTTCGGTGACATGCGCGGCGAACCGCATCCACTTGGTCTAATCTTGTGATGACCATCTTGACCAATTTTCAGTTGCCCGAATCAAAGGGCAGTAGCGGTTATTTAGCCCTCGGTTTGTATGACCAGCGCACTCGCTCCTTCTCCAGAAACATTCTCATCTCAAGTAATCGCAAAGTTCCATCCTGTGACATTTCATGCGGGACTGTGAGCAGTTGCAAGAACTTTGTGAAAAAGACGTAACTGCTATGAACCAACGTAAAGAAATGTAAGCTGAATTTGAATCATGAAACGCAAGGTAGTTGCTAACGTGCTTAGACACTTTCTTTACATTTGGGCTTTCGAGCACGACGTCTAGCCTCCTGTTTACACGAGCAAAGACCTATTTAGGCTTGCGCAAAACAGGGGCCAATGAAACTTTCTTCTTTTTGGAAAAATTTCTCAATCCCACTTTTTTTGGTACCAGGCTTGCTGCGTCCTGTCAGTAACTAAAGGAAGGCAGACGGAGGCCTCGGAGCGTAAGCCATAATGGAGTCTTTAGCAAGTATCACACGTCATGAAGAACGCAAGGCACAAAAAGGCCTTCAGCAGGCAATTAGCAAAAGGCAGCGTGCAGTGTTGCAGGAAGCCAAAGGATCACTACCCCTGGTCGCGCGCCGGCGGCCGTTTATAAAGAGCACAGGTGCACTACCCGCATCGCCAGCGAGCACCACGTGGCGTTATCAAGCCAGGGCCTGGGGCTGCGTCAGGTGGCGATCCGGGAGCGTGAGGCTGTCATGAGTAAGGAGAGGACGTATGGACGACGAAGACGACGAAGTAGGAGGAGAAGCACGCGGAACAGGCATGAGCGCGTGCAGGGTAGCACACGGCGCGATGCGCGTGACACGAGCCGTAAACGAAGGCAGCAGTTCGATGAGCTGGCATTGTCTGCGTGGCTACTGGAGAAGAAGGTCGCATTGGCAGCTACGTTCTGTCAACGGGAAGGCAGCGGACGTTCGATTCCGGAGGCCGTGACGCTGGCACTCCGTGGCGTGGCCGTTGACCTCGACGACGCTCGGGCGAGGCTCCTCGGAGGTGCTGCAGCACCTTGCGGCAATCCCGGACGCCCCAGCAGCAGTCCCCCTTCAAACTTCGGCCAGCAACAATCCCCGGGACCCCACGTCATCATGTACAGCAGGGGCCGAGCTCGTACTTAGGCCTAAGCGGCAGCGACGCCTGGCCATGTCAGCGACCGGGAAGCGGCTTACGGCAGCGTGGCCAACCGTCGTGTATCGGAGCGACAATTGAAGAGGATCGTCGGATACATCGACTGCGGATCCAACCCCACGGAGGCGGGACTCATGGAGTTTGACGGAACCAAGTAAGCGTGTTCCATCCAGACTACGACTCGACGGCGAGGCCTACGTGGCCAGACACTCCAGTAGCGACGCTAGTCGTCGGTCTCAAAGTACTGAGAAGTGTGTTTGTTAACTTTCGCATATTTCTTTTGTGGTTATAAGATTTTCTCTGTTAGTTATTTTGAGTGTTTTCTTATAGTTTTTCTTGTGTGTAATTAAATTATGTTTGCTGTGCCTACATGCGCCTTCTCAATCTACCTCCCACGCACACGCCTCCGAGATCAGTGACAAAACAATTGGCGAGCCTGCCAGGATAGAAGATTCCAGGATTCAATCCGGCCCAGTCACCGATTCTCAGGGGGAATAAGTTGGTGCGGAGATGGATTGGGAGCGCTTGACGGCGGTAGCTAAAGATCTAGGTATGACTAAAGAGGAGACCTTGAAGTTTTTTGATAATGCCCAAGTAGAACATGAGCGCGAATTTGAACGCGAAAAAGAGCTTCTCGAATTGAAGTTGAGACTAGCGCAACTTAATGGTGTTCCGCAAGACGACCAGAGTGTCACCTCAGCATCCTCTGGCTCGCAGTCACCCAAAACTACCCGCATATGTCCGAGAAAGTTAATGGCTCCGTTCGATGAAAGACGTGATGACTTGGACGCCTATTTACACAGATTTGAACGGATCGCCAGGGGTCAAGGTTGGGACAGAAGGGAGTGGGCAACAGCACTCAGCCTTTGTCTAGTAGGAGAAGCCTTAAGTGTTTTTGGCCGAATGCCCGCCGATGACTCCATGGATTATGATAAAGTCAAGAAAACACTGTTGCAAAGATTTAGGTTGACGGCGGAAGGCTTCCGTGAGCGGTTTCGTGGGTGCAAGCCAGAGAATGCAGAGACAGCGAAGCAGTTTGTGTGCCGCTTGTCAAATTATTTTGAAAGATGGATGGAGATGGCGAATGTAGAAAAAACATATGAAGGCTTACGTGATTGCATGGTCGTGGAGCAATTCTTGAATTGTTGCAGTAACAAGTTAAGTGTTTTCCTGAAAGAACGAAAGGTAGCCTCACTTGATGATGTAGCAGAGCATGCCGATCAGTATTTGGAGGCCCAGGGATTTAGAAACCTAGGGAAGGCAAATGAAGGCTGTGACAAAGCAAGAACAGATGAGTCAGAGGGTAGACCTCAGGGAGTAGCGAACACGTCACAGCGACCACTCAGGTGTTTCCTGTGTAACCGCATTGGGCACCGAGCTATGAATTGTCGAACTGGAGATGGTCGTTCACAAGTAGTGGTGTGTCAGTTGTGCAACAGAAGGGGACACCGAGCGAACGAGTGTAGGTCAGGGACTACAGACAAAGTAGCCTGTATAGTGGACTCCCAGGATGGTAGCACAAGAGAAGTTGGGACTAAAGACAAAGTAGCTTGTATAGTAGACTCACAGAGGGATAGCGTGGAAGAAGGGCAACAGACACAGAAAGAAGAGTCAGGAAAGAACGAAAGTAAGCTGTACTCTCAAGGAGACGGGTTACCGGTCGTGGATGGAGAGGTTCATGGACAAAGGGTGAAAGTTTTGAGAGACACAGGCACAAATATTGTTTTGGTGAAAAGGAGCTTAGTAGACGAGTCGAATCTAACAGGGGAGTACGCAACAGTCATTTTGGTGGATAGTTCGGTGAGAAGGCTTCCAGAAGCTCGGATAAAAGTTGCAAGTCCATATTACACAGGTTGGGTGACAGCAAAGTGCTTGGAGAAGCCAATGTACGACCTGATTTTGGGTAATGTGCCGGGAGTCAGGAAAGTAGATGAGCCGGATACGAACTGGGAAAACAACAGGGACGTGGTAGATGAACAGAATACAACCAGTGGTAGAGTAGCGGAACCAAAGGAGAGTGGTAAGAAGGAATCATGCCACGACAGAGGAAGAGAAGTGCAAACGCCAATAGCAGAAGTGGCATTGGCAGCAATTACGAGAGCGGCGGCAAAGAGAGAAGCAGAGGCCACAAGATTGAAGGTGGCGACCATGCAGAGTATAGATGTAACCCCTACGGAGTTCCGAGAAGAGCAGAAAAAGGATGAATCGTTGAAGGGTTGTTTTCATAAGGTAGGGGAACCATTCAAGAAACAGCGAAGCAGGAATGTATTTGGGTTCCAAATACACGATGGACTATTGTATAGGAGATGCCAGTTTAGTTCAGGAAGGGAAGTACAACAGCTGATGGTACCCAAAGCTTACAGGAAAGCGATACTTACCTTGGGACATGACAGTGCCATGGCAGGGCATCAGGGAGTTAAGAACACGCTGACTAGAATTACAGAAGAATTCTTTTGGCCTGGGATTCAGTCAGAAGTTAAAAGATATGTGAAGTCCTGTGCTGTGTGTCAGCGCACAGTAGTAAAAGGGAGAGTAGGCAGTAAGAAATTATTCGACCGTGGGAAAGGAGGGCTTGGAGTTAGTATGGGATATTAAAAGGTTTCACAGCGATTTTTTCGGAAAGAAATTCAAAGTGCAGACGGATCATCAACCGTTAGAGTTCATAAACAAGGCGAAGTTGACAAATGGAAGAGTAATGAGATGGAGTCTAGCACTGCAAGAATACTCATTTAGTGTAGAGTATATTAAAGGGAGAGAAAACGTGGGGGCCGATTTTTTGAGTAGAAGTTGTTGAGCGGCCAAAATAGGTGTGGAGGGTAAAACAGGGAATAGCAAAGCTTGATAGCACTAGGAGGATGAAAATGTGCAACATATATGGTGATGTATTTATGTGTGTGGTGTATATATAGTGCGATAGGGACGATTGACTTATATAGCAGGGTTGTGAAGTGACCAGCGAAGTGTGTGTGTGACAAGTATGTGGTGAAGTGTCAAGTGGAAAGGCCTGTGAATTGACAAGAAGACGGGCATTACAACAAAAGAAAGAAGAGTAGAGTTTTTTTTAGAAAAAAAAAACCTTTCGGAAAAAAGGGGCCTATGTCATGAGTAAGGAGAGGACGTATGGACGACGAAGACGACGAAGTAGGAGGAGAAGCACGCGGAACAGGCACGAGCGCGTGCAGGGTAGCACACGGCGCGATGCGCGTGACACGAGCCGTAAACGAAGGCAGCAGTTCGATGAGCTGGCATTGTCTGCGTGGCTACTGGAGAAGAAGGTCGCATTGGCAGCTACGTTCTGTCAACGGGAAGGCAGCGGACGTTCGATTCCGGAGGCCGTGACGCTGGCACTCCGTGGCGTGGCCGTTGACCTC
Organism: Rhipicephalus sanguineus; assembly: GCF_013339695.2. Taxonomy (NCBI): domain Eukaryota; kingdom Metazoa; phylum Arthropoda; class Arachnida; order Ixodida; family Ixodidae; genus Rhipicephalus; species Rhipicephalus sanguineus. The sequence goes on along the minus strand of NC_051179.1, from coordinate 133,275,859 downwards.
GACGACGCTCGGGCGAGGCTCCTCGGAGGTGCTGCAGCACCTTGCGGCAATCCCGGACGCCCCAGCAGCAGTCCCCCTTCAAACTTCGGCCAGCAACAATCCCCGGGACGCCACGTCATCATGTACAGCAGGGGCCGAGCTCGTACTTAGGCCTAAGCGGCAGCGACGCCTGGCCATGTCAGCGACCGGGAAGCGGCTTACGGCAGCGTGGCCAACCGTCGTGTATCGGAGCGACAATTGAAGAGGATCGTCGGATACATCGACTGCGGATCCAACCCCACGGAGGCGGGACTCATGGAGTTTGACGGAACCAAGTAAGCGTGTTCCATCCAGACTACGACTCGACGGCGAGGCCTACGTGGCCAGACACTCCAGTAGCGACGCTAGTCGTAGGTCTCAAAGTACTGAGAAGTGTGTTTGTTAACTTTCGCATATTTCTTTTGTGGTTATAAGATTTTCTCTGTTAGTTATTTTGAGTGTTTTCTTATAGTTTTTCTTGTGTGTAATTAAATTATGTTTGCTGTGCCTACATGCGCCTTCTCAATCTACCTCCCACGCACACGCCTCCGAGATCAGTGACAGAGGCCGCGGAACGGCTTCGGAACGCCCTGAGTGGCGAACAAAAGAGGGCTTAAGCACTTGTCTGAGCCAAGGCGAGGCTTCATGATCAGCCTGAATAAAAAACTGAGTCCCATTGAAAAACATGTCCAACATCACCAGAGCGAAAACAAATATGTCTAGACACCCTTCCTACGTTGCCGAATAATTGCTTTTGGCACCCGTAAAAGTGCGGCATTAGGAAGGAACAAATCTGAGAGCGCCTACCACTCCTGTAAGTGAACTGCGCAAAATTCATAATTACTGGCGTTGGTCTGCAACACGAAGTATTTCTTTAAATATTGCAGGTGGTGCCGTTTTCGGTAAACACCGTCTGAAGCGTTTTTGTTATTCGTTTCCGAGTGTCTCTTCATGCCTTTTTTGAGCAGTTGAGTTAGTTGGTGCGATATGTCTGCGTACTGTGGAATGAACTGACAGTAAAATAATTGGGCAGATCCCACACGTTGTGGGAATCGGTTTCATTCAAAGCAGTCAGCGCGTACTTCTATGCTGCATTTTGTGGCTTTGAGCTGAGTGTTACTAGGTGGATCGACGTCTTTTGGCAAGTGTTGTAGCTGTGTGCACACCATGGGCTCACCAGGCACGCCGACAATACTGGCGTTTAAAGGGTAACTTATGGTGCGACGTCACGTCAGCCCTCACGTTAGAGTACATACGTCAGTAAAGAAGTGCACTTTATGGTGCAATCATGTGAATATCATACCTAACTTCCGTTAATGTATTGCGCCGGGGTCCAGGAATCCTTCAATACAGCTTGCTGAATCATAGGAATACACATGTAGTGTTTATTAGACTTCTATAAAAGTGGAGCCAACACTGGAACCACAGACATTAATCTGATATGGCGCCTTTATAGGAGTACATATGTAGATTTTATTGCTGCCTTGAAAAATTAGATACAACCACAATTGAGTCTCCACCGGATTACGCCTGCATAGGCTGTTTTTCCAAACCAGTTTCTAGACCTGCCATGTCTCTGTGGAAGAATACCTCATTGCCGCGCAGAGTGCTTGGGTTTGATTCCTGCTGGGATCGTAATTTTTATTCTTTCCATGCGTCGGGTCAACGCTGCCGATGTCGGTTTTTCCTAACGCTCTCACGTTTAAATTACCAGAGTCTGTTCTCGCCGTTCCTGGGTGGATATAAAGTGTAAATCACATGCTGCGCACACCCGTACACTGCGGCCCGCGGTAAACGGGTATGTGCCACACGTGTCTGGAGGAAAGGGTCTGACGACGTACGCGACAGGATTCTCACGTTATTCATGTCATGACCGGACAGTCATATTCGTCAAATCCTCTTACCCTCTCATGTCAATTTCGGTCTACAAGTTAAGAAGGCGATCATGAGACCACCCAGACGTAGGCGGCTAGATAGATAGATAGATAGATAGATAGATAGATAGATAGATAGATAGATAGATAGATAGATAGATAGATAGATAGATAGATAGATAGATAGATAGATAGATAGATAGATAGATAGATATGCCTCCGTCAGCCGAATAGACAACAGTTGACGGCTGTCCCTCGCATGCCTCAACGACCACTACGTCGGTCGTGTGAGGCGGTGTGTTTGAATGTGACCCTCCGATATGCAGCGGTGATTATGAGCATAGGCGTGCGCAGGGTTCCCCTTCAGGGGGGGGGGAGGTTCATCGCGGCGCCCCCACGTCCCTATTAAGTCAATGAATGGGGCAGGCTCTGCGTCCCCCTCTTCTTAGGTGACTAGGGGAGGGCGGCCGCTACCCTGCCCCCCTCTGCGCACGCCTATGATTATGAGTGCAGCTTTCGATGATGAGCGCTGGTGGGATATGAATGCTTTAGCGCGTATAAAATGTGACAGGACCGCGTCAAGCTTACTAACGCAAACATTTATTTAAAAACAAGTTGCATAATGAAAACCATAGCATATTTGAAAACTTGTGCGCGAAGTGTCATGAAACAAGCCAAGAGGTGAACAGGACCAGTATGTACTCACAACCAAACTTTAATCTCCTAAACGTTTCGCGCTGAAATTTTCATGTACGCTAACGCGGCCGCTCGCCTAACTTTTCATCTATTTCGAAACGACACACGACACTCGCTTCCCACTTAAGCCTGCCGAAATCCCTGAAACCATAAGAACAGCAACTGAGCTGCTTCAAAATTTCGGGGATCTGCTCAAACAGCGCATTTGTACCCGTCATACCAGCATGCAAACAGCGGACATTTTAACTTTAGAAGAGGAAAGCAGTGGCACTCAATATTCTGCCTTGATGTCGAAAATCCCGCAGCGCACCTTTGAGGAACTTATGCAGAAGCACCATGTTGCGTCATCTGCCATCGATGATAACACCACATCGAACACTGTAACCTTCGTGTCATCGTGACACTGAGGCGCTGTTAGAGGAGTTTCTCAGGTGCTGCTACGCCTGCGAAAGTTACGTTACTTCACACCTCGTGTAGTTCGTACAGATCACACGGTCGACAGTTAAGCCTATCCAGTTAAGCCAATCGCTTCTGCTCGCCGCCAGTTTCGTCAGGCCCGCTTCATGTACCGTTCTCGCAGAGGGCATAGCCAGAAATTTTTTTCGGGGGGGGGGGGTTAAACCATACTTTATGTATGTTCGTGCGCGCGTTTGTATGTGTGCGTGTATATATACACATGGAAAACTGAAAATTTCGGGGGGAGGGGGTTTGGAACCCCCAACCCCGCCTGGCTAGGCCCCTGGTTCTCGCGTGCAGGGCATCCTCCAAACTCCTGACTCACACCGTATAAGCACACTTCTTGCGATACCTTCTGTAACATAGAAAGCCAGCGAAATCAGTTTTCTTCGTTGCGGTATCTTCCAGACAAATTCATTGTTTCTTTACGGTTGCGGGCTCTTGAAGTGGTATTTCAGCTGTCCCCGTGCTGCTCGCAACACTTCCTCTTGCTGGAGAATGTACTGGTAAAATTTGTCGCACTTCACGCGGAAGTTCAGCTGAAGTGACTGAAGCCCTTCGTAGCCACCGCAATATTGTTTCGTGCGTGCGATTCATGCGAACTTGTTCCGTAGCGTGACGCGCATATTTGGGAGTGCGTTGGATCACATAAAAGTCTCGAACTGGACGGTCAGGAACAAATCCGGGACATATCGCAGTCCCGACAGAGACGGCATGGAATTCGGGACGCTGTATGGAAAGTCGGGACAGGCCCGCAAAATGAGGGACGGGTTGTAACCTCACCCAGAGGTCGAAATTTAATTGTTTTGTAGTAGTTCTGCGCCAGTCTGCAACGAACCCGTAGAAGGGAGAATTTTTCGAAACGGTGCCGTAACAATGGAGTTACACGCATTAGAATACACAAAAGAGGTCCTCCCGGCTTTTGCTTTTGAATGAATGAATGAATGAATGAATGAATGAATGAATGAATGAATGAATGAATGAATGAATGAATGTTTATTTGATCTTGAGTACAAGTTCAAGAAAGGTACAGGGGCAAAAGGCGAGCAACGCCTGACAGGGGCCCCTGCACCCGCAACATATTAGAACATCATGTTACATGGTAAAATGATAGTTCATTGGCAGTGTACAAAATACGCGAAATCGTTATACATTTACATACAGTACATTAAGCCCACAGGACTTAAACAGTAATAATTTGACATAGTTTTTTGTGCAACTGTTGATTCTTAGTAAATAGACGGCCAATGCTGAAAGGTAGCAGTGCTGAATGCTGAAAGGTAGCAAATACAAATAAACAGAAAATACGTAAAACAAAAAGATTTACAAGCATTAAAATGCAATGTTGTGCATGTAGATTACCACAGTGCCAGAAATGAAGCATACGAGCACGAACATAAATGTATTCACGTTAGGAAAAGCCAAGAGAAAACTACAATGAAAAGCAGTTAAAATAAATATATATATATACACACATACACATCTTACAGCAATCACTTTCTCAAACCCTGTGCTAGTAGCAGTTGCTTCACTTTATTGTTGAACGCATTCCTAGTCGTATCGAAATCAATATTACCTTCTAGCTTATTTAAAACTGTTTGTACTTGGTAGCTGGTTGTTTGTTTAGCATAATTAGTCCTTGTTTTTAGTGTCCGTCTTCTCTTCAGCCTCATATCGTAAGGAACTTCATTAATGTTGTCCTGTAGATATAATGCATTAGTATGTATATACTGCAGTAGTTTGAAATCATAAAGTTCGTTTGCTCGAAGCACTCAGTATTTTAAAAACAACGCTGACGTTCTTAGTTGATGACATGGTCCCTGATAGTTTTCATGAATGCGCAATATCCTTTTTTGTAGAAGAATAAGCCTGTTGTAGTTAGTTTTTGTGGTGGTACTCCAAACCATTATTCCGTAGGGTAGCCTGGAGTAGAACAATGAGTTATATAAGTTCTGTTTCAGCCAGATAGGTATCAAGGGTGCAATTTTATACAAGCATCCCACAGCTCTGGACATTCCAAGAAAGGTGCTCTTGAAACCAAACGCCGATAAACTTTTGCTCTTTAACCCTGGTTAACTGTTGCCCTTGAAAAGTTAGAACTATTTCCCGGCTTACTTGTTTGTTAAGAGCACGAAATATAACATAGTTTGTTATTGATATATTAAGCTGCAACCTATTTTGTCTCAGCCAAGCCGAGAGCGACGCTAGGTACGTGTTGGCCTTAGCTTCCATATCTGTTAAGTCTGTTGACCTAAAAAAGACGTTGGCGTCATTGGCATACATAATTAGTTCAGGAGAGTTGGGTATAGTTACAATGTGAATAATGTAAACAAGAAATAAAAACGGTCCCAGTATTGACCCCTGTGGAACTCCTTGTGTTAACTTTAGTTTCGATGATGTGGCGTTTTTTATTTGCACAATTTGATACCGGTGACTCAGGTAGTTTTTGATGAGCTCTAGTGCTACTCTCCGCACCCCATATATAGACAGTTTCTCCAGTAGGATATCATGCTTTATTGAATCAAAAGCTTTATTTAAATCTAGAAATAAACCAAGAGCAAACTTCTTGCTATCTATATTTGTAAGTATGATATCTTTGATATAGCACAACGCTTTTTCAGTTGACCTGTTTTTTTTTGGAAACCATATTGACTACTAGACAAGATTTTGTGTTTTTCAAAAAAATAAATGAGCCTTTGTTTAATCAAACTTTCAAAAAATTTTGACATAATGGGGAGGACCGATATCGGTCGATAATTTGATAAATTGTTTTTAAGGCCACCGTTAAATATAGCTGTTACTCGTGCTACTTTTAGCTTCTCTAGGAAAACACCGGTTGATAACATGAGATTAATAATGTGCGAAATAGCCCCCGAGATAAGGTGAGAGACGTGTTTTAATTCCCTCGCACCAATCTCGTCAACGCGTGGTGCGACGTTACTGTTCAGCAGCCTTACTGACGCCTCCACTTCAGAAGGAGATGTTGGTTTCAGGAATAATGTGTGTTCTAACATAGGCGTAGCTGGAATATTAGTATCACAGTCAATATCATTAGGCTCTTCAAAACATCGTGCATTTATGAAATGCGCGTTCATTAAGTTAGCCAAATCTTCGCCATATATAGTTGTACCATTTATAGTCATTTCCTTTATATCACCACACTGTTTCATTCTGTTAGTGCATTTACCACTTGCGATATCTTCTTAGGGTTGTCGGAAATGCTCTCAAATTTTGCCGTGTAGTAATTATTCTTAGCTTTTCTTAAATCAGAGTTCAGCGTATTTCGGAATTTTTTGTATGTACAAAACACTTCAGGGTCCCGGCAATTAATGAATTCGTGGTATAATTTACTTTTAGCCTTTATACGTTGCTGTAGACTTTTGTTTATCCACGGTTTTCTGTATTTTTTATTCCGCCGCACCACAATTTTTTTAGAGGAAATGCTTTGTCAAAACAGCTATGAATCATGCGGAAAAACATGTCGTAGGCAGTGTTGGCATCTGTCTGCTCTAATAGAATGCTCTAGTCAAGCCCTCAAACTAAATTGCTAAATACTTCACGTGAGATATAATTTACTTTCCGTCGAAAGGATATCTGCTCATCAGTCTTATTTTCAAATCGAGTAGTCAGAAGAAATACTGGCAAGTGGTCATTTATATCGGAAGAAAAAACGCCCGGTTTTATGCAATCTGTGCAGAGGTTTGTTATGCAGACGTCCAATAACGTAGCACTGTGCGGTGTGATTCTAGGAAGTATATCTACGTAATTTTTACAGGCATATGCAGTCAACAAGGCTGTAAGTTCTCTAGAGTACGCGTCTGACGATTTCAGATCAATGTTTATATCACCCATAATGACAAATGAACCCAAACTGAAAGAAATGTCAAACAATAACCTCTCAAAGAAACGAAGAAAATTTTCTTGTTTTCCAAGGGGTGGCCTATACAAAACGACTGGGAGCATCTTGCGAACGCGTAGAGCTAAGCATTCGACATCATCATTTGTGACGGTAAGGTGAGGCAGCTTTTCACAAGCAAACGTGTCTTTAAAGTATATAGCAAGGCCCCCTCCTTTCTTAACGCTGCGGCACAGGTTCTCAGAATGGTACCCAGATAGATAAGGCACTTCAGTTCCGTGAATCCATGTTTCTGAGAACATTATCACGCCAAATCGCGCAGTAAAAGAACCGAGAAAGGGGGTAATCCTGTCAACTTTGTTGTTAATGCTTCTGCTATTGATATGTAGAAAGGAAAAACGCTTTGCAGGGAGTGAGAATTCAGAATTAAAGGCGTCAGTGGTGTAATAATTTATCGCATGTTGTAGCTCGAACATGACGAAATGAGGGAAAAAATGTTCAAAAAATGTTACGCTAGAAAGTATGCCGCTAAGCATACGCAGCAGTATCAGCACATATCTGAATAAGATCAGCGTGCGTGGCGATACGGATTACAGGCGAGCCTTCATCCTTTCTTGCCAAACGTTTTCCGCTGTTCGTCCAGACAAATTTCCAGTTGGTAGCTTTCTTTTTTGAATTGCAGCCGAAAGCAGCGCCTTATTTGCTTGTGTGAGATTTTCGTTTACGTAAATCGGCGCCTCCGCCTCACTTCCGAGCACTGAACTGTCTATCTTTTGTTTTCTGCATTTAGACAAGAAACGCATTTCGCTTGCTCCGACGCACAAAACGAGCAATAATGCTTTGCCCACCCTGCTTTGAACTACGTACCCAGTGGCACGTGTCGAGATCAACTGCTTCCACAACCTCACCCACGCTGTCTCCAATTTTTTTTAATTGAGCCCTGGATCATCTCCAACCGGCGCTCCTTTAATTTCTACAATATTGAGGCGCTGGTATTGCTCTAGTTCTTCACACTTCTGAGCAAGCCTTTCGTTTTCCGCTTTCGGTGATTTGTTTTCGTTCACAATATCATGCATTTTCTGCCTAAGCTGTTTTATGTTTTCTGATATGCCCTTTACGTCACTGCAAATGTCCGCACAGAATGATACGCTGTCCTTCAGTTCCCTCATGTCCGATCTGTAGTCCCGCTTGAGATTGTCGAATGCTTTAACTAATTCCCGGAGGTCTTTTACATCCAATGCATCTTTTTCAGAATCGCCACCAGCGTCTTTTGCAGCTCCCTTTGGCATCACAAACACTTTGCCCTGAGTACGGCAGCAGTGCACGGTAAACCAATAACACTGAATTATTTTGTGAAACAAAAAGTCTCACCTGTAAGGCAAAGTCAATTTCTTAAACGTGTGCGTCTTTCGAAGCACCGCTGCCGAACTGAGCGATAGACGCGCTGTTGCAGGTATATATCGTAGACGGTTCCCTGGTGGCCTTTCTGTCGGTTTCCTCTGCGCGGACCCGTCACGCAGGGTCGCTAGGCGTCCAGGCCGGCATCGTCCTGGCTGTCCGGCATTGGCCACGAGAAGCCTATCTCCCGCTGCAAGATGCTGCGAAACCACACTGTCATGTGACCCTTCAATGTGTATATTTATATGTGTGTGGTGAACAAAAATTTCAGTTGATAGTCAGCGCTCGTGTCGTCGTTTCCTTATTCTTCTGTGTTCGTGTGTGTGCGCTGTGTTAAGATGAAACCACACTGGTTGTCTCGCGATGGCTGTAGGGCAAAGTGAATCTCTTAAACGTGTGCGTCTTTCGAAGCACCGCTGCCGAACTGACACACTCCTTCGCTACACTCTGTTCGTCGGCTCTTCTGGTCGAGCGCTCCTCCTCAGTGGCGATCGCGTGTACCTGCGTGCAGACAAACAGGATCTTTTTGTGGATGACATGAGCAGGCGACAGTGTTGACGTCACGGCGAACACTCGGGATTACCAAAAGGCCCGGCGAGGAACAGTGATTGTTTCTAGGAATTTGCGGGGCGCCCGCGCCTCGTAGCGCTGCCGCGTTTGGCATTGCTGATCGTGATAGCATTCTGAAGTCGATGCACCCGTTTACTTGAAGTGTTGAAAAGTGATCTGATGTGACTTAGAGGTTCTTTAAAGTGTAACGAAGCTGATAATTCTAAAATACGTATATTTACTGTGACGTTCTATGCGAGGTTAGGCGGAGTATTGTTGCCTTTTTTGTCATTTTATCGTGGCAGTGACCAAACACCAAAGACAAAATTTTCTTAACCATAAAGTACTCCCTGGGCAGTCAAAACACACCAATGGTTCATTAAGTGAGGTCGTTGTGGTTATGTGCGTACGTCCATTCTTAGATCATCTTTCAAACAAAACATTCCACCGATTACCACGCAATGGCACGTGCTCCACCAAGTAATTTCCAAGAACGTCACAGCAGAAAATTATGACAACATCAAGAAAGAAATGCAGGATATTCGGGGATATGAAAGATGTATTCACAAAGCGCTTAAAGTTCAGAGTTCAAAGCTGACGTATCGGTGAAAAGCCACTCAGAACAATAGAATTCACAAACCACATCAGTCATGGTGATCCCAAGCATAGCAACAGGCTCAATAATAGTGAATACAAAAAGTCTAATCATCGTCACATTGCAGATTTGTTATATAAAGGAAGGAGAAATGTAAACTCCCCTTCAATCTGGTCGTTTCTCTGTCATATTGGGTACTGCTGCTGAAATACGTCATGGTGGGGAACATTTTAATCTGCGTTCTGCTGTTCTTCACAGCGCTAGTACTTAGGAGTGAAGGTCAGATGCTAGCTATTCCGATGATAGTAAGTGACAATTTTTCAAGCGGGCCTCTCATATTTCCGCTCTTCTTATCCAACAGCAACCCAGTGGTAAGAAAACAGGGTATCCATGTGCGAAGTCCTTGCATCGTTTTACCTTCCTACTGGCGTGATTATTACGAGGTGTAACTACGACGGCATTATTTTATGTTTGCATAATGAATCCGTCTATGCCTCACTGGCATTATAGCCAGCGTACCAAAATGTGTGCGCCGAAATGTACAATTCACAAAGCTCTTTAACGCAATGTATCTAAACAAACTGACGTTTTGCATCCACAGAACAGTAGGATACAAGCAGACAGACTTTCGCATGCCTGCAATCAACAATAAGACGCTGATTGGTAATTACAGTGTTTTTTTTAGTTCTGTTGTAGCGCTTGTTCAAGGTAAGGTACTTTTTTATCGCACCCTTGTGTCAAGCTACCGCAGTGAAGTCTCCGTGTGTGTGCAAGGCAAGTCAAAAAGAGCCATTCATTGATGAGCAGCTTTTGCAGTTAAGATCGGCTGAGGTGTTCCTCTCGTGCCACAATTATCTTCCGTAGTTTTACGTGTCATCCTCGCACCACATACCGATGCTCATACTCTGAGCTTCCTACAAACTGTGGAATTCCGCACCTGGGGAAAGCAATCCCTGCTTGCACATTGACACGTAAGTGGTGCGAATGTATATTGAATGCCCAGGAAGACTTATTCAAATGTGTCTCATCTTACGCGACTTCTGTGTGTTCTGTGTGTCTCGCTCTTGGTTTGGACAACTCTCAGCTGACCTGGCTGGCACGCACCCCTTGTGTTCAGCACCCTTTCTGCCTCTTCATCCCTCCGCCCCATTTTTGGTAGGAAGTGCATATTGCTGATTTTTTGCCCTCTTGTCCCTCTCCTTCTTTTTACTGTACAAACATTTCCCCAATTCGTTGAGTTAACATGGCTTATGACTATTTTTTGTGCCGTTGTAATTTGTGGTCTAAGAGAAGAGAGCTCTGTCATTGCTTATTTATACTAAGGTAATGATGTGTGTGAAGAATAAATTGAGTATGGCCCGTTCCTGGCGGGAACCCCGAATGAGGTATGGTTGTTTCGAGTTCTTACGTGCGCCTGAACTTCATATACATAATATATATATATATATATATATATATATATATATATATATATATATATATATATATATATAAAGTTCAGGCGCACGTAGGAAATACGCACTAGACATTTCTTTGTTTTGTAATGAATAATTTGTTAATTAGGATTAATAAACAAATTGCGAAATATTGACTTTAGGAATGAAATGGGATTCGCGAAGTTCGAGAGCGTCTTAAGAAACTAGCGTTGCGCTATTTGCGATTTTCACGTGTACAATTTTTCCAAGCTGCAAAATCCTAACTTAGAAATGAAATAATCACAAAACACAAAATTGGATGGTAGTGAGCAAGGTGGTTGTCAGCCACATGCAACAGATTTTACTCGCCTGACTCTAATATTGCATTACCCCTTCGCACAAGTTAGCTGGAACACCTGGTATGTTATGTTGCAAAGAAGGAGACAGAGAAATAGACACAACGCCAATTAACTAGACCGGCTGTTCTATTATTGAGCGTCGTCGTTCTCCCTCTCACGCTAGCCTATAGCACGTCCGAGCACCGGTGCCGCTTTTCGTGATTACACTCGGCCGTGACTGCGAGCTAGCGGAGCCGCCGACAGTGTTTCTCATGGCTGGTGCTGGCTGTGCCTCTGTGGTCGGTCGCTGCCACGCTGGGGCTTGGCTTGATCCTGTGCCGATGATGCCTGTGGAGGGCGGCATTGACTGTAGCGTGTCGGCCGGTCTCGGCCACGCAGCGACTTGGTTGGGTGAGGTGTCAAACATGCATCTGGTGGCCGGTATTGGCTGTGTCGCGGAGGCAATGGTGTAGACCATTTGCCCAGGGAAGGATGCTGAAACAGCATCTGAGGAGCCATCGGGGTTGTCGCGGCTTCTTGGTATGTCTTTCCCACGTCTTTCTGGCAGCGGTTGCATACGAATCGTCGAGACCACTGGGAGGACAGTGAAGTTCTTCGTCAGGAAAAATCTTCCGTGGCTGCGGGGAGACATAGCAATCCTTGTCTTCAGCCACATTCTCCACGTTCATGACCGGCATCTCGTCCTCCTCACTTTCAGTGTCGTCCAGCACCTCTGGAGGCGCTCCTTCTGGCCCACTGGATGCGCTCAGTGGGTAACCAGCGCAGGGGTCTGCTCGATAGATGGCACGTCAACAGCTGATGAAGAAGCGACGGCGCCACATTTTTGCGCATGTCCGGGAGAACCTCCTCGCTCGGTGGAAGGTGATCGAACGCCGAAGACTGCTGTGGAATCTGTAGAAGCTGCTCCGGTGGGTGTGCGAGCAGGTTTATGGTTGCCATGGGCTCTTCCAATGCTGGTTGCGTGTCAGTCACGACAAGAGCTGGCGCCTCCACGTACACCTGTAGCAAAGGCGAAACTGAGGGCCTATTCTCTAATTGAGTCGGATAAGGAGTGCCTACTGTGATGAAAGGACACAGCAGTGGTGCGTGTTAGGCGATATTTGTGACAGAAAGGACTCAAAAGCGCCGAGAAACGGGAAACCGTAACTGAAGAAGACGAGCGGAGGGCAGGTGACACGAAGGCGACAACAAAACAGGGAAAGAAGAAGGAACGTGCGGGAAAAGAGCTCGCGGGTTGAGGCCACGAAGGCAGACGAAGCGGTGCGCAGCTCGAGATGACGAACTCCTGGCTGCGTTCCTTAGGCGGGCGTTGGACCAGTATGTGGCTGCCAGGTCGAGTTCCGGTGGCCTGTCGAAGGTCCATGGACGAGGCCTGCTGAACGGCTCTTGCCTGGATGCAGTGGTCGGGGACAGGTTCGTGGACGAGGCCTACCTGGTGCGGTCTTCGTGAATCGTGGCCTGACGCTGGTCCACGGTAGTTGCGACCCGTACTGCAGGGTTGGCCGCGACGTCCGACTCAACGGCGCTGTACACGGTAGCGCGTTCGTGTGCCGGCACCCGTTCCAGCCGTTACACCTCTGCCCTCGCTCACGTCGACGAGCTCATGGTGCCAGGAAGAGGGTCACCCAAGCTGTGAGACGGCGTTTTTCTCACGAATCGGGAACTGTACGCGCTCGGCGCTGTGGTAGCGTAGCCGGATTCTCCGCATATTATCCATGACTGAGCCTCGTGCATTTCGCGTATTGCATGCTGCTTAGTGTTGTATATATATAGTTTTCTCCCATCACTTTTCTCTCTTCTCTAGTGTACAACTTAAAGCGCCTTTTTTCGTCTCAATGTTTCATGTGAATCCTTTCTCGTCCGTTTACACCAAACATAGTGAAGAGCGTCCTTAACTATCACAATTTCTCGCGTCCACGAGTCAGGACCAAGCTCTCGCATTACATCTGAGAGCCTCACGTTGTTTATATGTGGCAGACGAGAATAGACGAGAAGAGAAAGCTAGTTGAGCTAGGAAAAGAAATGGGGCTGAGTGGAGAGGCGTTGTTGGCAGGGGTGAGCGCTGAGGAAAAAATGCCAGGCCTGCGCTGAAACCGCAGCACAGTCACAGCGAAAGCTGGGAGAGCGGCGTTTCTAGAGCCCGTTAAGCTCTCTTGGGGCTACAATACAAGTACACTAGAAAGGTACCCACTACGCCATAAATCACAATTTTTGTGAAGTTGGGAAGCACCTGCTAACCCATTATTCGTCATTCTGCGGAGAAGCGAGGCCCCAGCTACACGTCTGTAAGGCATTATGTGCACTTTGTTGACGCGACGACTGATGACGATGAAGAATTAAGGCTCAGCCCTTTGTAATGGGTTAGAATCTTTAAACGGCCCACCAGGTATGTAATTTGCATTGGGTGACGCCCAGTCGCTATTTCCCTCTCCCGTTATGCTGTATAACATACGTTGACGTGGGAGAGAGACGGGAGGGGGGGTCGAAGAACTTTACTGAGACCTCAAGGAAATGGATCATGCGCTTATGGGCTTCCTTGGCAACCAATACAAGTGCATTTGCGAGCAAGCCACTACGCTATAAATCATTGTAATTTTTGAGAAGTAGGGTAGCAGGCACTGTGCCATTTTTCGTCATTCTACGGAGAGCGTTGGTACCTGCTATACGCATGTGTCACGAGGCCATTCAACCATTATGCTCTCGTGTAGGTTCGTGTGAATGTAAGCCGATGTCAAAGCCGACATCGATAAAGGGGACACGAGACCGTTTGTGCATAGAAGAAAGACAACTGAATATATTTTAATAAACTAGATTAAAAAAAAAGAAATAGGAGAAAAAACAAACAAAGCATGCAAGTGAGAGGAGAAATTAGCTGAACTAACCAAACAACCGCGACATGCTAAGAGTACATAAATTCAGCATATGCGAGAAGCGACGGTCACCGTTCAGTAGCGGCACTCGTGCAGACGTCGAGGATGATGAGGCGAGACGCAGTCAATGTAGACCTGAAGTCCAGGCGTCGCTCGGTCGAAGGTGGCGTCGGGAGAACCAACGTAGGCGCCCTTTCAGCGTTCCTCCAACGTTGGGACGTGGAACCGGAGACGGGATGAGCCTGGCCAGCGCCAGACGAAGACCAACCTGGCCACCGCCAGACGATGAGAAGCCTGGCCAACGCCAGACTATGGTTGATGCTCGGGTACACGGCCAGGTGGGAGCCCGCAGCGGCCTTGCCTCAGGAACTCAGCCGCCACCCCCGCGCCCTGGTCGCCTACTTGCCTCCGTCGCGTCCCGGCCACGTCTGCCCCGTTCTTCCATCGGGCTTCTTCCAAATGAGCGTGGGGGTCTCTCATTGGTTGGAAATTCACGCGCCTCGTCTGCCCATCGTCTTCTTCGCCGAATACACCACGAAAGCGCGCGTCCACACAATCGGTCCTCGTCGTCGTCTTTCTTGCGCCGGTGCACTCGCGCACTTTTAAAAACACGCAGGAGTTGCACTCGCGCACTTCACTTACCACAGCATGTAAGGCATTATGCGCACTTTGTTGATGCTGTGCCTGATGACGATGAAGAATTATGGCAGAGTCCTTTGTAATGGGTTGGAAGCATTCAACAACCTACTCGTTGCGCAATTCGCATTGTGTGACGCCTTGTTACAGAATTCGCGTTGTGCGACGCTCGGTGCTTATTTTACTCTTCTACCACGCTATATTGCATATGCTAATGTGGTTCCTTCCCGACATGAAGCCTGTATAGGACCTTTTCGCAAAGCAGTTTCAAGCACCGGCATGGCTCAGAGGTTGAATACTGGGCTCCCACGCAGCGGGACCAGGTTCGAACCTCGTTCCATCCTGGAATTTTTTATTTCGTTTTTTTTTCTTATTTCGAGCGATACTGGTTACGGACACCGGCGGCGGCGGCAGCGGGGGCGGCGGCGGCGGACAACTACGGCGCCAAAAACGGCCGGTGAAATGATCTCATAACAGCTTTCGGTGTAAAAGTAATGAGGGACCAGAGGGAATATCGAGAGGAGGCACGTCTAGCAGCACAGGCGGAGCACGATCGTGAAATATCTCACATGGAGCCTGAAAGGCTGCTGCTCGAGGAGCGACGTCGTGTCGCAGAGGCGCAGCGTCCGACCATGAGTTCTGCGACGATAATATGGATTGTGGCCCGAGTTTCCGCAGCCCACAAAAATGGTTCCACCCTCTAATGTGGGTAGCCACGAACTGGATGCGTACACTCAGAGATTTCAGAGTGTTGCCCCGAGCCAAGGCTGGCCAACCGACAAGTGGGTCCTGTCACTGTGCTTGTGCATAACGGCAGAAGCCTTGACCGTTTTACGACAGATGTCTGCAGAAGACTACGAACTACGCAATGCTCAAGCAGACGCTCCTCCAGCGGTTCCGTTACACAGAGGAGGTTACACACGGAGTTTAGGGTTGCGCGGCCCGACAATACTAAGACAGGTCGTCAGTTCGCGGAACGTCTCTGTGGATACTTCGATCATTGGCAGGAGCTGGCGAAGACTCCCGAAACCTATGATGTACTGCGAGACAAGATGGTGTGCGAGCAATTCCTCAGGCGGTACAACGAGAAGTTGGCTATCTTTCTGAAGGAGCGAGGATGTCATATCCTGGACACGTTGGCAACGACGGCATATCAATATTTGCAAGCCCAGGGAATCGTGAATCTCGCTAGAGGAGAGGAAGAAAAAGGAAAACCGATGGCTGCAGCTAAAGTTGACACTGCAAGCGAAAACAAAAGAAAATCGCTGTTTTCTGTGCAACAAGCGGGGTCATCGAGCTTCCGATTGCTCGACGAAGTCTCGAGCGCCTAAGTCGACGTCGTGCTGGATCTTTAAGACAGGGCACAGAGCCGATAGTTGTAACTCGAACTCGGGAAAATGTAAAGAGACATCATGTTCCGCCTTGGGATACCAGAAAGAGCAGCATGACAAATCAATGGAAGGTGCGCCTGACAAGTAGGATGAGGGCTATCTGGAAGGGAAGCTGGTTACCGTGTTACGGTATACCGGTTGAAATACAGTAGTGGTGAAACGATCACTGGTTCCTGACTGCAACTTGACCAGCACCACCCGTACCATGCGCTTATTGGACCGATCTGCGAAAGACTTACCAGAAGCAAAAGTGTGCATCGGCTCTCCGCTTTTCAAGGGTCAGGTGCTTGTTGTTTGTATAGAGCACCCGTTGTATGAATTTGTGCTTGGCAACATTGTAGATGTACTGTCAGATCCACAACCAGTCCTGACGCCAGCACGACGACCAAAACTAGCACGGATTCACCATGACCCAGCTTGCCCTGAACAAGAACCTGAAGCTGCAACCTCATCAGGTAGAGGACGGCAAGATAACGTGTCGATGGCTGCAGGTAAAGAAAGGAAAAAGCCCAGAGAACTGATTCCCCTGTCGGAAAACCCAGTGGCAGTCTCCCAGTGCCATACATGATTATTGGACCAGTGTGGCGCTGGCTACTGGGACGCTGGCACGCTGCAAGAGGCACGCTGGACGCTGGCATGCTGCACACGGGTACGCCCATTACGGGCCGAAATCGGGCTTTGAAAAGGTTTTTAAAAGTGTGGTCATGTCCAGATTGTAAGTAGGGCTGAAAAACGAGCACTGCGACAAAAAAATCTGAAGTGTTTTGCGCTGAATTATCAAGACGGGACGAGAATCGAGAACATGAACACAGGCGCTTCTTCGCCTTCTTGACCCGTCTTGAAAATTCTGCGCTAAACACTTCAGATATGTCGTACCAGCAAGGCCAGAAGTCAGGCCTTCACAAAAAACCTCAAAAAGAAAAAATATACACCATCTCCCGCTAAAGCGGACCATGAGGTAATGCGAAGCCGGAGCACTTGCACGATCGCGTTCAGTTGGCGTTCGTCGGGCGTGCTACCGAACTCGGGCATGCTACCGACGTCGCGTCGTGGAACGCGAAGAGAATACTACGCGCGTCGTACCTTTCCTCTAGCCTGGCCGTTAATTCTCACAGGGCGAGCGGGGAACGCGGTCGACAGGCGCGCGAGAGGGGGCAGCGTAAGAGAGAAGAGAGAGGTAGAGGGGGCGCGCATGCACTGGCGCTCATCGCGGCGTTGCGCAGGAGAGAATTTCGGCTGGTCAGGCCCGTCAACCGAAGTCAACCGAAGCAAGCGCTGGACAATGCGCGCAGTGCTCTAGCCGCTTCATATTGACACTTGAAGGAGAGGAGACTAGAGGAGGAGAGTAGCGCAAGCGCCGCGTGAGCAGAAGCGAGAACGCAGGAGAAGCGCAAGCAGGTGCCGGGAGAGAAATGGAGAGAGTAACGCACACCTGTTGCAGAGAGGGAAGGAGGAGGGCTGCGCATGAGTAGCGTGAGTGTGGACGCCCAGGCCGACGCCGCGGGACATACTCGCAAGCAAGAGATGCTTCGCATCTAAAAAGAACGAGTGAGAGTCGAACCCACAACCTCGGCGTACCATGCATCCTGACACGTTACTTCTACACCACACCTGGAAGACGAGGGTCGATCTCTTTTTTTCTTCATGACATAACTACTTCCGGTAGCCAGTATTTTCATTTTTCTCATTTATAAACGCAGGTTTCACTCCCTTAGTGCTCGCGAGAACCTAATACAATACAGTCAATTTGTTTGTTATGTGCTGCATAGCATCAGAACGTCTATCTGGCACGTTTTGCCGCAAAACATATTAGCCTAACCGCAGATGTGTTGCGGCAATCGCCCTGACTCGCTAAGCAGTTAGTCATGCATATGTAGAAAACAATGTGCATCTGAACTGCACACTCAACACTCATCCGTTTGGAAATATGTTCTGTCCTTTCTGTTTAGGATCCGTGTAATACATAGGCGTAGTAGTTCACTCTAGCCGAACCTACCATTAGGCGTAGAGCTGTACTCCGTGCACGACGATCGCTGTGAAGAACATGGATATTCAATTACGGAGAATCTAATAACCGTTCCAATGTAGTTTCGATCATACCTGACTCAAGCGAGGCCATATTTGCACCTTCGACTACGCAAATAAGAAGTAAAAAAACGCCAGGCCTGCGTGAAAAGCACAGCACAGTCACAGCGAAAGCTGGAAGAGCGGCATTTCTAAGCCCGTTATAAACTCTCTTGTGGCTACTAATACAAGTACACTAGCAACATATCCACTACGCCACAAATATTATTTTTGTGTAGTTCGGCGGCAACCACCACGATATTACTCGTCATTCTGCGAAGAAGCGAGGTACCATCTGTAAGACATTATGAGCCCTTCGTTGATGCGACGGTTGATGATGATTAAGAATTATGGCTGACCCTTTGTAATGGTTTGGGGCTTTAAACGACCCACTAGTTACGTAATTCGCATTGTGTGACGCCGGTAGGTATTTAAATCTCCCACCGCACAATATAACATATGTTTACGTGAGAATGAAAGAGAGGGAATTAACTTTATTGAAACCCTGAAGAAATGGATCATGGGAGCCTTATGGGCTTCCTTGGCAACCAACAGAAGTGCGCTTGCGAGGAAGCCACTACGCTATAAATATTCATCATTCTTGCGAAGTAGGGAGGCAGCTACTGTGCAGTTTTATTGCAATATGAACAGTCTCGACGGGTTTTTGCCCTCGCCGTCGCCGTCATGTCCTTCAGGTATGAAGTCGAAATTGATAAGATCCCCCCGCGAATTGTATGTCCTACCGCGGGTAAAAGCGCGCGAGCGGGGGCGACGAACACGGCCGAAGGAGAGCTCAAACGAGCCGGCCCATTTCCTTCGCACGGAGGGTGAATGTGATAACATCACCCCGCTCTGGAGGCCTGCCGTCGAAGCAGACAGGAAACGCCCCGTCCATCTTTAACGAGCCTTAAAAGATGCGAAAACGCAATGGAGGGGGGGTGGGGGGGAGGAGTGTCGCGCGAGGAGCAACATTGAACTTTGAATCTATGCGCGTTGTCGCGATCGCTGGCGCGCGCGCACTATTTCGGAAGCCATCACAGCGGGCGGCTCGTATACTTTTCTACGCACTGTGCTCTGAGCGCGAAGTGACTATGCGGGTAGCACCTCTCCCTGGAGCGGCCGTATTCTCTTATGCCAGCGTTTTGTAGTTCCGCGAGATCGGATACAAAACAGTTAGCTGCCAGCCCCACTTCGTGTAACGCTGCAATTTGTTGCTATCGCATTCATTGCTTCGCCCTTGCGGCGAAACTGTGACATTTTTTGGCATTCTGCGGAGAACCGTAGTACCCGCCAAACACCTGTAAGGCATTATGTGCGCTTTGTTGATGCTGTGGGCGATAACGATGAAGAATTATGGCAGAGCCCTTTGTAATGGATTGGAAGCGTATAACAGCCCACTCGTTGCGCAATTTGCATTGTGTAACGCCTGGTTACCGAATTCGCGTTGTGTGACGCCTGGTTGTTATTTTGCTCTTCTACCATACTACATTACATATGTTAATGTGCTTGCTTCCCGACATGAAGCCTGTATAGGGTTATAGCACTTTGAAACGCGGTTCCGAAAACACAGCGCGGTTTATTAATGTATCTCCGCCATTGTTCCAGCTACCTCTTCCTTCTCCTCAGCAGACTACCCACTACTAGTTTATGTCCGAAGTGTGTCGTGCCAGAAGAAGAAGAAAAGTATGCCACAGATCGCACCCCCCCCCCTGGAGACAAGTGGCCGTGGGCACTTGAAGAAAAACAAAATGATCAGACGGAGCTTGTCAGAATGGGTGCCGGCTTGACCCTTTCAATGCTGACTGTGTCTTCATGCCCATTACGCAGGATTGTAAAATGATGTTAAGAACGCTTGATGACTGGGAAAGGACCGTCATAGCGAGGCTGAAGAGCACGGCGAGACGCATCGAGACGAACAAAAACGTGTGAAGATGTCTGTAGGTTTGCCGGCAGAAAAACGTCGTTCTTAGTGTAAGCTGAAGTTGCTGATGGGCGCAAGTTTTGCATGAAGATCCGCAGACGCTGGACGAAAGAAGATGGAACCGAAACACTGCGTAGTAACGGGGCTGACGAGGTCACCAGGCAAACGGAGTGTGCAGCCATAAACCATCTCGGCTACAGAGCAGGCGAGTTCTGGCCGAAGTGTTGAACGCAGGCCGAGAAGCACGATGGGGAGGTGTGATACCCAATCTTCGGCGTAAGGCTGCGAGGCGAGTGCTGCTTTTAGATGACGACGGAGTCTCTCTACCATGCCATTTGATGCTGGATGATAAGCAGTTGTGCGAATACGCGCACAACCTAGTAGAGATGTGACAGAGGTGAAAAGCGCTGACTCAAACTGTCTGCCTCGATCAGTAGTCACCGTTGATGGTACACCGAAATGGGTAATCCAGGTAGCAAGAAAGGTACAAGCAACTATTTCTGCCGTGATGTCAGTCATTGGAACTGCTTCAGGCCACCTAGTGTACCTGTCAATACACGTAAGCAAATACGTATATCCCCGACATGGAAGTAAAGGCCCGACAATGTCCAAATGAATGGTGTCGAAACGTGCATCAGGGAAAGGGAATTTTCCCCATGGGGGCTTGATGTGTCGTTGTACCTTGATACGCTGACACGCTGTGCAAGTGCGAACCCAGTCACGAATGTTAGCGCGTATGCGCGGCCAGACATAGCGTTCAATAACCAGGTGTTGCGTAGCTCATACGCCTGGATGGCTGATGGAGTGGAGGGTGTCAAAAACAGCGACGACGCAGCTCTGAACGAACATAGATGCGAGTGCAGTTGTGTGAAACATCGGTGGTGGTGCCTCTCGTGGCATTGATGGTAATACGACCGCTGCACTGTTAAAGCTGCCTTTTACATAACGTATGTCTGTTGTGAATTCGGCAATGAAAGCAAGGTGTCAAAGTTATCTAGGAGTGTGCATGGCACTGCAGGAACGTAAAGCCGAAACAAGTGGCTTGTGGTTGGTAAGAATGGCAAATTGTCGCCCTTCAAGGAAGTACCTGAAATGCTTCACCGCAAGGTAGGCCGCGAGGAGCTCCCGTCCGAAAGTACTGTATCGGCGCTCAGTGTCGCGTAACATGCGGGAAAAGAAGGAAATTGGAGCCCATGCACCATTAATTCATTGATGAAGAGCGGCTCCAACTGCTTCTAATAAAGCGTCCTCCATGAGGTTAGCGGGAGCAGTTGGTGAAGGGTGGTGCAAGAGGGTGACCTGGGCGAGTTTGGTCTTAATGGCGGCAAAATCTTGATCCGCGGCCGTGTCCCAGGGAAGTGCGGCTGACTCGGCTGTCGAAATCGAGAGTGGTGCTTCCAGAGGCTGCAGCAGTGGAGAGCATGCAGGGATGAAGCGGCGATAAAAATTGACGAGTCTAAGAAAACGTCGCAGACTACCTATGGACGTAGGAGGCCGGTAGTCGATGATAGCTTGAACCTTGTCAGGTAAAGGAGTGATGCCATCTTTAGTGATCTGATGTCCGAGGAATGCTATCTCCGAGACTCCAAACTGACACTTTTCTACATTGATGACAAGGTCGTAATCATGCAGTCGAGTGAAAAGCTCACGTAGATGTCCCTTGTGCGTTTCAGCGTCCTTGCTGGCAGCGAGAAGATCGTCTATATAGGCGAAACAAAACGGCAAACCTCTTGTGACTTCGTCTATAAAACGCAGAAATGTCTGAGCTGCGTTTCTCAAACCGAAAGGCATTCGTAAATACTCATAGAGCCGAAATGGGGTAATTATTGCAGTTTTTGGAATGTCAGAAGGCTAAACAAGGATCTGGTGATAAGCTTTCGCGAGATCAATCTTCGAGTATACTGTTGTGCCGGTTAAAAAGGCAGCACAGTCCTGAATATTGGGTAACGGGTATCGATCTGGAACGGTGACTGCATTGAGAGCCCGATAATCACCACAGGGCCGCCAGTCATTGTTCTTCTTGGGAGCCATGTGTAGCGCCGATGACCACGAGCTTGACGACGGACGAATGATCTGTAGTTGTAATATATGCTCGAACTCGTTCCGAGCAATTAGAAGTTTATCAGGGCCAAGTCGACGAGGGCTGCAGTGAACAGGTGGGCCTGTGGTAACGATGCAGTGTGTCACAGTGTGCTTGAGGGTCTTATCCATTGGAGACTGCGTTGTAATCTCCGGAAACTCGTTGAGCAGAGCTGTATATGGTGACGTAGGCGGTTTCACGGAAGTGGGGTTTAGGGCCGTAGCGCGTGACAGAAAGGCATTGACCGATAAGTCGGTATAGCTATCCACCTGGCGACAGCGGTTCATATCCACGAGCAGGTGAAAATGCCTTACGACATCGGCGCCTAAGATTGCGTAGCGTACGTCTGCTATCCAAAATAACCACTGCAGTTTCCTCTTGAGACCAACATCAAGGGTCAGAGACTTCTGTCCGTAAGTTGCAATGACAGAATAATTGATCGAGTGAAAAGGAGTTGGCTTCTCGCGGAGACGCCGGTCAGTTTTGGAAGCCGGAATTATGCTGACTTCTGCTCCAGTGTCCACCAACAAGCGAAGACCTGTGGTTCTGTCGGTGATGTGGAAGAGGCGGCTTGATGATTGGCCTTGATCGCCCGCCGCTGTTACTGACGATCGGCCGGAGCGCTTCCCATGCGCCATGAGCAAGGTGGCACACATCTTCGAGCCGCGGCACGAAAACGCCGGTAAAAGTAGCATGTGTTCTGTGATGAAAAGTGGCGCTCGGGCTGGTGGAGGGGCCTTTGCTGAGCAGGCGACGTGAGAGATGGTCGGTGTGAACGAGGCTGGTCATTTAAGTCGCGAATGCTCAGAAATTGCAGACACAAGTTGGCGACTTCAGCTGCGAGATCTTTTACCGTTTCTCGAAGGGCATCTGCTTCGGAAATCGGAGAGGTGTGGGCAGCGTTTATGACTGCCGCAGCAACGTCCATCATGCCATCGGCCATTTCTGCCAGCTCCGACAGTCTTATCTTGAGCTGGGACAAGAGCCATTCGCACGGTAGGTGGAAGACGCTGTAGAAACAACTCACGCAGTATGGGTGTTTCTGAGCCGTCCGGCTGGTCCCCAAGCAGGTGTTGCAGGTGACGTAGAAACTGTGTGGGACGTCGGTCCCCGAGCACTCCGTTGCACAGAAGTTGCTGAATGCGCCGATGCTTAGGCGGAACAAGTCGGTGAAGAAGAGCCTGTTTGACTGTCGTATATGGAGTGTCACCAGGTGGGCCCACGAGCATGTCGCGTATTTCAGCCATTGCCTGTGGCGGCAACGCTTCAACGAGGAGCTCATGCTTGCGAACTTCTGACGTGATGCGATGAATGCGGAACTTGTTCTCCACTTGAATGAACCACAAGGAGGGATCGGCAAGCCACAGCTGTGGTAGCGTTATGGTAGTAGTACCTCCAACAGCACCCGAAGAGGGTACATGGCCAGGTGCAGTGGCAGCGGTACCAATGCTGAGGCCGTCGAGATTCTCACGCTGCTCCATGGAAGGTTGCGTTCGTAGTCAGGGTCACCAATAAATATAGCACTCTGAAACGCGGTTCCGAAAAGTTAGCACGGTTTATTAATGTATCTTCGCCATTGTTTCAACTACCTCTTCCTTCTCATCAGCAGACTACCCATTACTAGTTTATGTCCCAAGTGTGTCGTGCCAGAAGAAGAAGAAAAGTATGCCACAGGGTCTTTTGCAGAAGAGTTTCAACCACTGGCATGGCTCAGAGATAGAATACTGGGCTCCCACGCAGAGGGCCCAGATTGGAACCTCGTTCCATCCCGTATAGTTTTCCTTATTTAGTTTTTTCTCTTATTTCGCGCGATAGTGGTTACGGACACTGGCGGCGGACGACTACTTCGCCAAAAACGGCCCTTGTTGTGATCTCATACCAGCTTTCGCTGTAAAACTGGGGGACTGAGCATTACATTAGCTCACTGTTTCCGGTGACGTGCGGCTTTCAGCGGTACGAGCCCATGTGGAAGGACTGACTCACTGCTCGCGTAGGCTGAGGTTGATTATCACACTAACAGTAATGTCATATTGTGTTGCGAATGATAAGTTCTTACGATGCAGTTATATGAACTACATTCACGACACTCGATCACGCACTTCGGAGAAAGTGCACGCGTGTGAGCTCGACAGATGATTGCTTTAGCGTATACGTACGTCCGTCGCTTTACTAAAACTAATGCTAGATATTGCCACGCCCACTTCTTGTCTTGTTTTGATGTATTCGGGTTTGACCGGCAGAGACGGTTATCAACGCTCGACGCTGTCCGCGAAGTAGTGTTCTAGAAGCATCGCGATTGTAGTAGATCGGTTTGTTAAGATTGCGCCCCGCACGCGAATGTTCCAGCTTTGTCTAGAGATTACGCCGCCACCAGCGATATTGCTGGAAAGTTCGATAGCGCCTGTACAAAAGCCGACGCGCGTGAGCGCTTGTCAGTTGATCGACGGACGACGCCCTGTTCGCCGCTACCATTGTACAGCGTGCATTGCTGTAGTTCTAGTTCTCATTTTCCGGCCACAAGTTCGGCCAAATAAACAGTTTCATCCTACAAACGCCCCTTGCTAAGCACCGCATCATAACAGAAGAAAATGCTCGACCACTCCGTCAGAGTCCCTACCGGGTTTCGACGCGGGAACGGGAGGCCGTTAAGAAACAAGTCGATGAAATGCTACGCGACGATATCATCCAGCCGTCCAACAGCCCGTGGGCGTCTCCCGTGGTGTTAGTGAAGAAGAAGGATGGGACCCTACGTTTCTGCGTCGATTATCGTCGCCTGAACAAAATCACAAAGAAGGACGTGTACCCTCTCCCACGGATAGACGACACCCTGGATCGACTCCACAACGCGAATTACTTTTCGTCGATGGACCTCAAGACCGGCTACTGGCAAATTGAAGTCGACGAGAGAGACCGAGAAAAGACCGCCTTTATAACACCGGACGGCCTCTTCGAGTTCAAGGTCATGCCTTTCGGTCTTTGCTCGGCGCCTGCGACTTTCCAACGAGTCATGGATACTGTGTTAGCTGGCTTGAAGTGGCAGACTTGTCTTGTTTACTTGGACGACGTCGTTGTGTATTCCTCGAACTTCGACGAACACCTCCAGCGACTTCAATCCGTACTTCAAGCAATCAAGAACTCCGGGCTCACCCTGAAGCCAGAAAAGTGCCGCTTCGCGTACGAGGAGCTCTTGTTTTTGGGTCACGTGATCAGCAAGACTGGAGTGCTCCCAGACCCGCAGAAAACAGCTGCCATCGCCGCTTTCCCGCCACCCACCGACAAGAAGGCCGTGCGCCGATTTCTCGGCTTGTGCGCCTATTACAGACGCTTTGTCAAAGACTTTTCACGGATCGCCGAGCCACTAACGCAGCTCACGAAGACCGACGTCGAATTCAGGTGGCAAACAGCGCAAGTCGAAGCATTTCATGAACTTAAACGACGCCTGCAGAGACCTCCGATACTTGCGCATTTCGACGAATACGCCGATACGGAGATTCACACCGATGCAAGCAGCATAGGACTCGGCGCCGTCCTTGTGCAGCGGACGGGCGGACTGGAAAGGGTTATCAGTTATGCTAGCCGGTCGCTGTCTAAAGCAGAGGTCAACTATTCCACAACAGAAAAGGAGTGCCTCGCCATCATCTGGGCTACGTCAAAGTTTCGCCCCTACCTCTACGGCAGGCCCTTCAAAGTTGTGAGCGACCATCACGCCTTGTGTTGGCTAGCTAACTTGAAGGACCCTTCAGGTCGCCTCGCACGGTGGAGCCTAAGACTTCAAGAATTCGACATTACTGTCGTCTACAAGTCCGGAAGGAAACACTCCGACGCCGACTGCTTGTCTCGTGCCCCCGTCGACCCACCAACGCCCGACGACCAGGATGATGACAGCTTCTTGGGAGCCATAAGTACCGAAGACTTCGCCGAGCGACAGCGAGCCGACCCGGAACTCAAGGGTCTAGTGGAATACCTGGAGGGCAGGACCGTCGTTGTCCCAAAAGTATTCAGGCGAGGATTGGCATCATTTTCCTTGAAAAACAACGTCCTCGTAAAGAAGAACTTCACTCCGGCCCGAGCCAGCTACCTTATCGTTGTACCTTCGGGACTGCGACCAGAAATTTTGCATGCCCTGCACGACGACCCAACGGCTGGACACCTCGGACTTTCCCGAACGCTCGCACGAGTACAAGAAAAGTACTACTGGCCGCGCCTTGCCGCCGACGTCACTCGCTACGTAAGGACGTGCCGAGACTGTCAGCGACGGAAGACACCGCCCACAAGACCAGCAGGCTTCCTTCAGCCGATCGAGCCTCCTCGGCGACCATTCCAGCAGATCGGGATGGACCTCCTGGGGCCGTTCCCAACGTCGACTTGCGGAAATAAATGGATCGTCGTGGCTACCGACTACCTCACCCGCTACGCCGAAACAAAAGCCCTGCCCAAAGGCAGTGCCGCTGAGGTAGCCAAGTTCTTCGTTGAGAACATCGTCCTTCGACACGGCGCCCCGGAGGTTCTCATCACCGACAGAGGTACGGCGTTCACGGCTGACCTGACTCAGGCGATCTTTGAATACAGCCACACAAGCCACCGCCGCACCACCGCGTACCACCCACAGACCAACGGCCTCACCGAGCGTCTAAATAAGACCATCGCCGACATGCTGGCCATGTACGTCGACGTCGAACACAAGACGTGGGACGCCATCCTTCCGTACGTGACCTTCGCGTACAACACGGCCGTACAGGAAACGACGCAGATGACGCCATACAAGTTGGTCTACGGACGGAGCCCGGCAACGACGCTCGACGCCATGCTACCAAACGTGACCGACGAGGATAACATCGA
The DNA here is from genome assembly GCF_013339695.2 of Rhipicephalus sanguineus. NCBI lineage: Eukaryota > Metazoa > Arthropoda > Arachnida > Ixodida > Ixodidae > Rhipicephalus > Rhipicephalus sanguineus. Next base: position 133,248,842 of record NC_051179.1, on the reverse strand, counting down.
CGTGACCACGTACCTACAGCGCGCCGAAGAAGCACGACAGCTCGCCCGCCTACGGATCAAGAACCAGCAGACGACTGACAGTCGCCGCTACAACCTTCGACGACGCCACATGGAATACCAACCCGGTGACCGTGTATGGGTATGGACGCCAATACGCCGACGAGGACTTAGTGAGAAGCTTCTTCGACGATACTTCGGACCGTACAGGGTACTTCGACGCCTAGGCACACTCGACTATGAGGTTGTCCCAGACGGCATTACGAACTCTCAGCGGCGCCGTGCGCGACCTGAAGTCGTCCATGTCGTGCGCCTTAAGCCGTTTTTCGCGCGTTAGCGAGCCTGGGGACTCTATTTTTTTCCTTTGTTATTGTAATTTATTTGTGTATACACTTGTTTTTTTTTTCTTTTCTATGTTCTTTCACAAGCATCGGGACGATGCTTTTTCAGAGGGGGGCATTGCCACGCCCACTTCTTGTCTTGTTTTGATGTATTCGGGTTTGACCGGCAGAGACGGTTATCAACGCTCGACGCTGTCCGCGAAGTAGTGTTCTAGAAGCATCGCGATTGTAGTAGATCGGTTTGTTAAGATTGCGCCCCGCACGCGAATGTTCCAGCTTTGTCTAGAGATTACGCCGCCACCAGCGATATTGCTGGAAAGTTCGATAGCGCCTGTACAAAAGCCGACGCGCGTGAGCGCTTGTCAGTTGATCGACGGACGACGCCCTGTTCGCCGCTACCATTGTACAGCGTGCATTGCTGTAGTTCTAGTTCTCATTTTCCGGCCACAAGTTCGGCCAAATAAACAGTTTCATCCTACAAACGCCGACTGCTGTGTTCGTCGACGTCACGACCACGTGACAATATGTCTAGGACACACAATAGAATAATATTTTGAAAATGTCCGACAAGTTTTTCTTTCGACTTCTCGCAATCCAATAATAAATCTTATACGAGTTTCACCCAGCCCGCCCAGTTTTTTCCAATGTGCCGCCAGTCTTCCCAGTGCGCAGGCAGACACTGTACAGCATGGTCAGTGCCTCCCAGTGCGATGTAAGACACTGGGCCAAACTGTACAGTACTTCCAGCGTCTTTCAGCGCACTGGGCGGCGCTGGCCGCGCTGTACAGTCTGTCCCAATGCGTCCCAGCGCGCTGTACTACACTGGGACACCCTGTACAGCGTTTACACTGCCTATCGGTGCGCCGAAAGGCAATGGGAGGAACTGGAAACGCTGTTTTTCCGATAGGGTTCCCGGATATCAGCCGGGAAGAGGTACAAAATATACAGCACACAGGTCCCGCGCTGGAAACCTGCTTCGCCGCATTGGGGAAGAAAATCGTATCGGAGAAGTCAGCAGTCACTGAGTTTGTGCTGGTAAGCGACATTCTTTACCGGCGCAATCTCACGGCAGAACGGCGAGACATGGTACAATTTGTAGTCACCGAGGATCTTCGGAACACCGTAATGGAGATGGCTCATGAAGGTCTTCTGTCTGGTCACCAAGGGCAAAGAAGGACAAAAGACCTGTCCTTACAGAAATTTATTGACCGGGTGCACAGGCTGATGTCATACGGTTCGTGAAGTCACGCGACATATGTCAGAGGAGCGTGCTTAAACACCTCGTCGGTCGAGTTCCATTAGGAAATATACCCTTCATAGACACACTCTTTCAGCGGGTCGCCTTGAATATTATTGGTCTTCTGTAACCAACGTCATCCAAGGGTAACAAGTATGTCTTAACGATGGCAGACTTCACTACGCGTTACCCGAATGCGGTGGCACAACCGAGCATAGAAACAGAACGCATAGCGGAAAAACTAGTAGAGGTGTTCTCCCGCGTTGGAGTTCCACGTGACATAGTGAGCGAGCGTGCAAAGTCGTTCATCTCGAGTCTCATGCAGGAACTCGGTCGGCTACTTTCATTTCGCCAGCTAGCCACAACGCTCTATAACCCCATGGCCAAAGGACTTGCGGATAGATTTAGTGGTACTCTCGAAGAAATGCTTCGCCGCATGTGTCCCGAACGGCCTCAACACTGGGATAAATACTTGGCTCCCCTGCTCTTCTCATACCATGAGGTGCCCCAAACGAGCCTTGGATTCGCGCCGTTCGATCTCCTTTACGGTAATGTACACGGGCCAATGTCGATTCTTTAGAAACTGTGGACAGGGGCAAACATCGGTCCCGAATCGAAAACAACATACGAGTATGTTATGGATCTCTGGGAGCGACTGCAGAACACCTGCGAGGTAGCACATGAAGAACTCCTAAAGGCGAAAGTGACACAGAAGGAATATTACGATAGGAAAGCAAGAGTTCGACAGCAATCACCCAGAGACAAGGTATTGTCTGCTGCTACCATCGGATAAGAATAAATTGATCTGGACATGGGAGGAAGCCTTTACCGTGGTTCAAAAACTCAGCGACTATGACTACGAGATATATTTCGAAGCTCGGAGAAGTCTATATCACCATAACCTTCTCAAGAAATACCACGAAAGAGAAAGCGAAATGAAGCACAACAAGCTGCCGTTACTGTGCAATCAGACACTGTTGACGAGCACAGATTGAGACAATGGAGAACATTCAGGCCTCAAAGAGACCGAAGACAAAGTATGAAGTTCGCTCCTTTGTTGATTTAACCGGTTATTATCGGGGTTTTGTCCACAATTACTCCGCTGTAGTATCACCTCTAACGGAACTCACTAGGAAGCGAGGTCCTAGAAGGTTCATCAGAAAAGAATGCCATGAACAAGCATTTTAACACTACAGCGTCTATCATCTGGTCCGGTATTGCGATCACCGGACTTACAAGAGCCATTGATATTGCACACGGATGCATGTTCATTCGGTATTGAAGCCATTTTAATGCAGCGTCACGAGGGCATGTTGCATCCAGTAGCCTACGCAAGCCGTAAAGTCCTCGAACGAGTCACGGTACTCAATTATCGAAAGAGAGAATCTGGCTTTTGTGTGGGCTATCCTTAAAGTTTCATGTGAAGCTCTTAGGAAACCAATTCGTGCTGGAAACTGACCACCAGCCTCTCGCTTACGTAAACTGCGCAAAACAAATAAACAGCCGAGAACTCCGCTGGAGTCTCTTGCTCACTGAGTACGACTTTGTGGTTGAGTACATTAAGGGCACCGATAACATAGGTGCCCACTACCCTAGCCGCACTTGACTTCTTCGCTTGTTAGCGTTTAGTGGTGGTAAAATTGTTTGTATTAAGCCACCTTTTCACTAACGGACTGAACATCCATAATAATCTTGCTGTTTTGGCTATCTTCTGTTTTGTGTACTCCACCTCGTGCGCTTGTAAAGAGTTGTTTTTCTCATAAACAATTTTCTTGAGCAGCGGGCTATTGCCTTTGTGCGTGTTAGGTGCCATTCGTGACTGAAAGGACTCAAAAGCGCCGATAAAAGGGAAACCGAGACTGATAAACACGAGCGGAGGGCAGGTGGCACGAAGGCGACAATAAAACAGGGAAAGAAGAGAAGAAGTAACATGCGGAAAAAATTCCCCCGCACCTCCCCAAAGGGGATCGTGAGGAAATGCGAATGCATTTGGGTGCACCCGATGAGCGTGCGATTAAGTAATGAAGAGAGACGAGGGTGTGCACGTAGAGGCGTAATGCTCGAGTTGCATTGTGTTACACTTCGTCCTAGTGGTATCGTTGCCGCGAGTGATTCGACTTCACCGACTTCCATCGCTATCAAGAGACCAAAGCGCGCGCTCCCTGTATGATATATATATAGGTCCGAGCGCGGAGAATAGGAGCGCCCGAGCTCTCTCTCCGCCGAGCGAGCTCCGCGATGCGAGCGCCCTCACCGGGTACACTCCTCCTCTCCCTTGCCCTCCGCTGCTCCGCGATGCGAGCGCCACCACACGCCCGCGCACTCCTCCTCTCCCTTACCCTCCGCTGCTCACCACCTGCTCCGGTTGCTAGGCGCGGCGCAGCTGTTGCTAGGGGCAAGGAGGAGCGCGCGCGGAGAGATAACACCTGTGCGCACGCCGGCCAGGGATGCAGGACAACCCCCGACTAAAGGCTCTGTTATACTCTGACGTCCGACGCGAGCGCCCGCGAGGACGTTGCGTTTCGTCACGCCGAGCTGGCGACGCTACGCCAGACGCAAATCGGCCTCCGCTACAGTCAAGCCGGCTCCAACGCGCCGATGCGATCGCATCTAGACGAGCGCATGCGCAGTAAAGCGAAGAACGCCCGCGCCACCTGTCAGGAACCGACGAAACAGCCCGCGAAGCAGGTTCCTGTACATGCGAGTCTGGCGCGTCTGGCGCGAAATGCAGCAGGATCTATTCGGCGCCGAGCGACGCCCGAGCGCGCCAGCAGCCGTCGGCCGCGTCGGCGGTCAACCGACGCCGGACTATAGAGGGCTGTTTTTAACACGAAAGTGTTTTATGCCGGGGTCCACCAAGTACATCCGTCACGGATATGACGTTGATAAAATGGACGCCAACGGGTGAGAAAGAAAAAAAACCAAGAAAAACATACCCCGCTGGGAATCGAACCCACGACGTTGCGGCCGCGACGGCAAGCGCCCGACGCTCTACCGACTAAGCCAACTCGGGAGATGCTAGGCAGGGCACGAACGCGCCTTATATCTTTCACACCTTCTCTTTCGCGGCGGGCAGAGCGGGGCGGTGCCGCCGTCTGTGAGAGGTGAAAAGAAGTAATGCTTCACGATCGACACTTACTAGCGCTTACTCCGAGATTGCACGTGATATCGGAGGTCATGGTTAAAGCGTCTCGATACCAGAGAGGTAGACTGGCCGCGCTGGCGTCGCCGAGGCACCCTTGACGCAGTTACGTTCTTTGCCTTTGTATTCGTGTTAGCGTGCGTCGGCTCATCGGAGTAGTGCAGCTTCCACGTGCACGAACGGGATTTCTCTGCCGCCGACTGCTTCAATTGCGAGAGGCACCGACTAACAAAACTGCTGCAATATGCGTTGCAGATAGGACGCGATTTCGACGGGCGAATGTCGTGCCTTGGTGGAGCGAGAGCAGCGCCTGCGAGACAGAGGCCAGCGGGACGCACGCGTTTGCGACTCAGGCTACGAACCTCTACCTCCCGCGTTGCTGAAGTGCAGTGTGTGTATGTATGCATGAGCACAGGCGTCGGCTACCCATTACTAGAAAGCGCACACCGTGCCGTTTCTCTCCTTAATTGACGACGCTTTGAAGAAGTGCATACCGGGTACCAGGGGCGTAGCCAAGGTGGGGGGGGGGGGTTGGGGGGGTTCAAACCCCCCCCCGAAATTTTTCAATTTTGCTTGCGTATATAGGCACGCACACATACAAACGCACGCACGAACATACATAAAGTATGGTTGAGCCCCCCCCCCCGAAAAAAATTTCTGGCTACGCCCCTGCCGGGTACCAATGTTGATTATGAGCTTGTTGATATCATCCTTACGCGCGATTCACGATTCGCTGTGTCCAAATATATGTTCACACCGTCAGCTACCTCAACGGTTTAATCATGATCATGGGCGTTAGTCGTCGCGATAGAGACATGCTGTCAACATGGGTGCATCCACGTCAAACGGTGCTATAGCTGCCAGGGGCGTAGCCAGAAATTTTTTTCGGGGGGGGGGTTGAACCATACTTCATGTATGTTCGTGCGTGCGTTTGTGTGTATGCGTGTATATATACGCAAGCAAAACTGAAAAATTTCGGGGGGGGGGGTTTGAACCCCCCCCCCCTTGGCTACGCCCCTGATAGCTGCCAAACACGAATAGACATTGTACAAGCTCTCATATATCATAAGCACTACTTCTGTGAAGACACGTTTCACTTTCGTGTTATACCGATTCCTATGACGGAGGGATCAGCCATGTTTTTTTTGCTGACGTAACGTCGCCGTGACGCGCGCGCTCGCTCGTCGACGTTACGCTGGAGTATATCAGAGCCTTAAGAAATGCATTCGCATTTAAAGAAAGCTCGCGGGATGAGGCCACAAAGGCAGACGAAGCGGTGCGCCGCTGGATATGACGAGCTCCTGGCAGCGTTCCTGATACGGGCGTTGGAGCAGTACGTGCCTGCCAGGTCTAGTTCCGGTCCATGGACGAGGCCTGCTGAACGGCTCCTGTCTGGGTGCAGTGGCGGGGGGGGGGGCAGGTTCGTGGACGTGGCCTACCTGGTACTGTCTTCGTGGGTCGTGGCCTGACCCTGGTCCTCGGGAGTTGCGACCCATACTGCTGGATTGGCCCCGCGTCCGACTGAGCGGCGCTGCACACGGTAGCGCATCTGTGTGCCGCCACCCGTTCCAGCCGTGCCACCTCTGCCCTCGCTCAAGTCGACGAGCACATCGTGCCGGGATGACGGGGACCCCAACTGTGAGAAGGCGTTTTTCTTACGAATCGGGAGCTGTACGCGCTCGACTTTGTGGTAGCGTAGCCGAATTCTCCGCATATTATCCAGGACTAACTCTTGCGCATTGCGCGTGATGCTGGCTGTTTAGTGTTGTGTATATAGTTTTCTATCACTTTTTCTCTTCTCTAGTGTGAAACATAAAGCTTCTTTTTTCGCCTAAATGATTCATGTGAATCCTTTCTCGTCCATTTACACCAAATGTAGTGACGAACGGCCTTAACCATGACACCTACGCAGGCCGTTCTATGGTGGGGGTGAGCTTGATCTCCGGGAGAGGGTAAGTTGGTAGACGCCCGATCAGCACTGTCGAGGTTGTGTGCCTGAAATTTCTCATCTGCGGTAGAGAATGGGTCGGCAGTGAGGAGGTCGCAGGCAAGAAAAAGCGGCCGAAAAAAAAAACCTTGTGAGCTTGGTACACCATTCAGACCAGGATCTCAGCCTGATGCCTTCGTAGGCGTGCCATGCCTTCGCGGCGTCACGAAGGCGGTCAATGGTCACCCACCATTCCTGCTGGTCTGTCCAGGCCTCGCGATCTCCAACAGCGTTGACAGTCCCCACCCAATTATCAGCGTCGTCCTGAACGCCGCGAAACGTCGGTAGTTAGGCGACAGCCGGCGATGGTGGGACAGCAGGCGAAAATCCGGAGTGTGCCCGCGCGAAGGAGCCGAGTTGCTCTGAGAGCTGCGTGAGGGCACAAGGAAGCTCTCAGTGGTTCTCGCGGGAGCTTGCCTCAAGATTCTGTGAGGCGGCGGCAGCTAACACGGCACTAACTGCGCACAATGCTGGCAAGGCGGCACACACATATATATATATATATATATATATATATATATATATATATATATATATATATATATATTGTTGAAGCTCTTCCTGGATACGGTTGTGTTGTAGGTGCTGAAGTGAAGCGGACAAAGAAACGAAAACCGATGCTTTATTGCCAACGTTGATGCCGGGGATCGGCCTTCGTCTGGGCATACATGCATATGATTGTAATGCGTACTTCGTAAGTAATGACACAGCATGGTGGGCCCCCATTGTGATTTAAAACCGCATTCAAGTATTGCGGTGGTTAGTTTGTCAAAAGAGTGGCTTGGGGTTGCGACGTGCCTTGATAAGGGAAGGCTAGGCAGGCCCACGACGTGTGACATGTGCTTATTTAAAGCGGAATCTGAAAGGTGTCTCCGTTTGGCCCAAAATATTGCAGGTTACACGATGAACATTCCGGCAAGTAGATTACATTGTTTCCTGAGCCCCCACGAGCAGTTCATCAACGATCGCGAAACCTACGGCACATACTAATGCTATCTAAACTAACAACGACTGTAAATGTGGGATACCCTTCATGTATCAAGACACATTGCAAGGTGTTTCCGCACATGTCGACTTCGCGAATTGTTAAAAGCGCTGCGTCAAACTTTAGTCTGAGAATAAAATGCAATTTTGACTGCGACATCAGCAATGTAATCTACCTGATGGGGTGATCAGCGTGTACCCTTCTATATACTGGTTAAACACTGACACCCTTCCGATTGTGCTTTAATAATCATAGGTCACATGTCGTGGGCCTGCCTAGCCTTCTGCTATACAAGCACGTCGCTATCCCCGGCTGTTTTGATACTCTTTTGACAAACTAACCGCCACAATACATGAATCCGGTTTTAAATCGCACTACGAAAGGGAGGTTCGTGAATCTATTTTATTCATAAATTTATTGCCATATCATCTGGAATAAACGAGAACCTTGGTAGGCTATCGTCTTTCGTCTTTGCCATTATAACAAATAAGTCAATCATGGTAGTCCTCGTACACGCTTCTTCGCTGCTGTGATCGAATCTTTAGTGACATCAGCCAAATCAATATGGTGGCTACAACGCGGACGTACACTTGTTATATATATATATATATATATATATATATATATATATATATATTATATATTGTAAGGATGGCAGCGCCGCTAGGGCGCGAGCGCGCGCTAGGCTACTGGAAGACGAGAGAGAAGAAGTCAGAGAATAGAACAGCCGGCCTATTGAACGGGCGTTGTGTCTATGTCTCTTGTTTCTCTGCATTACAATGGCGCAGCCGTCGAAAGGCTTCGGCGAACCCCAGCTGTTAGCTTGAGGCAACGCGTCTTCCAGAGGAACGCCGTCACGCTTCCTCGCTGATGGAACCCGCAAGTAGATCACCGCGGCAAGCATCCATCCCACCACCAGCGGACGGCGTCCAGGCCTCCATTGTGGTTCCGGGGAACTACTTGTCCGGTGACGTGCTACTTCGCGGCAACAATGCACACGGGCTCCTCTCGCCCAGGGACGGCATACATGCCTCCTCGCCACCACCTGCCAATCTGTCGGCGCTTCAGGCACCGTCCGTGGACGGCGTCCAGGCCTCCTCGGTGGCTCAAGCCTCCTTCATCGACGCCGCAGTACCAGTTCACGACAAGCCATCGCACGGGTACCGGTTACCTCGGAACGCGGTTTACGCTTCCAACGGCCAGGACCCAGGGAATGCCGTCCACGCTTCCCGCAGCGACAACGGCTTACTCATTACTCCATCGGCACCCGAGCCGCTTAGGGGTGCTGTCCAAGCTCCCTCGGACAAGGGTCCCTCCTCTGTGAGTACACCGATTGTGTCCAACTCCTCGGACGTCACCACTGGCTCCACGCGCGGCTCGCCCGAGAGCGCCGCCGAGCTTTCCGCCACCATCGCGCGACTCCGAGTCACGGTGAACGCCTTGGCAGCGTCAATCTCCGTGCTGTGTCCTGCCGCCTTGCCAGCACTGCACTCGCTCAATGCCGCGTTGGCCGCCGCCGCCTCGGGATACCATGAAGAAAGCTCACCCGAGAGCCGCAGAGAGCTGCGGTGTGCCCTCACGGAGCTCTCATACCAACTCGACTGGTTGGCGTCGTCATGCCCCGGAGTTTCGCCTACCGTAGCACCATCACCGGCTGCCTGCGAACTACCGGAATTCCGCGGCTTCCAGGACGACGTTTTCCTTTGGATTGACACCATCAACTCGCTCGGCACCCGCCACGCCTGGACGGACCATCAAAAATGGATGATTGCCATCGACAGCCTTCGCGATGCCGCTAAGGCATGGCATGCCTTCGAGGGCGTCAGGCAGCCATCCTGGTCGGCATGGTGTGCAAAAATCACAAATCTTTTTCGTCCTCTTTCACATGCCTGTGACCCTATCTCCCCAGACCCACTCTCGACCGTGCATGGGGGCTGTGAGGCACACCACTTCGACGGCGCGGCTCGGGCGTGCACAAACCTGCCCTCCGCCCGAGATCACGAGGCACAGCGCTTCTATGATGTAGCTGTGCCCTTCACCAACGTGCCCTCTTTCGGGCGAGCTCACGTGGAGCACCAGCTCGATGGTTCATCGGAGCCCTCCAGCCCCTGGACAGAAAGCTTCTCAGGCTGCCTTACCAGTGACGTCACACGCACGTGCTCCACTCCGCTGTTATTCTCAGTCTCTGCGCCGGAACCCGGCGCCATAACATCACTGAGAGAGGCTGAGACCATCTCTCATCCAGCGCAGTTGGAGGATCCGGCCCCAGATTCGCCTTCGGTGGGGCACATGCAGATACCAGCTCCTCTCGTGCTTGCCACAGCTACAGTAAAGGCGCCGGAAGAGCACAAGCCATCCATCGCTTTGCTCGCTGACGAAGGTCTTGAGGAGCATAACCTCGGCGCTGAAGATACCCGCAGCATACACCCCAACGAAAGCTTCGCTGAATGTCCCGCGGCAGCAACGACCGGCCGCGAGCAGGGTTCTCTCCCAGTGATGGGAGAGGCTACGTGGGTACTGCCCACACCACACAAGACCACCCACAAGCCACAGAAGTTGGCGATGCCGCCTCCAAACTCGCCATTGCTTGAGCACATGGAGCGGCCGGATGTTCTCATACCTGACATGCCCCTCCCTCAGACAAGGAAACCAAAAATTTGGGGGCATGTTCAGTTGCCCTCTATGTGGAGCCTCAAAACAGTGGACGCCCGTTACTCGATAGCGCGGTACGTTCCACCTCGCTCGTGTGGTTGGAGAGCGTCGACGAGATTTCGTCCGTCAGCTGAAAAGCAGCAGCGACGCGCGCAACGACAGAACAGGCGGTCTCTCTGCGGTGACAACACATCAGTGCAGTCATCCACCGTTCATCGTGAACCTCCTACAGTGCGTCAAGAAATGCAACGAGAGAAGCGACAGCGGCAGCTACGCCCTTCCCTCAATAGCCAGTGCCGGCCGCCGGAAACATCTGCACTCCAACATACCCATTCACAGCTGAACCGATATCTACAAAGACCGCCAAGGAGCAGTCAATTTCGCCCGCCAGAGACATTTCGGCAGGTCGTCATGCTACGTCGCAGTCGTGGCCGAGTGTAAGGATGGCAGCGCCGCTAGGGCGCGAGCGCGCGCTAGGCTACTGGAAGACGAGAGAGAAGAAGTCAGAGAATAGAACAGCCGGCCTATTGAACGGGCGTTGTGTCTATGTCTCTTGTTTCTCTGCATTACAATATATATATATATATATATATATATATATATATATATATATATATATATATATATATATATATATATATATATATATATATATGAGAGGTGGCACCTCAACAAAACATCATCTATTACATCGACGTTTCGGTCAGAGCATGACCTTTCTCAAGACTATATATATTTATTTGTTTATTTCTTTACAATACTGCTACTCTCCTTCGAGAGCATGGCAGTTGGTTAATAAAATAATGTTTCACATAAAGTATAAACAAAAAAGAAATGTAGACGTAAAAACTTGCAGGCATTAACAGGACATGAAGATCAATAAACAATTGAGCAGTACAGAAGTTACGCACTAAATATGTCATAACACACAATGTGTACAATAACCACAACATACAAAGCAAGTTATAGCCATTATACAAAGCTAAGACCTTGCCGAATGGCGATAGAAAGAAAATATATCATTCAAGAAATGTTTAGTTATCTCGTTGAACATTTCTTGAATGATATATTTTTTTTCTATCGCCGTTCGGCAAGGTCTTAGCTTTCTATAATGGCTATAACTTGCTTTGTATGTTGTGCTTATTGTACATATTGTGTGTTATTGACATATTTAGTGTGTAACTTCTGTACTGCTCAATTGTTTATTGATCTTCATGTCCTGTTAATGCTTGCAAGTTTTTACGTCTACATTTCTTTTTTGTTCATACTTTATGTGTCTCTCTGCGTCTTCTCTGGACCCCAATAAAGTTTGCATCATCATCATCATCATCATCATTCAAGAAAGGCAATCATGTTAGCATTGATATCGTGAGGGAAAAGCAAATAAAACAGATGTGACAGCAATAAGAAGCACTGAAAGCGTATGTCAAAAAATAGCTATACTATCGTGAAAGGAACGTTTCTAAAAAGATCTGTTGCTTTAACTAACGAACAGTAGATCTGGACCGGTGCGCCTGGATGCATATCTACTGTTATGCGCGCACAGTTTTTTCTATCTGTGCAATAAATTCTGATAATGATTCGGAGTTGGTGATAGTGGCATAAAGTTGGTTCCATTCCGCCATCGCGAGCGGGAAGAATGAATACTTAAACGTGCCGTTTCTACATGCGTATTCTGTCAATGTGCGCGCGTGTTTATTGCGTGCTTGCCGAGCCTGTGAAAACGAAAGGTATTTGGATGAATGTATCTTGTAGTTATTTTTCACTAGCTGAAAAAGGAATTTTAAGCGAGCGTGTTTCGCTCTTGCGGTCTGCGTTTGTAAACCTGACTCAGTTAAAAGATGTGTTGGCGAATCTGTGCGTCTATATTTGTTGTAAATAAATCTTACAGCTTTCCTTTGTATTGCTTCTAGCTTGGTAATATTAGTCAGCGTATGCGGAAACCAGACAGTGTTTGCATATCCTAGAACTGGTATTACAAATGATGTGTAAGCTAGCAGCTTCGTTGGCATTGTTGAGAGCGCTAGAGTTCGTTTTAAGAAGAATAGTTAGCGTAGCGCCTTTGAAGTTATATTAGCGATGTGTTTGTCCCATTTGAAATCAGAAGTCAACATAACTCCTAGATATTTATGTTCCTCAACTTTATTAAGGAGTGTGTTGTTAAGGGTGTACGGGTAGTTGGATGGTTTTGTTTTTCTGCTTACGGTCATTATCCCTGATTTTTGTATGTTTATTTTCATCTGCCATTTAGAGCACCAATTAGCCAAGACAGCTAGAGAATCATTAAGCATATTATGATCGTTGTAATGATTAATTTCTCTATAGATCACACAATCGTCCCCAAATAGCTTTATATTGCAAGTGATGTTAGCAGTGATATGATTAATATATAGCAGGAAAAGCAATGGCCCAAGTAACGAGCCTTGGGGAACTCCGGGTGTTACTGCTACTGTGTTAGAAGACATCTGTTCATAGAGTACAAATTGTAACCTGTTAAATAAGAAAGCTTTTATGCAAGCGGAAAGTTCTCCTATTCCGAAAACATTTTCGACTTTAGCTATTAATTTGCTATGGCACACACAGTCAAAAGCCTTAGATAGGTCAAGAATTAGAATTAGGTCAGTTTGACCACGGTTATTGACGGTAATGGCAAGGTCGCGGACTAGTTCAGTAAGTTGAGTTACCGTCGATAAACCACTCTGAAAATCATGTTGGTTGGGGGAGAAAAGTTTATATGCTCTAGAAATACTGTCTTCTGTTTTAAGATTATGTGTTCGAGGAGTTTATATGATGTGATGGTCAATGAAATAGGTCTGAAATTTGAAGGTTGAGCTGCGTCTCTTCCTTTATGGATCGGTATCACCTTTGCGATTTTCCAATCGTTAGGCAGTTGTGAAGTCGTGAGTGATTTTCGGAAAATGAGACCAAGATATTCGCTACACCATTCTGCATATCTTTTCAGGAAACTGTTGGGTATATCGTCTGGTCCGCTACTTTTTTTGGGGTCGAGCTTAAGTAGCAGGTTGAAAATGCCAGTATCAGCGATGTCTAATTCGTCGACTTTCGTAGGATGGTGCTCTCCGTTATTGGCGGAATAACGTTATCATCAACAGTAAACACCGAACGAAAAAAAGCGTTATATGCGTTGGCCTTAACAGTTTTTTTTCTTCTGGAAGGAGATGCGATGCTGCTCAACGAAGATGACGCTCACAGTGATGATGATTATATACATGTGAAGAGGATGAAGGAAGAGTGTTTTGAATATTGTGCGCACAATATATATAAAACCACGCGGCTTCATTTCGTATCTTTGTGTAACCGGCTCGCTATACGTGCAACCACCGACTTGTCGGCGCGTTCGTGCAACACGACGGCTTTTAAACGTGCGGACGAGTTGCACTAGCCATCAGACTACGGACGACTGATGATTGTGTTGGACGCTATGGTTGCGCAGAGTGTGCCGCTTCCTTTTCTCTCACATGGTCACCCAATAAATTGCCCTATCTTTATCTGCTTGAGTACATGTTCTTAACCTTCACGCCCACGAGACAATATACACACGCACAATGCGTAGTACCTTACCAAGCGTCGTTTTCTAGGAAGAAACTTTTGCTTTCTATTGCAGCGACATTTTAAGCAAAGTTGTGATCACACGAGGCAGTGTAATAGGGGGTTGTGCTGCGTTAGCCGAAGACCCCATCCAGTTTGCCTACATGAGGCTAGGCTACACAAGCCTTGCACGCTCCACCCGGTATTTGGTGTCTACCTGCAATACTGTCCATGTGCTCCCAATCATGGTAAGTAGAACTCTTGCAGACGTATTTCCCAGTTGGCTATGCTTACACGATGACTGCATTCGTAAGGTAAATCTTATTATATTAAGAAAGTATTTGGGTGGATAGATATTCGACAGTAATTCCTGTCTTCGTTGCGTCAAACTATGTTTAGAAAATACGTCATTACTTCACCTACAACCAGTTGCACTCGGTCAGCCAGAATATTTTAAATGTGAAGCATTTCTTTGCGAGCTCAAGCCACTTGACCATTACTATCTATCTATCTATCTATCTATCTATCTATCTATCTATCTATCTATCTATCTATCTATCTATCTATCTATCTATCTATCTATCTATCTATCTATCTATCTATCTATCTATCTATCTATCTATCTATCTATCTATCTATCTATCTATCTATCTATCTATCTATCTATCTATCTATCTATGGGCGCTTTCGTTGTCGTCTCCTTTACTTCGTGTATAGCAAAAATGGCAGGAGGGCATCGGTGTACGACGAACACGATTAACAGTTCACGCCATCAAAGACGTGACTTGGCTATCACCCTTGTCAATAAACACTTTCCACCAGACACGTCTTGCTCAAACCCGCATACCACGGGCCGTCGTAGGCGGGTATGCACAACAGGTTATTGAATCTCTATTCTCATGACTAAAAGCCGGAAGGACGACAGAGGACAGTGAAGTTTCAGAATGAGCAGCAAATACCGTTCCTCTGAGGAAGCCGACGTTGGAGGATCTATTTTATGATCTCTCAATACAGCTCCTTGTCGCACAGGTCCCGTGTCCTGTTCTTTCCACATTGCGATACTGGTGGAGGTGCTGGCCTTCAGGGCCTGATGCTCAACACTCCTCAATAGAGCGGTACTGCCAGTCTGATCCCAAAACGCGTTGCGGCGGTGGATTTCGCTGTTCACCGCTACATTCGCCGACTGCGAGGCCATAGCCCCGAGGCAATCCCCCTGCAACTTCCCCAGAGGAGGACTCCGTCTGGAGAAACGGCAACCGCCGGCGCTTCACAAGGGAGTGCTTAGCAGCCTCGAATTCCCGAGACCTTCCACGAAGAAGCTTATGAGGACGTGGAGGATCGGCTATAACAGTATAAGCGACTCGCCAAGGCAAATCGTAGGACTGTAGAACATAACCTCTCACGCGTGTACATTGTACGAGAACCGGACAGCGCTTGTACATGGAACGAGAACCGGAAATGCAGATTGGCTTCCTGGAATGAATTTTGACATGAACTTCTCGGAACCTTCGCAATCAGCGACCGTCGCGATTCTGCTCAGCAACTCATCAAGGCGTGCATATAGAAGCCAAATGAGAGTGTTGTCATGTTCACGGAGGATATGAGCCGCCTGTTTCGCCAAGCTGACCCCGAGATGCCTGTAGCTAAGAAACTTGGACATTTGATGAAAGGCGTCTACGAACAGCTGTTTGCCGGTCTTCGTCACGCCCCGACAAACACTGTGGAATTCATCAAAGAGGCTGCAGCCATCCAGCGAACACTACAGCAACGGTGGCGCTACCACGAACGACCAAATAACGCCTCGATCAGCGTCTGTGCTCGGTCTGCTGGCAGTGAGGACTCTCTGCGTGAGCTCATTCGCGAGGTCGTTCGTGAGAACATCCATAACCTCCTTGTGACACCGCAAGATCCTGCAATAGCTTCTGTCGCATCCCTCCTGTTCGTGTCCCTTTCTTACCTCGGTTGTCCTTTGTATCGCACTCAAACCAGTCAACATGTTTTACTTCATCCTGCTCGTCCAAATATGAGTTCTGATGCTGTCGCGGAAGTTGTGCGGCATGAAATCTGGCAGGCATTGTACCACTGGCTTATTACAACGTCACCACTGGGCCTTACAAGGAGCCATTGACCCCAGCCTTCACTCCACCACCGTCGACTCCACAGCCTATTGTGCCTACGGAAATGTCGTCGCTCTACCCTCCGGCTACATCTGCTACGTGGTGGCAAAAGATGTCAACCAGTTGACCATTCGATTGTAAGACGGACTTGTGGCGCACCGTCGACCACCGTCCACTTTGCTTTAATTGCGAGAACCCGGCCATGTTGACCTTATTTGCCCGTATCGGGACCATTGATATCCGACCTATGCACCGAGCTTCCTTCGTGCTCCTTTTGAAACCGACGGACAGCAACGTATGCCCGCAAGCACAGTCACTCGATCCGTCATCCCGCTCTCCGTAAGCTCCACCGGGTTCTTCGCCGCATCGCCGCAGTTACGCCGATGTGCTCTGTGGTCGCTTACCCCTCATCGGGGAAACTAACAGCAGCGACCATTAAGGGGAAGGCTGCCACCTGTCGAAATCTTCAACACCCCCAAGGTCTTTACTACGACACCACAATAAGACGGACGATACGATGTTGCCGACACCAAAGAAAATCGTAAGCGGCAACCTAGATGTTTACATCTAGGTTGGCTTACTACTTGCTCCCTTGCGCTTACTACTTGCCCCCTTGGCGCTTACTGCTTGCTCCCTTGCTACTATACTATATAAGGCTGTCTTCCTCTGCTAGCGTGCCTGGATAGCCGATTGGTTACGATGCTCGCCTTCGGACTCTGGGTAAATGGCTTGTAATCCCGCCTCGCCAAGACCTTGAACAAAACTGAAAGCGCATGGACGACAAATTTATGACCGCCTTCGCGGTAGGAGTGCCAAGCTTGAAGGAAGCGCGGAGCTGTGTGGCCTTCGTTGTTTCTTTTTATGTTAACAGCGAATCTGTTAAGCACGGCATAAAAACGGCTGTTCCTCGCAAAGAACCTCTCCGCGTGGTTGCCTAGCAACCACGGACGCCACAAGAGCGTACTACTTGGCCTCGCCTCACCTCGTTACCGCGCCAGCTAGTGTGACGTCATTTCAAGCCGCGCATGCAGCGAAGCAGTGGCAGCGGAGACGCCGCCGCCAAGCGGTGCTCGGCAACGGAACCCGCCGCGCCTAGCTACCGCGACAGCTGATGGGACGTCATGCCAAGTCGCGGATGTGCCATAGCAACAGCTGCGGAGGAGCTGCATCGAAGTTAGTAGTATAACCGCACAAACTTTAAATAGGCGAATTGCCTAGCAACCGCTTACGCCAAAAAATTACACCATCTCCCGCGAAAGGGGACCATGAGGCTATGCGAAGCCGGAGCACTTGCACGATCGCGTTCCGTTGGCGTTCGTTGGGCATGCTACCGACATCGCCTCGTGGAACGCGAAGAGGAACACTACGCGCGTCGTGCCTTGCCTCTAGCCTGGCCATTAATTCTCACAGGGCGAGCGGGGAATGCGGTCGACAGGAGCGCGACAGGGGGGCAGCGCAAGAGAGAAGAGAGAGGGGGAAGGGACGCGCATGCGCTGGTGCTCGTCGCGGCGTCGCGCAGTAGAGAATTTCGGCATGTCGAGCCCGCATTTCAGAGGAGTCAACCGAAGCAAGCGCTGGACAACGCGAGCAGCGCTATGCCCGCTTTATATTCACACTTGAAGGAGAAGAGGCTAGAGGAGGAGAGCAGCGCATGCATCGAGAGAGCAGAAGCGAGAACTCAGGAGAAGCGCAAACAGGTGCTGCGAAAAAAGTGGAGAGAGTGAAGCGCAGCTGTTGGAGAGAGATAGGAGGAGAGTTGCGCACGCGTAGTGTGAGTGCGGACGCCCATGCCGACGCCGCGGGACATACCCTCAAGCAAGAGATGCTTCGCATCTAAAGGTACATCGTAAATAGACATACTGCGCATACGCATGTCATCGGGATTGTTATAAAAGAGCCGCGTCTGGTCGTGCCGATGCAGTTTGTAGTGATGGGTCGTTCGAGGAACAACCGTACACTTGAAGAAGATGCTGCCTATCGCTATCGGCGACGCCGCTCAACGCAGGAGCGGGCGCCTAACAGCTTTGCTCTAGAAGCGTACGTCTCCGAGGCCAGACTGTCATACGCACACTGTCATAGGATTAGATGGGATAGCCGCCTGCGAACCTATGACCCCCTCCCTTGTCCAAGTGCAGAGCATAATTACACATGAATGCACAAGTAAGACAAACACGCGGGACGTAATGGAATGTAATGACGTGAATGGCGTGACGTCCACGTCTTGTATGGCACCACGTGAACGGCATAAATAATACGGTGCTGCTGTCCTCTATTCACTTCAAATATGTCAATATGTACGACATACCATATATAACGTAACATATATTCCACGGCATATACCAGCTTTATTCATACAAAGTCAAGACTAGTTCGACAACCCTTGGTCTTTTGACCACCAGTGGATATGTTTGCATAAGTTCAGCCTTATGTTGGCTATAGCTTCCAAGTGTAGGCTAGTGACAGAAAACTATTTGCTGGTGTTGCCTACCATATTGTTTTGGGTATTACTGGGCAATTTGTCGCTAGTACTTGTTAAAACTACGTAATACTGGCTATGTATGACTTTACGATGTAAGTTCTTGATAATATAAAAGGAAAAGAATTAAATGGCGGTGTATGCGCTACCGTCCAGGAGACGTAAGGGTTCGCAAAATCTCGTAAGGTTTCGCAAGTAGTGGTGTAGAACTGCCGATGGTACCATCGATAGCTGAGTCACTACCGAACTATCGAGAGCGGTATCGATAGTAAATATGATGGTACTATCGATAGTATAAAATCAACAGCGCGAACTCATTACAGAATAAACTTGGTTCCCAGCGCGCGTGGTACATAGTGGAGCCGGATGAGCAGGCTAAAGGGCAATAAAATTGACATGGTTGTGTTCTTCACCACAGTGCTTTGCTGACACATGATAAATTCAAACTGTTCAGGTGTAGCGGAAAAGAAGCTGTTGCATGTCGTGTAACTGTGCGGCTTCAAATGTATATTACATTTTATGATTTCAAAATAACAAAAGTATCAAGAACTAAGTTTGTTAATCGTAAGGTGTAACTAGTTGCTTTTAGATATCGATTTGTGGGTGGACATTTTCCGCTATTTTCACTGCGGAAATAAATCATTTCTCTCGCGGAAAATCGACCATCAATTAAGCGAAGCTGATAGTAGGCTGTCGCAAATATTTCGGCAATATGGCCAGCCACCAACAGCATCATTATTCGCATCACTATCGATAATATTGCCACTTCGTTGTGACGGCGAAGAATACTGCATCAAGACTGGGAAATACGGGGCTCTTTATTTGGGCGAACTTGTGCCCAGATAATGAAACCTCAAAACACAAGCGATACACGCTGCACACTGATAGCGGCGAGAACTATCTTCGGCCATCGAGCAATTTGATCATCGGTCGAACGCGTCGTAGAAGCTTCGATCAGACATTGAACCTTCCAGCGTTATTGCTTGTGCTCGCGTAAGCAATCGAATAAAGTTGATGATTCGCGTTCGGCGCGTAATCTTAACAGAACGATCTCAAACAATCGTGAAGCTCCTCAAACACTACGGCGCGGTCTGCGTCAAACGTTGCTAACAGTCTTTGTGGGTGAAACCCGAATACGTCTGAAAGCAACTCGCGTGGCAGTAATATCGCTGGTGAAATTAACGATGGTACTAGCGATTGTGCTATCGATAGTTTGTCGATAGTAGCACTATCGATAGTTTTTTTTTACACTATCGATAGTTTAAAAAAGAGCTATGGATGCTATCGATAGTTACTTTACGATAGTTCTGCGTCGCTACTGGCAAGCCTCCGTCCCAAAACCCGCGCAACCTTAACCTAGCGAGCGACGACATCACATAATTACGACACAGATCGGCAAAACTCGCTAAATCAGCTTGAGATCATTACGACCTCTCACGATGGTGCTAGTATATGGTGTCGTAGGATGACCTCCTGAACTGATATCGTCGGTCGGTTAAAGTTGTACGGATGACAGGTGTAGTGCAACACCAGCTGAGGCGCACGAGGCTGCAAATGAGGGAGGGGCAGTGAGAATATTGCACTCGTCTGGGAACAGTCTAAGTAGCTTAATGCCTATCTCCCACACTGCAGCTCATTAGGTCTTGCAGGGAGGCTGGTCCGCGATTCTATTATTTAATGCAGTACCAAATGTGCAGCCAGCTTTCACCTTCTAATTTTGCAGAGGGTGTAACACGCTGGTTGATAATTCCATGATAATTGGATGATGGTCCGATTTCCGGCATGGAGGAAGGAAACAGATACGAGGGAGCATTGTGCCCTGCGAAAGAAAGGAAGAAAGAAGGAAGGAAGGAACGAAAGAAGGAAAGAAAGAAGAAATATTTTGCAGAATTGTTGGAAATGTTTTGTTTAGAGGTGAAAGTTTTTGTCTTCGTTCTTGCACATCACAGCGGGCACGCGCACAAGGACGTATACGGTACGTTTGCCACTGGTTTCTAGTGGTTTGAAAATGACACTCCTGCGAAGCATTATGATGCCGGCAAACTGCTTCAGAGCTTTCAAGAAGGACGCCAACTCCTTCCCTGGAAGCACTGGTGTTCTGCAACTTAGCGCGTTCGTATGCACTGGCTCAGCTACAACGCATACAGTGTCACTCAAAGCGCCTGAAGCGTTTGAGAAATTAAGAGCTGCGTTCGAGCATGTTGGCCAGCTGGCGTGAACTCTGGTCGCCAAACAACTATACCTGGCGACAACTTTCTGTGGCAGCACAGCCAAGGCTACGCAACCGAACCGCTCACTTTTTTACTCCGCTTCTGTATGTAGTCCGCGAACGCTGGCTTTTGTAGAATACGTAGCATAAAAGAAAACATAAAAAGAAAAGAAATAGGCATTACGTTCAAGATTGCTTGCGTTGAAAGTAAGAATGATAATCCCGTAAAGGATTTGCGATTTTTTCTCTTTCGAGTTTTCAGGCTTTCTGGTGTCCGTTTCACGTTTTCCGTCCCCACTAAACAACGATGGCGTCGCTCGGCTGCAACAGGTGCACGTCGAAGCTTGCAAGTGAGCATAAGCGCGTGTTCGTTAGGTGATCGATGTTCATCGACCAGAAGGAAACGAAGACAGCGCTACGTTGTGAATTAATATGTTGATTTGCCCATACTATCACCGAGAAAGAAGTGTGCAAGTGATACCACCATCGCAAGTGGGTCTCTCATCGCGATAGCTTCCTTGACGTTGACGACGGCGACCTGCAAGTCTTCAGCAAGAAGAGCCACTTGAAGGCAAAACTGCGATTGGAAACAGTACGTAAAATAAGTGGCCCATTTCATAAAATCCGCTGCATACATGGTCGGTATTTCGGTTGCCTCTATTACTGATACAGTCGCACCGAAGATTGCGCCGAACACCGTGCCCGTCGGCGTCTACGGCGGGAGGCGTTTTGGCGTCTTGAATGAGAGCAATTTACGGTGTCAAAATCACCCATGCACAGCTTTGCCTCGGCAACAGACGCGTTCATGTCTATTATGCGACTTACAGCGTGATTTTCAATTTGCAAAAAAAAAGCATTCTTGACCACGGGAGTAAGGAACGCGTTTCACCCGTTTGTATAATCACACACGTGAGACGCCCGCTCCTGACTGGTCGTGGCCAAGATATCTGCTGCCTTTCGATGCCTTCGTGTCCCCTGACAAAATAACGTGAGCGTCTCCAGAAAGTTATAGCGTCTCCAAATGTATGAAAACGACGATGTCGACCCTGTGTGCACCGAAATTGAGAAAATGGCTTGTTACCTTTGCGTAAGATTTCCAATTGCGCAGTTACTGCTGGGCCGTGGCCTTTTTTTTTTCTTTGAAAAGTAAAACCAACCGTTTTAATAAAGCTGATTTTTGCGTTCCTTCGCAGTACAAAATATTCTATTGCTTTCCCAAAAAATAAATGTAAACAGTACTAAATGGTGCTCGCTTTGCACGTGGCCTTGAACCGCTAGCACATTAGCGTTATATAATTTGATTTGCAGAAGAGCTCAGCAACGATTCCAGGTATTTGTGCTGCATGCTTAAGTATATCAAGTCATGTGGTAGATTTCGACTACATCTGTGAATGAACTATCTGCATAAATTCCCAAATAACATCATGAGCCATGAATACTCGTATGGAAACGCACATGTTGTATGCGCTCGCGAAACCAAAACCGAAATCGCCCGCGAACGGACTACTTGGCGTAGTAACACATGTGTAGAAGCTCCGCCCACGTAGCTTTAGCTGTGCTGCCACAGAAAGTTGTCGCCAGGTATACTCTCGTACGCGACACCGGGGTAACAGGGGTCTTCATTGTCATCGAAGCTGGCAGCAGTTATAACTCCTGGCCACATTCAAGCTGAACGGCGCGCTTTTGAAGACTTATCTCGCAGCGCACCTTGGCAAGCATAGACTTCACATGCGAAATGTAGCCCGGGAACGCTCTGGGAACCGCTACCTTGTTGAATTTCGGTACTGTCTCTGAAGCCAGCGGCGAGGCAGTCCTTACTGAAAACGACGGAGCAACTCAATGCTGTGTTCGGCTCCCATTTCTCTGGTGTGGTAACCATAGGTCGGCAAAAAATGCGCAGCTTACTCAGACTCACTCATGAAATATAGTTTGCCCTTAGAGCTCACTCGGACTCAGACTCACCAAAACTTTCCTCAACTGCACTCACTCGGACTCAGACTGACTGTAATTTTTCTCAGTCGGACTCATTCGGACTCAAACTCACCAAATTAATATTTGCTCGGACTCGCTCAGACTCACGGCTCTATCTGCGTGTGAGAGAGTCGGCTCTTGAGTCCGTTAGCGTATAATTGGCTGTTTTGACCATGGTGTCAATGCTGTTTAAAATCAATATCTCGCATATTTATTGCTCTACTGGGCGTCTTTTGATCTCGAACATTCAGATAAGAGTTATCAGTGGTTGCAGTCCAATAAGGACATTTTTATTGAAAGTGGTGATTCATACGAGATATCTTATCAACAACTTCCTATCAAAGAGTTTGGAGGGGGGGTCAACCTGCCCCCCCCCCCCTTTTATGTAACTCACGCCTCTGATTAATATATATTGAGCTGGCGTATGAACGCTAGTGATTTTAAGTATGTGTGAGTCGGCGGGAGTATAAACGTGAGCCGACATAAGGCTGATAGTAGTGTCGAAGTTGTGTACATACAACCATAGGCAGGCGAAGAAGTGTGGAGCTCACTAAGATTCATTGAAGAAATATATCTTGCGCTTAGGGCTCGCTCGGACTCACTAACCAGCAATACTTCTTTACAGACTAGTTGCGGTCTTTCCGTTCTCCCTCCTTCTTTCCTTCTGGTTGCGCAGCAAGTCGAGTTAATTCACCGAGACGTTCCTCTACCAGGCTCACTCAGACCCACTAAAATTTCGCTCAACCCGACTCACTCGCACTCAAGCTCACCAAAATATTACTCACCCGGACTTCGACTTGCGCCACCGATGGTTAATGGTAACCACCATAAGTCGGCAAACTCGCTCATGAGTCGGCTCACTCACACTCACTGAGACTCAGACCGAGCCGTGAGTCTGAGTGACTGAGTCGACTCATGATTGAGTTTGGCGACCTGTGGTGGTTACCATTAATCATCGTTCGCGCAAGTCGAGGTCGGCAGGAATCTCATGCCGAGTTGCAAAACCTTCAAAGGTAGCTTTCCTGCACTACCAAAATTCATGTAGAATGGCGGTGTATCCCGTCCTTGCTGCAACTGTTCCGTGCAGTTAAGCGTTTCGCGTGTTTGACCAAAGTAGAGGCGCTAATTTGGCCACGACCGGGCTGGAAGGGAGACGCGACGCAAGCTCTCCTTCGCTTTCGTCGCGTCTACCCTCTAGTCCGGTTATGTCCACGTGAAACGCTACAGTGCTCGAAACATTTGTAGCATGGATGGAACTCGTCACCATTTTGCATGAATTTTTGCTGTTCAGTAAAGCTGCGTTTTAGTTTTAGCAACTCTTCGATACTGATTCCCTTGCCAGCAACTGAAAATTTCCTTGCGTTACTCGCGCGAATGAGTGCCGGAAACCTGTGCACCACTCGTTAGAACGGAACGGACGCACCGCGCTAATGTCAGCCGGCAGTTCCACGAGCGGCAAGCACTTAAAATGAGATGGAAACAGAAAAGGGTGTGCTTGCCCGGAGGGGCATTGTTGACGGGCATAATTCATAAAGGAGGCGTTGGCCAGACCCAAAACTACCTAAAAGTAGCATACGCAATAACTGTACATGGTACCTTAAGATATCATATACAATACCTCTATCAAAATCCCTTACTGCTCCTTAAGCATACTCAGCGGCATGTGTCAGAAGCCCTGTAACTCAATTACGCTGATTTATTCCTGAGTTGTTTTGTATTTTCAGTTACTGTCATGCTTTAATTATATAAACCAAATTGCTCGTACCCCGTCGCTGTGTCGGGGCTATGGGTGTGCCTCTTGGTTCCCTCATCTCCTATTGGAAAACCCGGCGGCACTGTCCCAGTGTCATACATTATTATTGGACCAGTGTGGCGCTGGGTATTGGGACGCTGGCACGCTGCACGAGGCACGCTGGACTCTGGCGCGCTGCACAATGGACACCCGTTACGGGCCGAAATCGGGCTTGTACATTGTTTTTAAAAACTGTGGTCATGCCCAGATCGTAATTAGGGCTGAAACACGAGTACTGTGACAAAAAACCTCGCCGCGCCGTGCATCCTGAGTCTGACAGTTACCGCCACGCCAAACCTGAAAGACGAGTCAGCCTCTTTTCTTCATGTTATAACTGCTTCCGGTAGCCAGTATCTTCATTTTTCTCGTTTAGAAACACAGATTTCAGTCTATTCGTGCTCGCGAGAACCTAACAGAAGCTAGTTAATCTGTTTGTTATGTGCTGCCTAGGATAAGAATGTCTATCTGGCACGTTTTGCCGCAAAAAATATTAGCGTAACCGCAGATGTGTTGCGGCGATCGCACTGACTCGCTAAGCAGTTAGTCATACTTATCTAGAAAACAATGTTTATCTGAACTACACACCGAGCACTTTAGTTTTTGTCACCCGTTTGAACGTATTTTCCGTCCTTTTTGATTACGTTCCGCGTAATATGCAGCCAAAGTAGTGCACCCTACACAAACCAACCGTTAGGCTTAGAGCTGTGCTCTGTGCGCCACGATTGCTGTGAAGAACGTGGATATTGAAATACGAAGAATCTAATAACCGTTCAAATGTTGTTTCGATCATATCTGACTTAAAGCGAGGCCATATATTCACCTTCGATTACACAAATCAGAAGCTAAAAACGCCGAGATTGAGCGTTACATTGGCTCACTGTTGCCGGTGACGTGCGGCTTTCACCGGTACGAGCCTATAAGGAAGGACTCACTGGTAGAGTAGGTTTCTACATATGTCAGCGTTCGGAGAAGTACAAGTAAAATGAAGTAACGCCATTTTGCACTTAGATTACGCATGGTCTTTATTTCAGAACGAAAAGAGATGAGGACGGCAGCTTACAGGATAATATATAAATATTTCAAACGCATTAACAATGCCCTAATTTCTATACATGGCAGGTATATGTCACGATACACCTCATAGTACACCGAGGCTCAAGGCAAATGCCCGAGCTTTGGCACAAGAGAACAATTGCTCTGCACTTGAAGCCTAAATTGGTTATGCTGTGCTCAAAATATTCTTCCTTTCTTCGGGTGCGAGTGAGACAACACTAGTGTACTTCAGATAATGAGGTCTATTGGCGCTGTATAATTGATTTTCCAAAAGAAACATATCTTGAAAATTAGTGCTTGACCGATTCCTTTACAATAATCACCCTTTCGGGCGCATGGTTTTTAAAATTACCTTGCACGTTGTTTTGCAGGAGTTTGCGCTAATGGAAGGTGCACACGGATGCGTAATCCACGTCCACTACCAGCGTTGTGAAAGTGGTAACAGAAATAAACGAATCTCCTTGCCTTCGCAAGCCATGTGCTGTCATTTTCGTTAAGGGCTTCCTGTGTCATCTCTGTGGCCAGGGTTGTCCGTGTGTATATCATAATCAGAATGGGAACCAGGCCCATCTCACTAATTTGCACGACGCCGTATAAAGTTTTCACCTAATATGCTCGGTTTAACGATCCCTCAGGGAAAAAGCTTTTGCACACAACTTCTAAATGCTGGCATTGTTGTGCATCACAAGGAGAACGCAGCATTTGTGTCTGTACGTTAATTCATGGAGCACTTCAGAGCTAATGCAAATTTCTTAGTCACGCAACTTTTTATTATATACTCTTGCATTTTATTATTAGATAAAGAGGAAAAGACTTTCTCACAGGTTAACGGTCAGTTGTGCTGCACATCTCTGGTCATAATTTTTGGTTGAGTGACTTTTGTTGTACGTTCACCCATGTGATATTGTTGCCTTATACTTTTTGGCTATGCCTCTCAAGATATCTATATCTGATTGTAATATCAATATTAGCACGACAAATAGAATTGCAGGAAATTAATAAGTATTAACTCTCCTTCTTTCTTTATGGGCACTGAATATCTGCAGAGCGCGACCCACATCGCCGAACATTCATTGTAGTGTCAAATTGCGCCAGGTTCCCCTATTAGTAAACACAGTGGCGCTGTCCCACTGCCATTCATGATTACTTGACCAGTGTGGCGTTGGGTACTGGGACGTTGACACTCTGCATGAGGCACACTGGGCGCTGGCGCGCGGCAGACTGGGACACCGTTACGGGCCGAAATCTGGCTTTTCAATGTCTTTTTTACAATTTCGCTCAACCAAAATCGTAATTATGGTTAAAACATAAGCGCTGTGACAAAATAAAAAAAGCCGCAAAAAAAGAAAATAAACATGAGCGAGCGGAAATCGTTACCCGTCACCTCGACGCACTGTCCTGTACTTCAGTGTTCCTTCTTAGTCCTTGTCGATTTTCGCGCTAGCCAATTTTGAAGATTACATCCCGAGTCTGACATGTTACCGCTACACCGTACAAGCAAGACGAAAGTAGGGGCCTTTTTCTTCGTGTTATAACGAATTCCGGAGGCTCGTCTTTCATTTTCTCATTTAGAAACGCAGGTTGAAATCTCTCCGCGCTCGCGTTAACCTAATTAATTTGTTTATGTGTTTTCCAGGAACAGAACATTCCTCTGGCACGTTTTACCGCAGAACATAGCGTAACTGCAGGTGTGTTCGGCATTTGTACTGTCTCGCTAAGCGGTTAGTCATCTATATGTAGAAAACATCTTACGTCTCAGTTGCGCACATATTACTTCAGATGTCATCCTCCGCATGCACAAATTTTCTGTCATTCTTGTACCACTCCGCGTACTACCGCCGAAGTAGTTCACTCTAGCCGAACAGACCACTAGGCTTAGAGATGAACAACATACGCCACGATCAGTGTGAAGAAAGTCGATATTGATATACAATGAATGTAATAACCGTTATAATACAGTTCCTGCCTTTGAACTCTCAGGGGCAAAGCACGGTTTTGCTAAACCGAAAGGATTATGAGCAAAAAATATACATCATGAACGGTCCTTTGCACTTTGTGAAGGTGAACCGTGATACAACAGGAAAGTCAGAACAACTGCTCGTTGAACAATTACGGGCACTGCGCAACAAAGGAAGCATAGGTCAAACGTTGTACCGCCGACTATATTCTTCGGACGAGGCTAATCCAACGATCTATAGGCTGCCCAAGGCGCACAAAGACTGTTGTCCTCTCCGTCCTATCGTGTCGTTCATTGGGTCACAAACTTCCACCTTGTCCAAGTTTTTCGTTGGATTGGTGTGTCCGCTAACCGAGGACAAACAGGTCAGTTAAGAACTCTCATATATTCGTAACTGGTGTGCGCACGCAGCACCTTGATGATGGCGATGTGATGGTGTATTTTGATGTTGTTTCCTTGTTTATAAATGTCCCTGTGGTCCTGGCCATCGAGGTGGCGGAATACCACTCGAAAAAAGATCGGAATTAGGAAAGTTGTACGTCCGCGTCGGTGCAGGAGATCGTAATTTTGTTGCAATTTTGCTTCAAACAAACCTATTTCAATATCACCAACACGTTGTAACCCCAAGGGTGCCCTATGGGAAGTCCTCTTTCCGTTGCCGTGGCAAACTAATGGCATCTTCGGCTGAGCCGCACTGGCAACGCGGCGCTGGAAGGGAAGTTACATCAAACACCGCCCGAGTTTCAGGCCCCACTACGGGCCAGACGAACGTGTGAGCCACTAAACTCGACTCTGCGACAGCAGCGCCTTCGCCGAGACGGGCACAGCAGTCGAAATTCAGCAGACGACACTTTGCAATGGCGGATTTGTACTGGGATTAAGATCGCAAACGAGGGAAAACCAGACAATTGGAGACGCTTGCGAGATGTTGTGCGTCCAGCGTGTGCCCGTCTGTCCTCCACGCGCTTTTGGTGCGTTAGTTTTGCACAAACTCGACGAAGGTTAGCAGCTGCTGCATCGTCTTCGCTCTCCGGTGAAATCCCGACAGCAAAAGTAGCCTTGTGTGAGCACGGCCGTATGATTTACAGCCCACGCATGTTTTACCTGCAGTCCGTCCGTGTTCTGCTGCAGCGCCAGCTGTAAATTGCGCCTGCACTGATTGAACGTCGCCGCGTCGTCTGCCGGCGCGCGCTGAACGACGGGATTGCACCACGCTCCACCGTCGATCTCCACGATGGCGCGGTGGCGCGCACTCGTGTCGTGGCCGGCCCAGCCGAACGTGCGGCGCCACACGCGTGGTGACCAGACGAACGTATGGCACTGCACGGGTGCGCAAAAGACGCCACGAGTGCCGCCAGTCGAAGATCCCATAATTGAAGGATCATGACAAAACGCCTGTGCTGGACTCACTGCCTTTTTAGGTGGGATAGGTTTCAAACAGGAGAAAGTTCCTCAGAACAGGCTGGCCGACGTTTCGATGGGTGGACCTATCTTTGAAAAGGTGCCTTGTCATCCTGGGCGCGTTAGTTTTAAAGGGTTAGTGTTGACGTCATGTCCAGCGGTGGCGCTTGTCGCTGTTGGTTATTCCAGCCTGGAAAGGGAAAACTCGAGAGAGGTGTGCAGACCTTGCCTCATAATTTCAAGAAAGTTTGCAACGGCGTTCAAAGGTCAGGGAAGCTGCAAAGAGCAAAATGAAAAAAAGGAGGAAAAAAGTCACAGTTTCGCCGCAAGGGCGAAGCAATGAATGCGATAGCAAGAAACTAATGCTATACGAGGTGGGGTTCGCCAATGAATACTCTCAGTTTGAACAGCGCTCCTGTTGCAAACGCGGTCGAAGCAGCGAAGGAAACTAGCGTGCTTCAAGTGTCGAGCCGTGACACTTGATAGTTCGCGCTCATCTTCTGTTTGTTCGTTTAGCAGCGACCCTTGAGCTCGAGGGACTTTCGTACGCTCTGTAACATGAGCGGGGACATCACGGTGAAAGCTTGAAACATCCCTCTTCCCCTCACAACGAGAAAACCGCGCGGGCAGACGGCAGAAGGGCAAGGTTCTCGCTGCGCAAATATAAGAAGCGAGCGAGCTCGCCGATGACTTTTAAATGCGCCCGTCGCACTCCTAGCGCCATCTGGCTGGTAATGAGGAAACGCTTATACGCGCCTGCCGTCTCTGAGTCCGTTCAGCGGTAAAGAATGTGTATATAACGCTCGCCGTTAGTTACGTGGAGGATCAGCATTTCGTGGCGTAGTGGTTAGCGCCACTCGCTGCGGAGCAAGAGGTCCCTAGTTCGATTCCGCGCATCGGAAGCATTTCTCTGAATTACTTTTCTTTGTGGCGTTTATATATATATATATATATCTATATATATATATATCTATATATCTATATATATATATATATATATATATATATATACGTACTTATACATATACGGTGCATGACGGCGGCGACGGCGACGGCAAAATCTAGCCGAGACTGTCCATGTAATTGCCATAGCAATAAAAGGAGAGAGTAAAAAAGGAGAAAGCCACAACTAGCCCAATCATCCACCCTCCTAAGTTGCTTTCCCAGACGCGCCGCCCTGCGGCCTTCCCAAGTCGCTTTCATGCTGCGATTTTAAATGCGAAGCATTTCTTAGCGAACTTCTGCGACTTTGACCGTATCTATCTATCTGTCTATCTATCTAGCGGCCTACGACTTTGTGCTCTACTGGTCGCTTGGTTAATCGAATGTACACCAAAATTGGTATGGCGTGACATGACAGTATGACGAACATAAATGACAGGTCATAACATGACAATCATGACACGCATGTCATGTACAACATGATTTAGATGCCACGTGGCCTCCTGACTGTCACCCTGATTGTGTTCAGGTGAAACAGCCGCAGCTTTCTTCTGCGTCCTCCGAATAGCATCAGCCACAGCGACAATCATATCCTGCGGGTAACCGCAGGATATGCTTTTTCATGACGGGGATCAGCGAACGCGAGAGATAGTGGAGGCAGCAAAAATGTAACGGGAGGGCAGCAACTGCTTGAGCATGACGTCAGTTTCGTTGACACAGAAGGAAATGGCCTTCTTGGAAGGAACACTACATTTGGGGGAGGGAGTAGCTGATGCGCGATGACACACTGCACACCTGTGCCATTGTTGTTTTTGTTTTGTCGTAGTCATATTTGTATATATATATATATATATATATATATATATATATATATATATATATATATATATATATATAGATGTCATTTGTTGATAATCAAATCAGTTGGAAGTTTGCGCCCGTCCGTGTCTGTTTCGTCCGCTGTCTGAGAACATTTTGCGCAAAAAGTGTTGATCATGGAGTACCAACTAGCTCGAACCCACACCTTGTTAAATGTACAGCATGACTTACGTGCCACGCTCATGGTGCACTGGCGGCCGTTTCGCTAGCTTGATCTATCCCGAAATTGATATTGGGCGACGTGACTGTGTGGCGAACATAAAAACATAAGTTAACACGAAAAGCATGCTACGCATGTCATGTACAGCGTGACTTCCGTGCCACGCTCACGGTGCGCTGGCGGTCCTTTCGCTAGCTTGATCTACCCCGAAATTGGTATTGCGTGACGTGACTGTGTGACGAACGTAAATAGCACACGAGTTAAGATGAAAAAAATGACACGCATGCCATGTAGAGCATGACTTACGTGCCACGCTCATGGGACGCTGGCGGCCGTTTCGCTAGCTTGATCTACCCCGAAATTGGTATTGCGCGACGTGACTGTGTGACGAAGATAAAAACACGAGTTAACACGAAAATCATATTCCGCATGTCATGTACACCATGACTTCTGTGCGACGCTCATGGTGCGCTGGTGGCCGTTTTGCTACCTTGATATACACCAAAATTGGTATCTTGCGACGTGACGGTGTGGCGAACATAAATAACACGTGTTAACATGAAAATCATGAAGCGCATGTCATGTACAGCATTACTTACGTGCCACGCTCACAATGCGCTGGCGGCCGTTTCCCTAGCTTGATCTACCCCGAAGTTGGTATTGCGTGACGTTACTCTGTGACAAACATAAAAATAGGAGTTAACATGAAAACCATGACACGCATTTTCCTCAATGGCATACTAGACGATGTATGCAGCTCTTTGCTGGCTGCTTCGCATTACATCGATTCCCACAATGCGTGGGATCTCCCGGCTTTCTTTTTTTGTAGTCCCGTTTTACGGCTCTCCCTTCGGTAGACCCCAGAGCACTGCACGGGCCCGAAAGCCCAGGCCCGGCCCGGCCCGCGGGCCGGGCCGGGTAAGGGGTTCTTGAATCGGGCCCGGGCCGGGCTCGGGCCCTTGGTCTTCGGGCTCGGGCCGGGCTCGGGCCTGAGCCAGGCCCGCATTAGGCCCGGGTCTCATACGTAAGTATAATTGCGTGTATACGTTGTGTAGCTTTGTTTTTGTTGTTTTGTGGGGTTTAACTTCCCGAAGCGACCCAGGCTATATGAGACGCCGTCGTTGAGGGCTCCGGGTAATTTAAACCACCTGGAGTGCATTGCCGTACATAGAAATTGCACAGTACAAGACGTCTACAATTTTGCTCCATCGGTATGCTACATGGGATTTCAAGAAACGCCTAATATAAGTTTCCGCCATTATAGTGAGTGAAAGACGTTCTTGGGTACCGTGTAAGGAAAGCAACGGTAAACTGCCTAGATTAGTGTATATAATATGTTCGCGTTTGTATCTGGGGAAGCATTTCGAGTATGCAGCTACGCTCACATGCCCGTAGACTGGCCAACGCGACTTGTGAGTTATTAATATCTCAGGAGTTGTTTTTCGTGCATTTTAAGTGCAAGGTGCGGAGCGACTCTTATCCCAGGGCAAGCGCCGTTGTTGATTTTCCCATTACTAGTGGCAATGGGCCGCACCATAGAGACACTCGTTTTCCCGAGTGGCGGTGACGGTGGCGGTGACTCAGGGAACAAGGGTGGGACAAAGAACCCTGTTGTTTTGAACACGAAAACGTAGTGTAGGTTGGGTGCAGTTGCCTTCTTTGAAATGCAAAAATGAGATTGCGTGGTTAGAATTGCGTGCGTACATGAAAGAGTCAGCTATGACTCCAATTATATTTTATATTGCCCTGCAAATCATTTCGCAAGGGTGTTCCGCGTGTAATTCACCGAAAGTGTACACAGTACCGGTGAAAGTTGTGACACTGAAAGGAGTTCCTAAAACAATCTCTAGAAGATATCTTGTCGGCAGGTATCTTCACAATAAGCGAAGGTTGGACAGTGCCTCCTTTATGCTGAAAGCACAACTAACTGAAACGGGCCCGGCCGGGCCCAAACCTTTGGGGCCCGAGCCTGGTGCGGGCCACATTTAGGAACATCGGGCCGGGCTCGGGCGGGCCGGAGCATGGCGTTTTCGGGCCGGGCCGGGCCCGGGCCGGAAAGATCGGCCCGTGCAGTGCTCTAGTAGACCCCCCCTTTTTTCGTTTTTTTTCTTTCTCCTTTTTTCTCTCTCGCCTTTTTCCTTCTTTTTTTTAATTTTTCATCTTTGCAGCTTCCCTGACCTTTGAACGCCGTTGCAAACTTTCTTGAAATGATGTGGCAAGGTGTACACTCCTCTCTCGAGTTTTCTCTTTCCAGGCTGGAATCACCAACACTGACAAGCACCACCGCAGGACATGACGTCAACACTAACCCTCTAAAACCAACACGCCAAGGATGACAAGGCGCCTTTGACAAAGATAGGTCCACCTATCGAAACGTCGGCCAGCCTGTTCTGAGGCACTTTCTCCTGTTTGAAACCTATCCCACTCCGTGTATCCATCCGTCGGTTCACTTTTTGATCTTGGACTGCATGCCCTCTCAGGTGAAATTTTCTGTAGGTATGTGGATGACACTTCTGTTATCCTGATAAGGACAAATCTGTGCAGCTGAGCAAATAGTATCAGTAAATATACGTAATCATGACAAAGAGATGCACGTGTATTATTAATCCGAGAAAAATAATAAAAGCGAAATACAAGCAAGAACATAGATGACGGTCCAAAAAATTACACACTTTAACGCGGCACGGTAAATCCAGGTATCCAACTTTCTTTTAACGCGATAGCGTTAAAGAGCTCGTATCGCAGAAATTCCGCCGTCGGCGTCGGGGCCGTTGGTTGTGAGCGAAAAATCATCATCTTGTCCGTGACCGCAAAACCGAAAAAGCTGCAAATAAAATAAATAAGAAAGATGTTCGGGTCCGAGTGAGAATCGAACCCAGGCCGTCTGCGTGGCAAGCAGGCGTTCTACCACACAGCCACGCCTCTGCTTGGAGCTGCACGGAAAGTAACTTTCATGCTTCCCAAAAATACGCGTCCTGTATACAGGTGTCACAGTACGAGATGTAATATCGCAGTAATATTGCGTGGTACAAGCGTACATTGCCATCGGGCGTCACACCATGTTAATATCATAACGACTTCGTGGTTTAAAGACAGCCACCCATCACAAAAGGCACACATATTACTGCGCGTATTCTCTTAAGACCACGTAGTGGGTGCATCGCAATTTCGAAAAATTTCTCGCGCATAATTGGTCCTGGTTTAAAGCATGCTACCCATTACATAAGACACGCCTTAGTGCGCGCATTTTGTTAAACACTCGTAGTGTTCGAACTGCGCACTAGGAACAGAATATCGCTAACGCGTTCAACTCTTAAAGGCGAAGCTTAAGCGTCCCCCAATTTTTTACCAAAGACCACCGACGGTGTCCTGACCCAACCCTCCCTTTCAATGCAGAACATTTCCATTACCTCTGTAGCGCATTTGTCCGGATGGTTAAACATATAGAGTTTCCTAAAATTAACTAGAGGGGACTCTGGCGCTGCGATCGTTCAGCCACCATGGGAATGATGGGTAGTACACAAATTTGCCTAGTCTTCGTGCTTGCGACTTCAAACGTACTTGTGGCTTTGTTTATTGCTGTGTTTTGGCGTTCGTTTCGGATAAAAGAATGGATCTTTGTGAACTTCGTGACCAGATTTCAATTGGTGCGCCTAAAAAAGCTAAATTGTGAAGTGGAACTGCTGACTTTTGCTGAACTTTGTTATGCGACAAAGCGGATGCAGGCGACGCGCAGCCAAACGGAGCCGAAAGAACGAAGTTTAGACAAATTTGTTTACTACCCAATATTCGTCGTTGTCTCTGCCCTCGGCTGGGACCCAGATTCCGTAAATGAGCTGGCAACCAGTTCGCTAAAACGGCTGCTTGGGCGAGTTGGTTCATGATTAAGATAGATTTACCAGCGCAAAAAAGACAGGACATTTAGGAAGGACACACACACATAGCGCTGCACTCACAACTGATTTATTACTTCGAACGCAGGGCCTTTTTGTAGGCACGCGTCGAAGCAACAGAAAGATGAGATCGAGAAAAGAAACGGTGGGAACCACGTGACACTGCTTGCCGAAAAGACAATCTACCGACGGTAACCGCGCAGTCGAAAAATTCTTACGCTACAAAGTACGCCCCCGATATGAAAGAAGTGACACTATAATTGATCTTAAAACCAACCGGCAATCCAGAAAAGCCAGGGCAGCCACACAAGGAAGATAAAAAAGGTATAAAACGTTAAAAACTAAAATGAAAATATTTCCCTCTCAAATAAGGAAGTCAGGTACCTACGGCGCATACCTTTTTAATAGTTTTTACCCTGTCCTTTACACAATAGTTTTTACTATGTGCTCTACACATTTCTTATATTTTCATTTTAGTTTTTAACGTTTTATACCTTTTTTCTTTCTTGTGTGGCTGCCCTGGCTTTTCTGGATTGCTGGTTGGTTTTAAGATCAATTATAGTGTCACTTCTTTCATATCGGGGCCGTACTTTGTAGCCTAAGAATTTTTCGACTGCGTGGTTACCGTCGGTAGATTGTCTTTTCGGCAAGCAGTGTCACGTGGTTCCCACCGTTTCTTTTCTCGATGTCATCTTTCTGTTGCTGCGACGCGTGCCTACAAAAAAGGCCCTGCGTTCGAAGTAATAAATCAGTTGTGAGTGCAGCGCTATGTGTGTGTGTCCTTCCTAAATGTCCTGTCTTTTTTGCGCTGGTAAATCTATCTTAACTACTTCGCGTTTGTGGCTTAATCGGTATACTGTGAACTAGAAGAGGATAGTAGGTTCGCTGCACGGCAGCGGGAACGAGGGAAGCGAAACTGCAGATTTTGCCGTGGTCACAGATGCTACAAGTGCAACCGACAGTCGCGACACCTGGTGCGCAGCATTGCAAAAAGGGAGACGCGACGCGCAGGAACGAATGGTGCTTACACTGCTGCGCACCAGGTCTCAGGACAATCCAAGGCACTTGAAGCGTTGGCGAGATCAGTGTAGCTTCTGCGACCAACGCTTTCCTGCGAGGAGCCATCGGCAGCGTCACGCATTGGACGCCAGTGATCGCACTACCTCCCTTCTAGTTCACTGTAATCGGCACTTCTAATGATGACGTAAATATTGCACCTTGAAAGTGCAACTAGAAAACACATTATTTACGGCCTCATTAGTGGCAGTGTACCGCGCACCAAGGCATAGTGAAAACCCTCCTAAGTCACCCGTTGTCCCCGAGCAGTGGCGCCACAGTGAACGCGCAGAGACCTAGGCCGGAGAGAGGAACATCTAACCTTCAGAGGACTTCGTAGCCGCTATGAGGGAGCAGACCGGTTTGGTGGTAGGGAATGGGCGTCCGGAGCAACCCTGAAAGTACACGGCGCCCATAATTGCGGAAAAATTTTGCCATTAGGGCCAAGGGAACCAAGATCTCCATTCGGACCATCCAGGGGAGTTCTTGACCGGGCACAGGCTGAACTGTCCCAGAGTTTCTCTCTCTTCAAGCAAAGGCTAGCTCGAAGACAGGTTCGGCAGGTAGTGGCGGAGCGTAGCGCTGCTCCCGAAGGAGCGTCTACGCAATCTGCCGAGGGAAGTCTGCAAGAGCATGAAGGGAGGAAAATGAACAGCCAAAGAGGTATTGCTCGAGCCGAGGATGCCGCTGTCTCAGAACGTGCGAGACCAAGGTCTTCGGGGCGCTGGGGTCAGTGCAATGAAAGAGCTCCCACATAGCCCCAATCTAGTTTCTCAAACACTCATCTTGGTTCGGCGTTTGACCGTCCAGCACACGTCGCATTCGGTAGTCGCAGTCTGCCAGCAGCTACTCGTCGCGGAACTATGCGACGAGCTGGTCCTAGGACACAAGGCGGATCCACTATGCCGCGGCACCTCGCACAGCAACGGGCAGCGCCCGCTTGAGCACATCGAGCTCCAATACAGCGGAAAGTCGTCTAAAGTGAAATTTCGTCGACCCAGTCAACGACCCACATGCCGGAGTCTTGCCCCTTAAATGTTAAAACATCGAACGTCAAATTCGACAATGCCACAGGCTGCCTGCGCTCGTGATGCGTGCGCGTGACGGCAGCGAGGTCCGCGAGCCGAGCCGCCAAGGTCTCGCAAAGAGCCGCGATCTGGCCCACAGGCGACAAGGCCGCCTTGTCAAGTTGTGGTCGCTGCCGCCGGTTTCTGCTGCGGCCTCAGCTTCCTACCATGGCTCGTCGCTCCTCAAGGCTGATTAGCCTGTGGATGAACGGGTCTCCATGGAAACAGAAAAGAAGTAGAAAATGACACAGTAAACCAACAAACAAAACCCAGAGTACTGCAAAACCGCCCATACTCACGCAAGCAAACCTCAAAGGGGACCCTGTATCGCACCTCAATCACCGAAATAGAAAAATTTCAATAACAAAAACGCGTGCAAAAATTTACAGCATCTCCACGAAGTGAATGATGACGAGTGGGCGAAGCTCCGGGGAACCATTAACCGTGAATCCCCCCGTACATTGCCCACTCGATCATGCAAAGACGTGACAACACGTGCGTACAGTATATACAAAGTTGTTTAATAATCACAATGCGTATATGGTGTTGAGATGTGGGCGGCGTTTTCCTTTCATTAGGACCGCCTTATGATCGGTGAAATTTAAATCCAAAGCTTTTTGTATGGGATCCAACCTGAAATTTGAGAAGACGAGGTCAATGCATGTCCTTCTGATCGATTCTGAAGGAAGTGCGGAGCTGGGCAGCCTTCTTTGTTTCTCTCCCGTTTTCTCTTTCTTTCATCCTCTATCTTTCTCTTTTGCAGTTTTTACTCTTTATTTATTACCTTCCTATTTATTAACTTTTTTTCCTAATTTTTAAAATTTCTTTCTCTCTATTCCTCGCTTGCTTCCTCTTTTTCAATTTCATGTGTGGTTTTGCCTGCGCTCGAACAACAAGAGGAAGAAGAATTCTGTTTGGCGCCGAGGGCGAGAGCGAGCGCTCCGAGTACTAGCTGCTGGCTATGGCGCAACGGCAGACAAGCGTCGATCCTAAGGAGCTCCGCCCCTAAAAAGCTATACCTGCCAAACAATATCATCGGTGTCCAATTCCGAGAGTTACCAGCCGGCCCCACGTTAGGCGCCAAATGCTGACTCAGGGCCACAGGTGGGCCGGAGCCACTAGGGCAAACACAAACTCAGCTATAGGGAAAACACCCCTACCGCTCGAAGACACCGGCCACACTGACTGTCGCGGCGAACGGGAGCGCGAGCGTGCTCGTGAAACACCACCTAGATTAGCTGCTCAACATGGTTCTCAAACCAGTTCCCCATAAAAAATACAGGAGTTGTAAGGCTGAATAAATGTATTGACGTGGAGAAGTGCCTATGGTTACCGGCTATCTTTTGTCGAATTCGCCTGACCGCTGGAAGCACTACACTACTGTAAGTGGTTTATAGTCCTCAGCACGAAAAGTCGGTGATCTCAGAGCGCCGAAGTTCGCTCGTCTACTTGTTGGAGGTGGAAGTTTCTAAGGCAGCGTACTTCAATTATAAATGCAATTCTTTCTGATAGTTTTCCTCGTTCTTCACGGAACATAAACTTCGACTAAGCGTTTAGACCTAGTAGTAATTCATAAATGGCTGCTCGTCGGCTTCTGCATTCATAATGGGAACTAATTTTTGCTTCAGCTCAACGGTTATGTGTGGGTGTGAAGCATTGTCACTTCTTTCAACTGATTATTGCTCAGTTGTTTAATGTCTTTAGTTTCATTCAAGCTTTAACTAAGTACGTGAGGTAGTTCGTACATGGTCGCTCTGTCGGGGTTTTGAATGTGTTTCTTGGCTCCGTCGGCGGTTAGGTTTTACACTTTTTCCGTTTACTCGCTGCTGTCTAATTACTACTAGAGCGGTCTTGCCTAGCTTTCGATCGACAATCTGCTGACACGTAGTGAAGGGAAGATATGAGATTTGCTTCAAAATGACATACAGATAACTAACTTCTGCAATCAACTTCCTATTATGACATTGTAGGATGTGTTGCGCAATTAACGGACAGAGAGAAGAAAAACTATCTATTTTTTGTCCGTTCTGTGCACAACGGAATATGCCGGTGAAAAGTCGGACTTATTAAGGGAGCAAAAGCTTGAATCGACCTAACAGAAAAGAAGTGCTTTTATTCGCGCATAGCCTGTGCATATTGCATATCGAGGTTGCTACCTTTGGTTCCGTTAAAATTTGCTTTCGATAAGAAATATTTAAAGCAGAACAATCGTGCAATAGGTGGGTAGAGCTACGGTGTGTTGCCCAAACAGTGGTTTCGTTAATCTGCGTGTGTTATTACCAGAGCCTCGGATCGCCTCTACTGTCTGTTCACTCCAGTTGACGGGTACACTCTGAGACACGAAGGTGCCACTACGGTCTGTCGCCTCAACACTCGTGATCGGAAAGAGATCAGCGCCGTTCGCCCTGTAAATGAGAAACTCGGTGCTACACTCCCCTTCGTTGGCCAATACGACGGAGGAAAAGGGTCAGTGGCATCCACGCAAAGGAGACTGAACCAGTTTCGTCCGTACTTTAAAAGAGGTTCATGTAAACCCGGGCTGCAAATTAATCACCAGACAACATGCCGGTAAAGCCACTGTTTGCAAGGATGTTTTACACTACGACGACAAATACATTGCTCCTTACTATATATCTTTTCATTTCACCGTCTGTTGTGAGCCTTTTTCGTGTATATATGGATCCCTTATTGTTGAGTGTTATTCAAACTTCTATCACAATTTGGTGTTCTCATTACAATTTTACGTTCCGTTTTTCAGATAGCATTTTGATGGCTACTCACGGTGAACAGAAACGACTTCATAGCAAGTCACGCGTCTCATGCATCCGTCCATCACTACTGTTTAATTTATCCATATTCATAAGGAATAAATGACGAAGCATGATGTTGACTTCTGCAGTGTCTTGTGCAGCATGTGACACTACGCACATCGCTGTCCCACATTTCGGTAGTCTATACTCACACAGCCATGAAAACGAGACCTACCTCAACTACTTAATTGGAAATGCTGACCATCTTTGCTCACTTCCATTTCACTCTCTGGGAAATTCTTCGTGACCTATTTTGATGAGCTTTAATAACGTAATCCTAAACCTGAACTTTTTTTTTCTTTTTTGTGGTAGCTCGGCACAACGGCTAGTTTGATAGGACTTGCTTCGAATGAATACTTCACTATTTCCACAGTAGTCGCGCAACACCAGAACACGAGTAAATCGACTAAAATAAAATAGTTATATGGTCACATCAAGCTTCACCATATGTCGTTGGACCCGCTTAGCAGAGTCACCGGCGAGAGTAGTCTGACTCTTTCAGCATTGGAAATTTGATCATTCAGCTAAGAGTCATTTCGCTCTTCCTAAGAGATTCAGGACACACTCCTAGCGCGCACCGAATCTCAGCCCCCAAGAGAGTTCACGAATCTCTTCAAAGAGAGTCATGTACGTGTCAAGTGATGGCTAACCGCAAAGAATCAAACACGCTCTTTTTGCAGCAAAAGCTGTTATGAGATCACAACAAGGGCCGTTTTTGGCGCCGTATTGTCCGTCGCCGCCACTGCCGCCGGTGTCCGTAAACACTATCGCGCGAAATAAGGAAAAAAGAACTAAATGAGAAAAAATATCCGGGATGGAACAAGGTTCAAACCTGGGTCCTCTGCATCGGAGCCCATTATTTTACCTGAGAGCCATGAAACTGCGTTGCCAAAAGACCGTGTACAGGCTTCATGTCGGGAAGGAACCACATTAACATTTGTACTGTAGTGTGGTAGAAGAGTAAAATAACAACCAGGCGTCTCACAACGCAAATTCTGTAACCGGGCGTCACACAGTGCGAATTGCGCAAAGATTGGGTTGCTGAATGCTTCCAACCCATTGAAAAGGGTGCTGCCCTAACTCTTTATCGTCATCAGCAACATCATCAACAAAGTGCATATAATGCCTTACAGCTGTTTAGCGAGTACCACGGTTCTCCGCAGAATGAAGAAAAATTACATAGTGGCTGCTTCCCTACTTCACAAAAATTATGATGATTTATTGCGTATTAGGTTCATTGCAAGTGCACTTTATTGGTTGCCAAGGAAGCCCTAAAGGCTCCCATGATCCATTTCCTCAGGGTCTCAATCAAGTTCATTTCATCTATCTCTGTCTATCTCCCTTTCT
Organism: Rhipicephalus sanguineus; assembly: GCF_013339695.2. Lineage (NCBI taxonomy): Eukaryota > Metazoa > Arthropoda > Arachnida > Ixodida > Ixodidae > Rhipicephalus > Rhipicephalus sanguineus. Next base: position 133,207,822 of record NC_051179.1, on the reverse strand, counting down.
CAGGTTAACGTATCTGTTAAAGCGTGGTGGGACAGTTAAATATCGACCGGGCGTCACACAGTGTGGATTACGTAACTTGTGCGTCCTTTAAAGCTTCCAACCCATTACAAAGGGCTCAGCCATAATTCTTAATTGTCATCAACTGTCGCATCAACAAAGCGCACATAATACCTTACAGATAGCACTTCGCTTCTCCGCAGAATAACGAATAATGTCGTGGTGGGTGCTTCCCAACTTACCAAAAATTATGATTTGTGGCGTAGTGGGTACGTTGCTAGTGTACTTGTATTAGTAACCAAAACAAAGTTTTTAACAGGCTCTAGAAATGCCGCTCTTCCAGCTTTCGCTGTAACTGTGCCTGTGCTGCGCTTTCCGCGCAGGCCTGGCGTTTTTTTTTTTTTTTTTTCATTACACTCAAAGAAAAATAAAATATTTCGGGAGCATTTCTCCCGAAATACTCCCGTGGCTTGCTCGCGTTTCCGTGCTTGAAATCCTGCATCTCGCCACTGTACTACCAATAATGCTATGCCACGCTCATAGCGCGCACGCCGTCAGCGACAGCGAAGTGCCGGGACCGCGGTGATAACGCAAGTACGCGAGGCAGATGACGATTAGTTGTGTGGCAGAAATACTACCCAAATACTTTATTTTACAGCGAAAGCTGTTAACAGATCACAACGGCAGCGGGGTAGTTGTCCACCGCCGCCGCCGCCGGTGTCCGCAACCACTATCGCTGAATAAGAAAAAAATTAAATGAGAGAAACCTTTCTTGGAACGTTGGCCACTTCTACTGACTATCATCATCAACCAAGCATGAGCGCCTCTAACAGCCGGGATGGTTGCAAGCCCTTGACATCGCTTTCCATGATCAAGCGATTGCATCAACTTGGGCGACAGATACCACCGGTGGTGCATGTTATTCTTTGCTTACACCTACCGCCTACCTAGCCATTAGTAAGCAGCTACTCTGTGCTCTCTGTCCCTGGTGCCTCCCTGGTGAAAGTGATGGTGTTTGGGGTCCTTGTATATATTATAGCGAAAGCTGTTACGAGAGCGCAACAAGAGCCGATTTTGGCGCGTAGTAATCCACTGCCACCGCCGCAGCTGTTCGTAACCGATTTCGCGTGAAATCAGAAAAAATGAAGCGAGAAAAAAATTATGGGAACGGATGGGATTCTCTCTTAGGTTTACCATTCTCCCAGGGATGGGATTTGAACCCTGGCCCGCTGCGTGCCGGTCGAGTATTCTACCACAGAGCTACGCTGGTGCTTGAAACTCCTTCAAAAAATGCCCAATACAGGTGTCATGTCGGGCAAGCAATACTGTTAACGTATGTAATATAGTGGTGTAGAAGAGTAAAATGACAACAAGGCATCACACAATGCAAAGTGCGCAACGAGTGACCGGGTCGTTGATTGCTTCCAAATTGTTACAAAAGGCCCAGCCATAATTCTTCAACGTCATGATCGACAACACAATGTGCGCATAACACCTCACAGATATGAAACTGGTACGACGCTTCGCCGCAGAATGATGAATAATGGGATAGTGGGTGCTTCCGCACTTCATGAAATTTACGATGATTTATGGCGTAGTTGGTACTTTGCTAGTGTACTTGTATTAGTAGCCCCAAGAGGGTCTACAACGGGCTAGGGTACCAAGCAGTTAGACCATACGGAAAATACAGGAAGAATTCACTAACTACTCGTCCAATCCCCTCCATTGGGTATTGCCATGAGGAGAGGACAACAACAACAACGGGCTCTAGAAATGCCACTCTTCCAGCTTTCGCTGTGACTGTGCTGCTTGTTGCGCGCTGAGCTGGCGATTTTTTTTGTAAGAGTGTTGTATAGCAGGCTTGCTCAAAAGTGTGTGTTAAGAAATTTATATCGTAATACCATCAGGGCCGAACACAGTATGGTGAGTGATGAACGATGATTTTCATTACTCGTGTAATTTTAACTGAAAGAGAAATGTTACCTACGAAGAGAAAAAGTAAATTGGATTGCTTTGCTATACCAGGTTAGCTTGTTCGGAAAGAAAGTAGTGATGATTGGTGGTGGTGGCCACAGATCCGGGAAGGTGGTTCCAGTCAAGAGATTTCTGGCGATAAATTGCTGCAGTGTATTACAATGATCAAGAAGGGGGAAAATAAGTGTGTAATGAACAGTACCATTATGATGATATATTTTGTGAAATAAACACAAGCTGAAAAGCTTATGACGAGAAGCAAGGGACGGCAGTTCAAGTGAGAGCTTCCATATTTAAATTTCGTTTAGACATACCAGCGGGTTAAATCATCATAGGAGCCACGGCTCAGTAGTTATCGGGTGAGTAAGTACGTGCCAGATCAGTGCATCGATTAAAGTTGTTGCAGAGAGCGTTCAATATTTCGGCACAGCAGGTTCGGTGCTAGGCGCACCATTCGCATCGACTAAACGAAATGTGTCGTTGTGGTTAAGATTGATGGTGCGCCAAGATCTTGCTTGGGTTGTCAGTTAATACTGATGCTGAAGTATGCTGCTAGGAGTCAGCTTTCAGTTGTGTCAGGGCAGATACATAGGCGATAATTGCTACTTCACAATTATTTCACCCACTTCTGGATGACGTGTTCTTCGCAATGCGATGGAACCACTTTTTTATTAGAAAATCATTTTGGATCATTTGTATATCTTTGCGAAACATTGCGCAGCGCGATATACTTACCGGTTAGCTTGCTGAGGAAACTTTGCTGAGAAAAACGTTCCAGCTAGAATCCATGATTCGGTTCTCGAAGCCACCCGTAAATCAGCCAGAATGACGGCTTTGCTCTGTGCTAACTGCATCAAAATCAGCCCTGTTGTAATTTATAATTCGCTCGGTGAATATTATTTGCTCTCCATTGGGAGTACGAAGACCCAGTGAATTAGCCAAATGATCACTCAATCCAAGTGACTATGATAGGTTAGAAAGAAGATAAGAAAAAGTAGTATGAAGTATATCCAGTATATTGGTAGTGTCATTAATAACTTGATGTCCGCCTCTGTGGTACAGCGGTTACGGCGCTCGACTGCTGATCTGAAACTCGAGCGTTCGATCCCTGCGCGGCGGTCGCATTTCGATGGAGGCGCAATGCTTGAGCCCCATTTACTGTACGATGTGAGTGGAAGTTAAACAACGCCTGATGGTCGAAATTTCCAGAGCCCTTCATAACGGCGTCCCTCATAATCGTATCGTGGTTTTGGGACATGACACACCAGGTATTGTTATTATTTACTTGAATGGGCTGAAGGGCAACATGGCAGGAGGAAAAAAAATAGCACGAAAGTCAAGAAAACCTTGACTTTAAAAAGAATTGGCAAAAAGATAGCTGGGTCAAGCTCCCATGATAGAATCGTTAAAATCACCCACCAGCACTATCGATGCCGAGAAGTGCTGCGTTAGAACACAACTAAACATATCGCGCACATCTTAAACAGAACTACGACTTGCACTGGGAAGGCGATAACAAGCGCCTAGTATTGTTTTCCGGATCCGAAACACAACTCATGCCCAGGCAATTTCTAAGCTCTTCTCGACATTGACTTGGAATGACTCGAAATTGTTAGATATGGCGAGAACATCTTTCTCGCGACGACGTCAATGAGACCGCGGCAATAGATTAAAGAACGTGATGACTCATGAAATACCGCGTCGTCTCGCACCGGTGTGCTTAGCCAGGCTTCTGCTAAAGCGATGACGAAAGATTGAGTTGTATCTACTTTCAAAGTACAATCAATCTCGCTTGTTAGCAATGTTCCAAGCGTTAGAAAGTACAATGGTTACGTGATGAATTACTCATGGAGTTCCCATTGTATATCAACACAAACTCAATAAAGTGCGGCTAATCTTCAAATACACAATTTCTTTTCAGGCAAGCGACTGTCTTCGGTCTCAATAATGATACAACGTGCTCTTAAGTCGAGACCAAGGTGATTTTTGTGTTGCGCTTCTCTCGGAAATTTGAGAAATTGAGCGGCTACGAAAGTGAACTAACCCAGTCCGCAAAAGGCCCAGTTCGCACACTTTATTGCTGTACGTTAACGTCGAATAGAAATGGAAATCTCCAAAAATATTTCTTTCTACGACATTTCCTATAAGTCAGGCGAAGTCTTCTTGTAAATTTTTGGCATTTTATCGGGCCACTGTGCAACGTCAAGTGTAGATTTCTGAAAACAATATTCTTTGTGAGTAGTCCAAAAACACCAACGACTAATGAGGCGATGTTGTTATGGTTATCACTATACCGCCGTGTTTTGATCATTCTATAAGCAAGGCCAACGTAATACCGAATATCACGGATTTTCCCGTGCTTCAAGTCAATTCAATGGAGGTCACAGGAGAAAAATTACTCACAGATTCTCTCATGCGTTCGCCTAAAAGGACTCGAAGGTGACAGCCATCTTCTTTTTCTTCTCAGACGATGCATTATTCCTCCCCTGGCACCCTGCGAAAACTTTGCGCACCTAACGTGGTTTGCACAGCCTCCAAGATCGGAGGCACTGCTTCTGCATCTCACCCTGTTTTGCCCTGCCCCCGTGGTCGGCCCGTCTTTGAACAGGCGATGATGTCGTGTGACGACTTCATCATCTTAATGTGACGACATGATGACGTCATAGCGACACCAAGATGACGTCACAAAATCTGGTCATCTGTGACGTCATGCTGACATCATATGGGGTCTTCATCACGTGTTGATGGTGATATTTAGCATCACTCGTGTTGACGCCGCTGAAGCGGGACGCCGACCCGGTCGAACGCCGCCGACAGTCAATTTTCGCGTCTGGTGAGGCATATAAGGCTTTTGCCTTAGGGGGATGCGGGGCTAAGTATCACCTTTTGAACTGCTGCACTAATTTTGTCAAAAATTTCAGCCGTGGCTCATCTTCCTGATACTAGGACATGTTCCAATTTTAAGCCACCTAGAATGAATACAAAAAAACACAGCTGTTATAACGATCAATCATGTATGCTAACTTAGAAAAACTATTATTTCAAAAATAATCAAAATGTGCGAGTCATTTATCATTTTAAGTCTTTTAGAAGGTTTGTAGTGCAGGATAAGACAAGTCACGTATTTTTTATGACGTTTCTATGAAAATTCCATCGTTCTAAAAGCGAAGTTTACTTTTTTTCTTGGCACTGCATATCAGAGTAGTGAATTTTTTTGTGTTAAAAACAACTTAGGGATCAGAAAAGTGCCTTATCATGTTCATCATAAAATTTCAGTCTAGAAACAACCTTGTAGGCAGCTTTGGCGAAGCAGTTTGGAAGTGATAGTTTTCCTAAGAAGCTCGATCAGCGCAATAATTTCACAATATCCTATTTATTTCAATAGTGAAAAAAAAACTTATAGGGGTGACCTCCTGCATAAACACGGCCTTCCTCATCAACTTTACACAGTTCTGTGACAATATAATGTAATCATCTGTAATTTTTTGCAGCTTTTGAGTTGTGAATGTTGCTCACAACACGTGTTGATTACAAAACGGACCACGCGCTGATGGCAATGAACTCCCCGGGAAACACACATATAAGCCGAGCGGCACACAAACACAGCATCAGTAACTCAGAATTGGCGCGAATGCAGCGGCAGGTGACCAGGTGATACGATTTCGCCAATTTGAGCTTCAAGTCCAGTTTCCCAGAGACTCTGCTGTCGGCGCGCTGCTAAAATTGTACCTTTTAGATGCGAAAGAGTCTTACGCTCGGGGCAGTGCCCGTTCTGCGGCGTCCGCACCCATACTGCGCATGTGTCAACTCTCCCCCCCTCTCCTCGCGTGAGCGCCCGGAGATGGAAGGAGGTGGCGTGAGCGCTGCCTCCGCTTCGTTTCTCCTCTCCCGTTTCTCTCTCTCCGCCACAGATGTGCCCTCGTATGTAATCAACACCCTCTAGACTGAAAAGGCCGAAGGGCTCTCCGCATTCCGAGTGCTGACGTCACCAACCGGCGGCGGCGGGGAAAAGTGGCTTTCCCGGGGACTCGATTTTAGGGAACGTGGTCAAGAGCGGATGGATACCAATTGACACACGTGCAATGCACGTGCACTAGTAGTCATTTAGAAACTCCCTGCATTTTTCTGAATAATGGAACACAAAAGACGAAACAAAGCTGCGTTAATCATACGAAAGATATAGTTCAGTGAAATATTATCTCCCAGCGGGGAAACGCTGTGGTCAGAAGGACTATTTTCATTGACGGATTACAGGTAGTGCGGTGGCACACCGTGAGCCGCAGTTAAAGTCAGTTTGCTTCTCGGTGTCACACGAGGTATGTCGGTCTTCTAAGTGCAATTTCCCGTTTTCGCGACGTTGTGAGTACTGTCTTGTGTGTGGTGCATTGACTTCATCATGCCGAACAAGTGTTGTGTCCCTCAGTGCCGTGGAAATTACGACTCGACGTGCAAAGTGCGCGTTTTCAGATTTCCTCAAGACGACCAGCTGCGCAGAAAATGGCTGCGCGCAATTCCACGAGACAGCTTCATTCCTTCGCAGTACTCCCGGGTGAGTTGTCCTGCAGAATTTTCTTATACTTCACAGCGCGATCACAAGTACGCAGTGTATTTCAGCTTCAAATAGTACATAATATTGGTCTGCTTGCGGAAAGATTGCGGATAAACCAGTTTTATTTATTTATTTACTTATTTTTATTATATTTTTTGTAGGTGTGCGAGCTGCACTTCGCGCCCGAAGACATAACACAAGAGGCTTCGTACATTGACGAAGAAACTGGACGCACGGTGACTGCACCATTGCTCAGTCCGCGCATTCTGCCAGGTGTAATTCCATCCAAATTTCCGAGTTGCTCGGCTTACCTTTCTAAAGAGTGCGCAAGAAGAGAAAGCCCCGACTCCAAGCGAAAACGGCTGGAAGCGGCACCAGGCAGCACTTGCGGAATCAGCGGAAACATCTCGCCGTGACCAAGAGGCAGACACAGTGCAGTGCAATTCAGACATAGCGTCCCACATCAGAAGCAGAAAGTCAACTTTCTGGCACTGCATTGAGAGCGGCGAGCGTCTTCTGCTCTTCCACATCGTCGAAGACGAAGCGCCTTCCATCAAATACTCGCTTGTAGTAAAAGCTGACTTGACGACAACATTCCACTTCATGAAGAGGCCGACAGATAAGTTGGGGCGCAATTTGTGCGTTCCCCCTACTGCAAGCAGCAAGAGGGTTGTAACGGAATTCCTTGACAGTGTTGAGGCATGGGACACAAACGTGGCGTATTCGCCTACGAAGAGACATACCGACGAGATTGTTGAAGCCATTTCGTTTCTGCTGAGTAAGCTGTCAACACCGACGCAAGAGGACAACGGCCATGCAATACAATTCCTGACGGAACAGCTGAAGCTGCTTTCTAAGAATAAGGTGCGAAGGCGTTACTCAACCGAATTCATGGTGTTTTGTTGCCTTCTGTTTACGATATCGCCCCATGCGTACAAATTTATGCGCAGTTATGGCACTATCACAATGCCACAGCCAATGACTATCAGGTCTATATGTTCCTCACACGGAATGAATCCGCAGTTAGAAAATGAAGGTTCTACTTTCTTCCGGTACATGAAGACAAGGATATCTGACCTGGACGAGCGTCAACGCGCTGTTACTCTCATGCTGGACGAGATCCACATTAAACCTTTTTTTTGATTACAAAGGCGGCAACATCGCCGGCATAGCGCAGAACTCCCCTGAGGCAGCTACCAGCGCCGTGGTTTTTATGGTACAGAGCATTTGCTGTAATTTTAAAGAAGTTGCGCATATTGTACCTGTACGTACGCATATTGTACCTGTACCTGTACGTGGCGCCACAGGGATTATTCTGCACAACTCGCTCAGGGAGGTCATTTGTGGTCTAGAGAGGATCGGGTACCGAGTTATTTGTGTTGTAACTGACAACAATAAAGTGAACCGAAAGGCAATGGAACAGTTCGCGTCAGGACCAATCAGCGATTCGCCCTCTTTCGTTTATCCGCATCCATGCGATCCCAAAAGGCCTTTATTTTTTATAATTGATCCAGTGCACATTTTAAAATGCGTCCGAAACAACTGGATAAGACAGCGCAACCACAAACAGTGTTTCTATTTCCCTGAATTCGAGCAGGGCGCCACATCGGAGAGGCGCATGCTTTCGGCATCTTTTGGTACTATTGTAGATATGTACAACATCGAGGTCGGCCAACTACTAAGGCACGCCTACACACTGTCGCGAAAAGCGCTTTTTCCGACAGACATTGAGAAGCAGAATGTCAAGCTTGCTTTGCAGGTGCTAAACGAAACCGTCCCTCCCGCTCTTCGAGAAATTGGGAACAAGCACAATCTCTACCATGTAGAAGGCACCGCGATGTTCATCGAGATAATTACAAAATGGTGGAAAGTTGTGAACGTCAAAACTCCGTCCAAAGGAGCAAGATTGAGAGATGAGTTCCAAGAGCCCGTGTTTTCGGTGGAGGATCGCAAAATAGATTTTCTGTACAACTTCCTGGACTGGATGGAAGAGTGGAAGAAAAGAACGAAAGATTGCGACAGTGGGACTTTGACTAAGGAGACACATGCTGGCCTTCACCAAACTCAAGGCCTCATTGAAATCGTCAGGTACTGTTTGGACGAATTGAAGCTATCGTATGTATTGCTTGGAAAAATTCAGACCGACTGCCTGGAAGACCGGTTCGGTAAATACCGACAGCTTGCTGGATCTCAATATCACGTGTCGATAAGACAGGTGTAAGAATGTGAAAACAAGCTGCGTTTGCAAAGCACACTGCCGACGGTCGCCACTTCTAGGAGTGTGAGTGAAGAAGACGAAGAATGGCAGGACCTTGATGGGAAAGCTAACTGCTTACGGCCGAAGTGCAACGTTGTTGTTACGGAGGAAACATTGACAAAGATGAAGGACATCATCCCGGTGTTGGTGTACGTGGCAGGGTATGCTGTATATGCGGCACTGAAGAAGCTCAGGTGTCAGAAATGCAGAGAAGCATTGACATTGAACGAAGCAATTTCAGTTTCTGTCGCTGATAAGCACTATGACCTCATCAGAGCCATGGACCGTGGAGGCCTTGTTCATCCAACAATGTTTGTAGTAAATGCTGTTGCGCATAATTATGCAGTAGTGGAGCAACTATCAAAACAAGAAGTGTTTTTAAAGCTCTCAAACCAGCGCCAAGTGGTAACAGACCTCACCGTGGAGCTACTAAGCAACGACGAGTCGTCAGATTTCGATGCCTGCGACGGCGGACACTCTTGTGAACTGGTGCTGAAGTACGTGTTATGGTGCAGCACTAACATTCTTCTCAAAAATTATTGCTGCAGAATGAATGACAAGATTTTGGAATCTCATTCTAAATCAAAGAAGAGAAAGCTCGAAACGCTGAGCAAGAAGTAGCTCTTGACGTGGCTTTCCTGTAAATAAAGTTCTTCAGAAAGCATGTCATCAGTCTCCTATCCTAATTTCTAAGACGCGCGCAATGCCACGCGATCTGTTACGAGATTTGAGCTCTTTTATTTATTAAATGCCAGCCCATTAGTTTCCTGACCCCTGGCAAGCGCAACTCGGGATGAGAAATGTCTGCAAAGTAAGAGTACGCGTTTTCGCCCTAGCATTAAGTATAAATCACATATATCTATTTCTGCTTAGTAAGGAACAGTAAATATAAGGCCATAATAGCTAGCGCACTTTTTTGTGTACGCAGGGAAAAAAATGTTAAAATATGTGGGGTTTCTTGACCAAACACATGTTCGCGCAGTTCGTTCACTGCTCGGTGGCGAGCAGCCTCCGCCGCCGCTTCGTGACGTCACGGCGGCAGCCTTCTGGCCTTATAGTCTAGAGGGTGTTGATGTAATGCGGCACGCGCTCGCTCCCGTTGCACTCTCCTTCGCAACGGCGTTATGGACGCTCGCGATGCTGAAGGTAAACGGCAACGCCGGCAAGCGTTGCACTCACCTTCGCAACGGTGCTATGGACGCTCGCGAAACAACGTAAACGGCAACGCCGGCAAGCGAATATCAAAGGCGCGAGGCTGCGAAAGCGCGCGTTCGCTGTGCTTCCGTCATTCTCTCTCCATTCTCTCTCATTTCAACGGTGTCCGAAACGCCATGAACAACGTCAATGCCGGTGCTAATTGCAGCGGCAGCGCCACCGCCGCGGAGCAGAGGAAGGCTCGGGAAGCCGAACATAAACGTCAGCGTGGGCAAGCGGTAATTCAAACGCCTCACAACCACCTTCTCATAAGTCACCTAAGAGAAACGGAAACTCGATGCGCACCCCCTGCGATGCTTTTGCATCCCACCATGCTTGCCCGTAGAGGGAGATGATGTGTATTTCTTAGTCTATTTGTTTGCTCTATGAGGTACTCTCGACAGAAGGTCTTCTGTGAGAAAAAGCGTGAAAAAAAAGGGGGCCATGAGGCGATGCGAAGCCGGAGCACTTGCACGATCGCGTTCCGTTGGCGTTAGTTGGGCATGCTACCGACCTCGCGTCGTAGAACGCGAAGAGGGACGCTACGCGCGTCGTATCTTCCATCTAGCCTGGCCGTTAATTCTCACAGGGCGAGCGGGGAACGCGGTCGACAGGCGGGTGAGAGGGGAGCAGCGTAGGAGAGGAGAGAGAAGGGGAGGGGACGCGCATGCGCTCGAGCTCATCGCGGCGTTGCGCAGGAGAGGATTTCGGCATGTCTAGCCCGCGTTTCAGAGGAAGAGTGGAAAGGGGGAGGGGAGAGGGGAAGCGGAAAGGGGGAGGGAGATGGAAAGTGGAGAGGGGGAGGGGAGAGTGAAAGTGGAGAGGGGGTGTGTGGAGAGGGTATGCACATGCGCACTAAGGGTGGTCACGCCGCACACCACCACCACCACCACCACCACCGGATTGAGCTCCGCCTTAAGATATTTCGCATCTAAAACAATGTAACACGTGCATTCACTTCGCGGTCGGCTCTTGCCCGTTTTGCACCCGCGTGTTGAAAGGGGCGTTTAAGGGGCGCTCTCCCCACTAAATTCGCGCCACCCTCTCGTAAAAAGAATTTTTTATGCGTTTCTGCTGTACAGATGACAACCAAACTTCGTGAGCGTGTTCTTTATTGAACTATTGATCCAAAACAACTTAAATTTGAAAATGCTTGTTTTTTTCGAAAGTCCTGTTCATAGCCTCGTATCCTACCTTAAAATGACAGCACCAAGAAAGAAAGCCGGAATATTAGGGCATAGAAAGATGTGCTGTGAACACGCCTAAAGTTTAGGGTTCAAAGCTAACGATCCGAAGATGCACGAAACAATAGGATTTATAAAACCACATCAATTGCACGGAGCAAAGAGCACAATAATCGAAAAGGAAAAAAATTCCATCTTTGTCATATAGCACGTTTGATTTATCAAGGTAGGAGCACTAAAAAGGTCCCGGTAATCTTGTCGTTTCGCTGTTATATTAGGCACTGCTGTTGAAAGGCGTCATGGTGGGCAACATTCTATTGGGCCTTGTGCTGTTTTTCACAGTGCTAGTGTTTACAATTGAAGGTCAGATGCTCGCTGCACAGGCTCGGGTAAGTAACAATATTTTGAACGGGCCAAATAACTTTCCGGTCTCCTTATAGAGCAACAATGCAATGGAAAGAGAACAGGGTATCCAGCTGTGATGCCCTTGCATAGCTTTATCTTCCTACTCGCATGAATAATCTGTGGTATAACTACCATGGAAACCTTGAACAATGCAGCCGTCTGTGCCTCGTTTGAATTCTATCCAACGTACAAAACCTCCGCGCAGAAATTTACAATTTGAAAAGTTTTTTGCTTCAATGTATGTGAATAATCAAAACACATGGAGCTGTACGTTGCGATACACAGAATGCACGAATGCCATGCTGATTCCTTATTAAAGGGCTTCCACTAGTGTATTTGGATCTCTTGTTCAAGGTAAAGCGTTTTGTTTTTCACACCCTCATAGCTAGCAACGGCAGTGCAGTCTGCATTTTTGCGCAAGGCAAGCCAGAAGTACAGAGGAAAAAAATACACGTTCAGATTTTGCAGGAAACTACCCACCACTAACTTGTGTACTTGTTCTTAAAAGTAATCGAGAGAGGTAGGGAGCCAGACGGAGGCACTGAACCTACTTGCCACATTTTCACACATTTAACCAACAATTGCGGGCCGTCCGTACTGCGCATTTTATCGCCGAAAGCAGGCGCGCATGACACCCGCTAGGTTTATATTGCGTCCTGAATGCCTGCTAAGGTATTTGGTCGAAATATGTGAAAATTCATTTATATACATGCATTGAGAGTATATTCTCTTGTGTGTGCGATGTCACAGGCATTTCACAGCGTAAACAAAGCTTGAAGTACTCAGGAATGTACAGAGCGGCACCTTACCTTTTGCAATCCGAACGGCGTTCGCTTTTAGATGCGAAGCATTTCTTAGCGAACATAGCGAACATCAGGCACTTAGTCTGTTTCTATCTATCTATCTATCTATCTATCTATCTATCTATCTATCTATCTATCTATCTATCTATCTATCTATCTATCTATCTATCTATCTATCTATCTATCTATCTATCTATCTATCTATCTATCTATCTATCTATCTATCCGCCTACGTCTGGGTGCTCTCCTGGTCGTCTCCATAACTTGTAACATACCAAAATTGGCAAAGCTGGGGGTTAGTGTATGACGAACATGATTCACTGGTCATGACATGAATAACAGAAAACGCCTGTCGCGTTCGTCATGAAACCCTTTCCATGCGTCACGTGTGGCACATACCCGCATACCACAGTTCACGTTATACGGGTATGTGCCACATGTGATACACAGGTGATCCACAGTATCAATCAAACAGTAACCGCGAACATAAACACTAAAACGCAAGGCAAGTGAGGGAGCTGAAGGCAGAACTCCCCTGGAAGACGCTCGACTACCATCGACTCGCCCACGCGGTCCGGCAGAATGACGCAGTGTTCTCTTCATTTCTTATCAGGGTGGGCAAAGGCGTCATGCTGACCGAGTATGACGTCAGATTGATTGAGAGCCGCTTTGTGACACGCGAAGAAGCCGCCGCTAAGTGTCCTGAGGGCATAAGGCCAGGCTATTCTACAGCGATGCGGCCGTCGACCGCTTTAACGTAAGGTTGTCTCGACGCTGCGGACAACGTGTTATGTTACCCTGCATGCGATAACATCAATGGCTATAAGAACGAGAACGTGCACAGGGGCATCCTTACCAAGGTGGCCAAGATGAACGCAAGTGACATGGGTGGCCTGCCGGCCTCAATTTACCAATCCGTTAATGATCAAGGCCAACATCGACGTAAGCGACGGCCTCGTTAATGGAAACGTGGGCACATTGTGGTACACCAAGCGTGGCGAACACGGCAACCTCGTGCTCACCGCTATCTACATGAGAATGACAATTCTCAAGACTCCCTTCCACACATGCCCACGGGTTCGTGAATCGTGAGTGCGTTCTTCATCATAACGGAGAAGTATAGGCACTACATATCAGCTTACCGCGTCTGGTGTTAATACCCATGTTGCTGTTGGCATCCTCACGCAACAGTAAACAGCTGGTTATATAACACATGTGCGAATCTTCAACATATGTGTATGCGTACGCCATTTCCACATATCTTTAGCATCATTTCGTAACGCTCGCTTAATGCGAAAAATTACGCCACAGTCACCTTCCCGCTGCATGCATTGCATAACATCGATTCCCACGGTACGTGGGATCTGTCGACTTTTTTTTCTTTCCTTTAGTCTTAGTGACTTGACGTTACCTTGAGGCGTTCTCTTTCACGTGGTTTTGTAGATTAAGGCGTAGAAGATCAGTACATCATGCCACGTGGGCTTATTTGGTTACGTTAATGCGATCGGGCTTCACCCGCATAATCTGCTCGGTGTAGGCCACCCCACATTGTTTGGGCAAATTTCGCATTAGATTTAGCATTTTCCGATAAGATAGTGCTCATGACACGACTAGTCGCGTTTATTACAGAGTTAACGTGACTACCAGCGATAGGGCTTGCATTTTCTATCACTCATCGATAAAAGACGACATATTCCGCCGACCACCACAATATTCGACGATCGACGACTATACTCGAGATTATCGTTGTCCTTTCAATTTTAATTACATGTACACGCTGAGTGTTACTTGTTTTCCGTGGCGCAAGATTCTCCAGTGAATACTTTCAACGATAGCGTTAAGGAGATTTGGGGGCAACTTCCTCTCGGACGAAACCATTGATCTCCTGACGCAACGCGTAATGGTCAGGCATGGTGTGAAGACTCGACAGCGACTCGCCGTTCGGCGGTGTTATTTATTGTGCTCTGACATCACACAGCTAGCATTCCGCCTCTATCAAAATGCGACCACTGCGGCCGGTATCAAACGCGCGACCTTCGGATCAGCAGCCGAGCACCGTAACCGCTACACCACCGCGACGGACCGCGTTGCTCCTTCAACTCATCGTAGCTGTGGGACAAGCTGACGACTCTTGACACTGTGCGTGGATTTCTAGCCAGGAGCATGTAGAATGCGCCGTTCCCAATGCCTCTCATGATTCGCTGAATGTTATCAACTTCGGGCATGGCGTCGTTGACACGTCGCCATAGGACGACCACGTCCTCAAAATAGCTTTTGAAGCTTTGTGGAGTGTGCAGCGCTCGGCCGTGCCGGTAGTGCTCTGCGTGATGCTTACGGACAGCTGGTCGACCAAACGCTGCAGAGAAGAAAGTCATGAAAGCGGACCATACGGGGATGTTCTGTTTGTGATTGTGGCACCAGAATTCCGCGCCGCCAGCAGAATAAAACAGAACGTGTCCTAGCTTGTCGGGGTCATCGCCCTTGTTATGCGCACTCACCAGTCCGTTGTTGTTGCGAAAAATATCAATATCACTATCACAACGTGATTATCACTATCATTTTATACGTTTCCTGCACTCTGGACTGCGTCGAAAGCGTCGCGCAGGCGGGAGAAAGGCGTAGTTCTGAAGGAATAGTCGTGTATTGATCCAGGAAAGCAACTGAAAAAATCCGGCAGATCCCGCGCACTGTGGGAATCGATGTAATGCGAAGCAGCCAGCAAAGAGCTGCATACATCGCCTTGTTTGACTTTGAGGCAAATGAAATCATTCATGCCATGACATCTAGTTCACCGTATATCGCAGGTCTGCCGTGCACGCATGCACCCACAATTTGGTATATGCCATGCTAATGAGACGTATATTCTGGTATGTACAATGCATGACCTGTCGTTTATGTTCATCACGTACTCGTGTCATGCCATACCAGCTGTGGTATATATCCATTTAACAAAACAGCCGGAAGCGCGCCATGACAGTGTCGTGTGTATCACACCGTACATGACATGCATAACATGATTCGCATGTTAGGACCTGTCATTTATGTTCGTCAAACAGTCACATCGCGCAATACAAATTTAGGTGTATATCTAGCGAGCGAAATGGCCGCCAGTTCACCATGACTATGGCATGTAAATCATGCCGTGCATGACATTCATATCAGGCTTTTCATAATCACCTGTGACTTATATTCGTCATACAGTCGCGTCGCGCAATAAAAACTTTGGTGTATATCAATCTAGCGAAACGGCCGCGATCGGACAATGAGTGTGGCATGTAAATCATGACATAGCATGCATGCATAGCATACATAGCATGCATGTCATAACATACATAGCATGCATGTCATGTTTTCATGTTACCACCTGTTATTCATGTTCTTCATACAGTCGCGTCGCGCAATACCAATTTCGGTGTATATCAAGCTAGCGAAACGGCCGCGAGTGCACCATGAGCAAATCATGTCGTACATGACTTGCATGCCATTATTTTCATGGTACCACCTCTCATTTACGTTCGTCATGCAGTCGCGTGGCGCAATACCAATTTTGGTGTATATCAAGCTAGCGAAACGGCCGCGAATGCACCATGAGCGTGGCATGTAAATTATGACATACACGACGTGCATACAATGGTTTTCATGTTACCAACTGTTATTCATATTCTTCATACAGTAACATCATGCAATGCCAATTTTGGTGCATATAAATCTAGCGAAACGGCCGTGAGCGCACCATGAACAGTTCATGTTGTACATGACTTGCATATCATGATTTTCATGTTACAACTTCTCATTCACGTTCGCCATACAGTCGCGTCGCGCAATACCAATTTTGGTGTATATCAAGCTAGCGATACGGCCGCGATGCACCATGAGCAAACCATGTCGTACATGACTTGCATGTCATGATTTTCATGTTACCACCCCAAGTTTACGTTCGTCATGCAGTCACATCGTGCAATACCAATTTTGGTGTATATCAATTTAGCGAAACGGCCGCGAGTGCGCCATGAGCTTGGCATGTAAACCAACTCGTAGATGACACGCGTGTCATAATTTTCATGTCACCACGTGTCAATTATGTTCGTCATACAGAAATGTCTCGTCATACCAGTTTTCGTGTATATCCATTCATTTAAACGGCCGCGAGCGGCACGAGAACATGTCATGTAAATCATGCTGCACATGACATGCGTGTCATGATTTGCACGTTAGCACCTGTCATTATGTTCGTCATGAAATCTTGTCACACCATACCAACTTTGGTATATAATAAAGTAACGGAACGACCGCAAGAACCCCAAAGCCGTGGAATGTAATTCATGCTGTTCATGACATGCTTGTCATGATTTTCATGTTATGACCTGCCATTTATGTTCGTAATACGGTCATGTTACCCCATACAAACTTTGGTATGTATCCGATTAACGAAACGGCCAGGAGAGCACAAAGTCGTAGGCGGCTAGATAGATAGATAGATACGCTCAAAGTCGCAGAAGTTCGCTCAGAAATGCTTCGCATTTAAAAAAATTCACAGTATATCCACGGGTGAATGATGAAGAGCTTGGGCGAAGCTCCTGAAGCAATCATGGTTACACCATGAAATCCTCAGTGGTTTCGGCCAGCAGTAATCAAAACGATAGCCCAGTGCATCATCAAAGACAGTACATCAAAAGTGAAGTAATGGATCGGTGATGGATCATAGTGGGATGTTTGCAAATACAAAGTTGTGGGCAGTTTGCAAAGGATCGGTGATGGGAGATACTGTTCGGGAGATACTGTCGGTTACGCCTAACGCCGGACGTGGGACAAGGTTAGACTAAGGCGAGCTTCGCCCCTAAAAGTTACACCATCTGCCACTCAAGGGAACCATGAGGGGATGCGTAGCAGCATTGGGGGCGCACACCAAGTTTCCGTTACGTTCACTCGGCGTTTCCGTTAGTTTGTGAGGTTTGTATTTAGTGTTTGTGTTATCATTACGTTGTGTTCGTGCGTTGCTTTCCGTTAGCGCTGAGAGAACGAGTGGCGCCGACGTTGACGTTACAACTCCTCTGAACGGGAGCGAAGCGAGAATGAGGGAAGCCGACCGAACGCACGCGCTTATATACACATTAAATGGGTCAGGGTGAGGAGAGAGTGTGTTACATGCTGTTTTTGGCTGCTGCGCGGCTGCATCACGTGGGAGGAGAGGCTGCGCCGCGGCTGCAGCGCGGGGGCAGAGAGGAGAGAAGGCGACCGAACACCTGCGTAAAGGAGGAGAGCGGGAGAGAGGGTAGGCGCGTGCGCAGTGGAGCGCGGACGCCACCACAGCCACCGGACACAGCCGCGAGCAAACGCTGCTTCGCATCTAAAAGGCGCAAATTGTAAGGCTTCAATATAAACTACACCAAATTTTCTGCAGTTTTGGATGTTTGTTTTTATATTGTGTAACCTATGTGCAAAACATCGTCAAGCGAATGAAAAATTAGGCGACCACAAATAAAGAAAACGTGCCTGTAACTATTTTGGAGTCGTTAAGCACCGGTGACGTTGAAGCTAGACGTCTGGCCACCGCCTCCACTGCAGCGCGATGGGACGTAGTATGGAAAGGAAACGTGAGATTCTTTGCAGGAGAGCGCTAAGCGTTGTGTTTGAGAGGCTGAATGATTGGTCGCTAAGCAACGCGATCACACCGCCTTTCGCCTTCGCCGCACGGTGTACTGATCGTGCCAGGCCTGGCGGCGTCGGGCATATTGCCAGAAGAGAGCTTGACTCATGCCAAGTGCCGAGTTTAGTTCGTTCAATTAGCTTTCCTTTGAACTGTGCGCTCGACCTTACCTCTTTCGGTGACACTTGGGCACAGCGGTGACATTCCATGTCACCGCTGTGCATACGCTGTGCTACATGCATTTGTGTAGTTTCTTATCGCTATTTGTACTAAGGTTGCAGATGCAAGAGTGGGGCGCTTGCATCGGCCCTCCGCTAATTTCCTTTCGTTCGGCGGTCGCTTCAGAAGACGCCTTCGGAGGACAAGTCAGCAGTCGCCTGGCCGGATCCGGTAGGAGTAAGATGCATGCTCACGTTCGATGGCTTGCGCTTGCTCCGTTCGCGTACAATGCAGGTGCGTGACGGTTAACAGCGAGGTGCTAGCGGGCTGTGTGCGTTCACGCACCTGTAAGTTTCCATGAAAGGCCCACAATTTTCGCCGAAACTGTACAATACACAAAGAGTTGCCATCACAGGAACTTGTATGTATGTATGTTTCTTTAGTTTTCACAAACGCAATACAGATTTGCGGAGGGCGAGTGGGCAAAAAGAGGCTTAACCGCTTCACCAGCCCCAAAACCCTTACAGAATATAGCACAGGAGCAGTAGAGCGGAAATACAGTTTTTACAGCAGGCTACATAATACACATAGATATACATTACACATATTTTATAAAATACAAAGAAATCTCGTCACTAAACTGCATAACATAAATAAAAGAAATGTTACTTACGCAGAAGGAAAAAATCGAAAATGGCATGAGAAGAACAGGACAAAATATCAATATTGCCAACAATCAGGTCGTTACGCAAACGAGGCAATCTTGAGCGCACCATCTAAGTGCCGTAGTTGGTACGAGAATGTGGTACTTTGCCAATATTCTGGTCTTCTATTATTATAGGCGGCTTCATGATGCGTCAGGTCAGCCACTTTGCGCGAAACATTGATTCAGATTTCTTTGATTACTAAGTTATGTCACAGTTGCGGCAAAATGTCATCACACAGTTTTATCCTCACTTTGCGAGTGAGCACGACACAATAGGCTACATAGTAAAGTCGACGAAGCCAGCATTATCTTCCACTATTGAATGAAGGGTATTAACGCCCCCATCGCAGTGATGCAGAACTATAGATGGTACTATCGATACTATCGATAGCTGAGTAACTATCGGGCTATCGGTGGTACTATCGATAGTATAAAATCAACAGCGCAAACTCATTGCAGAATGAACTTGCTTCACCGCGCGCATGGTACATAGTGGAGCCGGAGGAGCAGGCTGAAGGGCAAGAAAGTTGACAATATGCTTGTGTTCTTCACCAGAGTGGTTTGCTGACACATGATGATAAAGTCAAACTGTTCAGCTGTAGTGGGGAGAAACCGTTACATGTGGTGGAACTGCGCGACTTCAAATTTATATTGCATTTTATGATTTCAAAAAAAAATCAAGAACTATGCTTGATAATTATAAGGTGTAACTGGTTCTTTTTGGATATGAATTTGTTGATTGAGATATTCCGCCATTTTCACTGCGGAAATAACATATTTCTCTCGCCGAAAATTGCTCGTAAGTTAGGCGATGTTAATAGTAGGATATCGCAAATATTTTGGCAATATGACCGGCGAGCAACAGCATCATTATTCAGGCCACTATCGATAATATTGTCACATGATTGTGACGGTAAAAGAGTGCAGCAAGATTCGAAATACCGAGCTCTTTATTTGGGCGAACTTGTGCCCACCAAATAAAAACTCAAAATACAAGTGATACATGCTGCGCACTGATAGCGGCTAGAACAGCCTTCAGCCATCCAGTAATCTGATCATTGGTGGAACGCGTTGTATTTTATACATCAGTCATCGAACCGGCGCGTAGTCACCCGGCGCGCAATCTTAACAGAATGATGTTAAGCAGTCGTGACGCTTCTCACACATTACGGTGCCGTCTGCGTCAAACGCTGCTAACAGTCTTTGTGGGTGAAACTCAAGTGCATCAAAACAAATCAATAACACGTGCAATAATATGTTTAATAATGTTGCCACAATAATAACGGTGTTACATCGATTACACTATCGATAGTTTGTCGACAGCAGTACTATCGATAAGTTGTCTATACTATCCATAGTTTAAAAAAAAAAACTATTGATGCTATGGATAGTCAATTTACCGATAGTCCTGCATCACTAACCAACTCACGTGAAAGTACCGTACTCCAGAAGTGACGTGAACTCTTTGTTGAGATCGCTCATGCAAGAGTGCACAACGACTAGTGGTCGCAGCCAGACCATCGATACAGGCGTTTGCGGGAAACAGATCCTGAAATGACTTCTCGCCTCCGGGCTAGAATGAACCGAAGCAATTCCAGTTCGCTACACCGCATTCGCCTGGGCGTTGCATTCACTAGCCGCTACGCACACCTCATCCGCCGTTCGGACAGCCCGAACTGTGAACTCTACCAAGTGTGTGAAACAGCAGCACATCTATTTCGTGATTGCCCACTTTACGTGCCGCAACGAAAAACGCTCGCTTCAACGCTGGCAGGACTTGGTGTGGCACCGCTAAATGAAAGTGGCATTTCACTAGCAATGCGTAGTCAGACAAAATGAAAAACTGCCATCAGGGCTGTTATAGGTTTTCCGAAGAGTGCAGGACTGGACACCAGGCGCTAGCAAAACCACTATGCTACGTGGTTATTGTATATACGCATAACTTGTTTCTCTCCCCATCGTCACCCTTCCTGGCTCCTCTTTATCCCTCTCCCTTTTCCTTGCGTAGAGTAGAAGGCTAGAGCTCAATAGCTCAGGCCGACCTCTGTACCTTCTATAAAATCATTTCTCTAGCTCTCTCTCTAAGCCGTATTGTCCTCCTAATGGGGACAATACGATGCATCAAGGAATGTTTGCCGTTGCTTTGCCAACCGAAATGATGTCCTACGGCACTACACAATAACTAACTGGTTCGCATTATCAAATGATATGTAAATAGATGCAAGTACGATACGCAGTCGTTTGCTATGCCTCGTTTTCTGTTAATAAACCCCTTTGTTTTGATTGCAGCCACGAGGATTTAGGAAAAGGTGTGAATACACCAGTCAGTGCGATAGAGGGCTATGCTGCGTTAGCAGAGCTCCACATCCACGTTGTCTAAATATGGCTAAGCTATATCAACCTTGCACGCCCCATCCTGTGGTTGAGTCTACCTACAATACTGTCCCTGTGACCCCAATCAAGGTAAGTAGAATGCAGGGCGAAGTATTTCCAGATTGGCTTAGTTTTAAATGTAGCAGGTGTTATACTGTATGGGGGCTTAGGGTCGACCGCCACTCGGAGCCCTCAGAGAAGACGCGGAGACACGGAGCGACACATCTTCACTACCCCAAAGGCCCGGCTGCGAATGATGGTCCAGCGGCTGCCGAGCGCGCGCCGCGAGTTCTCTCCGGCTACTCCTCTTCCTTCTTCCTTCCGCCGGCTCAGCCGCATCCAGCATTCATCATACCGTCCTCTACCATTCACCATGAAATGAATGTGACCTCATGACTATGATGAGGTCGTGGTAGCCATTAACACCGGCCATGGCGGACTGCACGTGGCGCACAAAACCATACGTAAGCATAGTCTGTCCACTACCACTTGGCTTTCTCGGCAGCCGGTCCAGCTGCCGTAGCACGGCTTTCCCGTGAGCACCGGGCGCTGTGCTTCTGATGCTCTTCAGCAGGCATCTTTCGGAGTTCGGCTGCCGACTTGCGGCCTCTCCGCCGGGGCGACACCACTTTCTCCTCTTTGTCCCCGTATTCGCCCTTCTTTGCAGGCCGTCAGCCCCTGCGACCCGTGGCAGCCGCTCCGCACACCGTACTCCGCGGCCAACAGCACCGCGCTGCTTGCGTGTGCTGTCCAGAGTTCAACTCATTTTAGATGCGAAGCAGCTTTTGCTCGGGGCTGTGTCCATCCTTCCATTGGCGACTGTCCGCTCGGGAATCAAGTGTGCTGGCACACGCTAGCGCGTTCGACCCTGTGTAATGGGCTGGGTAAGACGCCGTGGCCTCTCCCACTTAGAACCTTTGTGAATATGTTCCTATTGTTTACTGCTTCCGTGTCCTCTCTGAGGGCTCCGGCCGACTGTCTGCCCTGAGGCTACAAGTGACAATATATTAGCGTGGTGTGAAGGTTCGTGGGCCCAGGAGCTCAAACGTCAGGAGACGAGACGTGGACCATACATTATTATGCAGCGAGACAGAGGTGATAAGACGTTAAGGCGGCCGACGTGGCTGCTCCGTTGTCCCGCCACTTTATTTCAAGGCTAAGCGCAGCGGCGGCGGCTGCAGGCGTCCAGACGAACAATAGCGTGAGCGCGTTCTTTTCTGGCGCGCGCCTCGGGTTCCGTGTAGGAATACTACCGATGAGCGAGGCTCCTTAGAAATGGGACGCAAACGACTATACGGCTGTTCTCCCTGTTGGCTTTCATTAAGGTGGTAGGGTAGGGAGCAGGTAAGGAGAGCATCTGCTGCGCTTGGTGGCGGGAACGACTGAGCGAGTGAGTGTGTGTGCGCCGCGCGCAACGCGGGGTGATGGAGACAGGTGAGAGAAGGGTGCGAGCGTTGATGCAGCGGGGACCTTCTACGGGGGCGACGTGGCGTTCGGTGTGCGCAGCGTTTTATTGTCTTTTTGCACCGGCGCCGGGTGGGGAGACCGTCTGCTTCGACAAAGCGCCCGTAGTGCGCTTGAATGATTGTTGTCAATCTATGATAAAGTTGGTGAAAATGAAGATGACCATTATAACCTGTTGTGCACAGTGCTTATTTCTTTTAACCTCGAATTTCTGGCGCGCTAGAACCAAACCGCACAAGGCCTGAACATCTCCTCTTCAATCGCCGGCCACTGCATCCTAGAGCGATGCTTAAGAGATGTAGCTTGGACGACGCGAAGGAGTGCGGGCCTAAAGAGCCCCGCTCCTATACTCGGCAACAACTTATCTTGGCATTGGAGCGAAGGCTACGGAGGCGGGGCATGCGCACATTTGGGTTACTACGCAAGTAGTTCGGCATCTTGCAGCCGATTTCAGTTCCAGTTTCAGTTTCGCTTGCTCGCATCGCTAGAGCGTTTAGCACCACGTATACATGCAGAATGGGAACATAGTGAAATTGTGATCAGTGTGCGTAGATGCATCTACCTACTGTACTGTATATTGTCATGGGGTTGTTACAGTGACGAAGGCAGCACTGGGCGTGTCGAAGATGAAACTCTTTATTTGGCCGCACTTGTGGGCGGGAAACGAGTCAGTAGAGCGTTGTTCGTCAATAATTCTGACAAGTGGTAAAGCGTGTCGGCTTTTTTACATGTTCTGTCGAATGCTCCAGCTTTATCGCTGGTGACCTCGTAATCTCTAGGCTATTTGCGTACCGCGTGCAATCTTAACGGAAGATCAAAAACGATAGTGACGCTTCTAGAGCATCGCATCGCGGTCTGCGCGGAGCATTCCAAACAGTCTTTGCTGGTGAAGCCCGAAGACAACAAAATAAGACACATGGCAATATGATGAACACCGCCAAGCGCACACCGCAGCCCGAATACGGTGCTTGCTCGATTGTAACGCGAGGGGTGACTTTAACCGCAAAAATTTGAAGAAAAACTCACAATGCATTCGAATAAATAGGGAATGCAAGTACCACGATGCCGCTGAAATGGGTTTAGATTTAAAAAGAGCTCACGCTTAATAAAATAGAGACTGACGCACATTATTTTATCAAGCTTCGCTGGTCACACGCCTTCACAGAGCGTAACGGCCACGGATGTTTTTTTTCGCCTGTACATGCAGTATGTAACAGGTATTGCCCATTATACCGACTGTCGCTGGTAGAAAAACACAAATCATAAACACCGTTGATATATTTTGCATTGCATCCAGGCATGATTTGAAAGAGCACGACAGCAAAACGCAAGTAATTATATTTTACAGCACCAGAAGGCACATTGCGAACAAAAACAAAACGAGCAAATCTTGTTCTTCTAAATCAGTATTTTCCAGACGCTTCGTTAAAATACAATAATTTTGGGCACTCTGTGTCAACATATTGTTTTGCACTTATCGCACAGAACGTGATAACCATAACAACTTTTTGCTGATACTCATAACGTTATTTCACTTGTGACATAGAACATGATAGCCATTATGACCTTTTGCTGGCACTCGATGTCAACATATTTTACACGTGTGAGCCATGACACCGAACATAACCATAACAACGTTTAGCTGGAAATCCATGGGAACGTTTCGAGAGCTGTCGAAGTCGCGGAAGGCGAGCGGATGGCAGGCGCGCGCGACGGACCTTCGCCCGAAGGCTTCGAAAATGCGCACCTCTTAGTGGAATGGTCGACGGCAGCAGGGACGTGGTGAACCTCGTCGGGCAGGTGGTCGCGCACGGAAATCGATGCGCTTATGGCTGGACGTGAGGTTGAAGGAGTCTTAGTCCGGGTGCCGGGGAGTTAGGTCGTGGTCAAGAGAGAGCTGTGACCTCGCAGCGACGGAGGGAAAACCTGGAACTCGCGGCTCGCAGGAAGCGGGCGGTAGGTTTCCCTTCAGCAGGCCAGCACCTCAGCGCAGAAGTCGCCGCATGGCAGCGGCCTAGAGTTAGACGCGGCAGCGAGGTGACACAGCTCAACGGGGACGGCGTCGAGCAGGATGGCGTGTATCAGCGCTCGTGTGGAGACGCCATGCAGCGTGAGCATGTCATCAAGCTGCATGAACCACGCTCGGGGCTAGACCGGGTGGAACGGTGGCACTGGCGCAAAGTCGAGAAGCAAGTCGTGGAAGGGCGTGCTCTTTGTCCGGGTCACCAATGTAGCGAGAGAGACGTCTTACGACGTAAAGGCGGCCGACGTGGCCGTGCCGTTGTCTCGCCACATTATTTCAAGGCTAAGCGGAGCTATCGGCGGCTGCGGTAGCGTGAGCGCGTTCATTTCCGCCTCACGCCTCGAGCTCTCAGTATGAGCTGCGTGAGAGGCGCGGCGCGGTGGCTGGAAATTGATGATGATGATGATGAAAGGCGACGATGATGGCGCTACAATATACAACACGGAGAGGCGTCAGATAACACATAACAGAATCGAACGACCGCACGTTCGAAGAACGCATTAGAGGTCCTTAGGGACAATGTATCGTCAAGGTCCAGCTCGCGAGGCGTACACTTAATACTCATGTTGGTCTGCCGCTTACGAACTCACTGCGTCGTGGCCGTCGTAGTGTCAGGACGATGTCTGCGCAGTGGCTGCCCGCAGGATCCGGGCTGCGGGGAATGGCGCCGAGCACACCAGGAAGCCGCCCCAGCACATCACAGGCTCACCCAATAACACAAACACGAGCGCCACGCTGGACCAACAGCCGCCGTGGTCGAACCCGGAAGCTCTTCGCCTGCTTGTTGCGTCCGCCCTCGATCGAACGCCGCTTCTTTTTTATTGCGATAGCAACTATATGGACAGTCTCGGCTGGTTTTTGCCATCACCGTCGCCGCCGTCATGCACCGTATATGTATAGGTATGTATATATATATATATAAAAGTCCCAAAGAAAAATAATACAGAAGAATGCTTCCCAAGCGCGCAATCGAAGCAGCAACCTCTCGCTCCGCAGCGCGTGACGCTATCCATTACGCAACAAAGAGCAGATCCTTCAGGTAGCTAACGGCGAGCGTTATATACACACCCTTTACCGCTGGGAGGACTCAGAGACGACAGGCGCTTATAAGCGTTTCATCATTACCAGGGAGATGGCGCGAGGAGCTGAACGGGCGTAGGGAGCCTTCTTGTGCGCGCCTCCGTACCTCCGGCGGAGGCACGGAGGCGCGCACATTAGGGGACAGCTCGCTCGCTTCTTCTAATATTTGCGCAGGGAGAACCTTGCCCTTCCGCTGTCTGCTCGCGCGGTATAGTCGCGCACAACTTTTCGTGGCAATGAAGGGAAAGCCACGGGGCGGAGCGTCTGCACATGTACTGCTACGCGAAGTAGTCCGGTTTGGCGCGCGTCTCGTAATGCCGTGGAAAGTGATGGCTAGCGTTGCATTTCGACGCAAACGCTGCTTAGCGTCTAAGGTAAGGGTAAAAGGTGCGACTTTTTCACGCACGCAAAAACGCAAAGTCACAACGTATAAAGTAAAACAAATACATATATATCGCTTGTGAGCGCTGCGTTCCGTCTCAAAAAGCTACTTCTAGAAAATGAAGGAGTATTTTATATATCTCACGCAGAAAATACGGGCGCAATTGTGGGACTACATTCATTAGCGGTAGGATACGTGCATTGTGGCTCGGTGGCATTCGCTTCATTGCGAAGAAAAGGTTGTCCGCGAGTATAGTTGCTGCCGGGGGGCAGATGTTTATGCAGCGTAGCAGCGCGTCCATCACGGGCCGCTTTTCTTTTTTTTTCTCTACCGCTCCTCACGCGCAGAGCACCAACACGGGCCTGTCGCCTTCTCCTGTTGTCACCGCGGTTATTTAAAAATTGTCCCCGACTCATCACAGGTGGATAGTTATTTGAGTGTGCTTTTCCTCAGCCCTCACGGAAAATAGACTTCGAGTAAGCCCTTAGATCGAGTTGAAATGCATAAACTACTGCTGACTTCATTCACTTCACTTATTTCACCTGTCACTTTATTCAGCTGATTTAATTCTCAGTTGTTTTATGTCATTAGTTCCTATCATGCTTTACTCAACTAAGCAACGTAGTTAGAACCAAAGCTCCATCGCAGTGTCGGGGCTTTGGATGTGTCTGCTTGTCCCCTCATCGTTTAGTTTTTACACTTCGTCTCTTTCTTCACTGTTGAATTGTTGATAGAACTGTTGCGCCTGGCTTTCGATCTATAATCTCTTGGCGATCAGTGAAGGGTTTATACGGCGGGATGCTTCTGAAATGCCATAGATATAACAATGTTCTGCTAGCACATTTTTATTAACGGGCAACGTTAATCCATTTGCGATTTCACCTTTTTTTTTCTTATTCTGGAAGTCTAAATTTCTATATTTGTCCGCACTCTTACTAGATGCGAGCAAAATGAACTGACTTTATTTTGTCCTTGCAATACCCACGGTCGTTATTTGGGAAAGAAGAGAGACCAGGACGGCAGAGTATATAAATAGTACATAAATTTTTGAAGCGCCTGGACAGTGCCTTGCTTTTTACGGTCAGCAGAGACCGGGGCATAATGTCAATGTGAAAGTCAAAGTTTATTTTCCATTCTGTCGTACAGAAAGAAAGAACTGTGAAAAAAAAGCTGTGTTTTAAAACAGCTTGACTAGTCAGTTCACAGCCCCATACAAAAAAATTGGCCGCGTATCTGCGTGCTTCGCTGCAAATGTCGTCTAAAGACGATAGAATAGGCGCTGCGTGAGATATGGGCGCCATCTGGCAATACGTCGGGAAACATGAGTGCTGTGTTGCGGGCTGGTAGTCCCGGCGCAGCGGCAGGCGAAGACCGGCGGTGGCCAACGCGACCGGTGGGGACGCCGGCCAGCCCGAACACGCTGTTTGGCGCGATGCGCCGATGGAGAAGAAACGTCCGCACTCAACGAGTACTCTCCACAAACTCTCTTACTTACACGTCGCCTGGGTAAAACAGGAATGCCAGAGCGGCGCCCCCTGTCATTCGTACAATGCAATACTGAACCGAAACCGAAACACAGCATGAGCTTGTGCAGAGGGCACGGAGGAAGACAAGTTTCAGCGCAGTCGCATTTTCAGCGCACCTTAAGAAACTAGGGTTGTAACATTGTAAGGCGAGTAGGGCCAGAAGGACCGTCACGACGAAAACCTGCCTCCTCAGTCGTATTCGCCTGGAACGTTGGTGTGGCTTCGCGTTCCCTCCTCCGCTCCTGGCCTTTCCACAAAGCTACTGCCTAAGTACGAAGGCCCCTACCGCGTCCTATGTCAAGCATCCCCAGTTAACTATATGATTGAGCCTGTTCAATCATCTACGGACCGCCGTCGTCGCGGCCGCGAGACTGTTCACGTCGATCGACTGAAGCCGCATTATGACCCACCAGTTGTACCTGTTCCTTAGGTCGCCAGGATGGCTCCTTTTCCGCGGGGAGTGATTTGTTACATGGTAGGGCGCAGACAAGAATGCCTGCGAAAGAAGACGAAGACGGTTGTTGGCGCTCGCGCTTGCTCGGCTTGGACCGCTGATCGCTTCAGCTGTGGCAATCTTTTAATAAACGCGTTACTGTCTCAACGTTAAACGCATACCATCAAGGTCTTTAAAATTGCGTATCTATGTACTTTCTATTAAAGGAACACACCACCGAACACTTACCTAATGATGTTACGCCTCAGATATGCGTAATATTTACTTTTTGATCAACAACGTTCACAAGTATGAACAGCCGCACCAGTTCAAGATGGGTGGGCGGTAAGCAAGTGGTTCAACTGTGGCCGGTTGGCTGAATCGGGTGACGTGCCGACAAACAGAAAGACAGGAAGACAGACCAAAATTTCTGCGTTTAAGTTCCCCAAGAAAGACTATCGTCTATAAAAAAGAAAGAAAAATAAATATAAATAAATATAGGTGATGCTGTTACGGAGAGATGAAGTGAAGGAAGAAGAAGCGCTGGAGAAGCTTACAGGCGCACGATTATGTTGGTCAGCCATGTTGACTTTTGTAACTGTTGTTTCCTATAAATATATCTTGTGTATACGCAAGTAACCCCGTAACGGTATTCGAGCGATGCTCACGGGAAACATTTGATATAAATATTAGGCTAAAGGCGCGATTACCCTTGTCGGTGACCTAATTTTATTGCTACGTGCTTACAGCATTCCTCTTTCTGTCGGGTACGAGTGAGACTTCACGATGTTTTTGCAATAACACGTTGTTCGGCCATGCAATTGATTTTCTGGATGACAAACATATCTCGAAAATTACTGCTTGACAGATCCCTCTCCGCCAAGAATAACACTTTCCGGGGCTTGGTTTTAAAATATCGACGGCGTACTTTGACCTTACGGCGTACTTACGGCGTACTTACGGCGTACTTTGACCTAATCTGAAATCTTTAGGTCTGTTTCATGCACAAAACTTTTGGAAACAACTTGAGATTTTTGGGAGTAACAAGGACAATGTAACACTTTTCTATATGCTTTAATTTATAGACCAACACACGGCTAGCAACACTTTCTTCACCCGGTAATATTCCATTATATTCACTCGCATTTTAATATATGATAAATATACCAGACTTTCTGACAAGTTGGCGGTCAGTCCTGCTGCGCATCTCCGAGCATAAATGTTTGATCGCGTGGATTTTGTTCCATTGAATTATTCTTAGAAATACATAACGCGCCATCTGTTCATCATGCTTTATGGCGGCGCAATTTTTGAAGTCACTCGCTTGAGACGCAAAGAAAAGATGAGACACCAGATTAGAACAATGGATGGTTCACGTATGCGTCGCTTATTTTCGAAGCACCGGTAATCGTTAAGGGCAGTCAATGTAGCGGGTTCGTGTTTTCTTACAGAAAACGAGGTTTCCTGCAGGGCATATAACGTGAGGTAACCAAAGCGTTCCACACCCGTCTCTGTGGTATTGTCTGCTCAATGGACTTGTCACTTGCGCCAAACGACTAAGCATTTTACAGCTAAGCTCTACACGGCTAACCTTCCGTGTAGTCTTCGATTCCGTCAGCACGTAGGTAGCTGTTTCAGGTTCCTCGAGGTGGAAGTAGCCGTCCGGGCTGGGGCACAATGAAATAAATTACACCCGCAGCTGTGGCGTCTGCGTAAAGAAACGAAATGCGGATGATGATGCAATGAAATGAAATAGCAAATGACGATCGGGTAACTCTCACGAATTGTGTGTATTTCGAGATTCCGCCGAGAACTTGGTCCGTGAATGTCCGCCTTTCATTGCAGTATGCTGGACTGCGTTACTTTAGTAGGAATCTGCGAATGGCGACGTTTTAAACGGAATCAAATAGGAATCGAACCGTGCAAAAATGTGATTGCATCAAATAATTTTCAAGGTTTTGGAATATTGCTTGCACACCAAGCACAAAATGGTATGGACATTGAAATATTGTGAATGTTAGCACTAAAAGTACAAGTAGAGGTTGTAGACTTTCTCGCCCCAACGAACAAAGGGCACCGTACATCCTGGTGCGAGCCAACAAAATACATGTATTTGCGCAACATTTACATACTAGGCCCGCTAGCCGAATTATAGAATGATAGCATGCGAATGCGATACGTTGCGAAATCGACGACGTTCGGCTAATTACGACAGCGTAAACAGCGTGTAAATCAGGGGCGTAGACAGAAATTTTTTTCGGGAGGGGGGTTCAATCATATTTTGTGTATGTTAGTGCGTGCGTTTTTTATGCGTGCTTGTATATATACGCAAGCAAAACTGAAAAATTTAGGCGGGGGGGGGGGTCTGAACCTCCCCCCCCCCCCGCGCCTAAATTTGAGCATGTCTCGTGCTCAAAGGTCGAGGACCCTTTGCTCATGGGCTCGCGTTTTTCGTCGTCAAATGGCGCCTCCACGGGAACACTGGCGTTGTCTCGGATTGGCCCTTTTGCCGTGGAGAAAGCCGGCTTACAGTATATGCGGGTGCTATACGGTGATATAGAGAGAGAGAGATGAAAAAAAGAAGGCCGGGAGGTTAACCAGATGTTAGCATCTGGTTTGCTACCCAGCACTGGGGAGGAGAAATAGGGGCAAGAAAGAGGGTCTGGAGAAAGAGAGGGAGAGGGGAAAAAGAGAAGAAAAAACGCACGTACACACACAAGATAAAAAACAACAACACACACAGGGACGGCGTTCTGATTACAATCGTTCAAAAAGGCCGGTCGATCGCAAGAAGCGCGGTAGCGCTTGCATGGCCTTCTTCTGCGGCGTTGCGTCTTGTCGATAGCGTAGAATTCTTTCCTCCGACAAAGGTCGGTCATCCAACTTGTTCAGCGCGTTGCAAAGAGATAGTCGCTGTGCACTGTACAGTGGGCAGTCGCAAAAAATATGTCTAATTGTTTCTGCGTTTCCACAGTGGTCACAGGCTGCGGTGTCGGCCATCCCAATGCGGAAAGCATAGGCGTTGGTAAACGCAACGCCCAACCACAGCCTACACAAAAGGGTCGCGTCTGCTCGGCGAAGCCTTGATGGGACTTGAAGACTTAAGGTAGGGTCAAATGAGTGCAGTCGACCATGTTTGAAGTGTGACTCATTCCATTGTGACGTGGTGGGTTGGCGAGCATGCAAACGGAGCTTCCGTGCAGCGTCGGTCCTAGAAAGCGGTTGTAACAGTTCATGGTCTTCTGCTTGGGCTGAGCGGGCAGCTTGATCGGCCAGTTCATTGCCGATGATACCGCAGTGACTGGGTAACCACTGAAAAGTGATTTGATGTCCTTTCTCAGTTAGGTGGTGGATAACCTCTGCTATCTCTAGTACCAGCTGTTCGTGCGGCCCGCGGCGTAAAGCTGACAGTGGAGACTGCAGTGCCGCCTTTGAGTCGCAGAAAACAGTCCACTTGTGCATCGGTTGGTCATTGACGAATTGTAACGCTTTATGAAGGGCTGCCAGCTCTGCTGCCGTCGATGTTGTTGCGTGAGATGTCTTGAATTTAATTGTCGTAACCAACCTTGGTATCACGACTGCTCCGCTTGAGCTGTTCGCCAGCACAGATCCGTCAGTGTAGATATGTATGGAGTCTTGGTACTTTTCGTACAAGAGAAGTAAAGTGAGCTGCTTAAGTGCCGGTGACGACAAATGCCTTTTTTCTGGACGCCAGGTACTGTAATGTTGATATTTGGTTGAGTAAGGCACCATGGAGGAGTCCGAGGTCTTGCGGCAGGAGTGAAGGAAGTTGGTATTGATTCACCATGCGCGGTCACTGTTTGGCAGTAAGATGTGCGTGGTCGGTCCGCTGGTAGAGAGGCTAGGTGAGGGCGGGGAGTACGAGCAAGGTGTCATGTATGCGTCCTCAGCACTTCAACCTCCTGTGTGTCTTGATGAGGTGGTCCCTTGCGATGGTTATAGTCGCGACTGTTGACACACTCTGGGGCAAGCCTAGACAAATCCGGAGTGCTTGAGCCTGTACACTTTGTATCATTCGTAGGCTTGTTTTGCTTGCGTTGGATAATCCAGGCAGGCTGTACTGTAGGAATCCGAGGAAAAGAACCCTGTATAGTCGCAACATAGCGGCTATGGGCATTCCCCATGTCTTGCCAGCGAAGAACTTGAACAAATGGCAGATGCCTGTCAACCGTTTTTTTCATGTATGACACATAAGGGCTCCATGAGACGTCTCTGTCAATTATAACACCTAGGAACTTGTATGATCGGAGGTAAGCTATTCTTTGGCCGTTTATCATTACGCTGTAGCTCTCTATTGGTTTGCGCGTAAATGCCACAAGTGCACATTTCTCTAAGAAAATTTCTAGACCTCTATTACGGAGGTAAATAGCAGCTTCAGTGGCCGCTCTTTGAATTCGTGCTCGCAGTTGTAGACGCGTCACAGGAGACGTCCAAACGCAGATGTCGTCTGCGTAGATTGACAGTCTGACAGTGCTTGGCAGGTGCTCGTGGAGAGTGATTAGCGTCAGGTTGAATAGTACAGGGCTAAGTTTACCACAGAAGAATTGATGCCTGGGCAAGTTGGAATTGGTTATGCATGTTCGAAACGGGCGGCGCAAAAACGAGGACAAAGGAAAGACTACACACCACAGAGCGCCTTCTCACAACTAACTTTATTAGACAGAACATACACTATTTGAACCTTCACCAAGTCCCACGTGCTCTTACATCATTGATAGCCGACAGGACACATAGACATGTGTTGCTGGAAAGATTAGGAACGGTTCACCAAAGATAATAAGGCCGTGGAAAAAGAAAAAATCACTGTAATTCCGTATGTACATAAGCTGTCGCATGGGCTCAAAAATGTAGCTGGTCGGTATAAGATTAAGGTTGTTTTTTCCGCCCCCAACAAAATGAATAGAATCTGTGGTATAGTTGAGAGGAAACTGGCAGAAAAAAGTTCAGGTGTGACAAAAAAACGCTGCACTGTAAGGCACACGTCACCGTTTGTGCCTTGCACAACGGGAGTTGTATACCAGCTTCTTTTTTCCTGCGGTCATGTTTACATTGGGCAAACTGGCCGTTGCCTCAATGTAAGGCTGTCCGAACACAAGCGTTCATTGGACGGCAATGCCTACTCGCACGTTGCTCGACACTGTGCACAACACGGATGCACCCCCAACTTTCATGACACCATATGTATTTTCAGGCATAACAATCAAGCTACTAGAGAAATTGTTGAGGCTCATCACATTAACAAAAAAGGTAATCTATGTGTAAGCATGCCATCAATAGCACTGCATGACGATGAAATTTGTTTCCTCAATCGGTTCATCACATAGAAAAAAAATGTG
This sequence comes from Rhipicephalus sanguineus, assembly GCF_013339695.2. Lineage (NCBI taxonomy): Eukaryota > Metazoa > Arthropoda > Arachnida > Ixodida > Ixodidae > Rhipicephalus > Rhipicephalus sanguineus. Next base: position 133,174,309 of record NC_051179.1, on the reverse strand, counting down.
TACATGTGGTCATCATTTTGTAACCGTTCCTAATCTTTCCAGCAACACATGACTATGTGTCCTGTCGGCTATCAATGATGTAAGAGCACGTGGGACTTGGTGAAGGTTCAAATAGTGTATGTTCTGTCTAATAAAGTTAGTTGTGAGAAGGCGCTCTGTGGTGTGTAGTCTTTCCTTTGTCCTCGTTTTTGCGCCGCCCGTTTCGAACATGCATAAGTTTGCCACCCCGGGGAGCACCACGGTGGCTGTAATGTAGCGAAGTGTCGCCGTCCGCGGTGCTCACGAAAAAAGAACGCTCAGAGAGATAGCTCCGTAGCCGCTGAAACACCCTACTACCCACTCCTACCTCTCCGAGAGCGGCGAGGATGGCTTCATGGGTGACATTGTCATACGCCCCTTTAACATCAAGCTATAAAGAAGCGCAGAGACGCTTACGGCCTTTTTCGTGTTGTACGTAGGTGACCAGGTCGACGACGCTGTCAATCGATGACCGACCACTGCGAAACCCTGTCATAGCGTCTGGGTCGATGTTGTGATGCTCCAAGTACCATTCTAGGCGTCCGAGTACCAACCTCTCCATTATTTTGTCCACGCAACTAGCCAGTGCAATCGGGCGGTACGATGTTAGCACCAATGGCGATTTGCCAGGCTTCAGTAATGGAACCAGGCGACTGGTCTTCCAGTTCAGGGGGAGGGTGCCCTCTGGCCAGGATTCATTTTATATCGCGAGGGGAGCAATTCTTGCACGCTCGCCTAGATGACACAGTGATCTGTAGGAAATACCATCAGGTCCGGGTGCTGATGTCCGTCCACACAAAGCCAGTGCTGCTTTAAGCTCATGGATTGAAAAAGGTAGGCCCATGCGGTGGTCACGCGACATCGGACAGCCACTTGAAGGCGCGAAGTAGTGATTTGTGAGCTGGCTGGATAAATTGGCACAGAGCTCTTCTGCCACGTCGACCTCCGATCGCTGTTGAGACAGGGCTAGAGCCTTAAATGGAGACCGCTGGACGGGGGGTGTCCGGAGTCTCTTACTGTCCTCCACAAGTGTGATAAAGGCTTGCGGGGATCTAGCGACTCGCAGAAGGCAGCCCAACGTTGTGACTCTAACTTTTCTATCCGGCGTTGCATCTTCTTCTGTAAGCGCCTAGCGCTCAATCATCGATTGCTTTCGTGCGTCGGTACGTTCGCTCAGCACGTCGCCGGAGTCCCCGAAGTCGCTCTAATTCTACATCGAACTCCGTTACTTTCGAAGAGCATGTGAGAGTGCACATCGTATCTTGCACTGTACATTTTATTGCCTCTTCTAAGTCAAGTGAGATGCTGTTGTCTTGACATTGTTCTTCCATGAGCGATTGAAATTTGGTCCAGTCCACTCTTTGGATGGTGCCGCGTACATTGAGAGGCGACAATCATCTGATCTTCACTTATGTGTGGATATGGTCACTTCCATGTGTTTCTATGCCCACGAACCACCCGGTACATCTGGCGAGGCTTCGTGAGACAAAAGCCAAGTGAAGGCAGCTGCTGTATGCAGAGCCACGTAAAAACGTGGGACGTCCGCCATTTAGCAGGCAAAGCTCATTGTCTGAAGCAAAAGATATCAGACTTCTGCCTTTCGCACTGACCTTCGGGCTCTTCCAGAACGTATGGTGAGCGTTAAAGTCCCCAACGATGACCCATGGGGCCGTAGTAGATGATAGTATATGTCGTAGTCTTTTTTGATCAAACCTACTTGATGGAGACATGTAGGCTTCTACAACAGTGACAGTAAGATCCTTTTTCTTCACTGTTAGGCATACAAATTGGTTATCGTCGTCAGGTTGTACAGGCTGAAGAACGTACGTCAGGTCGCGGCGAATAAACAACAGAACCTTACTGTTTCCACCCACAGCAGCCGACATAAATGATTCATATCCGGAGAGTCTGATTGCTTTCGATAAGTTTGGCTCACAGATGACGATGATGGGAAACACATTGGTGAACACCAACCGACGGAAATTAGCAATGCGTGATCTCAGTCCCCGGGCATTCCACTGGAAAAGTGCTGCTTTTGAAACCTCTTCCCTGAAAGACAGTGGCTGGTGAGCCATTATCTACTCAAGGACTGCCAGTACTGCACTCAGAGCGTTCAGTACTTGAAGTGCGTTTCTGGCTGACGTTGTGTGAATGTTGTTCAACAACATGCGAATGGCATTAATTAAGGGCTGCAGAAGAGCTAACACTTGCTGATCTGTATTCCGAAACTACTCTGCTATCGTAGCTTGCCGTGGTGGAGGCGACTTCTGCTGTGTTTCTTCCACAAGCCGCGTGCGCGTAAGTGTTGGCCATTCCTTGGTGGAGAGAGATCTGCCCGTTTTCTCTCTTCCAACGTCTGCGTTGGCCGCGCTGGAAACTGCAGCTGGCGGTGTTCCCAGATGAGTTGACTTACTTCTTGAAGTTGACTTTGACCATCGTGAGGACCTTCGACGACGACGTCGTCTTCGTCGGACTTTTTCAGCGGCCTCTTTGTGGGTTGAGCTGTCTCGCACCATTTGCTTAAGAATAGAAATATCTTTCTTGATGCGCGGACAGTCTTTGGAAGAAGCATTGTGAGCGCATCGGCAGTTAGAACACTTCAATATGATTGCGGTTCTGAGTGCGGTTCTGAGATTGCGGTTCTGAGAACACTTCTGAGTGCGGTTCTGCGCATCGGGGGCACACTGCGGAGTTCCTGCAAGCACCCTTCACATGGCCGATCTTCTGGCAGTTGAAACTTTGCATAGGTCTTGGAATAAATGGTCGAACCTGGTGACGGAAGTGGCCAACCTTGACGTATGAGGGGAGACAGTCACCTTTGAACGTAATTCCCACACAGCGTGTGTTACCAAGGTGGCTGACGTTCACAATGACGCTATCTTCGCTTGCTGGTTTTATGAGCACCGGAAGATCCGCTTTAGGGATCTCAGTGTCAATGTCGTAAATGACTCCTGTTGCACTGGCGCCATCGACTGGTATGATGGACTTGACTCTGATGCTACCCAGTTGCGTTACTTGCTGTACTGTGTTGAGCGCACTCGTGTTCAACACATCTATTGCCAAGATGTTTCTTCTTGTGTTTAGCAGTACATCTTTGATCTCGTTCAGCACAGTGTTCTCAAGATACAGGAGAGAGCTTGCCTGTTGAGCACACGTAGACTGTCGGTTGCGGTGAGCGGCACAAACTGGATGGAGTGAGGCCATCGCTGAGGGGCAGTTTTCACGGTGGCCGTACTAGACGCCGAAGATGCATTGATGATCCGTCGTTTAGCCTTGCGGTACAGGACGGGTTGAAAGCCGTATTCCGAGGACTCGTCGGCTGATGCGGAGTACAACTCAGTGTCCTCACTGTCGCTAGATGTGTTTCCTCGCTTCCTCGAAGCAATGCCCGCGGTCGGATCGGAACCGGACGGCGCCTCGTGAGGTTGTACATCCATCACCGCGATGTACGGGACGATAGACCCCAGAACTGCAGCGAAAAGTCCAGAAAAGCACAGAGACGAGCAAGATGTGTTATCATTAGTATGCAAGCTCCTTCACACCCCCCGGCCGCAAATCACCACAAGTAATGACCGCGCCGCTACAGAGGCGGCAGGCTTACAAGCTCCACGACATGAATCCAGGACAGGACACCGCGACGGTAACGTAGCAGTTGGCACGAGGAGCCGCTCTCGCAGCGGTGCTGTCTTGCCGACAGAGCTACATAAACCCTATCTCTCGGCTTCTGTCTAAGCTGCAGAGTATTACCAGTAGGATTTCTCCTGGTCTCAACGTTCAAATTCAACTCAACCTATGAGAAACGCCTCAGTAAAGTGCTCAACCTAATTTTTTCCAACTGGGGCTCTTCAATATGCACAGTACTCGGGCCTTCATTTTATCTCGATCGGAATGCGAACACCGGGACCAAACACACGTCTTACGCGTAAGCAGTCTCGCACCGTAACCGCTTGAGCGCCAAACGAGCCCACAATCAAGATTCGTACAGCCGTTCGCTCAAAGGCCGCTACACCGGTCACATGCATCTGTACTGCCTGAGATGTCTCGACGGCAGCCCTGCGCAGCAATACATACGATTTGCAGAAGACTACAAGCCGCGGGTGACATTGCTCCCGTCTCACTGGAAACGCTCTCAACAAAACAGTGTACTGTGGCGAAAGAGTGTGAAGTGTACGCGTGTATAGGCCTAGTGCGCTGCAGTTTTGACTGAACAAGTGGCGCCGCCCGCGGCGCGGCGCGTTTCTAGTCAGTCGCGGCTGAGAGCGGGTGCGTACGGGCGGGGCCATAGCAACTCGCAAGGACGAAGCTAATTCGCGGTCAAACAGGTGTGTAACTATGTATTGTGGCGTGTATCGCTGTCGCAACAGCTACAGAAACACTGTCGTTAAGCTGCCAAAAATAAAACCATATGGATTTATATGGAGGGCTCACGAGAACGAGCGATGACAGCGTCGGATAAGGGCGGGGCGACGTGCGAGATAAACAGACGCTCTTATATTTTTATTGCTTTCCTTGCTATTACTGCGCATATTTCCTCGTTGTGGTCATAAACTCTGCCTTCTTTTAGCCTCGATGGAGGTCTTAGGCAGCTTGTGAACCACCGAAACCGCATATGCAGTGCCCACTTCTTGCACAATGGTGAGAGAAGCTCGAAAGCCCTGCATTCTGCCTGTGTGTTCCGACACGTTTTCCTGCGTGCTATGGGAAAGGGGGCAGCGTGACCGTGCGACGAAGTGTTAAACATCTTCGTATGTAGAAGGGGACGCGGCGATGGCCAAAGCCAGGCGCATGATAGGTCTGTGCAGGATGTGTGCTCGCACTTGTTGACAAAGATATACAAGGCGGCGACGAGCTTACACCATCTTCAGCGTCCACCCTTGCATCTGCACCTTGCTCCCACAATGTGCAATTGGTTCTATAGACAGCTGGGAAAATGTGCAAAAATCATCGAAAAGTCCAAAGGGAACGAGCCAGCGTAAAAAAAAGCGAGAGGAACGAACGTTTTTTCTCTTGCTTAGCCCGAACACCAACTAACACACGCAGACTTCTTAATAGCGAGAAGTCCTGCTGAATAGCGAGAACGGATGGAAAAGTCAAAGGGCCCCGCCACGGTGGCCTAGTGGTTATGGCGCTCGACTGCTGACCCGAAGGTCGCGGGATCGAATCCCGGCCGCGGCGGCTGCATTTTCGGTGGAGGCGAAAATGTCTGAGGCCCGTGTACTTAGATTTAGGTGCACGTTAAAGAACCCCTGGTGGTCGAAATTTCCGGAGCCCTCCACTACGGCGTCTCTCATAATCATATCGTGGGTTTGGGACGTTAAACCCCAGATATTATTAAAAAAGTCAAAGGCTGCTCTTCGCGTAATGGATGAGGGAAGAAAAAGCACGAGCCGAGCGCGCCGAGCGTTGGCGATGTTGCTGGATGGACGCGCATCTTCGTCAAAATGATTTTAATTTAATGTAAATAATAGCATACCTTGAAAAAACTTTGATAACCCGAAGGCGGACGTCCTACTCGACGCTCTTCACACACTTGCAACTGACTTCGAAGGGCCCCTTTGCTGACATAGTTTGCTCGCTGATGCCGCAAACATGATTAGCGGCGTAAAGTACACCACCGTGAAGAGACTGTTTTTATTTTAAATATCGTTCTACGTATTCAGTTCCGGGGAATCCCCACAATCACGCGCGCTGCTCGTTCCGAAATGCCATTGCTCTGCTCATACAGAGCGGCGTTCGCAGCATGCCGCGACGGGATCACGCGCGCGGCCGCTACTCGTGGCGCTGACTGTCCTAGCGCCGCAGCGCCACCATACTAGCTGTCGAGGCCGATCGCCTGCATGGTGCAATGGTAAGTTCGGCTGGCAACAGGCAGCAAAGAAAGCTTTAGGCACATCGAATCACTGCTCTTATCAACCGACATCCATACAACACTCGAAATGGGCGCACTAGAGGCAGCTGTCTGTAGACCCGATCTATGTGAGACGGCCCTCCTCTTTAGGCTGGCGGACAAGCTGTCCTATCAGCGACGTCGTGCCGGACGGTGTCGGAGCGCCCGATCCAGAGCGGCAGTAAAATACAGCCTGTATTTAACTGCAGCCACCTAATGGCCTGAGCCGTAACTCGCAGAATGAAAGACGTAGAATAAGCAACGGAAAAATTCGGACGACCCGCGAGGCTTCCGTGCTCACTCGCTTCGGGTTGCGTACTACGCACGGTCTCTAGGACTCGCAGTGGTTTCTCTCTAATACGTTGCATAAGTTATATCTCATATCTACAAACCTCAGGCTTCCCCACCGATGCCACTGGACGGCTCAACTGCGGCAGCCTACGACGAAACGGATATTGATCTCTATGGCTAATCTCCAAAGAAATGACGGAAAAGAATGTTGAGGGCTCGTTTTTTTTTCTTCTCACAGCCTTAATGAAAACTAGCAGATTCCGAAGACAAGGAAGGTGTAGGCGACGTTAATTCTATTGTTTTTGAGTGTATTGTATTTGTGACATAGATGCGAAGAAATTAAAGTGGACGAAAAGACAAATTACCAACGGCAGGGACCGAACCTGCGGCCTTCGAATACCCGACTCCGAAGTCTCCGAAAGCTGGAGGTTCAGGTCCTGCCAGCGTCTTTTCGTCCACTTTACTTTACTTACTCTATGTCCCGAGCACTCCAATACACTTTAAAAAAAAGCAGAGCAAATACCGTCCCCTATGAGTTCCATGGTGTCATTTATTGCTGATTTTCATATGTCTCAAAAGGTCACCGGCACGACCTGCGCCATGAACCGCAGCCGTCGTCACCGCTGCTAACGCAGGAGCTCTTATGCTTTTTAAGCTATTCTACGACTAGAGAGTTAGGTTGGCGAGGGCATATTTCTCGAAAAACGCGGCGCCTGCAAGCGTACTGAAATACCTGTGTACACAAAGTGGCCCCGTAATTTGCGCCGGTCACATGAGCATTTTTATGCGCTGTTTCCCAACAACTGATACTCGTACTATCGTGCGCCTGTCGGCGGTCCGCCCTTTCTTACAACGAAATCTGATCTTCTATGGAGGTAAACAGTCATTTCACGTTGCCACAATTCATATTTGCATTTAATTCTTCACGGATGCATGTCCATGTTGCCTATTGCACCAGAAGTAAAGCGTTCCTAAGCACGTGGGTGAAAGTCTTATTACCGTCATGTAGGAAGGAAAAGCTAGGAGGTACCATATTGCAATGCAAAATAAAGAAACAAAGGAAGAAAGGAAAGTAGTAAGTATGTCACGCACACGCCAAACTTCGTTTGCGCCTCTTTTCCCGATGGAGCAAGGTCTCCTGAATATAAAGCACCGAACTAAAAGTTGGGCATTGTCTGTCAAAACTTCGTGGTTTTAGATGAAACTTGAGTGTGCCGTGCTAAATAATTTCCAGTAATTGATTGCACAATTTCATGCTTCAATCTCCTATCCCGCCGTAAAAGTGGAAGTTTCAGCATTGCGAATTCATTATGCCACTGAACTTGTATTTTTTGGCTAATATGGTGTGCAGCAATTAAAACCAGTAGTTTGAAACTGTACATGTTTCCTTCCGAATAAAATGGAAGCGACCATTACCGAGGCCTCGGAGTATTCCAGCCGACATACGTGTTGCAATTGACAATGTGGTTGTAGACGTGACAGCTGCATCACCTACACTGTAAAAAAATGGCCCTACTTCACGACAAAATTTGATGGTATATTGTGACCGAACACTTTTTCGTAACTAAAGAACGCCCATTTCCGTTGACGGCCAGTGCGTTTTGTAGAAACCGTTTAACAAGATATAGGTGCCGTCGTACTTAGAAAACTGAAGATTTCTTAAACCATGCTTGTACTAACCGAGTGAACCGTTAAAATACGGGTGTGCCAATAGCACAACAGAAGGCCCCGTCTTCTGTATCTGTACTCTACGAGCCCTCCGTAACAATACAAGGTGTGCCAATACTTCAACAGAAGACCCCGTCTTGTGTATCTACACCCTACGGGCCAGCTGTTAATAGTGTTTTACAATAATGAGAAAATGTAAGACCCTTTACATTGAATCTGTGCTGTGAAAGAATGCTGTGCACATTGCCTCCTCAAACGACGTTCCTTTGGGGAGCAGCAGTTGCTGCTCACTAACAACAGAGCAATTGATCTTGAAGACACCTCCTGGAATGATGGATCGTAAATATGTCATAAGCAACAAAAAATTTTATTTTATTAAATTGTACAGTAGCACACATCTTAAACTATGAAGTATGTGACTTCATACTTCATAAAATGGTGCAAGAAGGTGCACTATTCCCACAAGCAGTGATGAACCTTGAAAAACAAGCTGTCTGCAAGGTGGAGCGCCAATATGTCCTTCCACACCAGGCATGGGGTAAACAGGGCTTGTTCCTGCAATTGAATAAAAAAGCAACGCTATTTAGCATAACATATCCTTTAATGTCAATAGCGCTGAACCAAACAAAGAAATATTTAAAACAACAAAAATCAAGGTGTGTACAAGGTTCCAAGGAGAAACTTCAAGGATATTCAGTGGCCTGTCACATACTTTTCAAGAACTTGAAAGTCGCATACAAACCAGGATATTTTTTTACTATAACAATGTTTCAAATTATGCCTAAATTTATCGCACTTATACAGTTGAAACTCAATTTAACGAAGCCATCACCACGCTCAAACTACTTTGTTGAATGAGGAAGTTTGTAAATTCAAGAAAGAATTCTTTCAGTCCTTCGAAACCTAAAAATGTAACCCAGAGACACCCAAAATCTACCATGGCATTGATTTTACCACAAACCCACGCATGCATGTGTGAAAAGTCTATTCAGGTGTACCGAACGTTGAGCCTCACACATGTGGTCCAGGCTATGCAGGCCAAGTAGACAGTCACGTGAAATATGACATGCAGCCAAAATACAGACGGGGAGAAGGAATGCAGTGATGATGTGAGCAAAACAAGCAAGAAAGTTGCGGCGAGGAGACGATCGGTGTCATCTATCACATAAATCATGATATAACAAAAGCACACAGCAGGGTTCCTGTGGGTGCATTGTCACGTACAATAAACCACCACCACCTTGTTGCAATATCTGGTACGAAACAGCGCAACTGTTGAGGCCACTGTTTCGTGCAAGTGGGTGGCATGTAACCTTGTCAAAATAAAGCCAGGCTCGTGACTATGGGTGACAGATGTTTTAATGCAATAGCGCTAGTGCCTGCACTTCTAGAAAAAAATGCAATCTGTGTAAAAAAATAGAAAGCATTAGCACTTTTTTCGACTAACTTATTTCAGGAAAACTTTGTTAATCGGTTTTGGTTCCAAGTTTGAGTAATTTGGGTTGACAACAACGTTGAACCTTGCGGAATGCAAATTTTTTGCTTAGATTTGGAACTATGTAAAATCAGGTTTTCTTAAAGAGTTTTAACTGCATTATTATTGGCGGCGAGATCGAGCGGAGCCGGCACCTAGCAGCGAGCATACGAAACCCCGCGGTGTGGATGGCTCCTTGCGTCGTCTGCTAGCCACACCATGTTCGCATGTGTGCGTACGTCATGCGCGTCCTCAGATTACAGCTTATTCCGTTGTGCTAGCACAGTATCAAATGCTTGTACGTATGCCTACACGATATACATAAGCATTTCGCCTTACGAGACTTGTATGCGCTCTAATAAGGGAGTACACGCCCGTGTCGGTATGGCGCTAGGTCTAACCTTTGTACCGTCCATTCGCCAAAATAATTTCAATGTGGGTACCGCTTTCTCGTTCGAGCACGTCACATAGTTCATTCGGCGTCATCCTAAACAAAAAGTACTAAATGTCGAGGTGTGAATGCAGAGAATTTTAGCTACACGATCTCGTGATCTGTCGGCGATTTGGAAATCTTTGTGATACCGCGAAGCATGGACTAGCGTCTGCAGAGGATGGTAAGCGATAAAAAAGACCTGAAGCCACGCATTTCTACAGCAATACGCGTATTCATACAAAGCGAAAAGCAGAGTGCACAAAGTTCTACTTCATCTAATTATGCAGAAATACAGTTTCTCTTTCTTTGTAGCCGCTAGAGCAAGAAGTAAATACTTCAATGGCTCAGTCGTGCAACACAGTTTATATTGTGGTATAGGCAAAACACAATTTAAACACGTGCAAATAAACGAAGAAAATACATCGACCACGGGGCAAAACAGGAACGTGGCTGAAGGCCAGTACCCCATTGATTGGCAGATTGCACTTCTCTCACAATTAATAGGTACGTTAGGACGGTTGCATGCATTGATGTGGCAATGAAGGGCACATACATCACCATTAAGCTGCAGTCAACGCGCTTTACTAGCCAACAATCGACTCAAACCGCATACGGCGAAGCGCCGCTGCGTACATTTGTATACGCGCCGCCGACCGCCTATCCACACAAATGCGGCGACGGTACTGCCACCTATAGCCCGATCTCGCGGCGAATACAGCAAAAAAGTCTAGCCTTGACGCCATCTAAAGTAGTTCCCAACACACATCAAATGTTCCGGACAGGTGCCGAGGCTTCTCTAGAATTAGCAAGGCTTGACATCATTACGGTGTACTAACCACATGCACCGCTTGCTTGTCAGGGAAAAAAAAGCAGCATAAACGCAGGAGACAAGAATGAAGTCGTAAGGAGATAAGTAGAGAGAGAGACAGAAAGAAAGCGAGACAAGATGAACTAAAAAGGTGAGGAGTGAAATGAACGATAAGTCAAGGCATGTGAACAAATAGAATATATATGCAAACTCGCACGATGTATTGTTGCTGAAATGCAAAGTTTGCGGCATCAATGCCAATGTACAGCAAAAAGTATGTCGCACTGTGGACTTTATACTGCACTGGCCCCGAAATTCAAGGGTTTTCGCGGACATGATACAACTCCAGGACCTTCAAGAGCTTTGAAAATGTACTTTTCAAATTCAAGTGTTTTCAAGGACCTGTACGAACCCTTTGACAAAAGTCCAGTCTGTTCAGATAAGGTTGGCTGGGCATGTCTGGTAACCACGTTTTATTTGAATGAGAAAATTCTATTTGATCCACCAACTGTCGGGGACAACTAAATCTGTTTTGCAACAAAAACGCGTTAAATATAGAAGTGCTCAGTGAGCCAGAATCACGCAGCATGGGGACCAGCAGAGTTAAAAAAAAACAGGCATCAAAAGTTATCATTTTACTGAAAGAATATTTAAGATTGGTTCATTACTGATTATGGACACTAATTGAACTCGGAGGTCGTGGTGTGCGGTGAGGTCAGATGCTAATTTCTAAAACAAACAAATGAAAATTGAAGCTTGTTGACAAAGCACCGTACAATCAGTTCGAAGTTGTGTCGTACGATAAGGTATAGCACAATTTAAAACGGTACAACAGAACTTGTCGTTAAGCTAGTTGGTTCATTACCTGAGACAAATAGGTATGGCGCAAAAAGGGCGGGGACGAAGTGAAGACACACGAAGTGAAGACACACGAAGTGAAACTCGGGCGCAGACTTCCAACTGTTCACTACAAGAAACCACACTGGTTCATACATGGTGCCGAACAAGGCAACCTCATTACAGATACAGTAACATGGATGAACTAACAAATCACAATGAGCCAGTGATCCAACAGTTTCAAAACACATGACCGGAAAATGCAATGACGTGAGCTGTAAAATCATGCCAGCACTCTAGAACACGTGTCCATTACAAGAGCAATCAGAGTAGTAGGCAAATGAGGCAGCGCACAACCCAAAACACACGTTTACAAGCTATGTTTCAAGAATATGGCTTTTTTGTCCCATGAATCTTGTGATCGTGCGCTAACGCACTCCTGCCTTTTTATTAGGAACGCCTCAATTGTCTCCCTTTCAGTGCGGCTGCTTCCTCTTCTTAGAAACGTGGTTTGGCTGATATATGGCACATAACCACAGTGCTCGCAGTGGCGTGCCAAATGTACGCCCATGTTGTTGCTGACCGCCAAGCAATGCTCTCTCGCACGATCGTTGAAACACCGGCCCGTTGTTTGATGTATACCCTACCGCACCTTAGGGGAATGTTGTACATCACATTGCTGACACATTCAGTGTGTCGCATAGCGCGCTTCTTGGAGCATGCAGCTAGCTGCTAATTTCACATAAAAGGGCAAATCTTGGCCAGTTTGCATGGAGCGGAGAACACAATGCACGCACGGTAGATGGCTGCGGTCTTCTTTATACTGGGTGTTCAAAATAAAGCTTTATTGTTTTCTCAAAATTAAACACTGGGAGGCACGTGAAAACCACCTTTGCAGATAAGTTATGTATCCAGGGGGACACAGTGAGACAAGGATTATCGCTGTCAGCCACCCAATTAACTAAAATTGATTAAAAAACTTTTTAATGAGTGCAGCAAGCGGGCATGTTTATGTTGAAAAGTTGGAGGCAGTCGCGTTTCTACACAGTTCCACTTGGAAGAATTCTTCTAGCATGTCTGGGTGCCGAGATATCCCGCTGCGAAGTTCAATTGCAGTGTGCATGATTACACATGCGAGACGGTGAGGATCGGCGCAATGTCCCGCCCTGATGTGACGAGCAGTCATTTCATGCTATCGCCAGCCCGTAGCAAAAGGGTAACAGTTATCATCTTTGCCTATGCCTTCGACTCGTCAGATTAAACGCCGCTCGTAATTTCAGCGGCACATCGAGGAGGAGCTTTGCGCCAGTGCTCACTGTCTTGCATGCGTGATCATGCAAACCGCAATGAAACTTTGCAGCAGGATATCTCGGGGCACAGACATGCTAGAAGAATTCTTTCAAGTGGAACAGCGTAGAAACGCGACTGCCTCCAACTTTGCAATACAAACACGTACGCCCGCCTTCCACACTCATTAGAAAGTTCATAATTCACTCTTAGCGCTAGTTCACACAGCCGTCAAACGCTCCGTCACGTCAACGTCACGGCGCCTATTTCCGTCAGGGGAGAGGGTTTCCGAGACGTTTTCTCCGGAAAAAACGGTTGACGGCGTCGTAGAGCAGTGCTCTACGTTTCCGTCGCCGGCACGGGGCGGAGCCCCCGCCCCTAGAAAACGGACCAATCAGAAGTTTACGTTTGGAGTTCCGAGTTCTGAGAAGAGCCACGCGTCTAGCATACGGCCCCCGGGTCCGTGGCCTTGAAACACTGAACGCGCGCCTGACTGAATGGGCCATAAAACGGCGGGACAAGTGGTTGCTTTTGTGTGTGTGTGTGTGTGTGTGTGTGTGTGTGTGTGTGTGTGTGTGTGTGTGTGTGTGTGTGTGTGTGTGTGTTTGTGGTGCGAGGAGGAGCGCCCACCGGAGTCGGGAGAGCGCCAGCGAAGCAGTTGAGCTGCGTGGACAATTCCTATTTTGGTGCATCAGTCGGTCAACACTGCACAAAAACGTGCTGCTGTCGACGCTGCAACCGCCGTCGTCTGTACGTACACTGCTAGTCGCGTCTGCTGTACGTTTTTTTGACGTGACGGTGACGCGACGTGTGGTTTGACGCCTGTGTGAACGAGCACTTAGTTATTTGGGTGGCTGACAGCGATAATTATTGTCTCACTTTGTGTTCCCCTGGATACAGAACTTATCTGCAAAAGTGCTTTTCACGTACCCCCCAGTGTTGAATTTTAAGAAAACCATAAAGCTTAATTTTGAATGAACATAAGGTATCACGTGCATACTCATTTTTTCTTTTGGCCCCTGCATTTTATTACCACGTTCCAGCTATTGCAAGAGGCTTTCACACACACCTGTAATAACTGAGGAAGGAAATCGAGCGTCTTTCAGTCTGCTAATCTGATTATTAGATCCTGTAAAAAGATGGTCCTCACATGGCTTCATTTAGGCTGAATTGAGGCATGTGATAGCTGTTCCTGTCTTAATTAGCTTAGAATGTGCACTGTCACAACGGCAAAAGCTGCGGTAGGGTATACACCCCCCCAAGCTTCGGTAGGGTATATAAATGGACAAACAGACCGGTGTATCAATGATCGTGCAAGAAAGCACCGTTTGGAGGTCAGCAGCAACATGAGCGGGCACTTGGCAGGCCACTGCAAGCGCTATGGTTGAGCGCCACACTTCAGTCAAACCATATTTCTTAGGAGAGCAAGTAGCCGCACTGAAAGGAAGACAATAAAACGTTCCTAATAAAAATGCAGGCAGTCAGTGCATTAGCGCACCATTACTAAACTTAAGGGACAAAGAAGTGATGTTCTTGAAACATACCTTGTAGACGTGTTGAGTTTAGGTTGTGCCCTGCCTCTTTTGCCTATCGCTCAAATTGACCCTGTAATGGGCACGTGTTCTAAGTGGGGGCATAATTTTACAGCTCAGGTCAACGCAGTTTCTGGTGCATGTCTTTCGAATCTGTTAGATCACCGGCTGATGATTTGTTATTTCATCCAGGTTACTATAGACCCTTTTCATAAATACGCCACCTGACGGTGGGCTTTTCGTCAGTTTCGCTTCGCAAAGGAGCGTGGGATAGCCAGCGCCATCATGAGGGCATGGAAAGCGAGCCGTCAAACGCGCGAGTGCTGTGATGTTTGTGTTGGCGGCTAGTTCTTTGTGTCATCCGCTGAAATCTCACCGTTTGCGCGCTTGAACGAGCTTTTAGTACTCTCCGTTGCTCTTTCTGAGTTGCTTCCGCTGCACAATGAGCAACATTTTGTACCCTTCAACGGGTTGGGCGAGCAGTTTGGCTCGACTGCCGCGGTTGCAGGACCGTGACCACAGCCAACTCGCGTGCGCGCCCGGAACGGGAAAAAAGGCTCGCCGAAGCTACAAACTTCTCACCGAGAGCTATGTCATCACATCGACTCTACGTGCGTGCTACGAGCAAGAAAAGTAAGTAGCTACACTTTGCATGATCGCTCACAATTCGCTACCGGCGGTGTCTGCGCTCGCTCCGTTTACGTATGCATTTTTTCCGTGTGAATTTTCATAAATAATTGTACATCCTACACTGCTCCTTATGCCAACATAAAGAGTATTGAAAGATAACGAAGGGTGTAAGTGGGGACGAAGCCGCTTGGATGCACTAGAACCAAAAGCGAAGGTCGCTTCATGTAGCGCTGCGCGAAACGAACAACAAGTTGTCGTGTGACAACTTTCGATCGCGATAGAAGCCAATCTATTCCCGAATTCTCTGCTTTTTTTTTTTACCTCCTGCAGCTAGCTCTGAAAAAGCCATTGCAACCTACATTATTTTTGCGGATCAGGCGTGGTTGCGATTCTTCGTGGACCATACGACACCCGCAGAAGTGAAACGGGGAAAAAATCGTGCATGCTTGCCACAAATGAGAAGCTACTAGAGATACCGTTGTGAAGACGGGATTAGTTTGGACCCCGGGGTTGCCTTACATAGGCGTATGCCTATGGTGCCTTAAACTTAAATCTATGCTCTCAAATGAAATGTTTTTGCCTCCGTAGAAATTTGTTGGTGTTCGATCACGCTGCTGCCCAGCCATCACAAGAATGATTTACCCAGTGATCCCCTCTGCGAGGTTGTCTGAACATGCATGCATACATTAGGGGGTGCCCTACGTTATGTCATTTTAAAGGTTTGATGTGAGTTTCCGTTTACTTTTCTCTGTGTAGGAACGCCAGGTACTTCATAAAAGCACGGTGCTACCGCAGCAAAAAGAAGACACAGACACCTTATCTTGTTTGTGCCACCATCAGTGGCGATGGTAGTGTGCTTGACGGGAAATGTGAGTGCCCTGCTGGAAACCATTTTTGCAGCCATGTTCAGGCAGTGCTGGACACACTTCGACTGCTGCAAGAGAAAGGATTTGGTGAGGTTCCAGCTCACTTGTCGTGCACGGATTTACCACAGTACTGGAGGCGGCCACGGGGTGACACTATAAAAGGAAGCAGCCTTCAGAATGTCGACTGGCGAAGAGTGGGTGAGGGTGGCCGTGACTTGCCGTTGCCATGTCGCATTGACCTCAGTGCAATCAAGGAGAGGAACGTAGAAGACTGGAGAAAGGACCTTGCCCAGTTTGCTCAAGCCCTTTCAGATGCAAACGCAGACAGTGCCCTAGTAACCGTACTAGCTGCTGCAGACCGTGCCCCAGTGTGCAGCTCCAGATGTGGCACCGTATTTTGTGGCTCACCACTTGCGTACCAGCAGCCACTCGTGCCTCATGGCTTCACTGTCCTCCTCTGCAGCTATCTCGGGGAGAAGCTCAACAAGCACGACAAGAGTGCTACACCGTGCCTGCCAAAACCCATGGTGCCATTCACTGGAAGCAGCCAGTGGGCTATACCAGGTGGCATCAGTGGTGGTGAAAGACGCATCTTGGAGGTATGTCACCACTTTTAACTGTGCAAGCTCGACAAGAAACTGCAGATTCTACCAGAGCATTTGTGGGCTCTGTTAATGTAATCTTTAGTACACTGCCAGCCTTGGTGCACACTTTATTCTCTTGGTAGGTATGCAAATCTCAAAGGCACTGACAGCACCTGTTTTCTGTAGCACAAAGGAAAGCTTATGGTCAGAGTGGCTAATCACAGAATGGTAACGTCAAAAACGCCGTGAAACATTTATAGTGAAAATTTTTCGATCTGCAGCAACTATGAAGTCGTATACACACAAAACATGCTGCAAACAGTGGGAGGTGAGAGCAGTTCATGCTCATGCACGGCGGTCTGCCGCACATATATGCACTACGGCTCGACATGTTCCACTAATTACCATCAAATCGTGAAAAGAATACTTGAATCTGTCACTTAATCGCACGTTCTGGCCAGCTGTCAGTGCGCCTTACTGCATACCATATATGAAATAGGGAAAGTCGACAGCCTTCAAGCCTTGTAAAAATATATATGAACGAGAATGGCTGTGTGGACCAGGTGGGTGAAAACAAAGGAAATTGGGGATGATTAGATGAGAATATTGTGTAATAAACGTGAAGCTTAGGCTTAAGAAAGCAGTGTAAGTGTCTGAGTGCGTTGGTTAAGTGGAAGTGGAATGAGTAGCACCAAAATATTCACTAGCATAATTTCGCTGCCTGGTGTTTGTTGTGCTCCCTTATAAGCAATTTACTTTCTCTGTGACAACCTTGAGTCTTTTCATGATTTCCTCACATGTTGATGTCTCCTTCCTTTGTGATTCAGAATGCCCTTTGAGTTGCCTTATTGTGTAAGAAGTTTGTGAATGCACTGTTTCAGAAAATTGTGCTCAGTCCTCTGCAAGCACAGTGCTTAGAGAAGAACTCCCAGCAGCAGCGAGCCAGCCAAACATGGTGTCAAGAGCGAAAACACCGGCTGACATCGTCAAACTTTGGCACTGTGCTTATGCGCAGCCATTGGAGCAGTAAAGGGCTTGGCCACCTGACATCAGCAAAAGACCTATCTAGGGTTCCTGCTGTCCGGTGAGTCATTCTTTAAAATAAAATGCTTGCGATGGCTGATCAGTCATGTGAATCACAATAGTGCTAGAAGTTTTGCTGAAGGAAAAGAGTCAAGTGACCCATCAATTCAACATTTTCAATCGTGTGTGCTCCTGCACAACTGATCCACCATTTCAGTTCCCCTGCACTTCCTGCCCGAGAAGCTCATATGGTAGACCGGTCACTCCCAAAAAATATGTCCGGGGTGACCCAAACGGAGAAAGATTTTTTTCAACTGTGAAGCTTTCAGTGGAACCTTTATATGTTTATTTTATAGATTTGTGCTACTCTCTAATGGATAACAGTTTTTTTTTCCTTCTGAATAACCAATGTTCATAAAATAAGAAATTGTACTATAATTTATAAATGCAGCATCTTTTCTTTCCTTAAGTGACCCAAGGGTGAAACCAGTTTGCTGCTTTGTTTTGAGAAAAGTTTCATACCAGCAAAGCCACTTAGACAACTAGTGAAGACCCTGCAAATTGTGGTGCTTCTGTTTGAAAACAGCAAAGCCAACTGTCCTGGCCACAGCGGCGGCATTTTTGATGGAGGTAAAAATGGTTGAGGCCAGTGTGCTTAGGTTTAGGGGCACATTAAAAAAACCCAGGTGGTCGAAACTTTTGGAGCTCTCCACTACAGTGTCTGTCGTAATCACATCATGGTTTTGAGACATTAAACCCTAACAATTCTTATTATGTTATGGAAAGGTTGGTGTATAATGACACCAACGTGCAGTTGGTGTCGTTAAGTGCAGCTTAATGCAAGTGTAAGGCAAACTAAGCAAATGCAGTACAATGCACTTTTTATGTAGAAAGAACTCCAAGATAAGCATGGTTCAAAATCTCTGCAATTTCGTCCAACACAATGTATGTTCTGCACTATGCTTTGCACCTCATCAAGCCATACTTTCTGCTGTGGCACTTTGACCATTTATATCGTCCAGCCGCCTACGTCTGGGCGCTCTCGTGGTAATGTCTGTAACTTGGTATGAACAGAAATTTAACATAAAAGGACATCAGTATCTGATGAACACGATTAAGAGGTCATGATACGAATAAAGTGACATGCTTGTCACGTACATTATGATACCCTTTCCCTCAGTTGTGTGGCACACACCACCTACCATGGCTCATGGAATTGTGGGTATGCACCACACGTGATTCAGTCTATATGAACACAGGAATGGTGAGAAATGACATTGTAAATCTTTACGAGATACTTGCATTAGGGAGCCAGTGTCATATAAAATCAGGTGCAAGCAACGGTGGTGTTGTCGGTGATCGAAAAATTTTTGAAAACAAAAATCACAGGTAGAGCCAGAGTCAACCTAGCCATTTTGCATGGCAGTCAAGCATAATATCAGAAATAGTAGACCCTAATTTGGCATCATGTCTGGGCAACATAATTACAGCATTATAATAAACATTACCTCGTTTTTATTCGTTTATGGACGTGCGAATGGTGGTATTCGAGGCTGAATTGAATCACTTTTTAAGTACTTTTTTCTAATGTATAGCCGTGGTCTGAATATGCTGCAATGTTACCATCATAGTGCTCTCATCAGTACGATTTTCACAGTATGTTGCACGTAAGCATAAGTAGAGCATTTTGAACCAACTTACAGTACTTTCATATGCACAAAATTCTTGAGGGTGTGTGACCGTAATACAGCTTATCATGTATAACTCCCTGAACTATGCAACATGCTCACTACATAAACTGTCATGTATTATGATGAAAATTATATCAGAAAAAATAATTTTCATACTTGTGTGCCACTTGCATGTTAAACCGTGTACAGTTACCTTTTAGAATTACTAGAAAATATCAGTTACTGACCATTCGATTCTCAAGCTGCATCATTTAGGACACTATTAAGTTTGCTCTTCAGTAATTTCGAATAATGCAAAACTGCTATGAATGTATTTATTGCATTTTTTCTTAATTATGCTTCTGGTATTCCTTTGTCTTCAAAATGCAGGTACGGCATTGCCAACGAGGCAAGAGCTCTCCAGCGTTATCAGGATGTTCTCAGGCACACAGGACGGGACGTGGAGCTTCAAAGCGTAGGGCTGTTTGTCAACCCAGAACAGCCATGGCTTGGGGCTTCCCCAGATGCCATTGTGCATGACCCTGTGGAAGACCCACCGTGGGGTTGTGTTGAAGTGAAGTGTCCTTATAGCATGAAAGATGCAGACCAAGAGAAGCTTCTTTCATGCCAAGACATTTGCGTGTCTTTTGACAGCTTGAACCACCCCGCACTGAAGCAGTCGCACCCATACTTCGCTCAAGTGATGGGCCAGATGGCCATCACAAAACTACAGTGGGCAGACTTTGTTATGTACGGTGAAAACTACATTTGTGTGCAAAGGGTCCGGTTTGACGAGAAAGTGTGGCATGAAATGAAAGCCAAGCTGGATAGTTTTTATTTTGACACACTTTTGCCATACTTTGTGAGAAACGTGGGTTGAGTGCAGCGAGTTTTTTTGAAAAGGCCCCTGACAGGGAAATTTTTGGTTGTGACTTTTCTGTAATTTGTAGCATTTTGTCTGGTAATGCCGACATTAAATCGTAAATGCTCTAACATATCGTATAATTAATGCTAGCGTTGCTATATGTGACCAATTTAGCGCCACTTTGAAATGCCCGCCTAAAATTGTTAGAAACTAGTACCCCGCAGCAGGGGAGCACTAAGAGCACGTGCGTTTAAGCTTTGGTGATGTTGAGGGCGCAGTTTTCACATTGGGGCCCCGTGCGCAGTATAGAATGAAGCGAAATAGGTGTTTCAGTAGAAGTTAACCCTGTTCGATTAAAAAAAAAGAATGATTCCTGGTGTAAGCAACTACAACCACCTAGAGAGCAGCGCGACAACAGTGAGAGAGGGGCGAAGAAAATAGCCCTCGTTAGGTGCCAGTCGTGGTATTGTGTGCTCCCCGCATATCTTCTACGACGTCTACAACACTCGCTTTTCTTGTGTAACGTCACAAGGGGCCCCTGTCAGTCATACTAATGGCGATGTCACGAGGTGCTGAAAACAGAGATGAACAGTCACACTTACTTTGAAACCAAATTAAAAATCACCGCATCTCCACGAAGTGAATCATGACGAGTGGGTGAAGCTCTGGATATCATATGGGTAGGGCTCCGTGTTTTCGGTGTTTATATTTCTTGAAAATTGGCGAATGTTTATCGGAGTTTAAAATTTTGGCGGAAATTCGGCGTTTATCGGAGTTTATTTCTCGTATATCCCCAATTCTCTGAAATTCGGAGTTTTTCATTGTTCTCAAAACCACAAAAATTTTAGGTCAATTCATATCTGAATAATAAAACATCAAAACACACGAAGCACATTTTATTTTTTTCTAGAAGGTTCGAATGCACAAAAACATATTGTGACGTAGCAGTTGACACGCCTTTTAATGGGCCTTTGCGACTCAGCGAACCGATCACATCCTAGGCACAGAACAATCCCAAGATGTGTCCCCACAAGCGAAGATGATAAAGAACACCATGTGATGATGATAATGTACAGATGATAAAGAAGTGCCTGATAAATGCCCACACTATGTCGCCGGGGCGGAAGAACACAGCGCTGTGAGATGCGTCATGGGGATTCTTACGATGCTGTTGTCTTGCTTCAGTGTTCACTCGGGCGAGCTGGCGACAGTGGAGGATGCGGGACACACATTGTTCAGTGGAGGATGCAGATGGAGTGACAGGGGCGGTCAAGAAAGAGACGTCAAGGAGGGAAGATGGCGATCAGCCATAATATGCACATGTTACATATTTCATAGCACTGATAGTTCGCAAAAACACTCGGGAGCTGGCTCATGTCGTCGGTTTCAAGAAGCACTAATTTAAAAATAGACGCATAGGTTTGGAACGTGCAGGGCAGCTCATGGTGCACATGGAGGCTTTAAAGCTTTTGGTTCCATAATAAGATGAGGCCAATGATATTGAATAAAGAATTTAGCACATATGTTGATAACCTTGCAATAAACATGTTTGCACAAGCCACCTGACTGGTTTATTCATACTCTTTTAGAATTGTAGTCTGCAGGTTGCTCAGCAGAGCGCACACCACCCAGATTTGGCTTGCAATTGGAGCGAGAGAGAGGGGAATAACCCGATCAAAAATGTGAAATGTTTTGATTCTTTGTATTCTTCGCTCTACATGAATGCGCAGGGACGCAATGTCAGCAGTTTCTTCTACTTCTGCTGCACTGAACTGCCCTTTGGTCAAAAAGGGTGGTAAATTTAGCCCAACGCCAATGTTATCCAACAAGTCCTTAATCTTGAAGCCTTTGTCTGCCATGATTGTGTCCCCTTGGTCAAAAGCTTGTTTCAAGAGGCCACTTCTGATTACGAGCTCCCTGTCAGAGATGCAGCCCGTAAATAGGTCTGACACAAAGCTGATGAGCCCATTTGGTTGAATTCCAATGAGTCCTTTGAATGTGTTTGCAGATTTGTAGTTAGAGTATGTCCCTGATTGAATAACAAGGGAACTTGATGCTTCACATCGCACTTCTGTGGCATCAATGATGACGCGTGTTGCAGGATACTTCTGCCTAAATGCTTCAGGCATTGTCGAGTCCACAATATCCCGTGTGGACCACCATGACATATCAGTCAGTGTCTCGTAGAGCTTGCGCACCCATGCAGAAAATATCCTAGATACCGTGCTAAGAGAGATATCAAAAATGTGCGACAAATGCAAGTGGAAACATCCAACTCGCAGCTTGATAAGTGTCAAGAAGATCTGATTTTCTTGGGAAAGCTTGCAGCGACGGCCCCTTGTTTCCTCTTTACCTGGACATGAACTTGCACCTCTGCTCCTTGAATTCACTACGTTTACTAACGCTTTGAAGTGGCCGTAGTTTGGAAGCCCAGTATAAAATTGAATGCTGCTGTCATCGTTCTGAAATTTATCAATGCCAAAAATCCACCTTGCTTCATTTGCTTTTGAGAGCTTGCTTGACAACTCGTGCATTTCTTTATCATGATCCTTCTTTTGATCTTCGCACTTCCGTGTTAGAGAAACTACTGCTTCTTTTGCACGTGCAAGGCTCATTCTTTCTTGCATGAGCGTGTCATGGCAGCGCTGATATTCTGTGCATTGCTTTTGCAATTGAATGCATTCTTCACTCTTTCCATTCAGCTTGCTGCTTGTCTGTGCAAGTTGTTCTTGTAGTCTCACTAGCACTTCTTCTTTTTCTTTGAGTTGCTGTTGAGTCGCGAGGAGCTCTTGCTGACAAGAGCAGCAACTGGCCTCCTGAAATGTGTTAGTAGCATCAGTGTGCGACTTGTTTGTTGGAGAACATACGCTTTCGAGCATGTCTTCACTTGTTTGAGGTTCACTGGTGTCGCACGCAGTTCCTGTGACGCAGTCTTCATTCCTAGGTTTCAGATACCTTGCTGGAGGAGGTCGAGATACAACTTGTTTTTTGAAAGGAAAAACAGAGGGCACAGTATTGTCTCGCAGCAGTCGTCTCCCACTTGCCACAGCCGGCAAGAAGTCGGCTTCAGTGAAGTGCTTAGAGCAGACTTTTGTTGTTTTTACTATGTTGAAATGTTTTCCTGGGTCCCGACGAATCGCATGAATCCACTGTTTGCGCAGCCTCTCGTTGACAGGAAACCTATGGAACGTGACCTGTGATTTAAAAAAAAAAGTGGTCAATTTCATGTGAAGAAACAAGCCTGAATATCGTAAATTCTTGGGATCACAATTAATGCCATTGAGTTACAGCAAGTCAAAAACATGCAGCTTCCACAAATTGAATATACAAAATTACGCTGAAGCTTAGTCATGCAACAAAATAGACGTTTTTGCTAGTTTGTGTGTAAGCGCACAAACAACGCGGACGAAGGAAAGGAAGGACGTCACTGTCGCGGAACTATGCTACCGCAACCAGTGAAAATCCTGTCTGCCGCAAGCCACACCACGCAACTATTTTCCGGACGCCACGCGTTGGATATATTTGTATGTACTGAAAAATGTTGACACGTGGCTTACGATATGCGAGTACTGTCGCTACTAAATGAACGGTACGCAACTTCATATTTATTTTTCTGGCTGGCCTTACGAACCCTCGCAGTATTTCTGCACAAACAATCTATCGCAATTCACCGCATGCAGGCACTCGGGAGAAGACTATTTATTCGTAAAAGCAAGGCTAGACATGGCGCTGCGAAATAAGCACGGCCGTTTCTGTAGCGCATTCACAAAACGGCGCCCTTCCGCACGTCCGTTTGACATCGCGTACGGAGAGAGAGCACGTGCGTTTGTTGTTCAAGTTTTATCGCTTACCTTATCGCTGTTCTCGTCGCGATATCCTCGATGGTGGCACATGGGAACGCAGCACGTCTGCACCATTGCAGCACGCCGTCTCTACGAAAAACGTTGTTGACAGTTCACGATTCGGCGGTGCTGAAATGTCATGCACTGGCACGTTGCCGAAGCCTGCGTCGTCTGCAGCGGTGCCCTCACAATGGCGGCAGACTGTAGTTTGCGTGCGCGGCGCTAGGGGCGCCCTTTTTCGAAAAGGGTCTATATCTGCAATGAGGTTACCGTGTTCAGCAGCATGCAAAAATCAGCATGGTTTCTGTTAATAAAGAGTTGGAAGTTGGCGCTCGAGTTTGTCAGTTCCTGTCTTCACCTTGTCCCTGTCCTTTCTGCGCCATGTCTATTTTGTCAAAACAGCAGAGGTCAGTGTGGTACACTGTTTTCTCAAGCCATCTTAAAAATCTTGAGTATGCATGCACCAATCACGGAGGCAAAATCTGAGTGCCTGTAAAGACACACACTGGAGCTTTGTTTTCTGAAGAGTGGGCATCATTACCAAATCACTCCATCACGCGGCATGTAATATATCAGGTGTAGAGGCAGACGCATTGATTATAGGACCTGTGTACATGAGCTCATTAGGAATGAGATGTCCACTCATATGCCTACAAAGTGTGAGGGATGCTCATGTTGGCTGTCGGTTAGTTCCATTAGCTGGTCAGAAAAAATCACTAGCTTCAACTTTTCCAGCCCTGTTCCACTGAACCTGAAGCGGATAAGTGTTGTGCTGAGAAAAGGAACTTAAAATATTGCCGCATGCTGCTTCCAATAAGATTTCTAACAAGAGAACCAGGAAGCCGCTGTGTAAGCCTCTACAATGTCTCGTGCCTGCTCATTCTTCTCGTGGTAGCACGGTGCATGCCTCCCATTCATGGGCATGAGACAGTGGCGTGGGCCTGCGAGGTTTCGGAGAAGTGTGCTCAGGAAGAGAAACCTGTGTGGAACGCTCTAGCGGACTCTTTCATTTTCGGGCCTACTTTCCTGGGCACAAGTTTGCCCACAATAAACGAGTGGTTGGGTTTCTCCTCTTGCAATACGTTACAATATTACGGAAGCTTCAGTGAATGCTCTTGGCAGTCTTTATATTCACTCCACAGTGACTGATACACATCTTGTGATGCACTTTGTATAAGACTGCCATCTGTAAAAAGTGTCTTTAAGTTTACTGTATCAAACAACTCTTGAGAGGTGCATGATACCTTGATTAACTCCTCCATTCCATCAAAGACAGTAAATCTGTGTATTTGATTCTCAGATACTATTACAATTAAGTTCTTAAATTTCGCGGTTTTAGGCGCCACAATGACATCAGGATGAGGCACGGTGTATTGGTGAGCTCTGGATTAATTTTGACAGCATAGGCTAGCATGGACCTAAACCCAATTACAAGAGTGTGAAAATCACTAGCCGAACATTGTAGAGGCCAGCATTTTGCCCTTTCAAATTATTTGGGAAAACTTAACAATACAAGCATGCTCCAGACTTACAATAACTAAAATTTTTTGTTGAATTGACCCCACACAACTACGGAATGTTTTATCATTATGGTCTCCTTCTAGCCGATCAACATGAAGCTGACGAAACAGAAGAAACTGAAGGTACCCACGAGATAAAAGAATAACGTTGTTTAATAAGAATGACCACGAGGTCCCGTTCACCCTTACTGATTTTATTAAAACTTACTCCAGGGATTTTAGACCCAGAACAATTACTTCAAGGTTAGTCTTGCGAAAAAAAATTGGTTCGGTTGAAAAACATGCAAGTTTTGGCCCCCAAAAAGTCACTTTCCTGCCAATTTCGTAATTCCAGCACTTAGCAAAAAAAACCAGTAAATTTCTTGATCAGATGTTTACTCCAATCAAAGAACAACTAAAATTCTATCTTATGAGTGTTTTACTTCTTTTTTTTCTGTTGACGGGTGTTTGAGGAAAAATGTCAAACATGGTAAATGACAAAAATACCAGTATTTCAGGAATTTATTGCTGTAATAGCAATTCTTGGGGTTTTGTGTTCCAAAACTACGATATGATGCAGTGGAGGGCTCCGGAAATTTTGACCACCTGGTATTCTTCAACATGCACCTAAATGAAAGTGCACGGGATTGTAGCCTTTCGCCTCCATCGAAATGCCGCTGCCACGGCTGATTTACTGCTTTAGACAAGTTAAACACAGTACATATTGATATTCACATTAGCGCTGTATTTTAAATAGCTTCTGTGGTTTTTGCACACATTGTTATACTTACGTGATTTACTGAAAACCCCAAAATTTGAGAATAGCCTTTTCAAAAAGGCCATTTAATTTTTTTATAAAACCTGATCCAAGTTGAGGACGTTGTCTACCATTCTGTGTAAAAAGAAGAATTATGCATTATTTGAGTTGTTAACAAGATATAATGCGCCGAATGTGGCCACACGGACAAGTGGCCGCGTCATTAGTTATGTGCTGCAAATTAGATACAATTTGTTCAACGTAACTGTATGTGACAATCACAAAACAACTATACCAAAGTTGCACAGTGCTGCATGCTTTGTTTTATGATCAGCCACTAGGCAAACTTGAGTGGACAACCCATAGTGATGGCTGCTGGAGGCTGCAGGCGAGCTCCGCTTGTGCATGAAAACGACGCTCAGAAGGCGAATGAGATCAGAAGTGTATCACTGTGAAAAGTATAAACTGTGGATTGCCAACAAGGTCAATATTACACAACCAAAAACTCTGCCAGTATCCTTGCAGTGAGTGCGTTCAGCACAGCACGCATGTATTTCTTCCTCTGCTGTTATGTCAGAAGGTGCAAAATATCGCGATAAATGTGCAGCTTGTGTTGAATATCATGTCTGCAGACACACAAAAATACAATATTCTATAAGCAATACTTTGATTAGGCAAAGGACTCGTACACATTTCTTTTAACACCCGGCTGAAACCAGTGTTCCGGTATGAGAAGCAGAACACCAGTTTCAGATAGAGTGCACCTAAATATTTTTAGACCCTCAGAAGAGAGGAAGGACACATGAGCACAGCACTGAAGCCGCTGACCGCTCACTACCAGCGCAGTTCTCATTGCATGATGTGGGCAAATGTTGGCAATTAGCAGCTTTTACTGTACACAGTGATCAATTTGGTATCTCATTCGCTCATTGAGCATTGTTCTCACACACAAGATGAGCTTACCTGCAATCGAAGTGGCAGTGATGTAATGTGAGCACCTGCAGCCTGGAATGGCCCCCACTACATGTTGTCTCAAGTTTCCCAAGCAGCTG
Source organism: Rhipicephalus sanguineus (assembly GCF_013339695.2). NCBI lineage: Eukaryota > Metazoa > Arthropoda > Arachnida > Ixodida > Ixodidae > Rhipicephalus > Rhipicephalus sanguineus. Next base: position 133,147,286 of record NC_051179.1, on the reverse strand, counting down.
GTCACAAGACAAAGGCCGCCGCACTATGGAACCTGGCTGCGTATTTGTTGTTTTGAAACAGCTGCTTCGCGAGTACACTGCGCACAATTATTTTGAACGACTTCTACCCAATTTGCAGCATATAAATAAATAATGGCACGGCAGCTAGGCTTAGTTGGTATCACTTGATGCATTATAACTTGTTAGCAACTCAATGAATTAATTTTTACGCAGAATGGTAGACAACATCTCCGACTCCGAATCAGTCATTCATAAATAAATTAAAAATGGTCTTTCAGAGATAACTGTTTTCAAACTTCAGCGTTCTTTGAAGCCACACAAGTTTGAGCAAAATTTAAAGTATAAGTGTGCGATAACCACAGAAACTATATTAAAAGAAAGCGCAAATATGAAAGTCAATATGTACTTTTATTATCCTCAGCTTAACTTGTCTACAGCAATAAATTTCTGAAATCAGGTATTTTATGCGGTTCACCATTTGTGATTTTTATTTTTTCCTCAGACGTCATTCAACAGGAAAGGGAAACAAAATACTCATAAGCTTGAATTTCACTTGTCTTTGGAATAATAAATAGTGACCAAGACTCATTGTTTTTTTCTTTTGGCTACGTGCACTCAACATTCCAAAGCTGTGAAATTGGCAGAAAAGTTTGTTAGGCCAAAATTTGAATGTTTTCTTTACAAGAACAAATTTTCCTTCTCATACCTAACTTTGAAATCATTGTTCCGAGTCTAAAACCTGTGCCTAAGCATAGGTCGGCAAAAATGCTGGAACTCACTGCGACTCACACAAGAAATATATTTTGCTCCGCGGACTCACCAAAAGTTTCCTCAACCAGACTCACTCGGACTCAGACTAGCTAAACTTTTTCTCAACTGTACTCACTTGGACTCACTCACCAACATATTGCTCAGCAGGACTCACTCAGACTCGGGCTCATGGCTTGACCTGAGTCTGAGTGAATTGAATCATGAGTCACTGCCGTAAAATTAGCTTTGCCAATCAAGGTGTAAATGCTTTTAACGCCTATATCTCACATAATCGGTGCTCTACGATACACCTTTTGATCTTATACCTTCAAATAGGAGTTATGAGTAATTGCAATCCAGTAAGGACGTTTTTGTGAAATGTGCGACTCACACGAGATATTTCTATTAAGAACTTCCTGTGCAAAAGTTTGCAGGGGGAGGTATGGCAACCCCCTAGCAGCCCCCACTCACACCTGTTATCAATAAACATTGTGGTGGAGCATGAATGCTAGTGTACTGAGGCGCGTGTGAATAAATTTGAGTATAAACGTAAGCCAATATAAGGCTGATAGTAATGCCGATAGGTGAGTAGATAAGACCACTGGTCAGCCATGAAGGGTGGAGTTCCGTCAGACTTACTCAATAAATATATTTTGTGCTTAGGGCTCACTAGGACTCAGACTCACCAATATTTTTCTCAACCAGACTCACTTGGACTCAGACTCACTAAAATTTCCCTCAACCGGACTCACTTGGACTCAAACTCATCAACGTATTGCTCAGACCGACTCACTCAGACTTACGGCTCGATCTGAGTCTGAGTGAGTCAACTGACGAGTGAGTTTGCCGACCTATGGCCTAGAGTATATTTCATCAAAATCGGGAACGGTGACTGGCACGTCGTGTTTATTCTTATCTGGACACACCCAACTATTGATAATTATGTTGAAAGTTCAAGGTTCAATGTAGGAAGTTTTTGGCCTTCTCATTTTTAAACATCCATGCGACAGCCGCCACTGGCCATCACTGTTGCTACACAAAAACCATTCCTGTACTCCCTAATAGCTTCATTGTAAAAAATGTGTGGTTACCGGATCCCACTTCTGTAAACGCTGCCTCCTCTTCCTCTCCAAAGTTTGAAGTAGGGTATCCAAGCTGCTTGCAGCCTCTCTCCACGGCTTGTAATCGGGTTCCCTTTGAATAGGAGATCAAACTCTAGTAGTAGCTGGGGAAAAAAAAGGTACAGAATGTTAAAAGAAACTTCACAAACCACCTGACCCGTTTTCAAATAGTTTCACTGTTGAAAGACACCAATCTGTTTGAAGTTAATAACCGAAATATTTATTAGCATACATGCCCGATACAACACCCAGAATTGGGGCTAAAGTCTTTGTTACGACCATAAAAAACAATGAAGCAAGATCACGTGGACTTACATATTTAACGAATTTGCAAATCATAAAATAAATATTCTCGAATCTCCACCGGTTTTGCCCACATACCTTTGGAAAGCACAAATACTACCAATCAAGGAAACAATTAAGGAACAGAAAGCAAAAGCATTATGCGAGACCCTATGCAGTGCGTCGCCTGTGATGCTCATGCAAGCGGTCATTTAGGCATCAGCCCGTTTGACCGATATAACGTTTTCCACACGTCAGTGGAATCGAATAAACAACCCCCACTGCACAGGAGATGAAACGTGTCCTGTGCTTCACAGAACACGCAGTAACCCGTGAAGGCTGAGCATTGACCGTTTGGCATGACTTCTGAAGCTTCTCTGAAGCCAAGAAAGCCACCTGCAAGTTGGCGCATGCTCCTATCTTTAGCCTATGTGACCCATTGTGTATGTAGGGCAACACAACTAAGCGCTTTTTGTCGGTGTTTCCATGCTCTTTGGAATCATCTCCTTGCCAAATCAGAATTAAGAAGTCATCAACAAATCGGCACACTTTAAAAACAACGGATCCATCTAGCTTGCTTGCTATGTCGCGGTCGTGACGTGCAAGATAAATATCGCTCAGGATTGGTGCCAAACATAACCCAATGCAAATTTCACTCTTTTGGATGAAGTTATGATCATTGCACGTGACGAAACTCGATTTCATTTAGAAGTACAACTATACTCACGGACAACTTTTCTTGGGAATGAAGGGAAGGCTACAGAGCTTAACTACGCGTGTGCTACCGCTGAAGAATGTAGTCCCACAATTAAGTCCGTGTTTTCTGCGCGAGAATAAAAAAAAATACTTTATTTTCTACAGGACACTGTTTGAAAAGAGGGTCAGCATGCACCAAGGAGATATTTATATTTATTATACTTTATGCAGAGTCATCTTGCGTTTTTGCGCGTGTGAAAACGTCGCACCTTTTACGCGCACCTCGCAGTCAAAATAGCGTCTTCGTCTTCAGGTGAGCTCTCGTCATCCTCCAGCTTCTCCGACGACTCGCCGAAGGAGCTTGTGATGAATTTCAGTAACAAATGGCTGTCAAAGCCTGTGACGGCCAATAAAATAATGAAACGGCCGTCACAGAAGATACGGAATGTTTATAAACCAAAACTAATTTTGAAACGTACGCCGAACCGGACTACTCGGCACAGCAGTACTTGTGCAGTAGCTCTGCCCCCGTAGCCTTTCCTTCATTGCCAAGAAATTTGTCCGCGAGTATGGTAGTCTACTATTGTAGATTCCCGAGCAAGTTTGAAACACTGGCGACGCAAAAGTGTCAGTGCATTCTTCGACATATAAAAGCAGTTTGTTAGTGAGTAGCATAAGTCTATTGAAGCAGGTTCAGCAAGGAGATGATTGCAAAGAGCGTGGGAACACCAAGAAAAAGCTCCTCATTGTGCTGCCCTACGTACACAATGTGTTGCATAGGCTGAAGAAGATAGGAGGGCGTGCCAACTTGCAGGTGGCTTTCTCGGCTCCAGAGAAGCCTCAGAGGTCATGTCAAATGGTGAACGCTCAAGCCTTCACGAATTCATGGGTGTTCCGTGAAGCACGGGACATGTTTCATCTCCTGCGCAGAGGGGGTTGTTTATGCAATCCCAATGACGTGTGGAAAAACTTATATCGGTCAAACGGGCCGATGCCTAAATGACCACTTGCACGAGCATCACAATAATGTATTCAACACAGTGCAGGGGCACATCAGCATTCACTGTCGTGACTGTGGGCGCACACCCCGTTTCAATCAGAGCAAAGTCATGGCAAGGCATAGGGTTCAGCTAACTCGCGAAGTTATCAAAGTTGAGTTGACACATAAGTTGAGGGACAAGTGCGTTAGTGCACCCTCTATTGCACCTTCAAATCAAGAATTTGATACCTTGGCTGGACTTTAGGGCATACGTGGGGGTACGCTGGAAGCATTTCAGATGATGTGGCAATGATGTAAGCACCTTTCTTTTCTTGCCTCGCACCCTCTCCCTTGCCTTGTATATATGCACATTTTCATCAAAATAAAACTAGTTGGAAGTCAGCGCTCTTTGCCTATGTTTGTCCCGTCCCTTTCCAAACCTTCTATGCACTGTAAACATTTAGGTGGTATAAATTCATTATGTGAATTTGGCAGCGCAAACAAACGGGACACAGAGAGAGTGGGACGGACTGCGCTTATTTGTTGTTTGTTTGTCTTGTTTGTTTCCACTGTCAAGTTTACATAATGAACCACGCTGTACACCAAGGTAGTCATTTCATATACAAATAACAGATTACGTAAAATGTACTGAGCTTAATTTAAAATATAATAAATGTTACAAGGAGGACTGTTGCAGATCTGCAAGTGGCTCGAGGTTTATGTTGAAATAAATTTGAACTAATGTCATTGCTAAACTGATAGAGAAAATATTTTCTACTGCCACTTGAGCCAGCTTTTTGCAGTTAGAGGCAACTGTAAAATGAAAATTAAGCACCTGCCACAAGAATTGACACTGCGTGAAAGCCTCTCAACAGAAAACAGGATAAGAAAAACTTAGCAGGAAAGGAAAATATATTTAATGTAACAATTACCAGAAAATGACACAAAACAAAGGTACTGAGCTAGTCACAACGTTGCAGAACCAGTGCGATACTCCCTCATAGTGCAAAAAAACGCCAGGCCTGCGCTGAAACCGCAGCACAGTCACAGCGAAAGCTGGAAGAGCGGCGTTTCTAGAGCCCGTTAAGCTCTCTTGGGGCTACAATACAAGTACACTACTAGAAAGGTACCCACTACGCCATAAATCACAATTTTTGTGAAGTTTGGAAGTACCTACTAAGCCATTATTTGTCATTCTGCGGAGAAGCGAGGCACCAGCTACACGTCTGTAAGGCATTATGTGCACTTTGTTCACGCGACGACTGATGACGATGAAGAATTATGGCTCAGCCCTTTGTAATGGGTTGGAATCTTTAAACGGCCCACCAGTTATGTAATTTGCATTGGGTGACGCCCGGTCGCTATTTCCCTCTCCCGTCATGCTGTATAACATACGTTCACGTGGGAAAGAGACGGGGGGGGGCAAGAACTTTACTGAGACCCCGAGGAAATGGATCATGCGCTTATGGGCTTCCTTGGCAACCAATACAAGTGCCCTTGCGAGGAACCCACTACGCTATAAATCATTGTAATTTTACTGAGACCCAGAGGAAGTGGATCATGCGCTTATGGGCTTCCTTGGCAACCAATCCAAGTGCACTTGCGAGGAACCCACTACGCTATAAATCATTGTAATTTTTGAGAAGCAGGGCAGCAGGCACTCTGCCATTTTTCGTCATTCTACGGAGAGCGTTGGTACCTGCTAAACCCATCTAAGGCATTATGCGGACTTTGTTGATGCTGTGCCTGATGACGATGAAGAATTATGGCAGGGTCCTTTGTAATGGGTTGGAAGCATTCAACAACCTACTCGTTGCGCAATTCGCATTGTGTGACGCCTGGTTACAGAATTCGCGTTGTGCGACGCTTGGTGCTCATTTTACTCTTCTACTACGCTATATTGCATATGCTAATGTGGTTCCTTCCCGACATGAAGCCTGTATAGGACCTTTTAGCAAAGCAGTTTGAAGCACCGGCTCGGCTCAGAGGTTGAATACTGGGCTCCCACGCAGAGGGCCCAGGTCCGAACCTCGTTCCATCATGGAATTTTTTTCTTATTTAGTTTTCTTTCTTATTTCGAGCGATACTGGTTACGGACACCGGCGGCGGCGGCGGCGGACAACTACGGCGCCAAAAACGGCCGGTGAAATGATCACATAACAGCTTTCGCTGTAAAAAATGGAACTGTAGCTGGTGCATTCATTTCAAGAGGCAACTCAAGAGGAATAGATCAATTTTGGCATAATCTCGTTAGGCGTTTAACCTGCACTGCAAGGTCACAGTCCTAGTAACGCACTTGGTCTAGGAAGGTGCAAAAGCCTACAATCGTGCCAGAGCCTGACATGCAGCATAGAACTGATGCCTTCAAGACGGGCCTTATCATTGCAATCAATCAGCTTTCACTTTACATAATCATGATGTGAACGAGTGAAACCCTCTTTGAGCACATGTTCAATGGTAAAAACGTTACGCTATAATACAATTATCAGCATAGTCTCAGAAATGTAAATAAACAAAGTGCACGCAGCAGGCTGTTCGTACTGCTTCAGTGAAGTGACCAGCCGGCTAAGGCGCGCGGAGCCGAACGCTCGTTGGGCGTGTATCATAGCAGAATTGTTGCACAACTTATCTGCTCCTTTAAAAAAAGAAAAAAAAAGAAACGAAAACATGCTGATGTCAATCATTAGAAGACTAAAAATGCGGGGCTAATTGCGAAAGCATCTCGCAATGCTGCTGAATGATGCTTACGAACTCTGATATCTCTTCAGCACACAATTTTACATTATTTTCATTATGCGTATCGCCTCTACTCGGGACGAAAACTGCACCTAAGATGGACGGCACCTTTTTTTTTTAAATTGAAGCTTTCAGTTACATTAAAGAAGAAAGCATACAAGCGTAGCTCACTTTTTCGTGATCCCGGTACCAGTTGAGCATCGCGGAGTTTCCGCGGAACACGTCGGTTGTTGTTCGACTCACGCCTCCTCCATCCCTTCCTCAGTTTCTGCAGTCAGCAGACAATCTCTTAACGGGGTGCTTGCAAACAACTGAAGCAATGCTGCAATACTCACGGTTCATCTGCAGTAAGTGGGTGCTGCGGTGTTCCTCGCAAGCCGGGAAGACTTCGTAGAGTTCTCTGTCAAAATCGTCGATATCCAGCGGGCGGAAACGACGAAGCGCACAAGAGAATTCACTGCTGTAGACGATGAGGAAAACTTATCTGAACTTAACACTGCACAATGGATCATGCTGAGCGTCGAGATCATCGAAAACACGCCGATCACGTTGCTGCGTGAATAAAAACAAATGCGTGGAGCCATCTTTTTTCTCTGTGGGGCGCGGGAAAAAGAAAATAAAGGAAAAGGCGCATCGCTACCTACCGCTTGTTAAAAGTAACAGCCGCCAACATGACAAATTGTTTTTAATGTTGTTGTTTAAATCGTCGTTATACTGTTAACTTTTCATCAACAGGAGCGACTAGCACGAGTGGATTGTAATTTATAGGCATAAGTAACCGAAGTAACCATAAAACTAGGTGAGGAGGCCGTCACTTTAACGACAGCACTATGCTGACGGTGCAACAGCTGTTCGTGGCGTTGCATGGCCGTTGTGGCAAAGTAATCAGCGTGTTGTTCGCGGTGCCCATTTGATTCTCATTGTTTCGCCAGGTTCACTAATTGGCCCGTGTCACTGGGAGAAGTAACATAGGCTGCCGCTTTGCAGTGCGCCTTCGGCGCTCTCACTAATTTGCTCGCGTCACATATCCACATCCAGTGAGCGACGGACTACGTCGCCGCTTACACCCAACGTGATTCTCTATTAAAAACAAAAAATACAGCTCCTCCGGAGCAGTAAGGTTAATTTAAAAACAATACTTGAAAAAAAAAAGCACTTCCAAGGCAGGAGTCGAACCCACGCCCAACGGCACCACCGCCGTGCAGAATTCAGCGCGTTGGGCCATTGCGCCACCGATGCACAGCGGCCGCGACATCTTACAAGGCTTGGTAACGCTCGATGTGTACTACGCGATTGCACGATCAGCGCTGGTACGATGATTGTTACAGCTGTCTTCGTACGGTGCGCCGTTGTTCTGTTTGTGCAACATAATCCCCGTGCTTAGCCCGAAGTTCCGAAAGAATGGTGGCTGTGTATGTTGCGCGTAATTCCCCAAGAGCACTACCTGCTACCACCTGCATTCCTAAATCGAACGCACCGGCAAGCATCAAACCAAAATGCAACGTCTGCGAAGCCGCAAATGTGATGCGTGTTTGTGCTGTGTTCGTGCAGCACGATCCTCGTGCTTAGCCCGAAGTTATGAATGAATGGAGCGTGCGCGCGCGCGCGCGCGCGTGTGTGTGTGTGTGTGTGAAGCGCATAATTTCCCGTGACCATCACGCGAAAAGCGCACGTCTGAGAAGCCGCAAATGTGGTTCGTGTTTGTGTGTGGGTATACAGAAAGTGGAAATGTGGATTATGATTTGCTTTTGTTATCTTCAGCCATAGCGGTAGCCTGGATCGTCCATCGTGAAATGTGTGGTGTGAATGTGTGTTGATGTTCACTGTGAATATCTTGTAGAGCTCCGTGTTTTCGGTGTTTCTTTTTCTTAAAAATCGGCGGGTGTTTATCGGATTATATATTTTTGACGGAAGTTTGGCGTTTATCGGAGTTTGTTTCTCGTAAATCTCCAATTCTCTGATATTCGGAGTTTTGTATTATTCTTGAAACCCCAAAATCTTAGATCTATTCATATATGAATACTAAAGCATCAAAACACATGAAGCACATTTTTTTTCTAGAAGGTTTGAATGCACAAAAACATATACGCACGAGCGAAATACTTGAACACAAAAGACCTGTATTTGTGCCTATACCAACCCTATGCTTAAAGCTTATTGTAAAACATGCAAGCATACTTTGCGAGGTTCCTGTCAGTGATCGAAGCGCGCTCCTTTCGCTTGACAGCCCTCAGCTTTGAAAACGCCAGAAGACGCAGGGCGCAGCGAGAAAGCACTGTCCAATGGAAATTGTGAAGTCTCCAAAACGACAGGGCTTCAAAATGTTACATGTTTCATAGCACTGATAGTTCGCAAAATCACTCAGGAGCTGGCTCATGTCGTCAGTTTCAAGAAGCACTAATTGAAAAATAGGCACATAGGTTTCGACGGCGCAGGGCAGCTCATGCTTCACATTTGTATTCACAATTTGAACACAGTACCAAACGATTCTTTGGTGTACTGTAGTTGATCGCACAGGTTCCTCTCAGATGTCTGTCTCCACTTTTCGGAGACAGCAGCGTAGTATCCATGAAAGTCTGCGACAGTCATTAAGCGGTGAGTCTCGTCAAAAAGGTACAACAGACTTGTGACATCTCATGCGAAGGCCTCGGTTGGATCACGCCATTGAGTGATGAGTGCGTCCAAACGAACCCCCAGTATGGGATAAACTTGGTGTACCACTCTGCCTCAAGTTTCTTGATGATTGAGAGCACGGCACACGAATTGGTCTTCAGAAACCTCACCTTAATCAGCAAGTCGTGCACAGCTTCAGGTGATGAAATAAGACTCTTGAGCTTCTCACACTTCGTTCCCTTGGTTTCGTCACTTCTCAAGAAAGACTAAATGGCACCCCCGCCAGTTGTCCAAAATATCTTTTAGAGCTTCGTGAAAAGAGAACCACCTCAGCGAAGATACGGTTTTCAAAGACTTGATGGGCATGCCCATGGCCTCGCACACAAGACCAAACTTATAGCGCAGCTCCCGCGACGACCTCAACAGGGCAGGAAAGGGCACTACAAAATCGTGAACTACGTTAAACGAGCTCGTCCTGATTCCATCCTCTAGAGCGTTGTTGAGTAGCTGGCACGGATCTTTGAAGTGAAGCGCCTTGAATTCGGGGTTGGAAAGTTGCAAGTCCTTGTGAACCTTCTGCATGTAGGAAGCTGAGTCAGAGCACAATACAGCTATATCGCCTAATACAGCTACACACGGTAAACTTTGAAAGGACCATTTGCAATAATCTGCAAGGCGGCTTTACTGCAAGGTTGTTTTCCAACCAAAAGCTCTCCGTCGCAAACTGGTTTTCTCGCTCATTGTGCTTTTACCGCTCCTAATTCCAGTGAAGGCACGCGAGTACGACAAAACGACCTCTTCCCCCAACAATTACTGTGGGGCCTACTCGTACGAACCCTCAGCCTTCGCTACGTCGACAAGGCACCCGTCGTTCGTAAGAAAAAAAAGGGGGCCGGAGGGGGTAGAGAAGCAAAAACAGAATGAGCGAGAAAAGCAGTCGGGGACTGAGAATTTTTGGTTGGAAAACAACCTTGCAGAAAAGCCGCCCTGCAGATTTTTGCAAATGATCCATTGGTCTAACCAGAAGATGTATCAATGAGCACTTTGAACTTGCCTTTTCGATAAAGAACAACATCAGGTCATATAAGCCCTTGAAATATGAGTTTATCCGATAAACCCGAATTGTCAAAACATTTATCGACAAATGTTTATCGAATTTTTTCGAATAAAACCGAAAACACGGAGCCCTAACTTCAGGGTTTGGTTCATAGCTAAAAAAATGAACTCGTTTGTGAGCAACGCCTCTTCAGTGGGGCTGCAGTGAAAGTTTGGTGTGTTCGGTGATTCGCCGTTTCACTAGATGATGGCTCACTAAGTGGCTCTAAAGATCCAGCATGCTTGTGAACATGTGCAACATGAACACGACTTTCGACAACACATCTGTCGTACAGTACGTGCACTGGCATAGCCATTGGGAGGGAAGGGGGGTCAGCCCCCCTCCCCGAAATTTTATTTTGCATGTGTATATATATACACACGCGCACATACAAACACACGAACGTAAATTAAGTATGCTAGAACCCCCCCCCCCCCCCCCCCACCGAAAAGAATGTCTGGCTGCACTACTCATGCCGTGCTTGCGCCTCGAGCACACACCGCACTTATTTATTTTTGTTCGCCTTTCGTAGGTGGTACTGAGATGCCAGCTGAGAGCGCCAATGAAAGCATTCCCCCTTGCTATGTCGGTGGCCGCTGCAGGCTCAAGACATACCTGGTATTGTTATTTGTGTGCATTACCATGAGATGCCATGCATTTTCCACACAAGCTGCCTAGCTGCCTTCATGAGCATTGTTTGTAGGGAAAGCATTACAGCTTTTTTTTATTTTTAACCCATATGCTGCCCCCAAAGAATAACATCGCGATCTTCACAGAAGGTATGACTACCCTTTTCTGTTATGCCAATTTGTCTGAGGAGATGAAAGTTTGTTTCCTTATACAAGCAGCAAAGCAGGAACTCCTCACTTGATTAATGTAGCACTCACCCATGACCATCCAAGAATTTCTTTCCGAGGTGATGACAGTTGCGAAGATACTAGAAATGCACATCCAACAATATATTCATCGCGCAATTCCAGAGAGTGCAGCAGTTTAAGCACTCTGCTCTGAGAACCTGTGTCATGCCATCGGAGCAAATGAGCTGCAAAAGTTGCAATCCTTGTTGCATCCTTGAGTAGCTTCAGTTGCTGATGTCGTATGCAAGGAAATCTACCAGTCAGGTATTTCTGAGCCAACACAGCTTCTGCCGAGAGCCACAAGGTGCACTATTGCTGTTTACCCTGCACAATTGCTTCAAGACGCCACACTACTAGAATTTCGTCGTCAGCTGCCGTTAACATCCGGCCCGCTTGTTGGCCAGCACTGTGCTCTTAGGAATGACGGCATTTTTCAACAATTTCAATGATGACATTCATCCAGGAAAACAAGTCTCTTCCGCTTGAATTTTTTCTGAAATAACAAAACATGCCACATTCTACGAAATTGTTACTTCTTGAAGCTCGTTGCATACAGTACACTGTTAGCAAGAGTTTCATTCGTTCTGCTAGGCTATTGTTTTCTTGCCTGTCTGATGCCGAATACCACGTCAGACGTCTGATCATCTATACGCACTATGGCTTTATTGAAAGCTCAACGACTATTATTGAAGGCTTGTGCTGGTGCGGCTTAGGAGAGGGGCTTTGTCAAACCATCCTTTCTTTAATTCAACAACTCATTTTCAATGATGATGAGCTAGGACTGGCGTACCTCCATAGTGAGCGGTGGTGGTGTCAGCAGCTTGGTTCAGGCACGGTCATGGCATTTGAGCGAAATAGAGCACCGTGTGATCCGCTCTGAGGATTTTTTCAGGGTAGGATTGCAACGTTCAATGGCTTTCAATTCAATGAGGCTGCAAAGCAGCTTTTTTCCCCCTTTTGAATATCCACGAAATTCTATAAGAGTGAGGTGTAGTGCTTGTTATTACGGTAAAAGCTCAACATTTTTCTCTCAGCGCCTAGCTGCTGTGGACCGTCCACCTACAGGAGTGATGTTGCGTAACCTGTGACAGAAGCCTCGCTATCAATGAAATGTCAACTGGCTTGTTGTGCATTATTACTTGTTTATGCGATGATCTGTTCAATTTTCATTTCTGGGCACACCAGAATGACAAGCTCATGACCGTCTGGCTCTCTAGTTTTCTGGCTTGCTCGAAGAAGTAGAATCTCAAGCTTTTCTATCTTTACGCAGTTTCTTTGCTGAGAGTTTGCAGGGGGCAGATGCATTTTAGGTTGTGCAGACACCCCCCAAATGCTTCTCCCAATGCACCAGGAACCAGATTTTTCTCTAACATAGTGGCTCGAAATAAAATTCTTGCTGCATAGAACAATGGGTAGAGACTTGTTATTAACCAAAATCTTTCCGGTAAATTTTCCTCTTCCACTTTGCACATAGTTCGTCATCAACAGGCAATTGGCCATTCAACATGCTTGCAGCCTTTCCAGACTGCAAGTTGCTAATAGCACACATCATGTGTACATTATCTAAACACCTGCAGCAGAAGCACCAAACACATACACATTCACTTCATAAGAGTAGGCAGACTTGAAAACGAAACGTTACACTGTGGAAACTGACTGCCACAGTTTGAAATGTGATGCATCTGGCAACGAGCTATGTTTACGAGTAATGATATGTTTCCTTGAAGCATTTTTATATAGTCATAAGGCCAGATTCTCTCAACAGGCAAGTGCTCTACCCCTCTGCTTCATACCACCTGAAGAAGTAATTAACATGAGGAAGTCGTGGAATAAGTGGCCGCAGCACAACCCATTTTGACGGCTTGGCTTGCAACTCTGATGCGGAGCGCACTGTCATGACCATACAGAAATGTGTCTACTGTACTAGCGCCAGGCGTTAGAATGCCCCTCGTCATGCTGTGACACGCACTGCTGTGTATTCCGTGAATGCGTGGAGTTTTTTTGTTAAGATGCCATAAAGATAATAGATGTCTCTCAGTTTGCCAGGGAGGGGGTTGATACAGTAGTAACAGCAGTATTGCTCTAGATTGCAAAAACTAGGCATTTGCTTTTGTCCCTCATGCAACAAATCAAAATTCTCTGAAGCTCAAGCTCGTTTCATGCTCATCAGTTGCTCAGCAATATTCCAAGCTAGTAGCTGTGGGGTAGCTTTTCTCACATGTTGTCTGGCACACAGTTGCCAAAACCTACAACACGATGATGACTTAGGCTGTGTGTCTGCACATACATACATACATACATACATACATACATACATACATACATACATACATACATACATACATACATACATACATACATACAATGCATGGTGTTGTATATTCTTTGCTCGGTTTTTGTTTGCTTCGCTCGATGCTTAAGTTTACACGAAGGGCACTGCTGGTTTATGGTCAGTAGCCTGGAAAACGTTTAACGTTATTCGTAAAAGTACTAAACAGGAGGCCATTTCTTAATAAGTTTAAACTAACAAGTTTCCCCAGTATTCATAACCGCTGCACCAAAAGGCCATAAATTGTAGTGCTTTACTTGATCAGTCTGTTCAGAACTATTCCTTTTCGATATTCAGGTGTTTTAAAGCTATGGATCTCCAGTAAACCAACAAAAAATGTTTTGGGATGACATGCTTTGGCAGCCTAAAAGCCTTTGGATTATTAAGGTCATGTCTCAAAATTTTGTGTTTTCTTTTCTTTTGCTTCTTCAATTGTATGCTCACTTAGCCCTGGTACATGGTCCATACGTCATCAAATATGCAACAGTGGTTTCCAGTCTGCATGTACATGTCATCTCTTCTTGTCTATTTCTAAGGTGCTGCTGCTTTGCTTTCAGAAACTTTCATAAAACAATGTGTTCTCTAGGATGAGTGCTAGCAGTATTTTTTGATGATGATGCCTGGTACTAAGTAACTCCATTTATTTATTTTTCTGGCATACACTGTGATGCTAATGTGTTCTGTGATCAAATCATTCGTCAGTAGCTTTCATCCAACACGAAATACTATACGGCAACCCTAAAACCAGTTATCAAATAAGAGTGTCATATGTAGCAGTGGTAAACATCAGCCAAAAGGTTTTTGTTGCAACGTTTGTGCAATCAGGCGCTTGTGTATTTCTATTCTATCTCCTTTCTGCACTTCCTTAAATGACCTGCCATGTCAAGTGTTTGGAAATGATTGCAGTTAAAAATGCCCTTATTGAGAGAATGGTGCTATGGTTTGCGAGTGGATACGCAAAATACCATCACACATGTAAACAATGCAATGCATAAATGACATGTAATGTAGCTACAGGGAGCTTTAGGCTTCCTTGTCTGCTTTGTTTTGAAATTACAAGGTTACAGAAAGCAATCAGAGAACAAGTTTATGCACTACTGTTGGCTATATTAAATGCAACCCATTTCTTTGTGAACCAAAGGCACTTTGACCATTTCTATTTTATCTATCTGCCTACATCTGGCCCCTCTTGTGGTTGTCTGCTGAACTTAATATATACCAAAACTAGTACAGGAGGACATGAATGTACGACAAACATGAACAATGTTATATGCCCGTCAATGGCGCAGATAGTGTGTGTCGATGATAACTCGTGTCACAGATAAGTTGTTGCCGGCATCAATAACATTGTCGGTTAGCAAAAATCTTGATGAACACAGAGAATCAAAATCACGATTCAAGCCAGAATAAACCCATGCACTCAAACTGGCTGTCAAGTATTCTACCACAGGGGCATGCCAGTGCTTAAAACTGCTTTAGAAAAAGACCCTATAGAAGTGTCATATTGACTGGGCGACATGAATTGTACTTGCACCGTTGGCTATCTGCTTTTATAGCAATGTAGTAAACATGAAATATGTACTCCTATGACTCGGAAATCTGTATTCCAGCATTGCTCGAACCCAGAGGAATACACCAACGACCGCTACTAATGATATACACATTGTCACATCGTAGTGCACGCTCCATTTCGATAAAACTGACGTCTGTGCTCTAACATGAGTGCCAATGTTATTAGAGCAATAAATTACCATTAAGCACCAGTGTAGTTGACATGCCTGATAAGCCCTTGATATGCCCACAACTAATCAATTTACACAACGTCAATCCACGTCCTAACGCTTGGCTCAAAGCAAAAAAAGTAGCATATGCAGCAACTCGCAGTCGGCTTCGCATCAAATCGATTCCCACAATGCGTGGGGTCGGCCGGAATTTTTTAAAATGCTTTTCACTGTGGTTGTGTCCGTGGTGTTATATGATGTCTCCTTCAAACTTGAACACTTATTTGTCCTCGTAAGCATGGTATTGGTGTGGTAATGATTGTGTACTTGGCTTTTGTTTTGAAGGATCACAGAAAAAAAAGGACTCATCTTGGACTTCTGTGCGTGTAAAAAATGTATTGACTGGATGCAATATTGACATTAAAGAGATATACACGACTTCAGTGCATTCTGCTTTTTACCCACCGTGGTAGCTTCGTGTGCTATAGCATTGAACTGCTTAGCATGAAGCGTGCACGTTTGAATCTGTCCGTGATAGCCACGCTTAAATGAGGGTGCAATGAAGAAACATGCATGCACTTTAAATGTGATTTACTTACACATTAACCTGATGCGGTATGAATTATTCCAGAGTCCGCTGCTACACCATGCCCCATTATGTTTTCCCAATGTAAATCCCAAAACCTTATCTTGTCCACTTTCTTTGTTAATTTTATCTTGGCAAGTAAAATGTGTCGAAGAACTCCCGCGAGAAGAAAAGAAGTCTATATCAAGAGAGATTGAAAGCGTAAGAAAGAAATTAAAGTGAAAGACCTCATGGATGAAGCTGAATGAAGGGCATGCATGAATGGTTGCGTTTAACAGAAAGTTCACTAGGGTAGCTGTTTGGGCTTGTTGGTTTGGCATGACACAGGTTGAAAACTAAAAGGACGAAGACAGAGAAGAGGCTTGACACACACGAGTGCTGTATTAGAAATGAATGAATGTGACCTTTATTGAAATAAAAGGACGACTCTTGGTCGCTGTTGGGGATAAGGTGGGAAAGGGGATAAGGGGATTAAAGGGTGATTAGCATCTTCACGTCACGTCCTCGCACGAGTCAGTCGACCTCTCCTACACCACTCGAAACAGGCCACTTTGACTACCGTATATAGCGAGAGCTTTTTGGGCTTCATGGTCAGACATTATTAAGTTACGTAGAACTGTCATGTCGGCGTGCAGCAGGTGTTCAATGTGACGTCTGCCTTTTGAGAAAGCTGCGCATGTCCAAATGAGATGTTCTAAATCTGCTCGGCACAGCGTCTGACAGTGTGTGCATCGCGTAGAAATATTTTCACTCGAAGGTCGGGTAGCTTGCTGCCATTTGTCTGGTATGTGTGGTGTGTATGCAGAGTAAATAAAGTTCACTATAGTAGCTGTTTGGGCTTGTTGGTTTGGTATGACAGAGGTTGAAAGCGCAAAAGACGAAGACAGAGAACAGGCTTGACACACGCGAGCGCTCGTGTGTGTCAAGCGTCTTCTCTGTCTTCGTCTTTTGCGCTTTCAACCTGTGTTAACACAAAGGACCGTAGCACTGCATGAACGGGAGCACCTTTCCGTAGTTTCCAGAAGGTTTCACTGTGTTTGTTTTCTGATTTTTGCCCGTGTTGTGCAAAACCAATGAGTCTGCATTAACACGCATAGGCGTGCGCACAGGGGGGGGGGGCAGGGGGGGGCGCCCCCCCCTAATGGTCGAAGAGGGGGGGGGGCGCAAAATCTGCTCCATACATTGACCCTTCTAGTTAATAAGATGGGGGGGCGCAAAATCTGCCACATACATGGACTTAGTAGGGTGGGGGGGCGCTGCGATTAACCTTCGCCCCACCCCCCTAATGGGGAACCCTGCGCACGCCTATGTTAACATGCGAATAATTTCTATAATGCTTCAAACAAGAACAGCTTCCGTAACGCTATGAAAAGTTTCGCGGTTTTCTTCAGACAGAAAATGTTTCCTTGGTGCCACGCGCATATTGCTTGTAAAGCTACGGAAATTTTTTAGAGCACCATCACAAAGTGATAGTTTATCGTTCCAAAAGGAGATAACACAGCTCAAGAAGATCAAAATCCTGCAGCGGAGCAAGCGGAGACTCACTGAAAGAACGAGGCTCTTCAAACGATAAAAAATCCGCATTTCCCCGAAGGGGAGTATAAGAAAGTGCGAAGCACGGGGTGATGCTACGAGGGGGCGCGCACGACTAAACTGCGCGTTCAACTTGTTGGCCGCGTTGCGCACGGCCGAGATGGGGGTCAGGTTGTTGTCGAACCACAGTCGATCGCACACCGCGCAGCTATATCCGAAGCTGCGGTCCAGGAAGTCTCGCTTGAAGCGCGCGTCCGGCCGATCGAATTCGAGGGCCCGCGCTCGCTCACGCATCGCGCGTCCCCGCGCCAGATCGGCTTCGGGGTGCTCGGCTCGCTTCGCACGCTTTCGTTCGGCGTCTCGCCGCCGGCCTTCATCACCACAGGCAATGCGCCGCTTACGTCTCTCATCGGCCTTTCGAGCGCGGAGTTCGGGATCCGCAGCCCGCTTCGCCCGCCTGCGCTCGGCAGCACGGGCCTTAGCTTCGGGACCGGCGGCCCGCTTACGCGCAGCATCACGGGCCCTTCGTTGCGCTGCCTTGTCTTCAGCCGATGCGGCATCTTCAACGACGCATGCAATGCTCGCATTCGATTGCGTTGTACTAGTTGTTGGAGGTATCGCAGTCGAGGTTGATGCCTGCGATGGATCCATACCCATGACGGCGTTCACCACAAACCATGAGCGAGAAGTGACAGCGAGCGGCAACCGGCGGACGTTTATATACGGGACTGACGCGCCGGCGCCACACACACAACACGTGCCGGCGGAGCGAAACACGCCAGGCGGTTGGAGAGGGGGTGAGCGGTGGGGAGAGCACGCACACGAGGGGCTGTTACCGGGCGAGGAGGGAGCTCTCAGGGCAAGGGGAGAGGCGGCGGCCGAGGGTGAGTGCAACCTAAATAACATCAAGAATTAAAAGCACATGCCTGAGGAGGGCGGGTAGGTGTTCGCTGCAACCTTTCCCCCCTACATACAGCGATCCTCCACAGAGCATCGAAACACCAGATGGGCGCGCATCAAACCAAGCTGCGTGCATTTGCGGTAACGCTGCACTTCTGTTCTCCGTCAGCTTATGTGGGTGAACTCTAGAAGTTTAATTGATCAGCCTCAGCATAGCGCACTAGAAGAGCACGGCACAGTCGCGTGTACGGAAACCCTGCCTTCACAGCTGAGTCACTGTCTTGACAAAGCTTGTCTAATACCATATTGGTAAAACTTCAGCTCAAAAAGTGTACAGCAGACAACTAAGCAGAGGACAGCGAACAAGACACTACGAGGACAGCGCGAAAAGTGCGCAGCACGTTTGCGCTGAAGGTTTTAACAATATGTAATACCAACTAGTCCGCTCCTACACCTCCCTCCAATTCCGCACGCAGGCTCTGAGCTGAAATTTGGTTGTTGATGACATATTTCAGGCTTGTGGACGACAAAATCGTTAGCAATGTGGCATTTTGAATGGAATGCATGATTGCAGTCAGCTTGATGCCTAGAATGCATGTTTGTAGACGCTCACTGGCTTACGAAAATACTCATGTGGCAACCTCAGGTTGCCATTTGAGTATTCTTTAATTCATTCACTAACTAGATCACACAACCATGCAAATGAAACAGTGTTGAAAAGCTATTGAAGTGGTGTGACTGCAAGCGGTTACGACGGCTAAACATCCAAGGAGAACATCCTGCGCGAAGAACGCCGTCAGGTGACGGTGCCACGAGAATTTTTCATAGCTCAGACAAATCTTAGCAATTTCGACAACCGTCGGTGGGGTTTTGGAGAGGAGCACATGACATGCCTTGTCGTCGCCGCTCTCATTTGATATGTCGAATCTTGTTAGATTCGGTGTCAGTGGGTCGACGAGCATGTGAAGATCTGCAACAACTTCGGTGTGGATTGTGAGATTTTCACGGGGTTTCTGTGAACGGCTGGGCAGATGTTCTCCGGTACGAAGCTTCCGCAGCGCGGGGCGACCGAATATTTGCGTAATGCGCGTATTGAAATCTGACCGACTACGAAGATAAGATTCGTGGTTATGATAACATACGGTAGCGGCACCACTGTGCTAGAACTGAGCATAACAGACGAAACTTTTCATTCAAAACGATGCTCAGGAGCTAAGGTACGTGAAGTTATAACTTGCCCTACGCGTGAGCTAGCGCTGACCAGTGAGGTAGATGCTCATGATTATTGCCCCATTTAATGGGGCATTCAGCCCAACCAGTCTCCTACGTCGTATTCGGCGGCACCACTGAAGATAGAAGGATCTCGTTGGTTGAAAGATCCGGGACTAATCAACGTGTGCCATGCGAGTGGTAGTGTTTGGTTGGTTTCGCCATATATCGTAATACTGCGACAACCCGCCCTCTAACTTCTGATGAAATGTTGGATTATAAAAGGGGCTGAACACGTCATTTGCGCTTTCTAATTCATTGCGCTACACAATAAGCCCACGCAGGCAATAATTTAGTCGGCGAATAATATTCCGTCCACAACTTGCCAGATGAGATACAAATCGAACACCGATACTTGACGATGCCCTTGCAGCAGCAGTTTTCTCCCTTAGAAAAACTGATCATGCCCATTTGTCATAAAGACATTTTCATACAGGTATGCACTGGAAATCATTCGATAATAAATATTGTTTTTCATTGTCATGAAGGAGCTCTGATACCTGCAGACTGCATATAAATCATGCATAGCTCGTACGATGTGTGCTCCGCCTTTGTTCATGGGTGCACTATTGCAGCGTCACTATTTCTAAGGCGAAGTCATGCATCAGCTACTTGACCCTATAATAGTGCTGATCTGATACCTCCACATATTACGTAGAAAAGGGTGGAGTGAATAATGTGATGTCAGTCATGTAAATATACGGTCGCACGAAGTTCTAGAAATCAATGACCCTAGCAACACGCCACAGCGAATCAAAACCTTATCTCCATTTGCAATAAAACCTTCCATATCGCTACCTATCACAGAACTCCTCGATGCTGAGTAATACCTCGCAGAGTCCCTGTACCGTACTTCGGTTGTTCATGATATAAATAATGAAACAGACTTATTGAAAATATATCCAACATGTGGAATGGTGGATTCCACCATCCATCAATAATTATGGCGCTGGAATATTGGGGCACAATTGTATGCTGGACGCTGAAAAATGACGGCACGTAAAACAGTTCTACAATGTCAGGACCATCGTGCCTACAGCCGCAACATATAAATAAATGTATAAGAGGCATTAGTACAAAACAAGAAAAAAAACAAAGAAAAGAACTTCCATCATTAGGAGTCGAATACCACATCGGATCCCCAGCCCAGTGCTTTACCACTACGCCGCGGTGATGTTTTGCTTTCTGTAGGATGACTAGTCAACACACTAATACATGGCTTTGCTTCAGCTCTGTATGTCGCATACTCGAGACAGGCGCGATATTCACCTCCTGCTAAAATTTGCCTATTTATTAAACAAAAACAAACTCCTGCCGAACAAAAATGGTACGTTGATAATGGCAACAGCGCTAGCTTTTTTTTTTACAATTCACAACGTAACTCCCGAAACGATATCAAGCGGACCGAGTAGCAGGTACTGCTTACTGGCTGTTACTGCCAAGTTTAATAGCCGTTTCTCGCTCTTTCTAAAGGGAGACATGTGCAGAGGTTTTATGTCGACGATGAATACAAGCTTACAATTGATTTATAATTGTCATGTTTTTTTCACGCAATGTGCAAGTCGGCCGCACCATGCGCACTGAACTGAACTTCTGTCATTAGCTACAACTACATAACAGCTGGGCAAGAAACGAGTGCAGTGCGCGGGAAAAATATGCCATCATATTGGTTCAGTGCGGCGTACGAATTGACAAGTCTGTGTTCTCCCATACGAGTCAAGTGCCGGCGAGTGCGACCGGCGGCGGTCAGTGACCGGAGGCGTTTCCTGGAAGCGCGTCGCATCGATGCTCATCGCTCCTTGTGCGGACACCGTACGCAAGAAAACGTGCTTCTTTAGGTTAGCCGATGCCACAGCTGTGCTGTAAAGTCATTCGTACTCGTTGGAATTGTGTATCCTGAAACCCAGAAGGGTCGATGGCACGTAGACAGACTCGGTCGGTACGCTGGGCCTAACCTTTGGTGGAACTCATGGTTGTAGAATATGATGGTGGAAGTCATACTTGGTGGGGCTTATCTCAACGCAGGCGGAAGGTAAACTTTTTTTGCATTTTAGCTTCGCATGCATTTTTATTTTTACTTTTAAAGTGCCGCAGAGGTAAGTGTGCAAGAATTGCCAGAGTTCCATTTCTAGCGTGGCGATATTAAGTGGCAGCTCTCTTCTGGCCTACCCGTTGAAAGGGCAGCTGCGAAGCCACAGCTCATTTACGTCTCCGCAACAGCGCGACGATATAACACATTTAGTTTCGCTGTTCACACCGACACCTCTAGTCTGATGGATGTCAACCAAATATAAGTGCGTGCGTAAAATGTACACATTCACGGCTGCTGCGCTTCACAAAAGTTCAGGCGGCTGTTGACGCCGCAAGAATAAAAAGTCGCAGTTTCTCCTGAAGGACGAAGCAATGATACGGTGGCAAGAAAGTGGAATGTCACAGGAAGGACGACAAGCAGCTAGAAACTTGCTGCGCGCTGCTCAAGCACAAATGACGCAGAAAAGAAAACACAAAAGGAGAGTGCGAACTAACAACTGTCACGGCTCAACACTTGCAGCGCACTGCTAAAACACAAAGAGGACGCGCGAAAAGAACGCACAGGTATACATAAGACCAGCGCGAAATGTCACAGTTGTTACTTCAACTAACCCCTACTTTTTCCCCCAACAGATCACTCCTTTCGCAAACGCGGCCGCTGTAGCGAGCAAAGTGACCTTCGTGTGGCCTATAGCATCAACGTAAACTTTGCGGTGACAACACAAGACGTACAAAATTGCCCCTCAAGAAATAATCGCGCGAGCACGGCCAACCACGCCCTGTATGTCGAAGTACAAGTCGAAGGCACACATCCCAACTACGACGAAACATTATACAGGTTTACATTTGGGTACGCAAACATTTGCGATCCGGCAGGATGCACGTCCAGAACGCAACCTTTTCTCGGACTTGCGCTCGCGTTGTCCGAAGACCCTTCAGCGCCTTCATTTGGGTGGAAAACAAAACCGCAGTGCGCGCGACCACAAGAGAAGAAAATAAAGACGGCGCTTGGTTGTGGCAACGTGAAGCCACGGATAGCGTTCCTTGCGGGAGTAGATGCTGGACACTAAAATAAAACTTCATTTCGCTCTAGTTGGTAAATATATCTGAGCCTGAAATTACAGCCCAAGCGCACTTTTAGATGCGAAGCAGCTTTTGCGCTGAGCTTTGTCCGTAGTTCAATTGGCGACCGTCCTGCTTTCTAAAACCTACCATAGCCATCTGTAACACATGGGGCGCGTGCTCGCGCCAAGAAGAAGTCTTCTACTTCGACCGCCTTGATGATGATACGTGCAAAGCACTTTAGGAGCCTGGGCTGCCGTATGCTGTCCCATCTTGGCGTAACGCAGACAAAACCACGTGTGCTGGCACGCGCTAGCGCGTTCGGGCCTGTGTAAGGGGCTGGGTAAGACGCTGTGGCCTCTCCCCCTTACACTCTCTCAGCAATCATTTGTAGCGTCGGCGAACAAGATTCTGCAGAGGCGCGATGAACCCGTGTGGCGTGCTCCAACAAGAGTTCGGGATGAAGAACAGCAACAGCAACTACACTGAATCCATGCCGTGTTCCACATGCAAGGACGCGTTAACATCGGGCAAGGTGCCCGTGATGAGCAGAACTTTAGGTCGACCCATGCGCTCCTTCGCATCCCCAAATGCTTCCCTTTAGTGGGAGATGTTGAAATGTTTTTGTCCTTCTTACTTCTTCACTTATTTGTCCCTGCACAAGTCTGAATATGATTTCATATCTTCGCGTATCTAATGCACTATCATCCTTGTTACACGTTTTGTTTAGTGCTAATGTTGTTTGCGCATGTGCGGTACGGTAGTCTTGGGCTTATATATGCATTGGCGCATGAGAGAATAAAGCAGTTGTTAGTCAGCGTTTGTGTCGCACGTTTCTTTCCTTGGTGGGTGTGTTGTGCGTTTGCGCTGCAATTTTAGCCTCAGAAGTCTGGTCACTGTATGTATTGTCACGGGGTCCTGACGTCGACGAAAACAGCAGTCGTCTTGTTCAGGCTGCAACTCTTTATTTCGCCGAACTTAGGGCCGGGAAAAGAAATCTCAAGGTACAGCAATACACGCTGTACACTGATATCGGCGAACAGGGCGTCGGTCGTCGATAAAACTGACAAGTGGTGAAACGTGTCGGCGTTTATACAAGTGCGGTCGAATATTCCAGCGTTATCGCTGGCTGTCGCGCAAGCTCTAGAATAGGCTCGAGCGTTTGCGTCTTGCGCGCAATCTTCACAAAACGATCTACAATAATCGCGAAGCTTCTCGAACAATAAGGCGTGGTTTGCGCTGAGCGTTGCTGACAGTCTTTGTGGGCGAAAACAAATGCAACAAAAGTGATAATTAGAAACGCACGTTGCAATTCCCCCCTACGTTTTTGTGCACTGCGTCTAGTCATGGCCAAAGCGGCGGCAGGTGTTGCAACGCGTAACAAGGCACCCGATAGGGGATTCGAACCATAGACCCCTCGCTCCCCAGCCCGCTGCATTAACAACTCAACGATGCACCATACATGCGCCGGCGAAATAATGGCAAGCTATTTATATGCGCAATTTACTGCTGATGGTAAGCAAATCCCGGAAGAGCTTGAGCGTGTGTTCTATCACGCAACGCTTCTAATTTCCTTTCAGTTTCAAAGCTGCCCTTGAGACGCGCACGACAAAGTGGCCGTGTTTTATACCCACTCGTGATGTGGAATGAAAAAAGCCGGCAGATCCCACGCATTGTGGGAATCGATCTAATGCGAAGCAGCCAGCAAAGAGCTGCATACATCGTCTTGTATGTCATTGAGGAAAATGCGTGTCATGGTTTTCATGTTAACTCCTATTATTTATGTCCGTCACACAGTAACGTCGCGCAGTACCAACTTCGGGGTCGATCAAGCTAGAGAAATGGCCGCCAGCGCCTCATGAGCGTGGCAAGTAAGTCATGCTGTACATGACATACGTGTCGTGACTTTCATGCTAACTCGTGTTATTTATGTTTCTCACACGGTCACGTCGCAAGATACCAATTTTGGTGTATATCAAGCTAGCGAAACGGCCGCCAGCACCCCATGAGCGTGGCACGTAAGTCATGCTGTACATGACATGCGAGTCATGATTGTCATGTTAACTCGTGTTTTATGTTCGTCACACAGTCACGTAACAAGATACCAATTTTGGTGTATATAAATCTAGCGAAACCGCCGCCAGCGCCCCATGAGCGTGGCACGTAAGTCATGCTGTACATGACATGCGTGTCATGATTTTCATGTTAACTCGTGTTAATTGTGTTCGTGCACAGACACGTCACGCAATACCAATATCGGGGTAGATCAAGCTAGCGAAACCGCCGCCAGCGCCCCATGAGCGTGGCACGTAAGTCATGCTGTACATGACATGCGTGTCATGATTTTCATGTTAACTCGTGTTATTTATGTTCGTTACACAGTCACGTCACAAGATACCAATTTTGGTGTATATAAATCTAGCGAAACCGCCGCCAGCGCCCCATGAGTGTGGCACGTAAGTCATGCTGTACATGACATGCGTGTTATGACTGTCATGTTAACTCGTGTTTTTATGTTCGTCACACAGTCACGTCGCGCAATACCAATTTCGGGGTAGATCAAGCTAGCGAAACGGCCGCCAGCGCTCCATGAGCGTGGCACGGAAGTCATGCTGTACATGACATGCGTGTCACGTTTTTCATGTTAACTCGAGTTTTTATGTTCGTCACAGAGTCACGTCACGCAATACCAATTTCGGGGTAGATCAAGCTAGCGAAATTGCCACCAGCGCTCCATGAGCGTGGCACGTAAGTCATGCTGTACATGACATGCGTGTGATGATTTTCATGGTAACTCGTGTTATTTATGTTCATTACACAGTCACGTCACAAGATACCAATTTTGGTGTATATAAATCTAGCGAAACGGCAGCCAGCGCCCCATGAGCGTGCCACGTAAGTCATGCTGTGCATGACAAGCCTGTTAGGATTTTCATGTTATCTCGTTTTATTTATGTTCGTTACACGGTCACGTCATAAGATACCAATATTGGTGTATATAAATCTAGCGAAACCGCCGCCAGCGCCCCATGAGCGTGGCACGTAAGTCATGCTGTACATGACATGCGTGTCATGATTTTCATGATATGACTTGTCATTTATGTTCGTCATACAGTCATGTTACGCCATACCAATTTTGGTGCACATTCGATGAACCAAGCGACCAGGAGAGCAGAAAGACGTAGGCGGCTAGATAGATAGATAGATAGATAGATAGATAGATAGATAGATAGATAGGTAGATAGATAGATAGATAGATAGATAGATAGATAGATAGATAGATAGATAGATAGATAGATAGATAGATAGATAGATACGCTCAAAGTCGCAGAAGTTCGCTAAGAAATGCTTCGCATTTAAAAAAAAGAACACCTGGAACACCTTGCATCAGACGTCCCCATGTGGCAGGAAACGCAGGGGGTCACTCCACGCGCCGCAGTTTAAAAGAAGAAGAGGTATCCAAGAGCAGGCAATCATCATCATCACCGCAGTTTAAAAGAAAAAGAAATATCCAAGAGCAGGCAATCATCATCATCATTCTCCACTGTCGACAGTTGCAGCGCGTTGCTCAAGCACAAAGACGTAACTGCAACAGTTGTTAGTTTACGCTTGCCCTGTGTATACCGGTGCGTGCTTTTTGGGCGTATTTCTTTGTGCTTCAGCGGCGCGCTGCAAGTATCGAGCTGCGTGTAGTTCCTCATGTGACATTCCACTTACTTGCTATCGCATTCTTTGCTTCGCCCTTGCGGTGAAACTGTGACCGTTTTTTAAAATTGGTTCATTGACTGGATCACAGAGCCGAGCAAGCCAAACAGTATTGAAAAGTTAATCAACAGTGTGACTGCAAGCACAACACCCAGATTTGGAGCACGTTCATATGACATTTCATGAATTCGCCGATCTGAGGTCTGTTGCAGGTTACGACGGTTAAATTTCCATGAAGGGTATACTGCGCGCAAGAACGCCAAGTACGGTGTCGTTGTCACGATATTTTTTCATAGCTCACACGAAGCTGAGCATTCCGACAACCGTCGGTCGGTTTTTGGAGAAAAGCGCATGATATGCCGCGTCTTCGCTGCTCTGAAATCATGACATGTCGAATCATGTCAGACTCAGTCTCTGTGGGTCAACGTGCTTGCGAAGGTCTACGATCACCTCCATGTAGATTCTAAAAACTTACCCGGCCTTCTGGGAACGGCGGTGCAGAAGTTATTCGGTACGACGCTTCCGCAGTGCGTGGTGACGGAAGATTTGTGTAATGCGCGTCTTGAAATCTGGCAAGGTGCGAGGAGCAGATTCGTGGTTATGATGCCATAGGCTAGGGGCATCCCTCCTTGAGACTCGAGCAGAATAGGAAAAGGTTTTTGCTCAAGTAAGTTATTCGTGACGGAGGGGGAGGGGAGCCTTTGTCAAGGACCCCACTGGTCTTTGCTGCCCGCCCGAATGAGACGTTTCTCTGAAGCTCAACTACGCGAACTTATTACCCTGCGCATGAGCTACCGTTGACCCCTGATGTAGACGCTTATGAACCTCGCGCCATTCATTGGGGCACTCATATATTGTATAACGAGAGCCAATCTCCACCGTCGTATTCCTCGGCGGTACTGAGTATAGGAGGATCTCGTTGGCAAATCGATTCAGGACTAACCAATGTGTGCGGTGCCGTGATATTGATCGGTTGGCTTCGCCATATGTCTTAATACTGGGACAACCTGCCCTCTCTCTTCCGATGAAATGTCGGCTTATCACAGGGACGGAACACGTTATTTGTGCTGTCCCTACGGTAGCACGATTTGAGCTACGAAATACTCCCATGCAAGAAATACAGTGGTCCATACCTTGACAGATAAGATACAACTCGAATTCACACCGATATACGCCAATGCCCTAGCAGCAGCAGTTTTCTCCCTTAAATTAATATTTCATCATATCAATTTTTTTCATCACGACATATTCGCACCCGCATATACGGGAAATCATCGTATACTAAAGATTAGTCGTTGGTTATAAAAAAATAGCTCCGATGTAGGAAGACTTCGCATAAAGCAGGCATATCTCCTATGATGTGTGCTGCGCCATTGTTCGTGACTGCATTATTGCAGTGTCACTATTTTTAGAGAGGAATCATGCATCAGCTACTTCGCGCTACTCTAGTGCTGATCTGGAGCCTGCACATATTATATAGAAAAGGGTGGAGCGAATATTGTGATGTCAGTCATGGATATATACGGTAGCACGGAGTGCTTGAAAACAATGCCCCAAGCAACACACCACAGCCAATCAAGTTCCCATCTCCGCATTACAATAAAAGCTTCGGTATTGAGACCTACCGCAGAAGCCATCGAACGTTTGGTTGAACTCGTCGTCATCGCATCCGTGAAAAACAGGTTGCATAAGGCTTTGAGTAGCGCCAACATCGCAGTTTTAGCGACGGTGGACAATCTGACATCGTAAGTAGCTTAAAGCAAAAAACACTGCGGACAAAAAGATCATACTTGCTTCAATATAGGCAATTGAAAATAGGCTGCTTGATGATTCTACAACGTTCAATTTGTGGGGACAAACGAGTTCCTTGCTATGACCACCATTAGCGATGGCTACATTTGTGTGCGCCAGTTGTTTATGTTTGCTTTTGCGACTAGTGTCCAGCAAAGGGCAATACACGTCCAGCGATGGGTGATTGTGGCCATCAAATTACTTAGTGTCTCTTCATTTAACTTCGCTACGCTGTGTATTTAATTGCTGCATATGGTCACATGGATGGAGGCACTGCTATGTCTGACTGGTCCGGCGTGCTGCTTTGCGAAAATTGCTTAAAAGGTAGACACTTCTTCGCTCCAAAGGAATGCAACTATAAAATAATGCACATTTCATTTCGAGCCCTGATCGTTGTTTTTCCTTTACGAAGACAGAATAATGTAAAATAATCTGAAAGGTTCCCCGTCACTCGGCCGCAGTTTGCGCAAGGTAGTATTTACAAGTGTAATGGGCCGGCTGCATAAAAAATATTAAGAAAGGAGCGAGCGTGGCAGTATACGTCGCCTTGGCTGCTCGGAATTCATAATGTGTCGACTCTTATCACATACGGTCTGCATAAGTCAACGTGCTGGCAAACGACTGCAATAACTACAATGTAGTTTCTGGAATGTTCACCGGCTTTCTGAGAACGGCTGCGAAGATGTCTCTTCGTACAAACCTTCCACATCGTGGGGCGATGGTGTGGTTGCGTAATTCACGCCTTTAAATGTGACCAGGTGCTAAGATTTGATAGGTTGTTGCGATATCATAGGCTATGGGCACCCCTAGAGTGGAATGGAAAAATCCATAAATATTTTTTTTCGAACAAGTTACTCTTCGGGGGAGTCTTAGTGAAGGTCCCCGCTGGCCTTAGCTACCCGGCCGAATGGGACGGTGTTCATCAGATAAGCTAAGTGAACTTGTACCTTACTTTACGCGTGAGCTAGCGCTAGCACGTGAGGTAGAGGTTCGTGCAGCTGAACTTATGATCACCGTCTCATTTATCGGGGCACTCGCTCCATTGTATAACGAGAGCCAACCTTCTATGTCGTATTCGTCAGAGCCACTGAAGATTCGAAGATCACGTCGGCTGATCGACCCAGGGCTAATTAATGTATGCGGTGCCGCTGGTAGTGCAAGGTTGGCTTTGCGAGGTATCCTAATACTTCTAAAAAGCAAAGCACTACAACCCGCCGTTTGCCTTCCGATGAAGTGTTGGTGTAACAGAGGTACTGAATACCAACGTTACTAGAACAAGTTTGATCTCGTAACGTTTCTGAATACGGCGTTCTTGGCGGTCCAATATATCGCGCAATGAAGAACACTGTTAGATACGAACTGCGCACCCTTGCAGCATCCAGCGTTTCAGTGGATAAGTGCGGCATTCCCACAGAGGCATGGGAGTGTGAGTCATCCCCAGAGCGACGCCTTCGCGCCAGAGCCGAGGTGATTCGTATTCCACGTTGATCGATCCTGTGACGATGGCCTCACCGGGATGCAACATGATGCAAGGAGGCATTGCATCTCTAGGCGCGCCCCACCCCTCTTCGATGATTTTTGCGCCCCCCCTCTTCGATAATTAAGGGGGGCGGCCGCCCCCCCTAATCATCGAAGAGGGGGGGGGCGCGAAATCTGCTCCATACATTGACCCTTCTAGTCACATAAGATGGGGGGGCGCAAAATCTGCCCCATACATGGACTTAGTAGGGTGGGCGGCGCTGCGATGAACCTTCGCCCCCCCTAATGGGGAACCCTGCGCACGCCTATGTTAACACGCGAATAATTTCTATAATGCTTCAAACAAGAACAGCTTCCGCAACGTTACGAAAAGTTTCGCGGTTTCCTTCAGACAGAAAATGTTTCCTTGGTGCCACGCGCACATTGCTTGTAAAGCTACGGAAATTTTTTAGAGTGTACACCGCACCATCACAAAGTGATAGTTTATCTTTCCAAAAGGAGATAGCACAGCTCAGGAAGATCAAATTCCTGCAGCGGAGCAAGCGGACACTCACTGAAAGAATGAGACTCTTCAAACGGTAATAAATAACATCAAGAATTATATGCACATGCCTGAGGAGGGCGGGTAGGTGTTCACTGCAACCTTTCCCCCCTACATACACCGATCCTCCACAGAGCATTCAAACACCAGATGAGTGCGCATCAAACCGAGCTGCGTGCATTTGCGGTAACGCTGCACTTCTGTTCTCCGTCAGCTTATGTGGGTGAACTCTAGAAGTTTAATTGATCAGCCTCAGCATAGCGCACTAGAAGAGCACGGCACAGTCGCGTGCCCGGAAACCCTGCCTTCACAGCTGTGTCACTGTCTTGACAAAGCTTGTCTAATACCATATTGGTAAAACTTCAGCTCAAAAAGTGTACAGCAGACAACCAAGCGAGGACAGCGGACAAGACACGACGAAGACAGCGCATAAAGTGCGCAGCACTTTTGCGCTGAACTTTTTAACATTATGTAATACCAACTAGCCCGCTCCCACACCTCCCTCCAATTCCGCACGCAGGCTCTGAGCTGAAATTTGGTTGTTGATGACATATTTCAGGAAACACATTCAGCTTGTGGATGACAAAATCGTTATTAATGTGGCATTTTGAATGGAATGCATGATTGCAGTCAGCATGATGCCTAGAATGCATGTTTGTAGACGCTCACTGGCTTACGAAAATACTCATGTGGCAACCTCAGGTTGCCATTTGAGTATTCTTTAATTCATTCACTAACTAGATCACACAACCATGCAAATGAAACAGTGTTGAAAAGCTATTGAAGTGGTGTGACTGCAAGCGGTTACGACGGCTAAACATCCAAGGAGAACATCCTGCGCGAAGAACGCCGTCAGGTGACGGTGCCACGAGAATTTTTAATAGCTCAGACAAAGCTTAGCAATTTCGACAACCGTCGGTGGGGTTTTGGAGGGGAGCACATGACATGCCTTGTCGTCCCCGCTCTCATTTGATATGTCGGACGTTGTTAGATTCGGTGTCAGTGGGTCGACGCGCATGTGAAGATCTGCAACAACTTCGGTGTGCATTGTGAGATTTTCAAGGGGTTTCTGTGAACGGCTGGGCAGATGTTCTCCGGTACGAAGCTTACGCAGCGGGGGGCGACAGAATATTTGCGTAATGCGCGTATTGAAATCTGACCGACTACGAAGATAAAGTTCGTGGTTATGATAACATACGGTAGCGGCACCACTGGTAGAACTGAGCATAACAGAAGGAACTTTTCATTCAAAACGATGCTCAGGAGCTCAGCTACGTGAAGTTATAACTTGCCCTACGCGTGAGCTAGCGCTGACCAGTGATGGAGATGCTCATGATTATTGCGCCATTTAATGGGGCATTCAGCCCAATCAGTCTCCTACGTCGTATTCGGCGGCACCACTGAAGATAGAAGGATCTCGTTGGTGGAAAGATCCGGGACTAATCAACGTGTGCCATGCGAGTGGTAGTGCTTGGTTGGTTTCGCCATACATCGCAATACTGCGACAACCCGCCCTCTAACTTCTGATGAAATGTTGGATTATAAAAGGGGCTGAACACGTCATTTGCGCTTTCTAATTCATTGCGCTACACAATAAGCCCATGCAGGCAATAATTTAGTCGGCGAATAATATTCCGTCCACAACTTGCCAGATGAGATACAAATCGAACACCGATACTTGACGATGCCCTTGCAGCAGCAGTTTTCTCCCTTAAAAAACTGATCATGCGCATTTGTCATAAAGACATTTTCATACAGGTATGCACTGGAAATCATTCGATAATAAATATTGTTTTTCATTGTCATGAAGGAGCTCTGATACCTGCAGACTGCATATAAATCGTCCATACCTCGTATGATGTGTGCTCGGCCATTGTACATGGGTGCACTATTGCAGCGTCACTATTTCTAAGGCGAAGTCATGCATCAGCTACTTGACCCTACAATAGTGCTGATCTGGAACCCCCACATATTACGTAGAAAAGGGTGGAGTGAATATTGTGATGTCAGTCATGTAAATTTACGGTCGCACGAAGTTCTAGAAAACAATGACCCTAGCAACACGCCACAGCGAATAAAAACCTTATCTCCATTTGCAATAAAACCTTCCATATCGCTACCTATCACAGAACTCCTGGATGCTGAGTAATACCGGGCAGAGTCTCTGTACTGTACTTCGGGTGTTCATGATATAAAAATGAAACAGACCTATTGAAAATATATCCAACATGTGGAATGCTGGATTCCGCCATCCATCATTAATTATGGTGCTGGAATATTGGGGCACAATTGTATGCTGGATGCTGAAAAATGACGGCGCGTAAAACAGTTCTACAATGTCGGGACCATCGTGCCTACAGCCGCAACATATAAATAATTGTACAAGAGGCATTAGTACAAAACAAAAAAAAAACAAAGAAAAATCACAGCATATCCACGGGGTGAATGATGATGAGTGGGGCGAAGCTACGGAGGGAATCATCTGTAAACCGTGAAACTCTTCCGTGAAATGCGCCCAGTACATAATATAAAGAGTGTGAAACATCGTGTATATATTAAACATCAAACTTTTATTGTACTGTTGGTTTACGTGGTCCCTTAATTATCACTTGTGATCGGTGAAATGTAAGGAAGAAGTCCGCTCCCGAGCGAAAGAGCGCCAAGAGCGACCGCATTCCCCGCTCGCCCTGTGCGAATTAAAGGCAAGGCTAGAGGGAAGACAGGACGCGCGTTCCACGACGCGAGGTCGGTAGCATGCCCAACGAAAGCCAACGGAACGCGATCGTGCAAGTGCTCCGGCTTCGCATCGCCTCATGGTTCCATTTAGCGTCCCAAAACCAAATATATTGCTCAAGGTGTGCCTTGCGTTTTTCGTAGAAATAATTTCTTTATCATTTACATTAAGACGAAAAGTTGAAAGCTCACTAGAGTGTATCGCCCGCAAAGTATGTCTTTTAGTGTGATTTAACTCTCGTACGGCAGGGTCCTCGCGCCGTTGCCGGTCCACCTCGCCCGTTGACGATCGGGCGAGGTGGCTACATACAACTACTACTACTACACTTTAAGAAAAACATCTGGCGTTCTTTCGTTCTGCTTTTACAAAACATCTGGCGTCTTTCGTTGGTTTATTTCATCAGTCAACGGCGTTTTGAACAAAATTTTTATTGTTTAATCACGTACAGGAGAAATCTCACCAGGCACTACCTTGGAGGTAAACAATGGCTGCTAATGGGAATGAGAGACAGAAGAAGTCGGCTTTTAGCTAACACTTACACTTCCACTTCTACTAACGTTTCCTACTGGAACATGCCAATGGCTGCTAATGGGGAATGAGAGACAGAAGAATTCGGCTTTTAGTTAACGCGCACGCTGCGAATTTTTTATTGTTCAACAACGCACAGGAAAAATCTCCCACCGGCACCACCTTGGAGGTCAAAGCGAAAGACTCTTTACGGACTACTACGATGACGACGACCACGAGGGACGAAGTGCCGCCTTAAGGAGCTTCGCCCCTAAAAAAACTTCCATCATTAGGAGTCGAATGCCACATCGGATCCCCAGCCCAGTGCTTTACCACTACGCCGCGGTGATGTTTTGCTTTCTGTAGGATGACTAGTCAACACACTAATACATGGTTTTGCTTCAACTCTGTATGTCGCATACTCGCGACAGGCGCGATATTCACCTCGTACTAAAATTTGCCTATTATTAAACAAAAACAAACTCCTGCCGAAAACAAATGGTAGGTCGATAATGGCAACAGCGCTAGCTTTTTTTTTTTACAATTCACAACGTAACTCCCGAAACGATCTCAAGCGGACCGAGTAGCAGGTACTGCTTACTGGCCGTTACTGCCAAGTTTAATAGCCGTTTCCAGCTCTTTCCAAAGGCCGACATGTGCAGAGGTTTTATGTCGACGATGATGAATACACGCTTCAAATTGATTTATAATTGTCACGTTTTTTCACGCAACGTGCAAGTCGGCCGCACCATGCGCACTGAACTGAACTTCTGTTATTAGCTAGCAGTAGTAATAGACTCTTATTCAGCCAAATTCATAGGCCGAGCATTTCGAGCGCCTGCGCTATCAGTCGACGCTGTTCTTCTTCCCCTTCGGCGCCGATCCAGTCGAGCCAGGTGGTGATGGAAAGGGAAGGGGAGGGTAAGAGCTGGATTGCTGAGCAGTTGGGCAGTAGAAAAGGCAGTGTGACAGGTCTGCATATGTAGATGGGCAATTTGGACAGCAGGGTCCGATCTACATTTATAAAGAAAAAGGCGAGAGGGGCTGATCAGGCAATTCATTTGGATGTGCCGTAGAATTCGAGCCTCTAGTAGAGTGAGCGATGGATGAGGAGGAGGTTAAAGACGCTTGTCTAGTCGGAGCTGTAGGTATACTTCCTTGATAGTATGGCGCAGCGAGATCTTCCCGTCGTTCTTGACGGAGCTCCCACTGTCTTCCGAAGGTGTGGGCCAGGGGATGAACGGTGCCCGGTTCAATATATCACGGGCGAGCCGGTGAGCCAGCTCATTGCCGTCAATCCCCGAGTGCCCAGGAACCCAGCGTAGGAAAACAGGGGAAGGTTGCAGTGCATAGACAGCTCGCTCAACCTCCTGTTGGAGGTATGGGGGTAATGTGCGGTTCTGTATGTTCCGGATGGCGGCGTAAGAGTCAGAGTATATCGTGTACTCGGGAAGTGAAGGGAGGGAAGAAAATGATTGTAAGGCATGGACAATAGAAAGGACCTCGAGCGAAAGTACATCGGGCGGGTGCAGGTATGGCCCGCTGGTGTGGGTTTCAGGTGTCGAAAGGTGTGGATGGTAGTTGCGTAGCCGCATGAACCCCGAGGAGCCACGAACGAGGCATCTGTATAGGCGACTCCCTGTGTAGAAAAAGGAGGGGAATGATGCTGCGCTGCCGCGTGACGATGGCCGGCGTGCAGAACGGGGGACACGTTGGACGGGAGAGGAAGGATACGAAGGTTGGGAGCAGGGGTGCACGCGAGAAGAGGCAAGGTGGCAACGGAAACTGGAATGTGAGGGATACCCGCTTGGGCCAATAGCCATTGACCCTGACGGGTAAGAGAAGGATGCGCAATCTGAGAATCGTGGTAGAGAGAAAGAAGAGAACGTAGTGGATGGAAGAGGCCAGTGGCAAAGAGCTTAGTGGTAGAGGTAGTGATAGGGAGGTTGAGAGCTGCCTTGTAGAGATCTAACAGAGCTCTTTCGAGAGTGTTAAGTTGGGTTTGGGTAAATTTAACGTAAGGTATAAAATACAGGAACTTGTTGAGCGCGAGCGCATGGGCAACACGGCACGCATGAGCCTCGTGGAGACCCGACTGTCGAGTGACAACGCGCCGCAGGAGGTGAGTTACCGAGTGGCAGGTCCTGACAGCGTGATGGAGGGCCTGCGCGCTCTTGGCCGCATGCAAAGGGAAGCCAAGAACTTTGCATTGTTGAACGCTAGGAATGGGAGAGCCAGAAAGATGCAGGGAGATGAGATCATTGTGGGAGCGCTGGTAAGCGGAGCGATTGAGCAAAAGCAGCTCAGATTTCTCTGGAGCAGGAGACAGGCCAGCAGTGGAAAGAAAGGAAGCGATAAGATCTAGGCCACGCTGCAAAGTATCCTGCACTTGTCCGGGAGATCCAGACGTACACCAGAGAGTGATGTCGTCGGCATAAAAATATGATGGAGGTCAGGAATTTCGGATAGTTGGGAGGCAAGAGGGGCCATAGCCATATTGAATAGGGTAGGAGATAGTACGGCACCTTGAGGAGTGCCGCGGGTGAGGGAGTGCGGGTTGGACAGATGATTATCGACTCTAAAGCGAGCTACTCGATTACAAAGGAAGGACCGAATGTAAGAATACATGCGGGAACCACATGAAAGGGAGGAGAGCTGAGCCAATATGTGGTCATGGCAAACACCATCGAATGCCTTACGGACATCAACTGTTACAAGAGCATGAATCTGATTGCGAGAAGGTGAGAGAAATGTGTGCTGGAGGATGAGGAACATGTCCTGCGCACAGACGCGACGTCGGAAGCCGATAAGAGAATGGGGGAAGAACTCTCGCGCCTCAATAAAATCAGACAGGCGAGTCAGGGCCATTCGCTCAAAGGTCTTGCCTATGCACGACGTCAAAGAGATAGGGCGATGGTGCTGTTCCCACCGGATCTGCGCCTGGAATACTCAAGGAAAATTTTCTGTGTGCCGACAAGTCCGTTTTGAAGAGTGGTGTTCCTCTCGTCCCCACAGTTTTGCCCTCTACTATTGCGGCCGACGACTCTTTCGACAGAAATGGACTTCACGGCATCCCAAGGAAACGAAGATATTACCTCATACCCTGAAGGCAGCTGGAACACCGTGAGGGCCAACCGGAAACCTGCTTCGACCGCCCGACCTCGCACCGAGCTCATCACTGTCGGTATCCAACTTCCACCCGGGACACTCACGCCCAAACTACCTCTGTACGACTTGCTTGCTTCCATCATCGCCGCCGCAAATCTCTCGCCCAAGACCAGCGCGGAAGTCACCCTTCAGGCCAAACCAGCTCAGAGCCTTGTGTTCCTGAAAACACACTCCCCTCTCACTGCCCACCTCCTCCACTCTCTTACGAATAAGGAACTTAACGGTAAGCCGATCACCATCAAGCCATATGCACCCAATCCTCCCATCTCATGCCTCGGCGTCATACACAACGTCTGTGGTCATTTCACATCAGCTCAGCTCTTGCATGACCTCGAATCTTTCACTACTGACATACTCGCTGCACGTATGATGGGCTCCACTGAATCCGTTCTCATAACATTTGCAGGAACCGTCATCCCTCGCTTTGTATATTTTAAACGCGTCTCTTTCCGATGTCGCCCACATAAACCTAAGCCCCCTACTTGTACCCGGTGCCTTGCTATAGGGCACCGTGCTCACCAATGCCCTCAGCACAGCGTTGCGGTCAAGTGCCGACGCCTGTGCAGCGCTTCTGCCTGCAGATCCTGCTGCTCACGTTTGTGCCCAACCCTGGTGTATCCATTTCCAAGTCAATACTCATTCATCTCTCGACTCCACCTGCCCTTTCCTCCTTGCTAAGCAGCGGGAGTGTGCCAAAGCCGCTTTTCTCCGTCGCACAGCCTTGCGCCGAACCACCCAGCCATGCCCGTCCTCCTCTTCGACGCATGGATTCCGTTCACCCTCGCAACATCCACCCCGGAATCCTACGCCGCTAAAATGAAAGGCGCGTCACCGGTGTACCCTCCTTCCTCTAACAACACACCCTCACCATTCATGGGTAACGAGAGCCGTTCCTTCGATCTCCGGCTCGCAATGCTGGAACGCAACCAGCGCGAGCAACAGCGCGTCTCAGATGAGTTACAGCAGAAAATCCACGCTTTGACGCAGACCCTAGAAACCACTACCTCTTCTCTTACCTCCGAACTCGCGGAGTTGAATAAGCAACTCGCCACGCTCGCCGCCCCGACCTCCGACTTCCATGTAGCCAAATTGGCTGACATGGTCGAAACCACCACCACCGCACACCACACTCGCTTGGTTCAACTGGAAACCTCGATTATCCGGATTCTTTCCGCCCTGGAAACCCAATCCAAGCAATTGGAATCCTTCGCTTCTATGCTCAACTCCCTGCAAGACTCGCTCCCCCCGCAAAAAAGAAGGAACGCGGTCGCACAAGCGCCTCCGCCACTGCAATTACTTAGATGGAGTGTGGAAAGGACCTCGAGATTTTGCAGTGGAACTGCCGCAACTTTCGCCATAATAGGACCCCTCTCCACCAATATATCCTCACTCGCCCTTTCCTACCCCATTTTCGTCTTCTCCAGGAGACTCGGACGGCCCGCACCCCCACGGGCTACCGTGCCTACCATGCTGCGACGGGCACGCCACTTGCGTCCATTTATGTACGCACCGACGTTCCCGTCGAACCACTTGACATCCCCTCCATTCTCCTCAAATATTTAGTTGGTGTGGTCTATTACCAACCCTCTCCTCGTACCTCTCTCACCCTTATGTCTTTTCACAATCCCCCTGCCACATCTTCTTTGTTCAATGCCCTTGGCAAATTCCTCCACTCTCTACCTTTGACTACCCATATCCTCCTTGGGGGTGATTTCAATGCTCCTCACAGACTCTGGGGTTACCCCCAGACACTCAAACCAGGCCGCCTTCTGCACTGTCTTGCCCAGGAACGTCACCTCACCCTTCTTAACACTCCTGACACCCCTACTCGAGCCGAAACTGCCTCACAGCGCTTCACTACACCCGACCTCACTTTTTCTCGGGGTTCCCTTCCTTTTCATTGGTAGGTGTCAGCCGAAAACTTTTTCAGTGACCACTTTCTCATACACGTCACCACTTCCCTTTCCCACATGACTCGGACACGGCAACTAGTTCACACTGACTGGGAGGCATTCCGTACTAATCTCCTTTCTGACTCATATGAGAGTTAGCAACAACTACATGACAGCTGGGCAAGAAACGAGTGCAGTGCGCGGGAAAAATATGCCATCATATTAGTTGAGTACGGCGTACCAATTGACAAGTCTGTGTTCTCGCACACGAGTCAAGTGCCGGCGAGTGCGACGGGCGGCGGTCAGTGACCGGAGGCGTTTCCTGGAAGCGCGTCGCATCGATGCTCATCGCTACTTGTGCGGACACCGTACGCAAGAAAACATGCTTTATTTAGGTTAGCCGATGCCACAGCTGTGCTGTAAAGTCATTCGTACTCGTTGGAATTGTGTATCCTGAAACCCAGAAGGGTCGATGGCACGGAGACAGACTCGGTCGGTACGCTGGGCCTAACCTTTGGTGGAACTCATGGTTGTAGAATATGATGGTCGAAGTCATACTTGGTGGGGCTTATCTCAACGCAGGCGGAAGGTAAACTTTTTTTGCATTTTAGCTTCGCATGCATTTTCAATTTTACTTTTACATGCATTTTCATTTTTACTTGCCGCAGAGGTAAGTGTGCAAGAATTGCCAGAGTTCCATTTCTAGCGTGGCGATATTAAGTGGCAGCTCTCTTCTGGTCTACCCGTTGAAAGGGCAGCTGCGAAGCCACAGCTCATTTACTTCTCCGCAACAGCGCGACGATGTAACACATTTAGTTTCGCTGTTCACACCGACACCTCTAGTCTGATGGATGTCAACCAAATATAAGCGCGTGCGTAAAATGTACACATTCACGGCTGCTGCGCTTCACAAATGTTCAGGCGGCTGTTGACGTCCGCAAGAATAAAAAGTCGCAGTTTCTCCTGAAGGACGAAGCAATGATACGGTGGCAAGCAAGTGGAATGCCACAGGAAGGACGACAAGCAGCTAGAAACTTGCTGCGCGCTGCTCAAGCACAAATGACGCAGAAAAGTAAACACAAAAGGAGAGTGCGAACTAACAACTGTCACGGCTCAACACTTGCAGCGCACTGCTGAAACACAAAGAGGACGTTCGAAAAGAACGCACAGGTATACATAAGTCCACCTCGAAATGTCACAGTTCTTACTTCAACTAACCCCTACTTTGGTTCCTAGCAGATCACTCCTTTCGCAAGCGCGGCCGCTGTAGCGAGCAAAGTGACCTTCGTGTGGCCTATAGCGTCAACGTAAATTTTGCGGTGACAACACAAAACGTACAAAACTGCCCTTCAAGAAATAATCGCGCGAGCACGGTCGGCCACGCCCTGTATGTCGAAGCACAAGTCGAAGGCACACAGCCCAACTACGACGAAACATTATACAGGTTTACAATTGGGTACGCAAACATTTGCGATCCGGCAGGATGCACGTCCAGAACGCAACCTTTTCTCGGACTTGCGCTCGCGTTGTCCGAAGACCCCTCAGCGCCTTCATTTGGGTGGAAAACAAAACCGCAGAGCGCGCGACCACAAGAGAAGAAAATAAAGACGGCGCTTGGCTGTGGCACGTGAAGCCACGGATAGCGTTCCTTGCGGGCCTCGATGCTGGACACTAAAATAAAACTTCATTTGGCTCTAGTTGGTAAATATATCTGAGCCTGAAATTACAGCCCAAGCGCACTTTTAGACAGCTTTTGCGCTGGGCTTTGTCCGTAGTTGAATTGGCGACCGTCCTGCTTTCTTAAACCTACCATAGCCATCTGTAACATACGGGGCGCGTGCTCGCGCCAAGAAGAAGTCTGCTTCTTCGACCGCCTTGATGATAATACGTGCAAAGCACTTTAGGAGCCCGGGCTGCCGTATGATGTCCCATCTTGGCGTAACGCAGACAAAACCACGTGTGCTGGCACGCGCTAGCGCGTTCGGGCCTGTGTAAGGGGCTGGGTAAGACGCTGTGGCCTCTCCCCCTTACACTCTCTCAGCAATCATTTGTAGCGTCGGCGAACAAGATTCTGCAGAGGCGCGATGAACCCGTGTGGCGTGCTCCAACAAGAGTTCGGGATGAAGAACAGCAACAGCAACTACACTGAATCCATGCCGTGTTCCACATGCAAGGACGCGTTAACATCGGGCAAGGTGCCCGTGATGAGCAGAACTTTAGGTCGACCCATGCGCTCCTTCGCATCCCCAAATGCTTCCCTTTAGTGGGAGATGTTGAAATGTTTTTGTCCTTCTTACTTCTTCACTTATTTGTCCCTGCACAAGTCTGAATATGATTTCATATCTTCGCGTATCTAATGCACTATCATCCTTGTTACACGTTTTGTTTAGTGCTAATGTTGTTTGCGCATGTGCGGTACGGTAGTCTTGGGCTTATATATGCATTGGCGCATGAGAGAATAAAGCAGTTGTTAGTCAGCGTTTGTGTCGCACGTGTCTTTCCTTGGTGGGTGTGTTGTGCGTTTGCGCTGCAATTTTAGCCTCAGAAGTCTGGTCACTGTATGTATTGTCACGGGGTCCTGACGTCGACGAAAACAGCAGTCGTCTTGTTCAGGCTGCAACTCTTTATTTCGCCGAACTTAGGGCCGGGAAAAGAAATCTCAAGGTACAGCAATACACGCTGTACACTGATATCGGCGAACAGGGCGTCGGTCGTCGATAAAACTGACAAGTGGTGAAGCGTGTCGGCGTTTATACAAGTGCGGTCGAATATTCCATGCGTTATCGCTGGCTGTCGCGCAAGCTCTAGAATAGGCTCGAGCAGTCGCGTCTTGCGCGCAATCTTCACAAAACGATCTACAATAATCGCGAAGCTTCTCGAACAATAAGGCGTGGTTTGCGCTCAGCGTTCCTGACAGTCTTTGTGGGCGAAAACCGAATGCAACAAAAGTGATAATAAGAAACGCACGTTGCAATTCCCCCCTACGTTTTTGTGCACTGTACGTTTTTGTGCACTGCGTCTAGTCATGGCCAAAGCGGCGGCAGGTGTTACAACGCGGTGCAAGGCACCCGACAGGGGATTCAAACCATAGACCCCTCGCTCCCCAGCCCGCTGCATTAGACAACTCAACCATGCACCATACATGCGCCGGCGAAATAATGGCAAGCTATTTATATGCGCAATTTACTGCTGGTGGTAAGCAAATCTCGGAAGAGCTTGAGCCTGTTTTCTATCACGCAACGCTTCTAATTTCCTTTCAGTTTCAAAGCTACCCTTGAGACGCGCACGACAAAGTGGCCGTGTTCTATACCCACTCGTGATGTGGAATGAACAAAAAAGAACACCTAGAACACCTTGCATCA
The DNA here is from genome assembly GCF_013339695.2 of Rhipicephalus sanguineus. Classification (NCBI taxonomy): domain Eukaryota; kingdom Metazoa; phylum Arthropoda; class Arachnida; order Ixodida; family Ixodidae; genus Rhipicephalus; species Rhipicephalus sanguineus. The sequence goes on along the minus strand of NC_051179.1, from coordinate 133,105,546 downwards.
GACGTCCCCATGTGGCAGGAAACGCAGGGGGTCACTCCACGCTCCGCAGTATAAAAGAAGAAGAGATATCCAAGAGCAGACAATTATCATCATCACCGCAGTTTAAAAGAAAAAGAAATATCCAAGAGCAGGCAATCATCATCATCATCATAATCATTCTCCACTGTCGACACTTGCAGCGCGTTGCTCAAGCACAAAGACGTAACTGCAACAGTTGTTAGTTTACGCTTGCCCTGTGTATACCTGTGCGTTCTTTTTGGGCGTCCTTCTTTGTGCTTCAGCGGCGCGCTGCAAGTATCGAACTGCGTGTAGTTCCTCATGTGACATTCCACTTACTTGCTATCGCATTCATTGCTTCGCCCTTGCGGTGAAACTGTGACCTTTTTTTTAAATTGATTCATTGACTGGATCACAGAGCCGAGCAAGCCAAACAGCATTGAAAGTTGATCAACAGTGTGACTGCAAGCACAACACCCAGATTTGGAGCACGTTCATATGATATTTCATGAATTCGCCGATCTGAGGTCCGTTGCAGGTTACGACGGTTACACCTCCATGAAGGGTATCCTGCGCGCAAGAACGCCAAGTACGGTGACGTTGTCAAGATATTTTTTCATAGCTCAAACGAAGCTGAGCAATTCCGACAACCGTCGGTGGGTTTTTGGAGAAAAGCGCATGATGTGCCTCGTCTTCGCTGCTCTGAAACCATGATATGTCGAATCATGTCAGACTCGGTCTCTGTGGGTCGACGTGCTCGCGAAGGTCTACGATCACCTCAATGTAGATTTTAAAATCTTACCCGGCTTTCTGGGAACGGCGGTGCAGAAGTTCTTCGGTACGACGCTTCCGCAGCGCGTGGTGACGGAAGATTTGTGTAATGCGCGTCTAGAAATCTGGCAAGGTGCGAGAAGCAGATTCGTGGTTATGATGCCATAGGCTAGGGGCATCCCTCCTTGAGACTCGAGCAGAATAGGAAAAGGTTTTTGCTCAATTAAGTTATTCGTGACGGAGGGGGAGGGGAGCCTTAATCAAGGACCCCAGTGGTCTTTGCTGCCCGCCCGAATGAGACGTTTCTCTGAAGCTCAACTACGTGAACTTATTACCCTGCGCATGAGCTACCGTTGACCCCTGATGTAGACGCTTATGAACCTCGCGCCATTCATTGGGGCACTCACTATATTGTATAACGAGAGCCAATCTCCAACGTCGTATTCCTCGGCGGTACTGAGTATAGGAGGATCTCGTTGGCAAATCGATTCAGGACTAATCAATGTGTGCGGTGCGGTGATAGTGATCGGTTGGCTTCGCCATATGTCCTAATACTGGGACAACCTGCCCTCCCTCTTCCGATGAAATGTCGGCTTATCACAGGGACGGAACATGTTATTTGTGCTGTCCCTACGGCAGCACGATTTGAGCTGCGAAAGACTCCCATGCAAGCAATACAACTCGAATTCACACCTATATACGCCAATGCCAGGGGCGTAGCCAAGGGGGGGGTTGGGACGGTTCAACCCCCCCCCCCGAAATTTTTCAATTTTGCTTGCGTATATAGGCACGCACACATACAAACGCACGCACGAACATACATAAAGTATGGTTGAACCCCCCCCGAAAAAAATTTCTGGCTACGCCCCTGGCCAATGCCCTAGCAGCAGCAGTTTTCGCCCTTAAATTAATATTTCATCATGTCAATATTTTTCATGACGACATATTCACACCCGTATATACGGGAAATCATGGTATAATAAAGATTAGTCGTTGGTTATAAAAAAACAGCTCCGATGTAGGAAGACTTCGCATAAAGCAGGCATATCTCGTATCACGTGTGCTGCGCCATTGTTGGTGACTACATCATTGCAGTGTCCCTATTTCTAGAGAGGAGTCATGCATCAGCTACTTCGCCCTACTGTAGTGCTGATCTGGAGCCTGCACATATTATATAGAAAAGAGTGGAGTGAATATTGTGATGTCGGTCATGGACATATACGGTAGCACGGAGTGCTTGAAAATAATGCCCCTAGCAACACACCACAGCCAATCAAGTTCCCACCTCCGCGTTACAATAAAAGCTTCGGTATTGAGACCTACCGCAGAAGCCATCGAACGTTTGGTTGAACTGGTGGTCATCGCATCCGTGAAAAACTGGTTGCACAAGGCTTTGAGTAGCGTCAACATCGCAGTTTTAGCGACGGTGGAGAGTCTGACATCGTAAGTAGCTTAAAGCAAAAAACCCTGCAGACAAAAAGATCATACTCGCTTCAATATAAGCAATTGAAAGTAGGCTGCTTGATGATTCTACAACGTTCAATTTGTGGGGACAAACGAGTCCATTCCTGTGGCCACCATTAGCGATGGCTACATTTGTGTACGCAAGTTGCTTATGTTTGCTTTTGCGACTAGTGTCCAGCAAAGGGCAATACACGTCCAGCGATGGGTGACTGTGGCCTTCAAATTACTCAGTCTCTCTTCATTTAACTTCGCTATGCTGTGTATTTAATTGCTGCATATGGTCACATGGATGGAGGCACTGCTATGTCTGACTGGTCCGGCGTGCTGCTTTGCGAAAATTGCTTAAAAAGTAGACACTTCTTCGCTCCAAAGGAATGTAACTATAAAATATTGCGCATTTCATTTCGAGCCCTGATGGTTGTTTTTTCTTTACGAAGAAAGAATAATGTAAAATAATCTGAAAGGTCCCCGTCACTCGGCCGCGGCTTGCGCAAGGTAGTATTTACAAGTGTAATGGGCCGACTGCATAAAAAATATCAAGAAAGGAGCGAGCGTGCCAGTACACGTCGCCTTGGCTGCTCTGAATTCATAATATGTCGACTCTTATCACATACGGTCTGCATAAGTCAACGTGCTGGCAAACGACTGCGATAACTACAATGTAGTTTCTGAAATGTTCACCGGCTTTCTGAGAACGGCTGCGAAGATGTCTCTTCGTACAAACCTTCCATATCGTGGGGCGATGCTGTGGTTGCGTAATTCACGCCTTTAAATGTGACCAGGTGCTAAGATTTGATAGGTTGTTGCGATATCATAGGCTATGGGCACCCCTAGAGTGGAATGGAAAAATCCATCAATATTTTTTCTCGAACAAGTTACACTTCGGGGGAGTCTTAGTGAAGGTCCCCGCTGGCCTTAGCTACCCGGGCGAATGGGATGGTGTTCATCAGATAAGCTAAGTGAACTTGTACCTTACTTTACGCGTGAGCTAGCGCTCACACGTGAGGTAGAGGTTCGTGCAGCTGAACTTATGATCACCGTCCCATTTATCGGGGCACTCGCTCCATTGTATAACGAGAGCCAACCTTCTATGTCGTATTCGTCACAGCCACTGAAGATTCGACGATTACGTCGGCTGATCGACCCAGGGCTTGTTAATGTATGCGGTGCCGCTGGTAGTGCAAGGTTGGCTTTGCGAGGTATCCTAATACTTCTAAAAAGCAAAGCACGACAACCAGCCCTTTGCCTTCTGATGAAGTGTTGGTGTAACAGAGGTACTGAATACCAACGTTACTAGAACAAGTTTGTTCTAGTAACGTTGCTGATTACGGCGTTCTTGGCGGTCCAATATATCGCGCAATGAAGAACACCAAGCAGGAATGATGTGGCCCCCGAGTAGCTCTCCGTCTATGACTTGGCAGAGGGACTACAAATCGAACTGACACCGATATATCCCGGAGGCCTTGTGGCAGGTGGAGTTTTCTTGCATAAATGAAGAGCTGATCATACCATTTCGTCATGACGATATTTTCATGGGCTGTATATGCAAAAAATCATGGCCTAATACATACTGTTCATCGGTCATCACGAAGTAGCTCTGATGCCTGAATACTGCATATAAATCAGGCTTATCTCGAATGATGTGTGCTCCGCCGTACTATTAGGGTACGCTGGGTTTATTGATAATGACTCATTGTGCCTCAGCACTTTGTAATGGATGGGTCTCTAAACCACCTAACCGTTGCATAGTCCACGTGTCTTTACGTCGGATGCGATTCTACGCATCTGCCACGCAATATATTACATGTCTTAAACTGGTTACTCTGTCTGCATAGGTAGGGGAGGTGTTCGAGGAGCTCGTTTGTCTGTATAAAGGCAAACTACCTCGGACAATTCCCCTAGTTTTGTATTGTCATAGCGAGGGCTTCGTCCCGGCAGACTAGTTGCATCAGGTAGCATGCGAGGACTTGTTGGTCAGCCGCTACCTCGCGCAAGGCTCACGTGCCCTGCAACGCCCTCTGGTAGAAAATTGTTCCACACTCGCCGTCTGGTACAAGGGTGGCGTTGGCTAGCACTGCCAGGTATTAAGCACACATAAATACCCTAAAAAAGTGTAGGAGGGCGTGCCTTCTGTTGTAGCTCAGATGCTAGGGCTGCGGGCGCATTTTGAAGGCTGTGGGTTCGGATCCCACCGACGAAAATGCTGATTTTTCGTACACTTTATTTTTGCTCAATGTAATTGAGCGTCGTAACAATACTGCTAAGAAACCATAGGTAAAGTCCCCTATGCTTTCCTAGGCTTCACTGTCTGTCGGCCTCGTTAGATGTGTACTCTGGCTACACGGCATTCGTAAAGCTGTTCTTCCGAATCACTTTCAAATTCTGGCCCAAATTTCTGATATGTGCTTGCCACGCACAAGGCCTGTGTTTGATTCTCACTCGAACCAATGAGAATAAAAATTGGGATCCCAGCAGGAATCGAATCCAAGCATTCCACGTGGTAATCCGGTATTATACAACAGAGCAAATCTATAAAATGGATTGGAATGGTGCTGGCTAGCTAATTTTACGAGATAGCAAGAAACAATACATACGTACTCCTACGATACAGGCGTCATATCAGTTAACGTGTGGTTCAAACGATGAAGTTCGTCTACGTAGCACTTTCCAGGGCTACCAGCCTGGACATCGTATACCTCACTAACGAAAAGGTCACTTCAGGTTTCGACATGTCGCGGGCTCTATCGACAGACAATCTGCCGATGACGCCACCCGGATAGCAAACAAGCCTCCAGACATTGTCTTGGTCCTGGCCCCCTTGCCACAAATACAAAAATCTCCTCAGGCTCGCCGCTCTCAACGTACAGTCTGTGCACGTGCACGACTTCAAAAAAGACACTCTGCTCACAGAAACTGGCATGTTAGCAATTTCAGAAACCTGGAGTGATGAGCCCACTGCGTCGTCCAGAGCAAGCGCCTTCATTGCAGGTGCGGAGGCGTAGGAACATATAAGAAAACGGCGATGCGCAACTTCAACGTAGGCCGCATCTAGAGTGGCGAGTTCCGCTTATTATAGGCGGATTTGGGCTTCATTTTTGGCTGAGTCGCTTAGAAATTCTTAGAGTCGCTTGTCCCGTTTTTTTTTTCTGCTTACTCGCACTTTTTCAGGAAATATTATGAGTTCAGTGCCCGGCATGTGTATTTGTTGTCAAATACATGACTTGAGTCAAAATATACGAGGCCCCCCCCCATGCACTCATCTAGCGCTCCTAGGCCTTGCTTGTCCTCCTGGCGACATATACAAAGGCGGTACAGCGTCGAGGAAGAAAAACTCAGGAGAGGCCCTGACGTCACTTTCACGGAAGCCTCGCGAAACGGGAAGTCGGTCATTTTGACTGGGAAGATTCTTCTCTCTTGTTTACATGTGAACAGTAAAGTAGAAGGCACGACTCTGCCTCCGGCTCGAAAACCTCGTGGAATGCGCGGCGCGCCGCTCGTGTCGAGGCGATTTCAATCAATCAATCAATCAATCAATCAATCAATCAAATCAAATTTTATTTTCGCTTCAGACAATACAGTGCATTGTCACTGCGAAAATAGGGGACCAGAGAAAAAAGCTGCGCTTGCGCAGCTTGACTAAGCTCTGGTCACCTGTACAGCAGCAGTGACAGGACGAAACATCTAAGCAAGTCTATGTAGCCGCAGTATATACAAATGCTACTACCAAAAGTAGTTACCTAATCTACGTTGTTGAACTGAAAAAAAAAACACCAATGTATGTTTTAATGTGCAATCACTTTAGTAAAACCGGCTGCTGTAAATATACGAACATGAGTAGTTCCAACACATTTATATAAACAGATCTAGTAAGGTTTTTTTAGTACAGTTAAGAACATCAACATTTCTTTGTTCTAGTTGATTTAGTGTGGTTGCGAGTACGTAATCAAGTTTTTCTTTTCCATAATGGGTACGCGAGAAAGGAACGTGGTATGGTGGGTGATACCTGAAAGGATAGGAAATTGTATTTGCTCGGAGATTTGCTATTGCTTCGAATAGCTCTGTTCTTCCTAATGTGGCATTTTTGTATGTTCTCAGTAGTTTATGTTTGTATATGTTGTGAATCTTCATAATTTTATGTTTGTGGAATAGAGGTTCTGTGTGTTCTAGAAACGAGGCGTTTTCTATTGAACGAAGTGCTTTTTTCTGGGCCATGAATATTTGCTGTAAGTTTGATAATGTTGTGTTTCCCCATATTAGTGTGCAATAATATAAGTGAGAGTTGAAGAGCGCGAAATATAACATTCTTTTAATGCTAACAGGAAAAGTGTGACGGTTCCGGCTTAATACACCGGCTACTCTGCTTAATTTTGGCAATAAGGCTTTCACATGTTCATTCCAGGACATATTTTCGGAAAAAATTACGCCGAGAATCTTAATATGTTTCTCTACTTTGATTTGAAATGGCCCGAGAATTATATAATCGTCGATGTTTCTTAAAATTCCCGGGGCACGGAACAACACACATTTAGTTTTCGATTCGTTTAAAGTAAGCCTATTGAACTTGCACCAGGCCTGTAAGTTATGACAGAATGTGTCACCCTTTCGTTTTATGGTCTCCAAGTCTCTTCCTTCAAGAAGTACCGAGCAATCGTCGGCATATATAATATATTTACAATCCTCATAGATTCTCACAATATCATTAATATAGAAAAGGAAGAGAATCGGTCCTAGTATGCTACCCTGAGGAACCCCAAATTCAATAGGCCGAAGGTTTGATTTACATTTATTTAGTTCAACGTATTGGTAGCGCGTTTTCAAATAAGATTTAACAAGTTTTAATACTGTCCCACGTAACCCATAATGTTCTAACTTTTCAAATAAAATTGAGTGGTTTACCCTATCGAAAGCTTTACTAAAATCTAGAAATATACCCAGTGTCATGACCTTATTTTCAAAATTGTATAATATTTCCTCTTTTTGAACTAGAAGTGCTGTCTCAGTGCAACGTCCCTTTCTGAAGCCGAATTGGTGATCTGTTAATAGGTTGTATTTTGTAGTAAATTTCTCAATACGACAGTTTATTACTTTTTCGAGTCCCTTTGAAAAGATAGGTAATATTGACACAGGACGATAGTTGCTTAAGCTATTTTGTCTCCATTCTTGTAAATCACTGAAACTCTAGCCACCTGCATGCTGTCTGGAAAAATCCCAGTAGAGATAGAGACATTATATATATGTGTAAGCACTGGTGCAATTAAGTCTATAACGTATTTGATTGGTTTTATTTCTAAATCATCCACATCTCGGCTACGGCTGTTCCTAAGTTTCTGATACAGCATTGTTACTTCAGCGACAGATGTTGGCTGCAAGTACATTGTGTGGGATAGTCTCGGGATACGATTAGTAGCTTCGTGACAGTAGGTGCTACTTCCAATTTCAACAAAGAAATTGTTGAAAATGTTGGCGAGTTCGGTCCCGCCAATCGTTTTGTCGTTTATGACTAGGTTGTCAATCGTATAATCTTTAGTATTCTGGTTTAGTAACTCGTTTATTTTCCTCCACACTTTGTTACCACTACGCAAGCAATCGTTGTCAAATACACGCTTATAATATTCGTTTTTTGATTTTTTGATATCTTTATTCAACTTATTCCGAAATTTCTTAAACTCTTTTAATTCGTCCATGTTACGAGACTTAAGAAAGTTGTCAAAAAGCCTATTCTTATGCTTAATAAGCTTGATGTACTCATGTGTGATCCACGGTTTGCGCACCCTTTTTTGCTTACGATATGTGCGTGATGGGAACGACTCTGAATAATGTTTTTTGAAAATTTTTATGAATAAGTCATAGCACTTATTGCTGTCTTCAAGAAGAAATACTTCCCTCCAATCTGTTCGAGAAATCTTATCCCGAAACATCTCTAACGTTTGAGACGATATATCCCTGTACACGAGTTGAGGCCAATCCCTTTGTTGCAATGAATTGTTACGGTTAAGCATGCAAAATGTAGGTAGGTGATCACTGACGTCACTCTTGACAACGCCAGAGAGAATGTCATCAGTGTTTCGGTTAGTAATGAACAAATCCAGCACAGATGCTGTTGAAAGAGTAACGCGTGTCGGTGTTGATATAACATTCTGAAAACCGTTGCTTTGTAATACAAGCAAAAAATCATTTGCCGCGCTCAAGCCTTTTGCAACGTCAATGTTCATATCACCGCCTATTGTTAGTAACCATCTGTTTTCACTGGCACATGAAAGCAAAGAATCAAGAAACTTCAAGAACGCCGAGATACTGCCACTTGGTGGTCTGTACAGAACAGCGAACACATTGCTATTTTTCTTAATACAAATGGCTTCGATATCACAGGTAACAGTGCTAAATTCGGGTAGAATTTCAAAACCTGGTATAGCAACCTGAATAGAAACTCCACCGCCCCTGCAATTTTTTCTGTTTAGAAAGAAGTGATCGTAAGACGGTAAAACAAAGTGATCCGAAGTTTCATTGTACCAAGTCTCAGTGAACATGAGTGCATCGAAAGTAATATTGCAGGATTCTAAAAGAGCGTAGATTTCATCAAATTTATATTGCATGGATCTAACATTAAAATGAAAAATCTTAAAAAGCTTCTCTGGGTTGTCAGGTATGATACCGCGCATGTCCTCAGGTAGCACGTAGTTGGTATCCATGTTTTACAATCTGGACAATCGAAGCGTTCGCGCAGGGCGCGCGCATCCTTATCCTGTGGCGGTAATCTTGTCCAAATCGCTCTCGCGTTTTATTGCCACGACGGATGAAGTCTCATCGCGACGGGCAAAAATGGCACCGTTTTTTATCCAGACAAACTTCCAGCCATGTTCGCGCTTGCGCGCTATTGCCATACCAAGTAGTCTCTTTAGATGCTGACAAAGATGTTCATTTACAAAGATAGGATAATTTGCCTCACTTTTGGACGCTTCCAGTGATAGACCCAGGCTTCTGCTCGTAAGTTTTGTTTTCTTAGCCTTCTCTAGAACCTTGTCCCTTTTTTCGCGCTTCACGAACTGAACAACAATGTTCTTCTTTGTCTTGTCTTTCGTTGCCACTCTGTGAATTATGTCTATATCGCTCGCGCAGACAGGGTTCACTGATAGCCGTTCCAATTTTAGCAAGAACATCTCCCAAACACTCATTTGGTGTTTCCGCAACACCTTTGATCTCAAGGTTTTTGTTGCGCGAGTACTGCTCAGTTTTCACGAGACTGGTTTGACATTCCATCACTTCCCTCTCTAATGAGCGAACTTTATGCTGGAGCGCTTCATTTTCTTTCTTAAGAGATCTGTTCTCCGTCAAAGTAGCATCAAGCCGCAGGTTAGCATCATCAAGATTTTCACTAATAAAATCCATGCTGCGCTTCATGTCGTCGATCTCAGTCCGTAGCTTTCTCTCTTCTGCACGCATGCTTCTTTCGAGAGATTCTTTCAAGTTCTTAAATTCATTCCGTAGTTCATCTTTGAACTGTTCAAGCTGTTTTGAAACATCCTTGGTCATTTCTAATGGTCACAACAACGAACAGAAAGTGTCACACTTTGTGGCAGCGGTGACAGCGAAAATGTGCTAATTAGACTTTTAGAAATATTTCAGAAGTCTGCTAACCTGTAATGTGCAACAGTCAAGGATTACGCCTGCCGCTCCGCCGCTGTCACCGCTGCCAATTGATGCGTCCGTGCAACAGCGGTAGTTTTATAGCCGGACAGTGGTCACGTGCTCTGCCGTTCAGCCTGCGCAGTCAGGACCTGGCGCCCCGCTGCCAATTGATGCGTCCCGTGCAACAGCGGTAGTTTTATAGCCGGACAGTGGTCACGTGCTCTGCCGTTCAGCCTGCGCAGTCAGGACCCGATGAACGAAGCCTGTGCGCTGGCGTTCCCTTTTGTACACTTGCGCTGTCTTGCGGCGCAGTCCCACGTGTCCGTCGAATATCGCTGCGGTGGTACGTGTCCGTCGAATATCGCTGTCAGCACGGTTGCAGTGACGCCTTGAAGGAGATGCAGATCTGTAATGTGCAACAGTCAAGGATTACGCCTGCCGCTCCGCCGCTGTCACCGCTGCCAATTCATATCGCGGCCTGCACCTCACGAGTCGTCATCCAAGGACTTGTGTATACCGTCGAATTTGTTGTGCTGCCCTCGTGTTCCCATGACGTTATATTAGGCTGGGACTTCCTTGCGAATAATAACGCCGTCATTGACTGCTGTTGCGCCGAACTCGAGCTTTCTGCACTTCCAGACGTTGATGCTGTCGAAACCCCCCTTCCGTGTTATAAAATGTCCGTATCCGACGACACGACCATTCCTCCGTGTTCTTCCATGCTTGTGCCTGTGTCCTGCGCCGCTCTTTCGGATGACGATGTTCTCTTTACGCCCTCTGACCTCTTCATTCACCGCAAATGTTCTCCACTGCCCGTCGCTCTCCTTACTCTTCACAGTGGCGTCACGAAGACGCTCGTTCACAACACAGTGGCGTGGCCCTTACATTTGTTCCATGGTGAATGCCTCGGTCGCGTACAGCCGATCGGCACCGTTTATATTTTTCACGCTCCGGCTACTTCACTTTCTACGGACATCAGCGCACTCACTTCTGACCCTGCCGTTGATCAGCCGCTCCTTGACGCTTTCCATCGCTCCATCGATGCCGCAACGTCTACTTCAGAACGAAGCCAGCTGATCACCCTATTGCAGAAATTCCGCGCTTCTTTTGACAGCCATGCTTCTGGTCTCGGTCGCACATCGACCATTTCTCACACGATTGACACAGGAGGCCATGCGCCTCTACGGCAACGTCCCTATCGAGTCTCGGCGTCGGAGCGCCGTGTTATTGACGATCAGGTTGCTGACATGCTCCAGCGAGGTATTGTGCAACCTTCCAACAGTCCTTGGGCGTCACCGGTCGTTCTTGTTAAGAAGAAGGAAGGTTCCATTCGCTTCTGTGTCGACTACCGACGTTTAAACAAGATCACCCGGAAGGACGTTTATCCGTTACCGCGAATCGACGACGCCCTCGACTGTCTGCAGGGAGCGGAATACTTTTCTTCGCTGGATTTACGATCTGGCTACTGGCAATTTCCCATGGAAGCATCTGATCGCCAGAAAACAGCCTTTGTCACACCTGACGGATTATACGAATTTACCGTCATGCCTTTTGGCCTATGCAATGCCCCAGCCACTTTTGAGAGGATGATGGACAGTATTTTACGAGGCCTCAAGTGGAACACATGTTTATGCTACCTCGACGACATAGTTGTCTTTTCCGCCGATTTCAACACCCGTTTAAGTCGTCTCGAGCGCGTTCTCACATCCCTCACTGACGCAGGACTTCAACTCAATCTAAAAAAGTGTCGGTTCGGCGCCCGACAGCTCACCAATCTTGGACACGTCGTATCGCGGGATGGAATCCTTCCAGACCCAGCCAAGCTTCGCGCAGTCGCCGATTTTCCTAAACCGAAGAACCTCAAGGAGCTCCGAGGTTTTGTCGGCTTGTCATCGTACTTCAGACGCTTCATTCGAAATGAAGACCTATTCAGACCTACTTAGCGGCGACAAGGACCTTTCCGCTTGGTCGCCAGCCTGCGACGACGCCTTCACCAAATCACGCCGTCTGCTAACTTCGCCGCACATCCTCCGCCACTTCGATCCTACCGCTTCGACGGTGGTTCACACTGATGCCAGTGGCGTCGGGCTTGGCGCTGTGCTCGCGCAACGAAAAACAGGGTTTCATGAATATGTCGTCGCCTACGCGAGCCGAACTCTGACGAAAGCCGAGGCTAATTACTCAGTTACCGAGAAAGAGTGTTTAGCGATTATTTGGGCCCTTGGAAAATTCCGCCCTTACCTGTATGTTCACGCATTTGACGTCGTCACTGACCACCACGCCCTTTGTTGGCTATCCACTCTTAAGGACCCCTCTGGACGACTTGCTCGCTGGGCCCTCAAACTTCAGGAGTACGACATCCGCGTTATTTACAGATCCGGTCGCAAGCACACGGACGCTGACGCCCTTTCTCGCTCACCGGTATCGGATGACGCTGCTTGCCTATCTGCCCTTGAGCCTGCACTTGCATCACCCGCCCTACGCAACATGACGGCGGAGCAACGGAAGGATCCCTGGATCAGTGCCCTCATTGGCATCCTTTCTGATCCCGTCACCTCTTCACCGTCTCGTGCTCTCCGCCGCCAAGCTACCAACTTTTGCATTCGTGATGACCTTCTTTATCGACGCAACCACCTTTCCGACGGTCGCAAGTGGCTTCTTGTGATACCCCGCCACCTCCGTGCTGTTATATGCGATGCTTTCCACGCGGACCCACAGTGCGCGCATGCAGGCCTCTTCAAGACATACGCTAGGCTTCGACTCCGATTTTATTGGCGCGGCTTGTATAACTACGTACGGAAGTTCATTCGCTCGTGTGCTCAGTGCCAACGACGAAAGTTACCTGCCGGACATGTCTATCCAGCACAACCTCTTCCCTGCCCTAGTCGACCCTTTGACCGTGTTGGCATTGACATATACGGACCGCTGCCATCAACTCTAGCAGGTAACCGCTGGATTATCGTAGCGGTAGATCATCTGACGCGCTATGCCGAAACAGCCGCACTGCCGACTGCCACAGCCCGTGACGTTGCCACGTTTCTGTTGCGACATTTCGTTCTGCGACATGGCGCCCCTCGCGAGCTCCTAAGCGACAGAGGGCGTGCCTTCCTTGCCGGCGCTTTGAAGGCACTGCTTGACGAATGCCGAATCGTGCACCGCACAAGTACAGCGTATCATCCGCAAACGAACGGCATGACAGAGCGCTTCAACCGTACTCTTGGCGATATGCTATCAATGTACGTCGCCTCTGATCATTCAAATAGGGACCAAGTTCTCCCTTTCGTCACCTACGCTTACAATACTGCGGCACAAGCTACTACTGAATTTTCTCCGTACTTTCTTCTATACGGACGAGAACCGTCCAATACGACTGACACCATTCTTCCATATAAACCTGACGAGTCCGAAAGTACCCCCCAGTCCGAAGCTGCCCGACATGCTGAAGAATGCCGCCAGCTTGCCCGCTCCTTTTCTACCGAGGACCAGTGGCAGCAGCAATCCCGTCAACCTGGAGACCGTTCGGCACCAAGTTTTCCCCCTGGCTTTTGGTATGGCTTCGGGTACCCGCTACCGCACCCGGCCGCTCCGCAAAACACGTTGCCAAATACCTCGGACCATACCGCGTTGTAGAGAAAACGTCCTCCGTCAATTACCTCGTGGAGCCCATCACACCATCGACAGATCTACGCTATCGGGGCCGCGAACTGGTCCACGTCTCTCGTATTAAGCCGTACTACGACCCAATCGTTGTGTCCCCACCCTAAGCCGCCAGGATGGCGCCTTTTTCTGCGGAGGGCGATTGTAAAGAAGACGAGTGGCCTCAGCGGCATTGCTCTGGGCCTCAGCGGCATCACCATCGGCATGAGCTCGTGGTTGCTGCGCTTGGCCGAACGCTGCTGACCGCTGCTTGTTCTTGCCATATTCTTTGTAATAAACCTCTTAGCACTTTATTAAACGCTTTAGTTTTATGCCGCTGGTTTGTTTTCCTTTGTTCGGGCTATCAGCAGGGCTGCAAGCTAGAACGCGAAGCAGGAACGCTGCACAACCATCACTGACCCTCAAGGCGTTCATCGTGCACAGTGGCTCCGTTGTCTCACGGCGTATGAGCATGATTTCGCCGAGCACACGAAATCCTTCATCTGCTTCATTTGTTCGACGCGCTCGTTCCACGCACTATTCAGACCCCGTGCCAACCAAGAAGTCTTATACGCGTTGCTGGTTACAATAACCGCCGGGAGAACACTGCACAGCTAACAACGCGGCAAAAATGGTGGATGTCATGTGCGCCGCGTAATCATAGCGACGCCGTCATTGGCGCACGTGGTTAAGGCCACTGAGGCGTCATTGCCTCCAAACCTTTCTTCCAGCGTACGAGCCGGGCACGCTTTCTACTCAGTCCTTTTATTCCTCTGTGTGGTACAGTGTTGCGTGAAACACAGCCTCCGCGATCCGAGGAGTAACAAAAATATGTGAGGCTGCGCATGAGCAATAAAGAGATGCACGGATCCCCGGGTAGATGGCACTATGAACGAAGTGCCTGACGTTTAAAGCCAGGACGGGAGTGTTCAGGACTAAAGCTTACCGAGCCAAGTACGAAGGAATAGACGGGTGGTGTGATGCACGTGGAGAAGAGACGAATGTCGTAAGTAGCAACATTATCTTTTTCAAACACTGAAGGTCTTAGTGGTGATTAGCCATGACTTCAATGTGGTCAAAGTATGGAGAAATGTATTGCAATGACTGGGAAAAGGAGACACAGCTCAAGGACTGGCTGCGTCCAGCCACCGGAGACGACAAAAAAGCTGCATGCAAGTATTGCAAGTGTGAGATCCGCGCCCATCATGCCGACCTCCTCCAGCACTTGGCTACAGAAAAGCATTTGAGGAACTCTCGGCCACTTTCTAGTGCACGTTTGACCACCATAGGCTTCACCACATCGCCGCCTCCAAACACGACACCGCAATTGGAGCTCAAGCTTGCGTGTTATTTGGCGTGTCATGCCACTATGAACTCGGTGGATCATCTCGGCGAACTGTTGATGTCGTACAAAACGTGTGACTTAAAGCTTCACCGCACAAAATGTGGAGCACTAATAACAAAAGTTCTTGCCCCCTACCTGCTCGAAGACCTTTTGAATGGTATAGGTTCTTCACCGCATTTATTATTGATTGATGAGAGCACTGGCGTAGCAAATGAAAAGCAGGCGGCTGTTGTGGTTCGCTTTTAGAAGCTTGCTCGCCAAGCTTCTTATGCTCGCGCCTTATCCCCACACGCCTGACCGGCGGCACACACCACGGTCGGCGCAGCTGCGCTCTCTCCGGTGATTTCAATAATGCTCACTAGATGGCTCCGCCGCTCAAGGCGGCACACACCACGCTCGAGGCTCGAGGTGACTGCTCGAGGGCCGCATCTCTCGTTTGGCTCGCTTCCTTTCTCTTCGCCGGAAGCACACTAAGTGAACACTCTTCGTTGCCGCTCCGCAGCAGGAACGGCAGCAGCGCGATGGGCTCGCAACGCAGCAGCAGCTCGGGAAGATGTCGCCTTGCCAATAACCAGCCAACACATGATGTCACGTTACGCTCTCCGATGCGTATCGTACGACTGCAAACGTCCCACCACCATCAGGGGCACCTGTAGCGATGTTGCCTTCTCGAACTTTCCATTGCGTCCCATCATCGATGATCGCTTGGCAACATACTTACTGATCATAAAGCAATCATCTTTAAAGGGAAACGAGTCCCCAAGCTCATCGAGGGACGCCCTTCTTGTACTTTGTAAAAGAACATGTCTTGTGTATATGTAATGCATGTAGTTCATCCGTAATAAAGCAATCATCTTTAAAGGGAAACCAGTCCGCGAACTTATCGAGGGACGCCCTTCTTGAACTTGGTAAAACAACATCTCTTGTGTATATAAAATGTTTATATTTCATCGAAATGTATATATACTTCATCAAAATGTATATAGTGCATCCAGCCTTACATTAATAAACATTGTCGATGTAATGTATGTATAACAACTTTGTCACGTCTATATATGATGGTAGAGGAATGTGCACGGAGCATTCGCGGGTTACCCGATCATCTCCGAGCAAGCTCCTCTAACATCATTCATTTCGTGGATATGGCTGTGAATTTTTTTTCAACTCATCACTACAAAAAAAAATTCGGCAGATCCCACGTACCGTAGGAGTCGATGTTATGCGAAGCATGCGGCGGGTAGGTGACTGTGGTGTTTTTTTACTGAGCGACACGTTACAAAATGACGCTAAAGGTTTGTACAAATTTTATACGCACACTTATATATGTTGACGAGCCGCATATGTGTTATATAACCAGTTGTTTACGGTGGGTAACGCTGCCAATGGCAACGTGGGTATTACCAACACCAGAAGCGGTAAGCTGATATGTAGTGCTTATACGTGTTCCGAGAACGAACGCACGTTTCACGAACCCGTGTGCATGTGTGCAAGAAGTTCTTGACAGTTCTTGAACAAGGGCATCATCACCGTGATCAGCGAGCACCAGCAGCTGGTCATTCTTTGTTATAGGATCCGGTCGTGACCGTGGTGACGAGGGGTCCGTGTAGTGAAGTATGTGGTATAGTAGAGCTGTTGGATATCGTGGATGCCTCAGTCATTTCTTCGACAAATTGTCTGTCGACTGAGCTGGCGACATGTCGGAACCTGAAGCCACCCTTCGCGTTGGTGAGGTGCATGCCTTCGAGGCTGGTAGGCCTGGATAGTGCTACGTAGACCAAGATCAGTGGATGGTGTTTGTCGTATTCGTAGACGACCTGGGCGTATGTGGCCTACGTAACCTAGTCTACAAAGCGGCTGTCAGCTTACCGCTTCTGGTGTTGGTAATACCCACGTTGCCATTGGCAGCGTTACCCAACCGGCATCATCCGGCATCATCCTCGGTCAGCATGAGGCCATCGCCCAGCCTCGTAAGAAATGAAGAGGACAGTTCTGGCGGACTAAGTGCACTTTACGGTGCGGTGATGTGGATATCATATGTAACTTTTGTTAATGTATTCCTCCGGGGTCGAGCAATGCTTCAATATAGCTTGCTGAATCATAGGAGTACAAATGTAATGTTTATTAGACTGCTATAAAAGCGGAGCCAACACTGGAACTACAGACGTTAATCCGATATGACGCCTGTATCGTAGGAGTAGACATCGTAGGAGTATCATGTAGTGTTTATTGCTTTGTTGTAAAATTATATAGCCAGCACCACAACCACAATTGACGTTGCACCGATATTACACCTGCGTAGGCTGTTTTTCCAAACCAATTTATAGACCTGACGTGGCTTAGTGGTAGAAATCTGATTGACACGCAGAATGCTTGGGTTCGATTCCTGCTGGGATCCTAATTTTCATTCTTTCCATTCGTTGAGTCAACGCTGCCGATGTTGGTTTTCCTTAATGCTCTAGCATTTAGGTTAGCAATGTGTGTTCTCGCCGTTCCTGGGTAGATAAACTGTCAATCACCTGTGGCGCATACCCGTACACCGCGGCCCGTGGTAAACGGGTATGTGCCACACGTGTCTAGTGGAAAGGGTTTGACGACGTACGCGACAAGATTTTAACGTTATTCATGTCATGACCCGGCAGTCATATTCGTCAAATCCTCTTACCCTCCCATGCAAATTTTGGTCTACACCAAGTTAAGGAGGCGATCATGAGAGCACCCAGACTTAAACGGATAGATAGATAGATAGATAGATAGATAGATAGATAGATAGATAGATAGATAGATAGATAGATAGATAGATAGATAGATAGATAGATAGAAACGCTCAAAGTGCCAGAGGTTCGCTAAGAAATGCTTCGCATTTAAAACGTTCCTGGGACTGTTCATACTTCAGGGTTCAAGCGCCCAGCAGATTGCAGAAGGCCTTCTCGGCTTCTTGACCGATGTTGGTCTGGATTTCAGAATGTGTGTTGGAATTGAAACCGACGGCTGCAACGTTATGGTCGGAAAGAACAATTGTGTATACAAACAGTTGCGTAGAAAGAACGAGAACCTCGTGCTGGTCAAGTGCGTGTGTCACTCGATTCAACTATGTGCAAGCAAGGCAGTTGAAGTGCTTCCACGGAGCCTAGAATTGCTGCTTGGGCGCTTGTACAGTGGGTTTTCACAAAGTTAACAGCGATTACAGGAGTACAGAAATATACACCAACTGATAAACAACGGTTAGGAACCATTAAGGTTGATTCAGCTATCGAGAACGCGATGGCTATCCATCTCCAGCTGCTGTAAGCCCATACTAGAACAATGGGAGGAACTGAAGCTTCACTTTACCATGTGCAAGGACAAGTACCGGTGCTATGACGCTGAGATCCTTTCCGGAATGTACAGTAAGCCTGTCTACAAATTGTACCTGGTTTTCCTGAACCCAGTGCTTCAAGACTTCCCAAGAGTCAACAAGTTGTTTCAAATCGAAAGTAGAAATCAAATGCAACTGGTTCATTGCCTTCAGAACTTCTTTCGGTCACTTATGCACATAGTGCTCGTCCCCTCGTGCATACCAGCTGTAGGAGAGAGGCTTCACGAAGTCAATCTGGATGGCAGCGCAGCCCACCTTCCACTTTCTGCTGTGGACTTTGGAGCGCTTTTCAACATGGAAGTCTCAGCATCCAAACAAAGTGCTGAGCAGGAAAGAGACGTTAAGCTCAGGTGCCGGGATTTTTGAGGCTGCCAGGCAAGTGCAGCTTAGGCTTCCTCCTAACATCCAGCTTTCGAACTCCATGAAATCGTTCTCGCCTGAAAGTATACTGAGCCAAGCTAAGCCGGTTCTTCAGGATGTACCCCTCCTCAAACTGTTCAAGGGAGATATCGGCCTTTTGGACACCCAATATAGACCGCTGTGCCTCCTTCCTTGGAAGAATGTGAGCAACAAGGACATCGCTTCTTTTTGGGTAGAAGTCCTGGATTTCACGGACGCGAGCGGTGAAGCCTGCTTCAAGGAATTGGCAGAGTTTGCTCTGTCGTTGTTGGCAATGCCCTTAGGCAACGCCGACGTCGAACGTGTGTTCTCGCGCATGAACATAGTGAAATCACGCCTGCGGAATAGGATGAAAAACGAAATGTTGAGCGCCATCCTGCACGTTCGCTACGGCCTTCGACTTCGAGGTGCTTGCTGCCGGGATTTTCAGCCTACCGCAAGGATGATGCCAATGCTCAATTCGAAGAACATGTATGCTTCCGGGGAACTGGATGACATGGATTTTCCAGATGTACTGGAAACCAGTGACGATGACTCTGTGTAGTGTGCGGTTCTGAAGTGAAAGAAACAACCTTCAGTGTTTTCAGTCATTCAACCGCCTATTTTTATTATGTGAAATGAATAAACAAATACGAAAAAAGTAAAATAAATAAACTTTTTCACCTTACATATGTGCTTGTAGTAATTTTTTTTCACACTATCAAATAATTCTTAAGAATGAGAACACTTTTTGAACTTGCGCTTGTTTAGGGCTTATTCTCAAAAGTGCCGCCGCTTTTTGGGGCTTTTTTTGTGGTGATAATTCGCTTGTTTATTCGGCGGCATCTGGCAACACTAGCCGCATCCCACTTTGCCGGCCGCCAGACACAGAACACACAGAGAGAAGCACCAGAATCGGTGAGGTCTGCCTTGCGCATATTCGTTACAACAACAGAGGCACTCCGCTCGCCGCCATCTACCTGAGAACTCTCTAGAACCCTTTGCACACATGCACATGACTTGGTGAAACGTGCGTAGCGCTCTCCAATATAACGGACAAATATAAGCACTATATATCAGCTGGTGTTAATAGCAATGTTGCTGTTCGCATTGTTACTCCACTGTGAACAACTGGTTATACAACACATATGCGACTCTTCAAGGTTTGTGTGTGCGAGCACCATTTGCATGTATCTTTAGCGTCATTTCGTAACGTTTCGCTCAATGTAAAAGCATACGCCACAGTCACCCTCCCGCCGCATGCTTCGCATAAAATTGATTCCCACGATACGTGGGACCTGCCGAATTTTTTGGAGAAGTGCACATGATGGTCAGAATTCAAGTGCATGCGTATTAATGAGAAGAAAGCGCAAGTTGTCGTATTCCGCCCCAAAAATAAACCAGTTCTTTTTTCCTTCGACATTAAGCTGAACTCACGACGTATAGATGTGGTTGAACAATTGAAGTGCCTCGGAGTGGGGTTTTCTTCCTGTATGTTTTGGGAACAGTACTTGGACCACATTTCAACGAAAGTGGCTCAAATAACCGGGGCAGATAACCGTGGCGTTGCTGCAGTCGAGTAAGTCGGATGGCTCCCCAGAGGCCCGGCGATGATTCCATGCCAAGCGGTTCGGAGAAGCGCCCCAAGAATGTGTATACCCCCGAAACTATGGCATAGTCAGTCGAATGGCCACAGGCTGTCGCCAAAGACACTTTGCACTTTGGAACATACAAAGGTTCTTTCAATTTTTGCGTCATGCGCGTCTTGAAATTTCTGGTGCGAGGATAAGATTCGTGTTTATAATACCATACGCTAGGGGCAGCCCTACTTGAGACTTGAGCGGAATAGAAAAAAACCCTATTGCAGAACCCAGCGCCACTGGGTACCAGCGTCCAGTGCCATGCCTGATTATGGGCCCAGTGTCGCGCTGGATACTGGACCGCTGGAGCGGCGTTTTACTGGGAGGCGCTGGGTAGTAAAGCGGAAAACGGCTATACAGCGTTAAAACGGCGATGCCTACCTGCCATACATATATATACTAGTAAAGAAAGCGATATAGAAAGCATTAGTGCAATAAAAAAAAACACGTATGAAAAAAGCACCACTATAGGGATTCGAACTCGCTACCTCACGATCACCAACCGAGCACTCTACCACTGCGCCACGCTGAAACTTGTCGACCTCGCTGTAAAAGGGCTAGTCAATAGAGTAACACAGCGTTTCGTTTCCTATTTTGCTGCCGCATACTCAAGGAGGACGCGGTCTTCCTTTCCAAATCAAGCCTGCTTCTCTGTTAGACACAAACAAAGGGTTGCCGGCAACGACTGAAATGCCCAAAATGGGAAGAGCGCTCAGTTTCTTTAAGAATTATCGTCTTAACTCCGAAAAATATCAAATGGCCCGAGTAGCAGGGTACAGTATGACGGCTGTTACTGCCGATTTTCGATAGCCGTTTCTCGCCCTTGCTAATGATCAACGTGTACAGAAGCTTTATGATGACTTGTTTGATAAGCACGCGCCTACATGAATTCATACTGAGTAGTTCTCTCGCGCGAGCGACGATATTACCGCGGCGCGGGCGTGCGCCTGTATACAAATTTGCAGTTCTATCGATACCTACAACTATAAAACCGCTCAGCAAAAACAAATACAATTCGCTGAAAAAATATGCCGGTGTGTTAGTTCACGAACGCATACCAGTTGACAGGTATGTGTTCTGACGTATGAGTCAGAGAAGTACCGGCGAGTGCGGCCGGCTGCTTTCGGTGAGCCAGCGTCAGTTGCTGAAAGCGCGTCGCATCGATGGTCATCGCTCCGTGTGCAGACACCGTGCACAAGAAAAAATGGCTAATTTAGGTTAACGGATGTCCATACTGTACTGTATACGGTCATTCTTACACGTTGGAATTGCGTGTATTTAAACCAAGATGCGCCGGTGGCATGTAGACGGACTCGGCCGGTACGCTAGGCCTAACGCTCGCTGGGAGTCGCACTGGGTAGGACCGATCTCAGCGGAGATGAGTTGCGATCAGGGGCGTAGCCAAGGGGGGGGTTGGGGGGGTTCAACCCCCCCCCCAATTTTTGAGTTTTGCTTGCGTATATATACACGCACACATACAAACGCACGCACGAACATACATGAAGTATGGTTGAACCCCCCCCCCCCCCGAAAAAAATTTCTGGCTACGCCCCTGGTTGCGATGGTTGGAGCTTCCGCATTTCGTCCTCGGAACCTTTTTATCTGTTACCTAACGTATAGCTGAAGTAAGTGGAAATGCAAGAATTACCCGAGACGGCTTTCCGGTGTGGCGATATCGAACGACGGCTGTTTTTCTGGCCTCCGTTGGGAGGGATCGCGAAGCCAGAGCTGATTTGCTTCTTGCCAACTGCACGGCAATGTAACGATTTGCTCTGCATGTTCAGACCTATAAACATTACAATATATGGACTCATTACCGCAACACATCACGGATGCAAAACTGATGTATATGCGGGGCATGGACAAAATGTTAATTCATTGCTGTACGTGCTTCGCAAGAATTAACGGCGTTATCGGCGCTGCATGAATAAAAAAAAGCGTGCTGAAAAGCAAAATGATCAGTGTTCGCTGCTTTGGGTTATTAACATATTTTTCTTCAGATTCGACCGGGAAACATTAAAAGTGACCGTGATTTCGCATATCACGTACGTATACATCATGAATATAGTGCGCATCTCATCGTCTTTCTCTGCGAAGCTAGAATTTGTGACACATGCTTGGGACCTGTTAGGATAGCATCTATCGGTGCCATCGAATCAAACATTCGATATTAAACGATACCGGAGCATTTCGCCGCGCACAATACTCAAGGCAGCGCGCGGCACTGGTAGAAACAGTACAGGCTCCAGTATGTGCCAGCACACGTCAGTGAAAATTCCAGCGTGTCCAACGCTTCCCAGTGAGCGCCAGCGTCACAGCGGCAAAGCCAGTGCCGATATCAGTGCGACCCAGCTCTTTCGCAGTGGGTTCACCGGAGTCCCAGTGAATCCGATCGTGTACCAGTGTTCCCAGTGCGATCCAGTGCCAAAAAACGTTCTAATATGACGCTGGGGGTACTGGAACGGCGCTGGTTTTTGCAATAGGGAACTTTTTGCTCAAGTAATTTAATCAGTGGCGATTGGGGGGGAGAGGGGCGGTAGGTTGAGCCTTAGTCAAGGACCCCACTAACCTTTGATGCCCGCCCGATGGGGCAATTCTCTGAAGATCCGCTACGCGAACTTATTACCATACGCATGAGCTACCAGTGAGTCCTCGGGTAGAAGCCTATGAACAGTCGTCCGATTTGTTGGGATTCTGACTACATTGTATAAGGTGAGCCAATCTCCTACGTCCTAATCGTCGGCCACACTGAAGATTGGAGGATATCGATGGCAAATCGATCGAGGAATAATGATTGTGTGCGTTGCAGGTGATAGTGCTCGGTTGGCATCGGCAGATGTATTGATACTGCGACAACGCGCCCTCTTTCTTCCGATGGTGGGTTGGTTTATCACAGAGACTAAACATGTGATTTGTGCTGTCTCTACGACAACACTATTTCCGCTACGGAACGAACCCACGCAAAGAATAACGTGGTCATAGAGTAATTTTCTCCCTATAACTTGGGAGATGCGATACGAATCAATCTGGCACCAGTGTTTGCCGGTACCCTTGCAGCAGCGCATTTCTCACCTAAATTAATAGCGAGTTTTAGTATAGCGGAAAACAGCAAACGCAAGGATTTAGCGTTAGCGTTAGCGTTGCGTGGTCCTAACTGCGCATGAGCAGAACGTAAACGTAGCCCGAGCTCTTACGTACGAACGCTATTTCTGGAATATAGCGTTCAACGCTAACGCACGCAAGAGATCCCGTACGTAAGGCAAGATGGCGGTGCCTGTTGAAGCGAGAGCCGTCCACTTCGAATCTTTGTAGCCGTCGTCCTGCATTATTAAACTCATTCGTTCCCTAATAAAGTTCGTGTTTGATTTAGATTTGAGTAATCAGGCTTCGCCAACCGTGTACCGCCGATAAAATAGCTCCGTTTTTGAGATACAAAGTGGATTTGCGCTGCAGAAGGCTTAGCAAGATTTGTTTGCAAGGTTCGCTCATGTTTTTTGTAGCAGCGCAGAGATGGCGACGCTGTCTTTAGTCGCGTCTTTCCAAGATACGGCCACAAGTCAAGCAGATACATGTCAGGCGTCGTTTCCCTTCATGCCTTTCGCGGCAGTGCATGAATGTGACGCGTGATGCGTCCCAGCTTAAAAAGGCTACGTAATAGGGGTCTTGACGAATTCTCGAACGCGGCATGTCGACAGAAACCAGTGTGTCAGAACTCAACACTTCTGCAAACGCGACATGGAGACGCAACAGTGGTGACTTTGGATCAGCTCGACTTGGTGGCGCTTTTGTGGATGCTACAGTGCATTTAGTGTTTTTATGTCTAGATGGCGCCGTATGTGCTTGCGTTAGCGTTAGCGGGAATGCCTTCCGCTGTACTAAAAGACCACCAGTTGGCACGCAGCGCGTTCTGTTTTAGCGTTAGCGTTGAGACGCACGCTAACGCTAACGTAAGCGTTTCCCGCTATACTAAAACTCGCTAATAGCTGATCATGCCCTTGCGTCGTGAGATTTACATATGACGTATATAGTGGAAAGGAAATCATGTGATAACTCATACTATTCTGTCATTATCATGAAGTAGCCCTGAGGCCTGAAGACTGCATGGAAAGCAGGCACATCTCGTATGATGTGTGCTCCGCCATTGTTCATGGATGCATGATTGCAACGTCACTATTTCTAGGAAGGGGTCATGCATCAGCAACTTGGCCCTACGATTGTGCTGACCTGAAGCATCCATATATTACATAGTGCCACGCCCGCTTCTTATTTTTATTTTGATGTGTTCGAGTTTTGACCAGCAAGGACGGTTATCAACGCTCGACGCTGGCCGCGAAGCAGTGTTCGAGAAGCTTCACGGTTTTAGTAGATCGTTTTGTTAAGATTGCGCGCCGCACGCGAATGTTCCAGCTTTGTCGAGAGATAACGCCGCCACCAGCGATATTGCTGGAAAGTCCCATAGCGCCTGTATAAAAGCCGACGCGCTTGACCGCTTGTCAGTTGATCGACGGTCGACGATCTGTTCGCCGCTATCAGTTTATTGCTGTAGCTGGAGTTTCATCGATTGTGACGTCGATTGCGGACGTTGTACGCGACGAAATCCAAGAGTCACTGGGTGTTCCTCAGCCGGCACCGCCGCAGGTGCAAGCAATGAGCTATGCTGCTGCTGCCCGACGCAAGTCCCCCCTCCTCGCCCACGCCAAGACGCCGCGCCGCACCAGCAGTTCCGCCGCCAGGCACCACCGCCGCCACCACCGACGTCATACCGCACGCCAGCCGGCCAGCGATCCGCGCCGAGGAAGACCGACGTTTGGCGTGCCCCCGACCATCGTCCACTCTGCTACCACTGCGGAGAAGCCGGCCACACCTACCGCCGCTGCCATTATCGACAGATGGGACTGCGTGGGTTCGCCGTCGACGCGCCGCGTCCACAGCAGGGTGAACGACCACGTGACATCGCCGACTATCTGGCAGGAGCGCAGTGGACCCCCCGAGGACCTTCCCGATCGCCGTCGCCAGGCCGCTACGCCTCTCCCCAACGCCGACCATACACTGGCCCAACCCGGGGCCGGTCACCTAGCCCGCATCCGGAAAACTAAGGGCAGCAACCTATGGAGGTGCGGTTGCTGTACGACGAAATACCGAAGACCCTCCGCCGCCGACGCCGCCGCTACGACGAAGGCTTCAGGACACGACGCGAACCCCTGACAACGAAACCTCGCGGACCGAAGTAGACCTGACGAAGCCGCGTGGAAGCAGCGCAACAAACCGACGTAGCCGCGACCCGACGCCACGACCTAACTGCGACTAGCGACCTCGACGTTCTTATCGACGGCCACAGCGTCACAGCCCTCGCCGACACCGGAGCCGACAATTCTGTCATCAGTGGACCGTTCGCCACAAAGCTGAAGAAAGTTAGGACAGCCTGGGAAGGCCCCGAAATCCGGACAGCTGGAGGTCACCTCGTAACGCCGGAGGGAATCAAGACAGCGAGACTCACCATTAACAACCGGATTTATCCCGCGAACTTCGTAATCCTGCCGCGTTGCTCGAGAGATGTCATCCTTGGTATGGACTTCTTAGGCCTTCATGGTGCAGTCATCGACCTGAGGTCTAAGTCAATAACACTGTCCACGGAAAAGGCACTACCGCCGCACACTCCGCCAAGAAAGCACGCCTTGAATGTGCTGGAAGACCAGGTCGCCATTCTCCCTCGCTCCAGCGTCATCATTTCCGTCGGCACTCAGAAATCAGCAGACCTGGAAGGCGTTGTTGAAGGCGACCAGCACCACTTGATTAACCGCAAGATTGGCGCCGCAAGAGGAGTAGCAGAGCGGCGGGCAGGGAAACCAACAGTTATGCTCACGAATTTCAGCAACGAGTACAAGCACGTGAGCAAAGGCACGACGGTCGCCTACACCGAAGAAATCGTAGAAGCCAGCAATGCTTCCGGCCTCACCGATTCTCCCGAGCCTACTCCGACGAATAAAGCGCCGCAACCAGCTTTCGACATCAATCCCAGCCTTCAGAAGCACAAACAAGAACAGCTCAAAACCCTGCTCTTGAAATACAAGGACTGCTTTTCGTCCTCGTCAAGAATTAGGCAGACTCCCGTGGCAAAACATCGCATCATAACAGAGGAAAGCGCCAGACCACTCCGTCAGAGCCCGTACAGAGTTTCGACGCGAGAACGCGGGGCCGTGAAGAAACAGGTCGACGAAATGCTACGCGACGACATCACCCAGCTGTCGAAGAGTCCGTGGGCATCCCCGGTGGTGCTAGTGAAGAAGAAGGATGGGAGTCTACGTTTTGCGTCGATTATCGTCGCCTGAAAAACGTCACGAAGAAGGACGTGTATCCCCTTCCCCGGATAGACGACACCCTGGATCGATTACACAACGCAAAGTAATTTTCGTCGATGGACCTCAGGACCGGTTACTGGCAAATAGAAGTCGACGAGAGAGACCGAGAAAAGACTGCTTTTATAACACCAGACGGCCTGTTCGAGCTCAGGTCATGCCCTTTGGTCTTTGCTCGGCACCTGCGACTTTTCAACGGGTTATGGATACATTACTGGCCCGCTTGAAGTGGCAGACGTGCCTCGTGTACTTGGACGACGTCGTTGTGTTTTCCTCAAACTTCGACGACTTGAAGTTGTACTTCAAGCAATCAACACCTCCGGACTCACCTTGAAGCCTGAAAAGAGCCGCTTCGCGTACGAGGAGCTCTTGTTGTTGGGTCACGTGATCAGCAAGGATGGCGCTCGCCCGGACCCGCGGAAAACAGCTGCCATCGCTGACTTCCCGACGCCCACCGACAAGAACGCCGTACGCCGTTTTCTCGGCTTGTGCGCCTATCACAGACGTTTCGTCAAGGAATTTTCACGGATCGCCGAGCCATTGACGCAACTCACGAAGGCCGACGTCGTATTCAGGTGGGAAACGTCGCAAGTTCAAGCATTTCAAGAATTGAAACGACGCCTGCAGACGCCTCCCATACTTGCGCATTTCAACGAATACGCCGATACGGAAATCCACACCGACGCAAGCAGCGTAAGACTCGGCGCCGTCCTTGTGCAAAAGACCGACGGATTCGAAAGGGTCATCAGTTTTGCTAGCCGGTCGCTATCAAAGGCAGAAATCAACTCCTCCAAAACAGAAAAGGAGTGCCTGGCCATCATCTGGGCTACATCGAAGTTTCGCCCCTACCTCTACGGCCGGCCCTTCAACGTTGTGAGCGACCACCACGCCTCGTGTTGGCTAGCTAACTTGAAGGACCCTTCAGGTCGCCTCGCACGGTGGAGCCTACGACTTCAAGAATTCGACATTACCGTCGTTCACAAGTCCGGAAGAAAACACTCCGACGCTGACTGCCTGTCTCGCGCCCCCATCGACCCACCGCCGCAGGACGACAAGGAGGACGACTCCTTCTTGGGAATCATAAGTGCCGACGACTTCGCCGAACGACAGCGAACGGATCCAGAACTCAGGGGCACTTGTGGAATACCTCGAGGGCAGGACCACCGTTGTTCCGAAGGTATTCACGCGGAGACTGACGTCGTTTTTCTTGCGCAACGGTGTTCTCCTAAAGAAGAACTTCTCACCGCTTCGAGCCGATTGCCTTCTCGTGGTACCCTCGACATTGCGGCCAGAGGTCCTCCAGGCTCTGCACGACGACCCGACGGCTGGACACCTGGGTGTTTCTCGCACGCTAGCAAGAATACAGGAGAAGTACTACTGGCCGCGCCTTGTCGCCGACGTAACTCGCTACGTCAAGACCTGCCGGGACTGTCAGCGACGCAAGACACCGCCCGACTAGGCCAGCCGGACCTCTGCAGCCTAACGAGCCACCTCGACGGCCGTTCCAGCAAACTGGGATGGACTTACTGGGGCCGTTCCCGACGTCCAATACCGGAAACAAATGGATCGTCGTAGCTACCGACTACCTCACCCGCTACGCCGAGACAAGGACCCTACCCAGAGGCAGTGCCGCCGACGTAGCGAAGTTCTTCGTTGAGAACATCCTCCTGCGTCATGGCGCCCCAGATGTCCTCATCACCGACAGGAGGTACGGCGTTTACTGCTGACCTAACTCAGGCAATACTGAGGTACAGCCAAACAAGCCACCACTTGACCACAGCGTACCACCCACAGACCAATGGCCTCACCGAGCGGCTAAACAAGACCATCGCCGACATGCTGGCCATGTATGTCGACGTCGAACACAAGTCGTTGGATGCCATCCTTCCGTATGTGACCTTCGCATACAACACGGCCATGCAAGAAACGACGCAAATGACGCCGTACAAGCTGGTCTACGGAAGGAGCCCGGCAACGACGCTCGACGCAATGCTACCAACGGCCACCGACGAACACGATCTCGACGTTGCCGCCTATTTGCAACGTGCCGAAGAAGCTCGACAGCTCGCCCGCCTGCGCATCAAGAACCAGCAGAGGGTCGACAGTCGTCACTATAATCTTCGACGACGCCACATGGAGTACCAACCCGGTCACCGTGTGTGGGTCTGGACGCCGATAGCATATACGCTCAAGCAAATACGCCGGACACGACGATGTGCGCAAGCAAATTGGTCACGAGGATGCTCGCGGCGACAGCAGATGACGATGCACCGCCGACAAGCCGAGACCGTAATTTTCTTCGCCCCTAAAAGCGACTTGGCAACAGGCTGTGCAAACGGATGTTCGACAAGCTTCGCTACCAACCCAGTGTGTGTGAAAAGAAGCGGCTCTCGTTACGGAGCGCGTCTTGATTCAAGCAGACAAATAAGTCATATACACACAACCTCATTGTGCCCAAATCATTGACAGTAACTAAACGCTGCGAAGGAGCACGAGGACAAGAAGGCCAGTCGTGCGATTGTGACCTTTAGGCGTGTTGAACTATCGTGCTTATTTTCTTCCCTAGGTGGGGCGGAGTGTCACACATATATGTTTGTATTACTAACAGATCGCATATCTTGATCGCGTGGAGTAGCCTCTAGGGCTCTTCCACGTCCACTGGCGGTTCACCAGTTTTTGGCAGACGGTATTCAACATTCGTAAATTATTGCGTTCGGCAAACTACTAATAACTCACATCTCTCAGTGCTAAAGCCGATGCCATATCCCCCACTGCCTGGTCTCCAGCCTGTTTCTTGCCTACCTTGGCATTGATGTCGCTCATCAGTACAGTTGGTTTCGCTACCTTGTTCTGCTTCGTTACCTTGTTCATTGCCGATTCCACGTCTTTATAGAAGCATCGACTAAATGGTCATCATGGCTGGATGTAGACGCGTAGGCCTGTACAACTGTAAGTTAGTGATGTAGAACTATCGGTAAATTGACTATCGATATCATCGATAGTTTTTTTTTAACTATCGAGAGAGTAGACACACTATCGATAGTACTACTATTGACAAACTATCGATAGTGCAATCGGTAGTACCATGGTTAATATTACTAGCGATATTACTGCCACGCGTGCTTTTGCTTTACGGATTTCGGATTTCGGATGTATACGGATTTCACCCACAAAGTGTCTTAGCTACGTTTGACGCAGACCGCGCCATAATGTTTGAGAAGCTTCACGATTGTTTGAGATCATTCAGTTAAGATTACGCGCCGGGCGCGAATAGTCAAATTTATTCCAGAGCGTACGCGAGCACCAGCGATAACGCTGGCAGGTTCGACGACTGTTGTATAAAAGACGACGCGTTCCACCGATGATCAGATTACTCGGCGGCTGACGACTGTTCTCACCGCTATCAGTGCGCAGCGTGTATCGCTTGTGTATTGAGTTTTGATTTTCTGGGCACAACTTCGCCCAAATAAAGAGCTCCGTATTCCACGGTCTTGTATTCTTCACCGCAACAACCACGTGACAATACTATCGATAGTGGTGTGAATAATGATGCTGTTGGGGGGGAGGGGGAATCGGAGATCTCTGTTCGTTCCGCGTTCCTTCTGGCGGTGTTGCGTCACAAAAGTGGGCGGTCCGCAGCTCTCTTCCGCCGAGAGGAAGAGGACAGCCAATCGTCAAGCGGTGAGCGGCGAGCTTTCCGGAAGTAGACGCGCATCGTTTCGCCTCGGCAAGGGGACCGTATATTTCAAAACGAAGTGTTTCTCGCCTTCTAATATATACAGTTGTTTACGAAAAGTTATTGTTTTTATTCTCAAGCTCAAACAATTTCTGAAACAGCAATGGGTTTCAGTGCTGATATTTATTCGTGTTAATTTTTCTAACCTGCTCGCTATGTGAAGTCGTACACGCGAAAAAAAAAAGAAAGAAAAGTAGCAGTTGGCGCAGTTTTTCAAAATGTCGTCCCATCGGAATGTCTGGTTTGGCTCCCGGGTGTCGGATCGTCAAAGGGAGCTTCTGCTGCCTTTGATGAAAGAGCACCCACAGATCGCTACGCCGTCGTGCCCGCTGGGGCCGTCGTTCACGAGTGAGGACCGGGAGGACACGTAGCAGTAGCTGGTAGCGCTTTTGAACTAACAAGTCCCTGCGCGTAAGACCACAGCCCAGTGGCAGGCCCGTTCATTTCGTTCGCACTGTTCGTTTCGAGAACCAAAAGCGACGCCGCACTCGCTCATGTCTTCAAACGCATCTCGCTCCTCCAACCGCAAGAGAAGCACACGTCGCAAGCGCCATTTTCTCAGAATCAGCTCTTGCGGCAGCCGTAACCGCTGCGTCATGCCGTGCGAAGCCCTTGTTCGCTCGAGAGAACGCGTGCGAACGGTCTCGCGCTCCGTTCGTTTTTAGCGGACGACATGCTCGTTATGACGCGGCATGACGTCATCAAAAAAGAAAAGATCAAGCAAAAAGAAAAATGACTACGCCCCTCAGAGACGTGGTTTTTTCCGGCTTCGGCCAATCGCGTGCGCCGCCAGAATGAGCGCAGGACGAACGGCGCAGAACAGAGATTTCCGATCACCCCGCTCGTTATGACGTGGCATGACGTCACCAAAAAAGAAAACCTCAAACAAAAAAAAAGAAATGGCGACACCCCCCGGCCTTGAGTGGCATCTCCCGCTTCAGCCAATCAGCGCGCTTGTTCTTCCCCAGGAGAATGAACAAGCGGAACGAACAGACCTCCGATCGCGCCCTTGGTGGCCAGCCAAATTGACAAAATATTTGCGATAGCCTACTATCAGCTTCGCTTATTTATGAGCAATTTATGGCGAAAGAAATAAATTATTTATGCAGGGAAAATGGCGGAATATGTCCATCAATAAATTCACATCCAAAAGCAACCAGTTACGCCTTAGAATCAACGAACCTGGTTCGTGGCATTTCTTTTTATTTTGAAGCCATAAAATGTAATATAAATTTGAAGCCGCGCAGTTCCATCACACGTAACGCCTTCCTTTCTGCTACAGCTGAACAGTTTGACTTTATCATCGTGTTTTAGCAAAGCACTCTGGTGAAGAACACAAGCATGTCAACTTTCATGCCTTTCAGCCTGCTCCTCCGGCTACATTATCTACCGTGCGCGGGGAACCAAGTTTATTCTGCAATGAGTTCGTGCTGTTCATTTTATACCATCGATAGTGCCATCGAATTTTTTACCATCGATAGCGCTTTCAATAGTATTTTTTTACTATCGATAGTTCGATAGCGGCTCAGCTATTGATAGTATCGCTAGTACCATCGATATTTCTGCATCACTACTGCAAAGGCGTTTATTGACGACGGGATTGACGGCGACGATGCACAATGACGGCAGTCACGACGGAGTGCAGACTCGCAGACTCTCACGAGCACCAGGGGCGTGCTCTCTGAGAAGAGGCGACGAGGGTGACCCACTAGAAGGCGCTCGACAGGACGGCACATTACAGCGCTCCAATGCGTCTCTACAATTACCCCGGGTACGACAAGGGAGCCGCTTGGCGACCTAACAGCTGGTCACTATGAGCGGGTCATGGTAGGGCTTCAGGCACTCCACGTGTACGATGTCGCGCCCTCGACGGCGCATGTCCGAAGAGGGTTCAATGGGTTCAGTCAGGTAGTTGACCGACGATGTGCGTTTGACGACACGGTAGGGGCTTTCGTATTTGGGCAGTAGTTTGGAAGAGAGGCCAGTTGCAGTGGTAGGAACAGAGAGCCATACGAGTGCTCCAGGTAGGACTGTGGGTGCACAAGTGCTGGTGTCACCGCAAATGCTTTTCTGCCGCTCTTGGTCATGCGTAGTAAAGGTCACGGCAAGCTCTCGACACTCCTCAGCAAGTATGGCTGTGGCAGAAATAGGCGCACACTCACATCGATCCGGCTTGTATGGAAGGATTGTGTCGATTGTGTGCGACGGTGCCTGCCGTACAATAAGAAAAAAGGTGACAAACCAGTGGTGCTTTGAGGGGCGGTATTGTAGGCGTAGGTGACGAAAGGCAGAATGGAATTCCAATTTGTGTGATCGGGGGCGACGTAGATCGAGAGCATGTCGCCGAGCGTGCGGTTAAGCGTTCCGTGAGCCCATTCGTCTGCGGGTGGTAAGCAGTAGTTTTGCGGTGAAAAACGTTGCACTCTATGAAGATGCCTTCAACGACTTCCGACAGGAAGACACGGCCTCGATCGCTGAGCAGATCCTGGGGTGGACCGTGGCGCGGCATGAACTGGCAGAACAGGAAGGAGGCTACATCGCGCGGTGTAGCCGCTGGGAGGGCGGCAGTTTCGGCGTATCACGTAAGGTGATCTACACAGACGATGGCCCAGGGGTTACCAGCCGACATCAGAGGAAGTGGCCGATACAAATCGATGCCAAAGCGCCCGAATGGCCGGTCGAAGACGCGCAACCTGAAATGGCACACATGCTTGTGCTACCTCGACGACGCCGTTGTTTTCGCTCCGGACTTCTCCACACATCTTCAACACTTGCGGCATGTTTTGACGCGTTTGGCCGACACCGGTCTGGAACTAAATAAAAAGAAGTGCCGGTTTGCAGTGGTTTGAAGTGCCGACATCGGTGACATAGGCGGCGCTTGGTCATAATAAGGGCGGCTTGATGGGCTGGTGAGGGTTGATGCGACCCGAGGCGGCTGCACGCGATTGCAGTAGTCTGCGACGTGACCGGCGCAACCGCATACAAAGCAGATGGGGCGGTTGTCGGAAGTGCGCAAGTGGTTGGCGGGTCAATTCCGTGTCCCACAGCGGGATGGACGAGGGGGCAGCTGATATGAGTGCATGGTGGGCTGCAGTCGGGGCCTGTGGATGACGTCGACGTATGCAGGCGGCACAACCGCGTCGAAGGCCTGGTGTCTGGTGACGGCTTCGCCGTAACTGAGCGGGCCAGCCGCAGGAATCGCTGGGGGCGGCCTGGCTACAGCTTGCGCGTAGCATAGTGGCGCAGGCACTGGGGGCGGCTGGTGGTATTCAGGAGTGACCTCCGCGATTTCTTCCTCATACGCTCGGCGGAGGGGAGGCAGAAATGTAGTTGACGGCCGATCAACATGTTGCGGTGGAGCGAAAGCCAGTGGAGAAACCTGGCGGGCAATTTCCTCACGCACGACGACTTGATTCCGGCGAGCAAGGTGGAGTGGTCAAAAATGGCCGACAAGTCCGCGAGATCAGCGTAGCGTGATGGCTGTCGATAGGTCATCGAGCGCTGTCGGCGCAGCTCCTCGTATCTTCGGCACAGCGTGATGACCTCTGCCACCGTGCGAGGGTTTTTGGCCAGCAGCATGGTGAAGGCGTCGTCGCCAATGGCTTTCATAACATTACTGATTCGGTCAGACTCCAACATACTCGCGTCGGCTTTCTTGCACATGTCAAGGATGTCTTCAATGAAGCTCGTGAAAGATTGACCTGCCTGCTGAGCTCGTTCACGTAAACGCTGCTCGGCTTACAGCTTACGAATGGCAGGGCGGCCAAACACGTCCACGATGGCGGTCTTGAAATCAGACCACGTCAGGAAATCAGATGCGTGTTTGTTGTGCCACATGCCTTCCACATCCGCGAATAAAACAAAGTTGCTCAGCTTGCCTGCTTCGTCCCGTTTATTGGGGACACACACACGTGCGTAAATCGCGAGCCAGTCCTCCACGTCGGCATCATCCGCGCCGGTGAAGACAGGAGGGTCCCGGATACGGGGGACACCATGCCAAGAGGATGGGGCAGGAGGCGGCGTTTGCTGAGCGGCGTCTTGCGGCATGGTAGATAGCACTGTACGGGATAGAAGCTCCAGGGGCATCGAATGGAGAGCGAAGTTGTGGTGGCAGCACAGCACTCTCCACCACTTTGTAAAGGCCACGATGCACAACGACGGTAGTCACGACGGAGCGCAGACTTGCATACTCTCACGAGCACGAGTACGAGGGGCGTGCTCACCGAGAAGAGGCGAAGAGGGCGACCTCCTAGAAGGCGCTCGAGAGGACAGCCCGTTACAGCGTTCCAATGCTTCTCTACACAACCTTCAACTTGTGCATCTTACTAAAATTAATCACAATACTTTCCACCATCTCACTAATGCTATAGTATTCCTCTATGTTGCCAGCTATATTTTTATGAATAAAGAATCCCATCCCCAGTTCTCTTCTGTCAGGAAAGCCACGCTAGCATTCCTGACACGCGGACACGTGCCCGTTCTTTAGCAGGGTATATGCCTCATCTTTCCTCCTACCTTCACTGAGCCTTACTATACTGATCGAACTCGTTCTGGAACTTATTCGCAGTTGCACGTTCAAGCAGGAAACGCCTTCCGAGAAAGGTGATGATGATTTTGACTGCGATATAGCAATTGTTATAGTGGATGATGCAAGAAACTAAAATAATGAGAACGTTGGTCAAGTCGCTGGGCCAAAAAAACCCAGCACAACATCTTGTATAACCGGACGTTTCTGAAGAGGACTCGCAAAATGTGGCCAATCGGATGTGTTTTTTGAGCATGCATGCGGCAAGAATATGTGGAAGAGTTACGATACAAATATTTTAAATATGCGCCGTTATTTGGATGATATTGCCAGAAAATGGTACGATGTAAAGCTTACGGATATAGGACCAACGTGCTGGATACAGTGGAAAACCAATTTTTTGGCGACTTTCCATGGCAACGCTGTACAAAAATAGGATGCAGCGCTACGCTTCAGATACAGGTCTCACTCTTTCCTGGAGTACTGCGTTGAGAAGCTCCGCCTCTTTCATGCTGCAGAACCGAAGCTACCGTCATCTGCAGTTGTAGCTTTGGTAACGCGAGGCTTTTGCATCGACATCCGCAGTCAAGTACAGCTCAGTATTCTCAGAATATCTGATGACCTGCGATGTATACTGACCTGAGTACCTACATTTATTTAGCTAGGGCAGGAACGTGGTCTAATGACGAACATAGTGGCAGAGATCAACAGCCCAACGATGAAGAGGGGCATTGGCCGCGATACACGAGGCAGAGCTTCCGCTTGAGCCAATTACGTTCGACAACAAGCCCCAAGCAAAAAATTACACTGAGACAGTTTACTTGATATCGTCAACTTTGCTTTACGCCCCTAATAATGGAGATGGCACCGCAATGATGGACCTCGTTCATTGTGGAACTTGTCCTTGTTATCAATAGCAGTCGCCTGTATGCTGGTAAAGCATTGCACGTGCAAGCTTACGACAGGTCAGTTAGCATAGATAGCGAATAGATAATCCTTACTATTTAATTTCAAGGACAGTCAATTAGCACTGAGGCATTGGCCATTCCTGATGTCAGCTACGATTTCCTTTTGTCCCGTCCACACATGAAGAAGCTTCAAATCAACATCCGTATTGGGATGACAAACTAATGGTCGAGGACAACATTGAACCAGAGGATATTCTTGAGGCACCTAACGGAACAAGAGTGATTTCCGACCAGGAGGACATTCAAGTGAAGTACCCAAAAGTTACGTGCATGGGCAGCTACCCTAGGCGATGAAATTTCACGTCGCTCTTTTTGAGCTTAGTGAGAAACGAGTTGTTCGAAGAGTTTCTTATAATATGTCCAGAGATGAAAAGGTGACTGACAAAGGCGTTGCAAGAAATGTTGGATGCAGTTAGTAATCGGCCCTTCCGTTGCCCATTTGCTTCTTGCATAAATATTGCTCCAAAAGAAAATGGGACATTCCGCCTCTCTACAGAGAAGCGAGCTCGTAACCGTCAAATAGAATTGACACCATTCCCGATGCCGAGGATTGAAGATGTTATTGACGAAACTGGTGGTTGCCATTGTTTCTCACGAATAGACCTCTGCAAGGAGTTTTGGCACGTCCCACTGAGTGAAGAAAGTAAAACGTACACTGCCTTTATTACACGTTTTGACTTATTTGAGCACAACCGCCTACCGTGAGGTTGGAAAAATTATCCTGCGTGATTCCAGAAAATTATGACTGACATTCTGAGACCTTATTTGGGCGTGGTCTACAACGTGTACATCGATGACACCACTGTATACTCAAAGACAACACAGGAGCACTGTTGTCACCTTTCAAAAGTTCTTCACGCTCTCAGCCGTTTTCAATTTAAAGTCAATTTCAAGAAAAGTGCTTTTTTTTAAGATGAAGTCATACTTCTCGGAAGGGTCTTCGAGACAGTGCTGGGCAGTATCGATGATACATGTATCTTAGATACTATGTTAGATACTCATTGGGTATCTTGTATGTGCATCGCGATACGTCTCGCAAAACTAGTATATGTGTCTGTATTTCCGATACATTCAATAATGTATCGTGTATCTCAAGAGACAAGATACTGCTATTTAAACACCACCGTGCGAAACACAAACTTCGACCGGAGTTGAGGTTCTCAAGCTCATATTGCTAAGCCACCTGAATAAAACTAACCACAGTGAAACTCTTCTATATTTTCGCCAGAGCACTCCAGCGAGCACAGGCGATGAGATTTAGGCGTCCCTATTGGGGGAGCAGAGTCACGTGATGGCGCTGGAGCCATCTCGACACAAACAAGCGTGCGAAAGTCTATGCGCGGCCAGCCTATCTTTCTTTTTCTAGATGTGTTCTTTCTATTTAGCTTTGTTGATGTCATAAAACTTGTTCATAGCCACTGCATTCTGTTGCGTACTCCACTGCGTGCGGCGAATTTCGCACAAATTCTGATGCCGCTATATTGTCGCTATTGAAGTTTGTCTTGCGTGGTGCTTCGTTGAAAGGTCTCAAGAATGCAAGAATGTGGCTGCTTCCCAGGCAGCACGCCGCCATTGGACCGATCTTGGCCCAACGTCGGCAAATGATGGCAGCCATATTGGCCCCACGTCGGCAAATCACACTCGCACTACTTTCACCCGCATCGGCCCGACGTTGGCTAGCCGCCGTTGGGCTGATGCGGGCTTGGCGGCTTCGGGCCGACGTGGGCTAGCCAGCGTCGGTCCGAGACGGGCCTGCCGTTATTCAGCCAATGATGGCAAGCCGTCATTGGGCCGATGTATGCTAGCCGATGCTGGAGTGGTGTCGGCCCCGCCGGCATCGGGTAGCCGCCGGCGTGACCGCTTACACCCGTTATTATGTTTTAGCAGTGCTGGCTTACCGTACGTTAAGTACGGTAGTACTGTACCGTCGTGGTCTGCACGTAGCTAGCTTATATGGGGACACCGGCGGTAGTGTCACGGCTTTTGAGTTATATATGTGGTTTGCTTGATTCCAAATAAAATACTGTTGTAAGTCAGCGCTCGTGTGTGTCAAGCCTCTTCTCTGTCTTCGTCTTTTGTGCTTTCAACCTGTGTCATGCCAAACCAAGAAGCCCACACAGCTACCCTAGTTGGTCACGAGTATAGTGTACTACGAGCGTTAAAGAGAACCTGAAGGCAAATATTTAGTCCAGAAGCACACGTTGTTGGGCTAGTCGGTTCATGTTCTTTCATGTATCCGATTGTTGTGAGCCTGCCCTTTTGCGCATGTCTATACCTATGTATTGCATTGCACAAAACGTTACCTCTTCGATGTTTGCCTCGCTTTCTGTGCATGCGTTTGCATATATATATATATATATATATATATATATATATATACTACTGCAGTAAACTTGGAATAAACCGTCGAAAGTTTGCGCTCCCCTTAACCCTCCCCTTGTGTTTTCTTTGTGCGAAATAGCCATATCCGTGGCTTCTGAAAGAAATATTTAGTCGGCGTTGATTGTTGAAATAGCGGTCCAGAAACCCGGTAGTGCTACTTTTGTGCCAAGGTAGTGCTTATTTTGAAATAAAATAACGTTTTAGTGGTCCGCATCGCGTTAGCGCACTTCAAATCACGCGCCTGAAAACGGTCTTTCTCACGTCACTGTTGCCGCGCCCAACGTTGCCCGCCGTGCAACGTTGTCCGCCGTCAATGGCGAGCACCATGCGGGGATCCGGCAATATCACATGCATGCGGCATTTTATCGAACTTTCTGGCAGAGCGACTTTCAGGAGCGCGCAAAACACACGCGGCAGTACGCTATGCTGAAAATACTACTGAGACGCGACCGCGTGAGCGAAGCAGGGCGCCGGGCGAAGCGCAGTTCGGCGAAAACGGAACCTTCGAACCACGCCCGCTGTTCCCCATGGCAACGCCAAAGAGGTTTTTTTTCCATGAATCGAACAGAAACGGACAAGCAGCATTTTATTACGTCTCTTGATGCACGGTAGGTGCTTTTTTATTGCAACTAGTTTGATTACGAGCGATTAATTGTAGTCGCGGACTCTCTCCCGTCATCGGGATCATTTCCAAATTTTCCCGCTCATTATGCTCATCGTGTGAATCATTTAGCGTAATTACTCGGTTAGTAGGGCACCGCTGTTGATAATGTTACCGTTTTAGACGTTGTCATACATTGAGCTTTCACTCTGACATAAATTGTTATTTGCCTTTAGAGTCCCTTCGACGCAGTTTTGGATTAACAGGTCTGGCTCTGTTTGAGTCAAACAGGTTGAAGATGTGGTTCATTTTCCATTCAAAACTATCAGACGCCGAATTTAGCGAAGCGGAAATTCGGACAGTCCTTTTTGAACTAAACACCCGATCGGCGCCCGGCCTGGACCGGGTTTCGAGCAAGGTTCTCCGAAACTTAGATGACGAGTCCATCTCCCGATTTGTAACTTATATCAACGAGTGCTGGGAACGCGGTTCCCTTCGTGAAGCGTGGAAAAGAGCTCGAGTTATCATGATTCCTATACCGGGCAAGCAAGTTGCGCTTGATAATCTAAGACCAATTTCGCTCACATCTTGTGTAGGAAAAGCTCTGGAGCACGCAGTTCTCAATCGCGTGACCGACTTTCTCGAGGTGCATTTCCGCGATGTATTTCCGCACACCATGCTAGGATTCCGCCGTAATCTCTCCGCACAAGACGGGTTGCTTCAGCTGAAGCACCACATTGTTGATGACACTAACAGCTCAACCAAGGCGATTCTTGGCCTAGATATTAAAAAGGCCTTCGACAGCGTTAAACACGAAGCAATTTTAAATAGAGTTCAAACATTAGGACTAGGACAATAAACATATAACTACGTACGTGACTTCCTTGCTGGCAGGCGCGTATGCGTCGTCGTTGAGGATGTGGAATTGCAAGAACTTGAGATGGGCTCTATGGGCACGCCGCAAGGCTCCGTATTTCACCATTACTCTTCAAGTTAGTTCTGTTGGGGCTACCCGAGAAATTATTAGGCATACACGGATTGTGTCACAGTATCTATGCGGATGACATCACCCTCTGGGTTCCCGGGGGAGGTTGCGATGGTCACGCCGAGCGTACGCTCCAGGCGGGTGTAGAAGAAGTTCAGGGGTACTTGCGAGGAACGGGCCTCGCATGCTCGGCAACCAAGTCGGAACTTTTAATCTACAAACCAACAAGTAGAGGTCGCAAAACCCCGCGCGACGAGGAAAGGGAGTGCTACAAAATAAGCGTTCTGTTGGCAGATGGCACTCTCATTCCACACGTGGACAAAATTAGAATTCTCGGGTTACACTTGCAGGCCAACGGCCATAATGGTGAGACGGTGCGAAGACTACGTCGTTCGGTAGACGACACGATCCGACTCCTGCGTCGTATCACGAATAGACGTAACGGTATGCGCGAGCACTGCGCGATCCGTCTCGTGCAGGCGTACGCGATAAGCCGTATAACATACGTTGCCCCCTACCTCAAATGGCTAGGCTCAGAAAAAAACAAGATCGAATGCATAATACGAAAGGCTTTCAAGAGAGCAATCGGAGTTCCACTGAATGCGAGCACTGATAAGTTTCTTGAACTTGGACTGCACAACTCACTCGATGAGTTAATTGAGCCCATGTCGTTTCGCAAAACGAACGCTTGTCGGGGTCTAAGACTGGTCGACACATCCTCGCGTCGCTTGGCATCCGATAGCACACTCAGCAGGGAGAAAAAGCGGATGTTCCTGCCTCGGTTCGTGACCGCATAATTGTTTCGCCGCTTCCTAAGAATATGCACCCGACGCACCACGTTGGGCGCCGTAACCAGCGAGTTAGTGACCTTCAAAAGAAGTACGGCACTAGCGACGAAGTTGTGTACGTAGATGCCGCGAGATATGGGGACGGGAGAGACGCACACGCCGCTGCGGTCGTTGACCGTACGGGCAAATGGCTCACGAGCGCCACGGTGACCACGGGACATACGGAGGCGGCCGAAGAAGCCGCGATAGCTCTAGCAATCGCCACGGCGCCCAATGCTACGATCGTAATCAGCGACTCGCAGGTGGCAATCCGCGGCTTCGCGCGCGGCCGCTACTCGCGGGAAGCGGCCCGCATCCTCAAGATGTGCGGTGATGGTGGCTCAGCATCGCGATTGCCACCACAAAATTCAACAGTCTTCCTCATTTAGACCCCGGCACACACCGAGGTCCCGCTTGCGGGCAACGAGGCGGCCCACGCCGCGGCTCAAGATCTCACTCGCCGAGCTGCGGCACATTCCCTGGCCACCGCCTCTGCTCGCGAGAAAGGGGCTTCTGATCTGCCGGGTCGAGACACTTCGACAGACATGCAGAAACAACACGTACCACAATGGTGGGGTGATCGTCTCATCACGTTTCGAGATATTACCAAACACTACAGACTGGAAAGGCGTAAGTTCCCGCCACCGCATGACAAATTAAACAGGCACGATGCTGTAAGTTATCGCTTACTACGAACCCACTCTTACCCCAGCCCGGTCGTCTTACGCCACTGCTACCCGCACTTATACACTACCGATCTATGTGAAACATGCGGGCACAGTGCAACGCTGCGCCACATGCTCTGGGAATGCGCCGGCAACAACTGTCGAGAAACGCCCGCCGTTCGCGATGCGCCTATGGCTGCTGCCAATACCAGGCAACAGGAAGCCTCGAGCTCACTCGGTCCCGCCGCCGTCCCGGCTACGGGAGCCGCGGGGGACCTTCTCCGTCGGCGACGCCGCCGCTGGGAAGCGGCGCTCAGAAGCTCGGAGCTCAACGGCCAGCTCTGGGCCGTCCAGCAGGCTGAAGTTGCCGCCCGAGTTCAGGTACTCAGCGCCGCCATCTGAGGCCACCAAGACCAAACTGCCGGCCAAGTGCTAATAAAGTTTCTTCTCTCTCTCTCTCTCTGGAGTCCTGGTTACAACCAACAATTGTCCCATTATATCAACAAAAGTTTACATGTGAAAGCACTTAGGCGTGTTTTACGTTTACATGAAACTTAGCCCAGTTTCTGTTTCTCGCTTTGCCTCTTTTAGGAAAAAAATTGCCGCATTTAGTGATTGAGTTGTCGTGAATCAACGGCACACAGCGCCGCCCCAAAGCCTACCAAACTGCTTTATATATTGCACGCAAAGCCTGGCAGGACTTTATTTGGTGTAAAGTAAGTTCCATAAAGAGCACATCAAACTTTTCTTTTACGGAATGCACAAACATGCCACTATTCTATGTTTGTTCTTGGTTACTTCGGAATTTCAAGTGGCGTAACCCACTTGTTCAACCACTTATGCCGTTGTGCTGGCTCATGTTCTCAATTTAGACAAGGAATAACTAGGAGAACTGTAATGCAATTCTCACATCTGCGCGCTCGGAAATGTCGAGAATGTCAGGAACCTCAGTTTTACGAACAAATATCTTTTCAGCACTTCACAAACGCTTTCAGTAACTTTCTCATTTTGAAGCAGTTGCTACATAGAGCGGGTGCCTTGCAAATTTGTCAATTTCTTATTCACGGATAAGGTTTGTGATTATTTGGGAGTCATAATTATGGTGCACGGCATTACATTGTTGCTTTGGCTCGAATAGCGTTCATTTTGACTCATCGGACAAAACGCATCTTATCGTTGTTAGGTCTACCAGCAATGACACGTGTTTGTAGCATTTTAGAGGGATAGCGCTACTTCCCCAGGTACCTTGAAGTCCTGCCAGGGTGACGCGACCGCGAGTACTTCGTCCACCTCGGCTTTGCGGCGTCGCGTGAGTGAAAGAAAGATTTGGGGCGGCTACGCACTACTGATGCGAGGATTGTGGAAACAGGGACGCTTCCCGTCCTCCTTTTCCTCTTCCTAACCCTCACTTCCCTGTCTGATCCCCATTCTATATTGCAGTATACATGGCTGTACTAGGTTATGTCCTCACCCTTCCCCTTCTCCACCCCTCGGTATACTATACTATACATTGCTTGCTATGCCGTCTTTATCTCTATCTCTTTTTTTCTCGTTTTGTGAATTTCTTTCTCTATATTCGGTCTCTTTCTGTTTCTGTCTCCCTCTCTGTTTCTCTTTCTCTCTGTCCTTTTCCGGCTTTCTTGCCCATAGAATTGCCCATAAGCAGTGACGGCAATTATAGTAATCAATCGTAGCAATCATGGCATCGCCCATAGCAATCATTGTCACAAACGTCTGGAATTCTCGCTCGCGCGCCCCTCCGCCGAAGGAAGAACGCCGTGGTGTCGGGAGAGAATATGTTGGCTTTGGAAGCAGGGCGCGTTGCGGGTATTTCTCGCACTTGTGGCGATTGACATGTGTTGGAGGAGTGCACGTCCGCGGGGTGGGAGGGAGGGGGGGGGGAGGTGCGTACGCCACGAAAGAATTTGGCTCCTTCGGCTGTTGACGTGGAATCAGGGAGAGCGGGGTCATCGCTTCCGCGAGTCGCGCTCAGGCGGCGAGCACGGGGTGTCGCGCGCAACGAATCGAGTTGGCTGCAACAGCGGGCGCCCTCTTCGTCTACCAAAGCTGGCAGCACCACATCTGCTCCCCTACGTGTACCACGAGCTGGCAAGGTCGTGGTACGCTACCGGCATTTCCTAGTTATTACGTTGACAGTTATTACGTGTAAAGAACTGCCTTACAAGTTTGACACCCAGTCACATGTAAGTC
Organism: Rhipicephalus sanguineus; assembly: GCF_013339695.2. Lineage (NCBI taxonomy): Eukaryota > Metazoa > Arthropoda > Arachnida > Ixodida > Ixodidae > Rhipicephalus > Rhipicephalus sanguineus. Next base: position 133,062,078 of record NC_051179.1, on the reverse strand, counting down.
TGTCGTCGTTGAAAATGAAGCTTTGAGCTAGGATATAAATTCTGCCTGTTTTCGGTGTAGCGAATAAAGCGTTGTTAGCTATCTGAATAGCATGCGTGCAGTGTAGGATGGTTGAGAGGAGGCTTCAGCGCGCGACACGGCTAGGCACAGCGATGACGGTAAGAAAGTACTGTTGACCCGTTTCAAAGCGTAGTTCATGAGGGACAGACTACGCCGACCTGATGTATTGTGCATGTAATTTTAAACGAAACATTACCCTCTTTTTAAATATTTTTGAAATAAAAATATTTCGATGCTGCAGTTATCGACCTAGGTTGTGTACAGAATTACCGCACGATTAAAATGTAAAATATTGCCGCGTCTCACGCACGTTAAAACTGAACATGAAGAGTGTATGTGCTCGCAAATAACACGATACACCAAGAATATTCGCGTTCGCATCGTCGCTTTCGGGGCATACTGGCGCCTCACAATTTCAACCCGTTCTAACAAGGCAGTTTTCCGTCGCCGGCTGAACGCTTGCGAAACTACCTCGGCGCACCCATGGTCGAATGTAATACATTCGGCGGAACAGCATTTTTTTTTCAGTTTCGTACGAAAAGTGCCACGCACTTGAAGCATCTGTTTACATTTCATAGCAACAGGGGCGATACAGGATTTTTCCCAAAGGCGATCAGCTTTTGGGAGAACCTGATATGTGCTCTTCTTGGGTATGAATTAAAGAAAAAAAATGAGGGGGCGCGGTGAGGCTATCCGGGCCGCCCCTCTGAGTTTGGCAGTGATAGCACATAAAATGCAGCAAAACTGCTAGCCGGCCTAGTTGGCACGAATTTATTGTAGTACTTGCGCGAAAACAAAAGGAGACACACGGACTAGCGCAATCTAACAACTGATTTATTTTTGAAAAAAAAACGTTTGCTTAAAAGCCCAACGTGATCAGCGCGCTTCCGCCAGAGAGCACACACCATCCGCGCATATAACAATCACTAGAGCACAAACGTACGCATGACCACACGTCAAAGGAATGTTATACACAGCATTAGTCGCGCATTCCACAAACTGGTTCTTGCGCGGATGTTTGATATTGCATTCTTTTTTTGTTCGTTCCTTGCATTCGAACATCTTTTTCACCTTGGCACACACCTTTCCTATTTTGTTATGGGCTGAAAACACCACTTTCACTCCGTAATTTTCGGCTACCTTTTTAAGTCGGTGTGACACGCCGTGCACATACGGAATAACTGAAATCTTAGAAAATGGCTCATTTTTTCTGGGATTAGTACCGCTTAAGTCATCTTCCTGTTTTAATTTGTTCATTAGTCTAGTGCATGAAGCCTGAAAATGGTGTTTGGATACCCGGCTTCCCGCAAGCGATCCACTTGCTGTGTGGTCATGCGTACGTAGGGCAGACTGGACGTTGCTGCAACACTAGACTAAGGGAGCATTTGTCCAGCCTGAAAGGCCGCCCTAGTACGCATATGGCCATGCATTGTAAGGAATGTGGGTGCATACCTCAGCCTGGAGGCACTGGCATTCTGTTCAAACACCGGAACAAGACTGCGAGGGAAATAGTTGAGGCGCTTTGGATTGAGAGACTAAAAGACAAGTGCATCAGCCATCCATCTGTTGCTTTATTAGATAAGGAGATTTCGCTGCTGTCCGCGTATCTTTAATGACGTTCCCTTTTCATTTTGTCGATGTAGGTGCCTTTGATCATTTTTTTCTTTTTGGTGTGTGTGTTTGTGTGTGTGGACGCGATGATCTCGGCAATTGCGGTCTAGTGATTGTTATATGCGCGGATGGTGTGTGCTCTCTGGCGGAAGCGCGCAGATCACGTTGGGCTTTTAAGCAAACTTTTTTTGTTAGATTGCGCTAGTCCGTGTGTCACCTTTCTTCGTCCCCGTTTCTTTTCGCGCAAGTACATAAAATGCGTCATAAATACGCGCAGCGAAGTGATACGCGCGCAGAGCTTCCCACCAAACGCTACCTTGTTAAACCCCAGAATCGAAAACAAATGACAAGCAACACGCTCCAGCGCAATCGGTCCTTTCGTTGAGAATCGATGACGCGCACGAGCTACCTGTCTAACATGTAATTGTTATCGCAATGTAATAAACAAATTAGTGTTGTCAATAAGCAACGCAGGCATGCGCGAGTAGTCGCGATGCAGCTTAAAATCTCGTACATGAAGCCAGTTTGTGCATCCAAGCACACGGCGCGACAACTGTCCCCTTCCCACATGACACGAAAGAGTGTTCTCTGGTGAGTACAGGTGCTGTCACATACCGCATCTCTTAAGAACGGCGAAAGCAAACACGGCGTCAGTCGCAAGCAGTAGCCGCAGCAACGGAACAATCCGGAGCTTCTCGTCGGCCGCGAGGAAAACTATACAATAACATGGAAGTTAGGTCCCTGGAAACATTTTTTTCAGCATCCCAATTTCCTCAATCTGAGCAACACGGCACAGGAAAATAAGCCGGCATTGCCGTTCCTATCAGCGACCACACGTTGATACGTACGCTCTGGGAGTACACATGCGGATCGCACTTAGCCTCCAATATGGCGGAAATGCCCACGGCGGCCGCTAGGTGGCAGCAGATTTTGCATAAGGTCTATAGGAGTTCAAGGAACAAAATAGGCATTTGCCTAAAATCCGGTCTCTAGTGTTGGTATAGGTGGCTAGATAGATGGATACATAGATAGATCGAAACGGCTAAAGTACCTTGATCTTGTTCAGCAATGATTCGTCTTTACAAAATTAGCAGGGAGCATTGCGAATCGGAATAGAAAGAAAGAAAGAAAGAAAGAAAGAAAGAAAGAAAGAAGAAAGAAAGAAAGAAAGAAAGAAAGAAAGAAAGAAAGAGCAGTAGGTCAGGCACGCATAAAGCCAGCTTTGCTTGCCCCAGCCCCTTACCTTTCTTGGTAGGGCAAGGGCTCTTGCTTTTTTCTATTGCGTATTTTTGAATTCGCTTCAGGCGCTAAAAGCACGTCAAATAGAAGAGGCAATTTTTTGCTTATTGAGCCGAGGGTAGATGCATCACTGCATAAATCGCTGCAAAGCCGATCCCAACAGTGTTCGCATGCAGGACAAAACTCCCGCTAGTGCAGTACTTTGTATGTTTGTGTTCATTTTGATTATGGTCGTAAGCGGTTGAACAGTTGGGGGAATAATATTGCAGACTGCTATAGTTTACGATGCAAATACAAACCCTAACTCACATTTGTAAATGTTATGGTTCACTGTACGAATGGTTGTACTGAATGTATTCTTCACAACGCAGGTAACAAAGCTCAAAGGCGAAGCTTTGTTGAGAAACGATGGCTGTTACGTACGATCCAAACACACCTTGGCCTTTTGCTGTCTTGGCGAAGTTTATCGAAGTACGTGAATACCCAGGCTTTCATCAGATATACAGGGTGAGTGTGAAAACATGTTCCCCGTTAGAATGCACGATTGTGGAATTACGGCAATAAAGGGGGTAGACTAGTGCATTTTATGACAACGAGATAAAAAACGCACTTTTATATGGCCGCGCCATTGGGGGAATGACAATCCACCAAAACTTCCATTGACCACCATTGCATATTTCAAATCATTCTGTGCTTTAAATTACACACTGTGTTTCATTCGACAGTAACGTCTAAGAATAGTTCGGGGGTGTTTGCACAGCACAAGGAACAACCTATTTCCAGCATCTTCTTCAGAAACGATGCATGTAACGAAGCTGAGTTCCATCATGTGGTGATAACTACATTAAGGAATTTTCTGCAATGTATGGGCACGAATGGAGGTTGCGGTAATTGGACAATGTACCTTGTAGTCCGTCTCACCGATGCCTTGTGAGCAAGAACCAAGGTAAACAAATTTGCGTAGCTTGCACTACTGGAGGAAGACTGTAACCAACAGCGGAGACAGTGTTCGACCTAGCTTTTTCCCTCAGAGAAAAAGGAAGAAGAGTAAGGCAGCGCGGTTAACGAGACGGCTGCGCGGTTTGCTACCATGCACTGGGGATAATGGGGACTAGAAAGAGAAACAAAAGAGAAGAGGAGCACTGTGCCTACAAAGAGGTGCACTCAGTCACCGATGCCAAAGCTTTTCTGACCTACGCGACTTCAGCGCTCTGACATTCGATTCGGGAATAGCCTTTGAGAGTGCCATGGCGGAGCCGTGGTGATCACTGAAGCGCTGAAAACACTGGATCAAGAAACTCCAGCAGTTGCAGGGCAGTTCACACTATCGGAGTATATAGCTTATTCAAGAGAGAGAGAGAGAGACGTGAGGTGGCGGGCTCTTTAATAGAAAAACCGATTTTAGCCGGCGTCTGTGTACCGCTGACATGCTACTCTGTGCGGGATTGAAAGATTCCATAAGAGAGGCGGGAAAATAATAGTAAACAGAAAGAATATAAAAAATATGAAACGCGAAAGTGAACCCGATAAAAATATTTACAACCAGTGTGTACTCCATGGTCGGCCACCAGACAGCCCCCTTGGCGATGGCGCGGCAACTGTTCACTCCAAGGTGTCCATCGTGAATGAGAGGAGGACGTGCTTCCGCAGAGAAGCGGCTACCAGTAGGCGCGTCCCGCAGGAGAGAAGGCCGTCAGAAATTGTGAGTTCGGCACGACGAGCCCCAAACAGCCACGCTGACAAACAAACTCTTTCCGAGGCCACCCTTGCTCGCACTACTTCCTGACATTAGCGCACTCCCCATCTGCATCCTGGTGAGCTCTGAAGTCGTCGAGGAGGACCGCAAATGTGGGAAGCGTAGCGCGGAATGCTTCTTGGACGTACAGCTCCACCTTGTCGATGGCTGGAGACGCTGGCAGCTCGGCGACCTAGTCTCGTGAGAGTGCATCTGCTGTAGCGAACTGTTTCCGAGGCACATACTTGACTTCGAAATGGTACAGCGGGAGGCGGATGTGAAAGCCCTGGATCCGAGATTGCATGAGCTCGTGGTCCACAGTTCCAGGGCTTTTGACCAACGGCTTATGGTCGGTCTCGAGGGTGAAACGAAGACTCCGAACGAATTCGTGGAACCGGTTGACGGTCCAGGTTGCAACCAGTGCCTCTTTTTCGATCTGGCTGTACCTTTGTTCTGCTTCTGTCAGTGCACGAGAGGCGTATGCAACTGCTCTGCGATTCCCTCATGGCTGGTTTTGAAGAAGCACTGCACCGAGCCCGAAGGAACTGGCATCTGCTGAAACTGTCGTCAGGAGTGTAGCGCTGTACCTTGCGAAGCATATGTATCAGGACAGTATGGTCTTTAGCTAATCAAAGGCTGATGCTTGCGCTGGTCGCCACGTCCAGGCTGCAATATTGCTCACGAGACTTCGGGTCGGCGCAGTCGTTTGAAAATTGAGAGACCCAGGAGGAAGCGACCCATACGGTTCAGCATACCCAATAAATGTTCGACACTATGAACGTCCCGGGAAGCTGGCATGCGCTGAATGGCCGTCACTTTGCCTGGATGAGGAGCGGTGCCACTGGCACTGACGACGACGCCAAGGCGTCCTACGCTGGACACGCCAAAACTGCACTTTGCCGCATTGAGGTTGTTCCCCGCTTGTTGGAGGCGACCGAGGACTGCTTGGAGGCCTTGGTCGTGCTCTCTGTGGTGCGGCCAAACACCGGGATGTTATGCATGAGGTTAAGAACACCGGACAACCCTTCCAGCATGCGAGACATCTGACGTTAGAAGTATTCTGGGGCCGACGTTATGCCAAATGGGCAGCGGCAATACGAAGTGATGAAGGTCGCATACTTGTGGGAGTCTCGCGTCAGGCGTACTTGGAGGAAGCCTGCAGTTGCGTCCGATTCCGAAAACACAGGCATCGCCGAGCAGTCTGAGGATTTGGTCGACGGTCGGAAGTACGTGGCGTTCATGCAGAGCGACTTCGTTTATCTTGGCCAAATCCACGCAAAGCGGTAACCCCCGCTGGCTTCGGACGACAACAAGGCCCACGCACCAGTCCGCCGTTTCGTCGACGCACTGCATCATGCCTTCCTGCTCCATCTTGCAAGCTCCTTTTTGACTACGTCCTGTAGAGGTATCGGGATACGCCGGGATGTGCTGAGGGAATACGGTACCGCATCAGGCTTGATACGGATCGTGTACACTTCCAGGAGCGTGCCGAGGCCAGTTAAAAGGGCTCGAGGGACTTCTAAAGGTGACGTGTTCGCAAGAGCTGGTGTGACGGCGCCGATGAACTAGGTGACGCCAAAGGCAACTACGGCCGGATAGCCGAGAAGGGGATGCTCTTGTCCCGCAACGACGTAGAGGTGCTCAGTGACTTGCCTGCCTCTCCAAGACAGCCCAGCGGAGAAGGTGCCGAGAAGCTTCAGGGATAGTTTTCCGGGTCCAAAAAGTTCCTCGCCACGCAGCTTAACGAGAACTGCTAGGCAGCCAGGAAACGTACGCGGAACCACCGAAACGTCGGCAGCAGAGTCCACCTTGAGGACGAGAGGGCGGCCATTGACCCTAACTTCAACGTACCGCCCGTTCCAAGCCACCGCCGCGACGGAGCGGAGTTCCACGGAACCGAGGCGCTTCTTTGAGCGACATGCCGACGTGAAGTGGCCTCGCTTCTTGCAGTGGTTACAGACCGCTTTAGCAGCTGGGTATTCTGACCGTCGGTGCACTTCGTGACCGCAGAAGTGGCACTGCCCACCTTGGCCTCTTTTCCGAGCCTCGCGAACGTTGTTTTTACTGATTAGTGAACCGTCAGGCCGGTCACGTGACGCAAAACCACGTGACCGGCCCTACGCAGAGCGCGCGACGCAAAGTTACGCGATGCGCGGGATTACGTGAAGTAGCCGCGTCCACGTGCTCTGCCGTCGGCGGTTGCCCAGCGGTGAACGACAGGCTCACAAGTATGGCTTGGTGGGCTAGTTGGTGTTACTTCTCGCCTTGCTTCTCGCGGTCGATGTCTTTGTGCTGACGTGCTTGCACAAGTGCGTCCTCCAGAGAGAGGCTCGGAGTGCGGCACAGCTTGTCTGAGAGGTGAGAATCGGACAAACCCCCGACGAAACGGTCGCGAACAAGACGCTCTTCAACGGCTGGTGGCGGATCGTTACACTTGCGTACCATGTTCCGAAGACCGTGAGGAAGCTGTTTACGGTTTCGCCTGGCCGTTGCGTCCGCTTGTGAAACCGAGAGCTGTCGTACACCTCGTGTACGGGGTGCGCGTAAGACTTCAACGCGTCTTGGTCGGGCATGAGCGAACTGAGGACGAAGCGTGCCGGTGGATCCATGCAGTAGAGGGGGGTCCTAACCCTCGTGTTGTACGGCGCTGCGTGTATGCCGGTGGAGATGTAGTCTTCTAATTGCTGTAACTAGGAAAGAAAAAAAGATGTGGAAATTTTAAGGGCTCGTTTTTCTTTGTTATACACAACATTAATGAGCACTAGCAGACAATAATGCCAAGAAAAGTATAGGGAACGTTATTAGTAGGACATGCAAGGTAAATGTGAAGAGAGAAAAGTGGACGAAAAGATAACTTGCTACGGGCAGGGGCCGAACCTGCGATATTCGAATAACGCGTCCAATGCTCTACCAACTGAGCAACCGCGGCGGTAGCTCAGTTGTACATCGCATTCATTACTGTGCCCTTGCGGCAAAGTTGTGATTTTAAAGGGGTGGTGCCACCAAATTTGTGGCTTGCGCGTTCTTTGCTGTAAGCGCTTCCTGTAGCTCTAGGAAGCGTGATGCACGCACCAAGATTCATGTATTCTCGCTAAATAATTTAATATCGCCTTTTGATGTGGACAACTTTCGGTTTCGGTTTCTGGGCGCCGAGGTTGGGCAGTGACGCAGAAGTGTAGGAAGCGTGGTCACGTGACCACACAAGGCTGTGACGCACTTAGCCAGGAAGCGATCGAAACTCGGCGAGTGATGTAGCAACCGATGCTTTGCCCGTACTATTGGCCTCGAGGAGTTACGGAGTCGCCCTCTATCGGACGCGCCTCGATTGCGTGCTAGGCAGGATACCGCCGGCGCGCTCCCCATAGGTTTTGCTGTCGGCGCTCTACAAAAACACTTCGCGGAAGCCCTCCAGGGCATTTCTGTAAGTACTTTCGAAATGAACTGTGTTCTTTACTGTCAAAATAAACATTTTCGACGAACTGAAAGCCCAACATTGTCTACGGTCGCTGTATCTTTGCGGAAACCGAGCACCCCCTTCACGCTGTCACCGCATTGGAGACCCCTGAACCGGCTTCTTGCGTGAACTGTAGTCACTCGCTGAGTGCAAACTATGTGAAATATCTCGTTAGAGTAGGCTGCCTGTATAACCAAACGGAGCATAACAGAAAGAAGCCTCAAACCAGCGATCGCACGGGTTCGCGACGACTGACGGTGCCTCTGCATCTATGAGCGTCTGCATGTATGTTCGTATTGATGGTTTCGCTTTTGCTACGAGCGCGCTTTGGCACCGCGCTGTGAACTTTAGGCCGCAAAATATCAGAATTTGTGAGTAAACAAACAACTACTGTTGCGCGGACGCTATCAGAGCAGTTCAAAAACAATTTCCTTACAACTGCGGCTTCGGTGCGCATGGCAACTTTGTGATCTGCCGTTCCGACGATCCAGTGTTTTTTTTTTTTTCGATCTAAATTCGGGTACGTTTCAATGTCATTTGACAAGTTGTCTCGCACTGCGTATTGATCGGTCTTCTCAGCGGGCAAATGCCGCTGCTTCTCTTTCTTTATTCAGCGCATTCGTTTCGTTTGGTGCTCACACAAAACGTGAGCAAATGCGACGCCTTTTTTTAATGCTCCTTAATTATCGTTCCGTTTGCATTCCAGTGAACTTGCCGCTCTCTGTCATCAATAAATTCATAGACCAAAGCTTCACCACTTCGAGATTGCTGGTGGAAGGAGAACCCAGTCTACGAGACCAAGCATGTAGTAGCATGCGACGCCTAGGAAAAGAAAGAAAATACAGTAACGTTTGCCGGACTTGTTCTGCAAACGCTGGCTGTGAACTAGGACCCACATGAACTTGAAATAGCGGTGAATAAAATAGAAGTTATTGCAGCAACCAGCAGCCGCAAAACAGGATAGTAATTATTTGGCGTGTATCCCAGCAATTTTGGCAGCAGTGTCGTGTCTAACGCCAACAGGGTGGCATCTTTCCCACGTAAATAAATGAGGCTCCAAGAAAATACATGGGGTTGGCCGGTGGGCCGATCACGGAGGCAATGCAAAATTTATGTAGCTTATGAAGCAATGCATGTCTCATCAAATGGGAAGGTTGCTCGTCGGCGTCCCGCGTCGGCGGCGTCAACACGAGTGATGCAATAAATAATAGTCACGTGATGGTGCCACCATATTACGTCATCATGACGTCACAGATCGCCAAAATATGTAGCGTCATTATGACGTCACAAAATGTGACGTCACATGATGACGTATTCACACGTCATGGTCGCTTGGCATTGCCTCCGTGATCGGTCACGGAGGCCGTGCAAAACCGCGTTAGGTACATAACGCTTTTGGAGGGGGCGCGGGAGAATCAGTACATCGACTGACAAGAAGATGATGGCTTTCGCCTTCTAGTCATCTTTAACGAATGCATAAGGGACGCTGTGCGTTTTTTAATTCAACGTATCTAAGCAATGACTTGCGCATCTGCAGCCGATTTTGTGGACGCTGAGCACGGGGTCGACGATCAAGTAGTCGCATTGGAGGGTTCTGAGATGGCATCGCACGTGGTAAAAGGTAGCGCTTTTACCATCCTGTGGCAGATAAGCATCATTTGCCGGCGGGAAGCGCGCGCGAGCCATCGTCTCAATGCGCGCTGTCTGCTGCTACTCACCGAACATCGCAGGTCCGACGCAGTAACGAAAGTCTTCGTCGCGGAAGTGCTTGTTGCACACAAGACTCGTAGCGGATGGCTACTTGCCGGTTCTTAGCTTTAAAACCCACGCTTCACGCTGTTTGTTGTCCCGCGGTTACCAGTGCAGACTGACACTGGGCTCCTTTGCGTAAGCGCGGCACTGCGGCACCGAGCGGTAGAGCCCCATGTTCGTCGCCTTCGGAGGCAGCCACTCTATTACAACGGTTTCAATTGAGTAGAAAATGAGAGAAAACTGCCGAATTTGAACAGACCGCAGCGCATGTGGGACTTGAAATTCGTTTTCAAATGACGCGGCAGTGCTCCACAAGCAGCCGACGCGGCCGCTGAGACCACGTGATCCTGCCAAGCACGTCACGCCGACGGTGGCGCCGGCGTTTCCAGTGGTGGGCCTCGAGGACAATAGTGAATTAGAATATATTCTAGTTCACTACAGCCGGTACGTACGTTGCGGAAGTGGCGGAGGTCCGGAGGCCACTCACGTTGCTACAGCAGATTTGGTGTGACGTCACTACAACTTTCGTTGCCCATCCTGCAGATCTACGTCAGTGTTGGCGCGCTAGCGATGGGTTTCGATCAGGAGAATGTGCATTTAGGTACACTTTGGAAGTGAATTAAAATATATTCTAAACGTTTGCTGTGTCCGACCCTTCGTGTGGAATGTCCTTACATACAGAGGAAACCCACAACAGGCTTGTTACAGCCTCGAAATTTGATGGCACCACCCCTTTAACAGCGGTTGCAGCTTTCCGTTGCGGCGGGCAGTGCGAACAGAAATTATCACCATCATGGACCGGCACGCGCTCGCTTCGTCCTCTTCAACATTCGCTTCGCTCCCACAACTCGTGCGCCGATTTGTCTGGCGTGGAATGCAGTATAGCTCTGATGGGCGAGTCTGTGAGGTGACTAAAGATCACGTAACATCACCTAAAAACTAGTCGGGGGATTAAAATCATGTAACAACCAGTCACATGACTAAAAATCACGTAACAACTAGTCATGTGACTAAAATCACGTTATATCTAGTAATTCCTTACTATTTCTGCGCCCACGGCTCGATCTCCGCCTAATTTCTGGCGCCGATGCAAGTATAGACATACCCGCGCCCCGCCGGGAATGGCAGCGTCAACGCAGGCGCTCTCCAGGAAGCGCACGGGGCTCCATAATTCTGCTATTTTGCCGGACGCCGAAGAAACCAGCGTCTACTTGCTCAGCGGTGATTATTGGTCGGACAACGACTGTCAGCCTGAACGAAGCCCTCAGGTGAAGCGAGGAAACACCGGGTATCCCCTGTCTTCAGGCAAATCAGGACTGAAATATTCTCGGAAGACCGCAGTCACTACCATTTTGTTTGTAACAGAACTCGCTACGCACAACTTGAGACGACTCAATAGACAGTTGGTCTCGGTGGTTCTCTAAGCGGCGATGACCGATGCAGTAATGGATGTGAGAGTCAATTCACGAAAAAAATATTCTGGCTATCGACGTTGTATCCGCCTCGTGCATCGGTATGGTGGCGCCACCGCTCGGCTAAGGCGGTTGTACCCTCTCCCAATCCCCCATAGGATCCCATGCATTTTGAATCAAGTTTGCGATTTCGTTGCGCAAAAACAAACTAGCGCCATCTCTCGACAATACGCCACACCGACGACGCAACACGTCCTCTTGCTTCCACCGACTGGCCATGCTCCAAGCTAACTCCTCTCTCCACTTTCTTTTATTTCTTTCGGTGGCAGTGAGAGCGCGCGCTGTGCACTGTGCTGTAGTGCACCCGACAAGACCGGCTGGGCTCGTCGCTTTCGTCGCGTCTTCCTTGAACGTTGCAAAGTTAATATTGCGTTAAGGCGGTGGCCACACGTCGGACGATGAGCCCTGATTTCGTTCAGCTGCCATCTCATCAACGGCAATGTTTCAGACGCCTCAGTTGTGTACTTTTGTCCGTTGGTTGCGGGACAAGATGGCCTCCTGCAAGACCGCGTTTTTCCAAGTCAGCTGTGTGCGTAGTTCTCGGCGCCGTAGAAGTTTGATGACGCGAGGACGTTAACTGGTGCTACATCGTGGGAACCGCTGAAGTGACTGCAAGTTTGACGACATTGTGCCAGAATATTCTAGCGTACTGTACGCGCACGATTGTGCTACACTTAAAATACCGCGCTTGGCCTCGAGCGTCAACCTGGTACGCCTGTGTGCAACAAGCGTCTTGTTATCGTTGTTGCGTCGGTTAATATTGAATTGCAATTGGAATACCGTTTTTGCAAAGGTAAGTGAAGCTGTAAGTAGTTGTTCTGCTATATGCTCGCTACTCCACGAACATTACTTCTAGAATCGCATTTTATTTTGAGCTGCACGTACCAAAGGAGAATCTAGCATACGAGATACATTGCACGCGTGCGTATTTCCTATATAAAGCTGAGTAATGCCACGCGTGCGCATTTCCTATATAAGTCCGAGTAATGCCATGCTCAATTTAAAGCGCATTTGTTAGAGGATTGTGGCTTCAATGGTGAAAGTGATTAGATATTCCGAAATATGTGATTGCAATGCAGTTAGAATTTCCTCATATGTTAATACGGTCTGTGAACAAAAAAAAACGCTGTGTGAATGTTTGTTGGTCATTTGCTACAGTACTTTTACGCATTATTATGCAGCTGTGTGACGGCTGTCAAAACGTTCAGCAAGTTAGATTTTGGTTTTCTTGGCCTAGTTGAGTGCTACGAGTGTTGGGCGAAGATAAAATCGCGTGTCTTTTGTGCGTTTCTTAAGCAGGCATACAGCCGTAATAGTCATTGTTGTACTGTTTGGGGTGTTCAATAAAACAAGAATGCTGTTTTGTACTGCAACAATTTTTATTTCATCTGTGTTAACAGATCACGCAAACAACTTGGACACATGCACGTAAGAAACGTACGCAGTGCATCGCGCGCACGCATAAAAAAACGGGCCTGTCATTTTAAAACAAATAATATAGAACAATGGACGTAACAGACGGCATGGTTGTCTAGTGGAGCAGCGTCGGCAGTACAAATATCAAACCAGAATGAAACATGAATAGAAAAACGGAGAGTAACAGGCGCTTTACCCACGGCTTCTATGAGCCGCGCATATCCACCTATCGCCACTGTCCGCCGTTGGTGGCGCCACCAGTACCACTGAAAGCAGCAGCGCATGAGGCGGATAGGAGACTGCACTGGGCACATTGAGTAAAATTTCAGATCTTGATGCCATAAGAGTGCGCTCTTACATCTTACTGGGCCGTGATGCCACTAATGGCACCATCTACGATTTCCAGCACAGATTTGCCAAGTATGGTGAAGCTAGTGGTAGGTCACGTCGCTATAATGCACATATACCTCTGCATACACGCAGACATACATACATATAGACGTGTATGTGTATGACACGCTGCACACCCCTGCTTTGCCACAGTCCTCAGTGTCGCAATTGCCTCGGGTTACATTACGCTTGTTCATATGACTGCCTCAAAATACATAAGAAAAATGAGGTCCTAAAGCAGATGCTATGAGACCGTTCGTTTCGTCTGAAAGCTGTTGCTGTCGTCAGAAAGCGACGCTCCCGACGCCGTAGCGGTTCAAGGAACTCCGTGAATCGGAGTTCACAGCAGACACCTCCTCCCCTGCTTCCTAGACTAGACACGTCCAAGTCGATTTCTGAGGACAAGACTGCATTAGAGCACATGGACACTGATGCATGGCCGGCATTACCAAAGGCGTAGCAAAAGCCACAGCACAATTCACACCGACTCCAATGGTCGCAGGAGACATTTGCCACGGAAGCGACAGCGCTGGTTCCACACGACTTGTACGAGAAAGGCTAGAACATTGCTGCGATGATTCGATGTCTTCTGGACTCCGTAAGCATGCTGCAGCCTCGACTATGAATGCAGAAATAATGCCCACAACACCTCCATTCCTCAAAAAAGCACCCGCTCTATCGAGAAACATTGTAATGTACCAACTAAAGACGAAAAATTCCATTCCCATTCGGCGCGTTTCCGATGCAAGTTTAATTTCGTCAACGCTTTAACAAACCATGAGGTGGCAGCTTTAGCTCAAGCCTGGCTCATAGCATCCATCCATATCGAAAAATAGCTCTCCGACGCTCGCCTGGCTACCGCGTTCCCCGCTTGCCCTGTGAGAAGTAACGGCCAGGCTAGAAGGAAGACACGACGCGCGTAGCGTTTCTCTTCGCATTTCGCGACGCTTTGAAGGAGTACACATTGAGTATCAGTGTTTATTATGCGCTTGTTGATGCCATCTCTGCGCGGGACTCACCCATATGCGGTATCCACGTATATGTTAAGAACGTCAGCTACCGCAAGGGTTAAATCATGATCATGGGCGTTAGTCGTCGCTACGGAGATGTGCCACTAGGCGTCAACGTGTGTGAGATGCGTCCACCATCAAGCGGTGCTATATCTGCCAAACAACAGTACACATTATACAAGCTGTCATATACCATTGCACTATAAGCAATAAACTACTTCTCTGACGACACGTTTCACTTTCGTGTTATACCGATTCCTATAATGGAGGGATCAGCCATAATTTTAACACGAAAGTGTTTTATGCCGGGGTCCACCAAGACTTCAGTGACGTATTTCCGTCACGGAAATACGTCACTGAATCGAACCCACGACCGCTCGGTCTGTAACAACGAATGCCGGGCGCGCTATCCACTGCGCCACGGTCGCAGACTCTAGAGGCTTTACAAACGCGCCTTTTATATCTACCACTCTCCCGGTCGGCGTGGTGGTGCTGCCCTCTGGGAGCGGCTAAGTAAAGTAATTCATCATTACTGTGGCTTCCGCGATTAGTGCCTGCAACGCGTTACACGTCCGTCCCGTTCGGCGCGTTTTCAATAGAAGTTCAATTTTGTCAATGCCTTAACACATCGCGAGGTGGCGACCTTAACGCAAGGGTCGTAAAAGCGTCGGCCTCACTCATAGCATCACGCTACTCCAAACCAAAAATAGCTCTGCGACGCGCGCCTGCCTAACCTGGCTGTAACACCGCGTTCCCCGCTCACGCGTTGGCGCCGAGAAAAATCGCGGCTGCGCGACAGGGGCGGCACGACGCGCTTTGCGTTTCCCTGTAGTGCGGCCGTGGTGTTCAAGCACATTTTAACATGCCGCAGGATGGCGACTAAGTTCTGCGTCCAATATGCGACGCTCTTCTGGCTATCACAACTCGTTCTCTGATTACGCTTTCACCGCTAACTACTACAGCTGCCACAAGGGTTTGTTTAATCATTGAACATGGATGCTAGTCGTCGGCATGGAGATGTACCACCAAGCACCAAAGTGGGTGCATCGACGTTATACGGTGCTATAGCTGCCAGACATCAATATACATCGTGCAAACTCTCTTATAGCAACGTGCAGTAAAGATTCAGTTACTTCTATAAGGGCACGTTTTACTTTCGTGTTATTCCGATTCCTTTGACGGAGGGATCAACCATGTTTTTTTGTGCATTATTTTGCCCCTAGGGCGAAGGAATGAATGCTACAGCAAGAAGTTGTAATGTCACGCGAAGAACGGCAAGCAGCTCGAAACTTGCAACCCCCTGCTCAAGCAGAAAGGACGCACGGAACGAACATACACAGCAAAACCGCGAACTAACAACTGTCACCGCTCGACAGGTAAAGCGCGCTGGTGAATACAAAAGAGGACGCACGAAACGAACGCACAAGTATACACAGGATGTGCGCAAACTGTCACAGCTGTGACTTATTTGTTTGTGAGCAGCGCGCTCCTTTCGCAAAAGCGGCCGCTGCGGTGAGCGAAGTGGCCTTCGTGCTCTCTGTAACTTCAACGCAAACTTAGGGTGAGAGCGCAAGACGTACAAGATATCGCGCGCAGGAGCGACCACGCCCTGAAGAGGCACACCCTCACATCAACGCGTGGGGTGACGACCTTTAAAGCGCACTCTTCGAGCCATTTGCGCCATCTCGCTAGTGAAAACGAAAGCACGCTGATGTACCCCGATCTCTGAGTACTGCCACCGGCAAATGGTGTATATTGTCACGTGGTCGTGACGTCGACGAAGACAGCAGTCGGCGTTTGCAGGATGAAACTTTATTTGGCCGAACTTGTGGCCGGAAAATGAGAACTAGAACTACAGCAATACACGCTGTACAATGATAGCGGCGAACAGGGCGTCGTCCGTCAATCAACTGACAAGCGGTCAAGCGCGTCGGCTTTTATACAGGCGCTATGGAACTTTCCAGCAATATCGCTGGTGGCGGCGTTATCTCTCGACAAAGCTGGAACATGCGCGTGCGGCGCTCAATCTTAACAAAATGATCTACTAAAATCGTGAAGCTTCTCGAACACTGCTTCGCGGCCAGCGTTGAGCGTTGACAACCGTCCTTGCTGGTCAAACTCGAACACATCAAAATAAAAGAAGGAGCGGGCGTGGCATTGCCCCCCTCTGAAAAAGCATCGTCCCGATGCTTGCAACAGAACATGGAAAGGAAAAAAAATAAGTGCATACAGAAAAAAATTACAATAACGCGCAAAAAACGGCTTAAGGCGCACGACATGGACGACTTCAGGTCGTGCGCGGCGTCGCTGGGAGTTCGTAATGCCGTCCGGGACGACCTTGTAGTCCAGAGCGCCGTGACGTCGAAGCACCTTGTATGGGCCGAAGTATCGCCGGAGAAGATTTCACTGAGCCCACGTCGGCGCATCGGCGTCCAGACCCACACACGGTCACCGGGTTGGTACTCCATGTGGCGTCGTCGAAGATTATAGTGACGGCTGTCGACCCTCTGCTGGTTTTTGATGCGCATGCGGGCGAGCTGTCGAGCTTCTTCGGCGCGTTGCAAATAGGCGGCAACGTCTAGATCGTCTTCGTCGGTGGCGGTTGGTAGCATTGCGTCGAGCGTCGTTGCCGGGCTCCTTCCGTAGACTAGCTTGTACGGCGTCATTTGCGTCGTTTCTTGCATGGCCGTGTTGTATGCGAAGGTCACATACGGAAGGATGGCATCCCACGTCTTGTGTCCGACGTCGACATACATGGCCAGCATGTCGGCGATGGTCTTGTTTAGCCGCTCGGTGAGGCCATTGGTGTGTGGGTGGTACGCTGGGTTCCGGCGGTGGCTTGTTTGGCTGTATCTCAGTACTGCCTGAGTTAGGTCAGCAGTAAACGCCGTACCTCTGTCGGTGATGAGGACCTCTGGGGCGCCATGACGCAGGAGGATGTTCTCAACGAAGAACTTCGCTACCTCGGCGGCACTGCCTCCGGGTAGGGTCCTTGTCTCGGCGTAGCGGGTGAGGTAGTCGGTGGCTACGACGATTCATTTGTTTCCGGTATTGGACGTCGGCAACGGCCCCAGTAAGTCCATCCCAATTTGCCTGAACGGCCGTCGAGGTGGCTCGATAGGCTGCAGAAGTCCGGCTGGCCTAGCCGGCGGTGTCTTGCGTCGCTGACAGTCCCGGCAGGTCTTGACGTAGCGAGTTAAGTCGGCGGCAAGGAGCGGCCAGTAGTACTTTTCCTGTATTCTTGCGAGCGTGCGAGAAACACCGAGGTGTCCAGACGTCGGGTCGTCATGCAGAGCCTGGAGGACCTCTGGTCGCAATGTCGAGGGCACTACGAGAAGGGAATCGGCTCGAAGCGGCGAGAAGTTCTTAAGGAGAACACCGTTGCGCAATAAAAACGACGTCAGTCCTCGCGTGAATACCTTGGGAACAACGGTGGTCCTGCCCTCGAGGTATTCCACAAGGCCTCTGAGTTCTGGGTCCGCTCGCTGTCGTTCGGCGAAGTCTTCGGCACTTATGGTTCCCAAGAAGCAGTCATCCTCCATGTCGTCCTGCGGCGGTGGGTCGACGGGGGCGCGGGACAGGCAGTCATTGTCGGAGTGTTTTCTTCCGGACTTGTAACGACGGTTATGTCAAATTCTTGATGTCGTAGGCTCCACCGTGCGAGGCGACCTGAAGGGTCCTTCAAGTTAGCTAGCCAACACAAGCCGTGGTGGTCGCTCACAACTTTGAAGGGCCGGCCGTAGAGGTAGGGGCGAAACTTCGATGTAGCCCAGATGATGGCCAGGCACTCCTTTTCTGTTTTGGAGGAGTTGATTTCTGCCTTTGATAGCGACCGGCTAGCAAAACTGATGACTCTTGCGAATCCGTCGGTCTTTTGCACAAGGACGGCGCCGAGTCCTACGCTGCTTGCGTCGGTTTGGATTTCCGTATCGGCGTATTCGTCGAAATGCGCAAGTATAGGAGGCGTCTGCAGGCGTCGTTTCAATTCTTGAAATGCTTGAACTTGCGACGTCTCCCACCTGAATTCGACGTCGGCCTACGTGAGTTGCGTCAGTGGCTCGGCGATGCGTGAAAATTCGGTGACGAAACGTCTGTAATAGGCGCACAAGCCGAGAAAACGGCGTACGGCCTTCTTGTCGGTGGGCGTCGGGAAGTCAGCGATGGCAGCTGTTTTCCGCGGGTCCGGGCGAACACCATCCTTGCTAATCACGTGACCCAAGGACAAGAGCTCCTTGTACGCGAAGCGGCACTTTTCAGGCTTCAAGGTGAGTCCGGAGGTCTTGATTGCTTGAAGGACAACTTCAAGGCGCCGAAGGTGTTCGTCGAACTTTGAGGAAAGCACAACGACGTCGTCCAAGTACACGAGGCACGTCTGCCACTTCAAGCCGGCTGTATCCATAACCCGTTGAAAAGTCCCAGGTGCCGAGCAAAGACCAAAGGGCATGACCTTGAACTCGAACAGGCCGTCTGGTGTTATAAAAGCAGTCTTTTCCCGGTCTCTCGCGTCGACTGCTATTTGCCAGTAACCGGTCTTGAGGTCCATCGACGAAAAGTACTTTGCGTTGTGTAATCGATCCAGGGTGTCGTCTATCCGGGGAAGGGGATACACGTCCTTCTTCGTGACTTTGTTCAGGCGATGATAATTCACGCAAAAACGTAGAGTCCTATCCTTCTTCTTCACTAGCACCACCGGGGATGCCCACGGACTCTTCGACGGCTGGATGATGTCGTCGCGTAGCATTTCGTCGACCTGTTTCTTCACGGCCTCGCGTTCTCGCGTCGAAACTCTGTACGGGCTCTGACGGAGTGGTCTGGCGCTTTCCTCTGTCATGATGCGATGTTTTGCCACGGGGGTCCGCCTAATTCTTGACGACGACGAAAAGCAGTCCTTGTATTGCAAGAGCAGGGTTTTGAGCTGTTTTTTTCGTGCTTCTGAAGGCTGGGATTGATGTCGAAAGCTGGTTGCGGCGCTTTATTCGTCGGAGTAGGCTCGGGAGAATCGGTGAGGCCGAAAGCATTGCTGGCTTCTACGATTTCTTCGATGTAGGCGACCGTCGTGCCTTTGCTCACGTGCTTGTACTCGTTGCTGAAATTCGTGAGCATAACTGTTGGTTTCCCTGCCCGCAGCTCTGATACACCTCTTGCGTCGCAAATCTTGCGGTTAATCAAGTGGTGCTGGTCGCCTTCAACAACGCCTTCAGGTCTGCTGATTTCTGAGTGCCGACGGAAATGATGACGCTGGAGCGAGGGGGAATGGTGACCTGGCCTTCCAGGAAATTCAAAGCGTGCTTTCTTGGCGGAGTGTGCGGCGGTAATGCCTTTTCCGTGGACAGTGTTATTGACTTAGACCTCAGGTCGATGATTGCACCATGAAGGCCTAAGAAGTCCACACCAAGGATGACATCTCTCGAGCAACGCGGCAGGATTACGAAGTTCGCGGGATAAATCCGGTTGTTAATGGCGAGTCTCGCTGTGCAGATTCCCTCCGGCGTTACGAGGTGACCTCCAGCTGTCCAGATTTCGGGGCCTTCCCAGGCTGTCCTAACTTTCTTCAGCTTCGTGGCGAACGGTCCACTGATGACAGAATAGTCGGCTGCGGTGTCGACGAAGGCTGTGACGCTGTGGCCGTCGATAAGAACGTCGAGGTCGCTATTCGTCGTCTTGCGTTGCAGTTAGGTCGTGGCGTCGGGTCATGGCTACGTCGGTTTGTACCGCTGCTTCCACGTTGCGTCGTCAGGTGTACTTCGGTCCGCGAGGTTTCGTCGTCAGGGGTTCGCGTCGTGTCCTCAACCTTCGTCGTGGCGGCGGCGTCGGCGGCGGAGGGTCTTCGGTATTTCGTCGTACAGCAACCGCACCTCCATCGGTTGCTGCCCTTAGTTTTCCGGATGCGGGCTAGGTGACCGGCCCCGGGTTGGGCCAGTGTATGGTCGGCGTTGGGGAGAGGCGTAGCGGCCTGGCGACGGCGATCGGGCAGGTCCTGGGGGGGTCCACTGCGCTCCTGCCAGATAGTCGGCGATGTCACGTGGTCGTTCACCCTGCTGTGGACGCGGCGCGTCGACGGCGAACCCACGCAGTCCCATCTGTCGATAATGGCAGCGGCGGTAGGTGTGGCCGGCTTCTCCGCAGTGGTAGCAGAGTGGACGATGGTCGGGGGCGCGCCAAACGTCGGTCTTCCTCGGCGTGTATCGCTGACCGGCTGGCGGGCGGTATGACGTCGCTGGTGGCGGCGGTGGTGCCTGCCGGCGGAACTGCTGGTGCGGCGCGGCGTCTTGATGTGGGCGAGGAGGGGGGGCGTTGCGTCGGGCTGCAGCAGCATAGCTCATTGCTTCCAGCTGCGGCTGTGCCGGCTGAGGAACACCCAGTGACTGTTGGATTTCTTCGCGTACAACGTCCGCAATCGACGTCACTTCGGGCTGTGCAAAGGTGCGAGCTTTCGCAGCTCCTCTCGCACGATGGCTCGGATCGTTTCGCGCAAGTCGTCGGAGCCGAGGGCATGAACTGCTGCGCTGTCTTGGAATGCGCGGCGATTGTACTGTCGGGTGCGCATCTCGAGCGTCTTCTCGATGGCCGTTGCTTCCGAGACGAATTCTTGAACTGTCGATGGGGGGTTCCGCATCAGCCCGGCGAAGAGCTCCGGTTTGACTCCTCGCATAAGAAAGCGGACCTTCTTGTCCTCGGGCATGGCAGGGTCTGCATGACGGAACAGCCTTGTCATCTCTTCCGTTAAGAGCGCCACGTTTTCGTTCGACATCTGCACGCGGGTCTCGAGCAGAGCCTCAGCACGCTCTTTCCGGACGACGCTCGTGAATGTCGCGAGGAACCTGGCGCGAAAGGTGTCCCACGTTGCCAGGGTTCGCTCTTGGTTCTCGAACCAGGTACGAGCGGCGTCTTCCAAGGCAAAGTACGCATGTCGTAGCTTGTCTTCGCTTGTCCAGCCATTGAAATGGGCGACTCGGCCGTAGGCTTCGAGCCAGCTTTCCGGGTCTTCAAATGACGACCCGCGGAAGGTTGGCGGCTCCTTGAGATGCCGGAGAAGGATCGGCGCAGGCTGTACGGGGTCGGTCATCGTCGCTGCGGTCGATGTTGGGATCTGGGGCTGCCTGGTTTTTTCGAGAAGGAGCCCGTACTCTGGCTGCAGTCCCTTCTGCCTGTGGCTCGTTCGACGATCCGGGCTTTCTTTGCCGTCGTCATCGTCGCGGCTTGGGCTTGGGTCAGCGCTTCGCGGGGGCGTCCGGATCATGGAAGAAGCAGCACCTCCACCAGATGTCACGCGCTCGTGACGCCGACGAAGACAGCAGTCGGCGTTTGCAGGATGAAACTGTTTATTTGGCCGAACTTGTGGCCGAAAATGAGAACTAGAACTACAGCAATACACGCTGTACACTGTTAGCGGCGAACAGGTCGTCGTCCGTCGATCAACTGACAAGCGTTCAAGCGCGTCGGCTTTTATACAGGCGCTATGAAACTTTCCAGCAATATCGCTGGTGGCGGCGTTATCTCTCGACAAAGCTGGAACATTCGCGTGCGGTGCGCAATCTTAACAAAACGATCTACTAAAATCGTGAAGCTTCTCGAACACTGCTTCGCGGCCAGCGTTGAGCGTTGATAACCGTCCTTGCTGGTCAAACTCGAAGACATCAAAATAAAATAAGGAGCGGCCGTGGCAATATATATAGCACGCCGTTAGTACGACGGAGAACGTGCGGTTTGTGGCGGAGTCGTTTCCCTCTGCGCGCTGGGGATCGAGGGGTTGTAAGTTCGACTCCCGGAGATTATTGCGATAGCAAAATATGTACAGTCTCGGCTGATTTTTGCTGTCGCCGTCGCCATGCACCGAATATATATATATATATATATATATATATATATATATATATATATATGTATATATATATTATATTGTAAACGACGCGGGATCGACGATCAAAAGGAGAACGACCAACAAATCTACGTTTTATCAGCAGCTGCAATGACAAACAACGTCCTTCTTCGTCCTTGACCCTGGGGCCAGTGTCCTCGCGCTGCTTCATTGTCGACGCTACTGGCACATACGCCGCGGCATTATTCCCCCTTTAAAAAAAACATCGTCCCGATGATGAAAGCCCAGAAAACATGGTAAAACACTGCGCAGTTAGTCACTGCAAGTATGGCTTCATCCGAAGCACGTGGACGATTTCTGGTGAATGTCTTCGGCGTTTGGAACACTGAAGGCCGCCCGGAACAACCTCGTAATTGACGTCACTGATGCGTCGGAGGACTTCGTAAGGCCCGAAGTATCTCCGCAACAGCTTTTCAGAGAGTCCACGACGACGAATAGGTGTCCAAACCCACACTTTGTCGCCCACGTTGTATGTGACGGGTCTGTGCCGGAGATTGTAGTGCCTGGCGTCATAGTCCTGTTGTTCGGTGATTCGCAACCGGGCAAGTTGTCGAGCTTCTTCTGCTCGCTGCGTAAATTCTTCAGCGTCCGTCTCTGTGCCATCATTTTCATGAGGGAGCATCGCGTCTAACGTAGTTGTAACTTCACGGCCGTAAACGAGACTGAAGGGTGTCTTCCGAGTGGTCTCCTGACGAGCCGTGTTATACGCGAATGTGACGTAGGGTAGGATGTCGTCCCAGTTCTTGTGCTCTACATCTACGTACATGCTTATCATGTCAGCCAGGGTCCTGTTGAGACGTTCGGTTAACCCGTTGGTCTGTGGATGATACGCCGTTGTCTTCCTGTGGGCGGTACCACTTAGTCGCAGAACGGTGTCCAAAAGCTCGGCCATGAACGCGGTACCTCTGTCAGTGATAACAACTGCGGGAGCACCGTGCCTTAAAACGATGGCTTCGATAAAAAATCGCGCCACTTCAGCCGCTGTTGCCCGTCGCAGAGCTCCTGTCTCGGCGTATCGGGTGAGGTAATCGGTGGCGACGATTATCCATCTATTTCCAGTAGTAGACGTGGGGAAGGGGCCCAGAAAATCCATGCCGATTTGTGCAAATGGCGTCGTCGGCACATGAATAGGTTGCAACAGGCCGGCTGGCTTGATGGATGGCGGCTTGCGGCGCTGGCAATCTAGACATGTCTGCACGTAAGTTTTCACGACCGTGGCAAGTTTCGGCCAGAAATAGTTCTGCCTAATCCTTGCCAACGTCCGAGTGTAGCCCAAGTGACCAGCGGTCGGCTCGTTGTGGCAGGCGTGCAGGACCTCACGTCGGAGCGATGAGGGAACGACAAGTAAGTAGCTGCTGCCACGAGGTGAAAAGTTCTTTTTGTAAAGAACGTCGTTGCGCAAGCAGTACGACGCCAGCCCCCTTGAAAATAATTTCGGCACGCTATTGGTTCGTCCTTCAAGGTAATGAATGAGCGGCAGCAGTTCAGCGTCGTCCCGCTGCTGTCGTGAAAAAGCGGCAGTGTCCACGACTCCCAAAAAGGCCGTGTCGTCGTCCTCTTGGTCTGCTGTTTCAACGTCTGCTGTTTCCGCCAGATGGCAATCTTCGATTTGCGCAAGTTCATCGAAATAGGCAATGGCAGTGCCACTAACGATGTGTCGGCGTTCCTTGCTGAAATTCGTCAACAAGAGTTCAGCGCATCCATCGCTGATATTGATGACGGCCCTGGCAATAGAAATGCCGCAAGTGAATGTTAGCTCACTGATGTGTTCAGCGACGCCAGTGGCGCTCTGCAGGCTGTCGCAGCGCACGGGTACAAGGGAGCAACTGCGTGGCAGTAGTATAACGTCGTCACCGGCGATACGCAAACGAGGTCGCTGGTTTTCCTCATCGTTAGCAGTGCCCGAGTGTGAAGCAAATGTTACGCTCTTGTCGCGGATGTTAATCACAGCCCCGTATTCGCGCAAGAAATCCATTCCTAATATGAGCTCTTTACAGCATTCACGAAGAATCACAAGGGTGGCGACGAAGGTTGAACCCGCGATGATGAGTCGGGCCGTGCACTTTCCAACAGGTGTCATCAACTGACCTCCGGCAGTTCTGATATTGGGCCCGTGCCATGGTGTCTTTACTTTCCTTAATCTGTCGGCTAGTTGTAGGCTGATGATCGAAAAGTGGGAGCCAGTGTCAACAAGAGCCGTCACTTGATGGCCGTCAATGTGAATGACAAGGTCAGCGCTGACCACTTCGCTTACATCGGCAGGTGTCGTATTCGTCGTATTCGTCGCAGTCGCCGTGGTCGTCGTTGTAATCGCAGTCTTGGCGTCGGTGTCTTTGAGTTGGCGTTCGTCTGTAGTGGGGGCTGTTCGGAATTTCGACGATTGGCAACCCCACCCCCGGAGGTCGCTGCGTCTAGTTTCCCCGTCGCGGGCTAGGGGACCTGCCTCTGGTGACGTCGGCAAAACTGCGACGATTCGGTGAACTATACCGTGCAGGAGATGGAGAACGTGATCGGGGCGTGGTGAGATTTTGCGGCGGAAGACTCAGAGGAGCGTCGTTGTGCGTGCGCCGACCGTCATGCGTAGCGTAATCGGGGTGGGGAGGAAATCTTGAGTATTGAGCCTCGCGATAACGGCAAACTCGATAGACGTGCCCTGCTTCGCCACAATGAAAGCACACCGGTCGACGGTCAGCGGTACGCCACAAATCGGTTTTCCGGCGCTGGTAGTTCAGTGGGGATTCTCCGTTGAACCACGTTGTGGCGTTCGGGTGTCGACCGTACGGCATTCTGCGTGTCGGCGAGATCGGCAAGGTTGGCGGCGATGAGATAGGCTGCGTTTGCAGGGTAGGCGGTGGCCTAGTCGGAGTCGGCGGCGTCGGAAATGCGATGACTGGACATCGGACAGCATCAGCGTAAGTAAGATGCCGTTGTACATCACCATATCCTGGCGAAGAAAGAGCTTGACGGACCTCTTCCCGGACGACATCAGCGACAAGAGATAATGCCGGCGTCGGTTCTGTTGGTGGAATCAAACCAAGCTGCCGAAGCTCCTCTCGCAGAATCTCCCGGATGACTTCACGCAGAGGCTTGTCGTGACTCAAAGTCATGGCTGAGGTACTCGCTACCGAGTTTATCATGTGTTCATGCTGGCGGTATCGCTGCTGTAAGGCCCGTTCGATCGCTGTGCCCTCTTTAGTGAATTCAGCGACTGTTGTCGGTGGATTTCTGACAAGCCCGGCAAACAACTGCTCTTTCACTCCTCGCATGAGATACCGCAACTTCCTTTCTTCTGGCATCTCAGGGTCTGCCCTACGGAAAAGACGGGCCATGTCTTCAGCGAACATAGCAACGCTCTCGTTCGGTTTCTGGATGCGAGATTCCAGGAGACGTTGCGCATTCTCCCTCCTGTCGACACTGGTAAAAGTGTCGAGCAGCTGGGTGCGGAAGTCGTCCCACGTAGCCAAACTCCTCTCCCGGTTTATGTACCACGTCTGAGCATTGTCCTTGAGGTAGAAATAGACGTTCGAAAGCTTGTCGTCTGAGGTGGTCCATTGATTGTATTTCGCACAGCGTTCGAACTGGTCCAGCCAATCGTGGGCGTCTTCATAGGCTTCACCATGAAAACACTCAGGAATCATAGGATTCTGCAGTGTCACGTGCGATGGAGCTGCAGTGGCCATGGTGCTTGAAGGACGATTGCTGGAACCTTCTGGCAGGGGATTGAGCTCGGGCGCCAGGCCTAGCCGACGGCGACTGAAACGGTGGACCGGTGTTTCGACGCGCGGTGGTGATTCCGGGCTCGATCGTCGGCTCCGCGAAGGCGTGCCAAGCATGAAGCTTACCCCGCACCTCCACCAGTGTAACGACGCGGGATCGACGATCAAAAGGAGAACGACCAACAAATACGTTTTATCAGCAGCTGCAATGACAACAACGTCTTCTTCGTCCTTGCCCTGGGGCCAGTGTCCTCGCGCTGCTTCATTGTCGACGCTACTGGCACATACGCGCGGCATTATATATATATATATATATATATATATATATATATATATATATATATATATATATATATATATATAGAAGAGCCGCAAGGACAAATAATTCAGAATTACTCTTCGACGCGAGGAATCGAACGGCTGACCTCTCGATCCGAAAGGCGCAGCGTTAGACGGCTAAGGCACGGAATGTAGCGTCTTGCAGCATGCTAACGGCGAGCTATTTATATACACCATTTACTTCAGTGTGCTTTCGTACTCACCGGCGAGATGGCGCGGTGTGCGCGCTGGGCGCTGCGCGCGCTTTAAAGATCGTCGCCCTGCTCCTGCGAACGCCGAGGCTCTTGGCCCTACAGGGCGTCGTCGCCTTCAAGCGCTTATCTCAAGGAAAAAAAGGGCGGGCGGGGGGGTGGAGCGGGAGGTTTTATGTCTTGTGCTTTCCCTGCGATGTCCGCGCTGAAGTCACAGAGCGTACGAAGGTCATTTCGCTCGCAGCAGTGGCCGCGTTTGCGAAAGGAGGACGCTGTCCACACAGAAATAACTGCGACAGCTAGTTCGCGCTCGTCCTGTGTGTACCTGTTCGTTTGTTTCGTGCGTCGTGCTTTATGTTTCAGGAGTGCGCTTCAAGTACCGAGCTGTGACGCATGATAGTTCGCGCTCGTCCTCTGTGCGTTCTTTTCGTGCGTCCTTTGGGCTCGAGCGACGCGCAGGCAATTTCGATCTGCTTTCGGTTCTTCGCGTTACATTCCAATTTTTTGCTGTCTCATTCATTGCTTCGCCGTTGCGGCGAAAGTGTGACTTTCTTCTAGTTTTTTCTTTGCTATATGTTAGTCTTTATATTTTATAACCTCTTATCCGTGACGGAAATGCGTCAGTGGAGCCGTGGTAGA
This sequence comes from Rhipicephalus sanguineus, assembly GCF_013339695.2. Taxonomy (NCBI): domain Eukaryota; kingdom Metazoa; phylum Arthropoda; class Arachnida; order Ixodida; family Ixodidae; genus Rhipicephalus; species Rhipicephalus sanguineus. The sequence continues at coordinate 133,035,175 of NC_051179.1, read as the reverse complement.
CCCCGGTATAAAACACTTTCGTGTTAAAATATTGAGGACCTCAGAGGTTGCCGACGGGCACAAATACACATACGACGTTACCTAATCAAACTGAACCGAAAAAAGTGAAAAGGTTTTAGTGGTACGCTGGATGTAACAAAACCGCTGAGCAAACTGTGGCGAGTCATCACAGACATTCGCAAAGAGCCGCAACAGCTTTACTCTTTTCTCGCGCTGTGCCCACATGAGCGCGCATCGCTGAAAGAGGTAGCGAAACAGTACTTCTTTCTAGCGGGGCGACACCATCTCTGTACACTGCAAATCAGACTCGTACACCTCGAGCGAACTTTCCCGACTTGTACGAGCTTTTCACACTTCAAGAGCTCATAGCAGCAATCGGCGAGACGAGCAATCGATCAGCTCCTTGCCATGACGCCGTGAGTCATGCAGCCCTGGCAAATTTAACCCCTACAGCTAGCCTACGTGCTCTGAAGTACTATAACGCCTCGTGAATAAATGGGGACCTTCCAACGGAACAAAAACTTGCGAAATTTATCCCTGTATTGAAGCCAGAAAAGCAGGCAACACATTATGCCTCCTTCAGATCTATATCTCTACTTAACGGCGTAGTGAAGCTATTCAGAAAAATGACTTACAAACGACTCAGTTGGTTTCTGGAAACTAAGAAAATTTACCCGGGCAAAATGTGTGGCTTCCGTTAAAATGGGTCTGCCATTGAGAATGTCATTGCCTTGACTTTATCATTTGAAGATGAATTCGCTTGTCGAAACACACCTACTGGATTATATTTAGACATTAAGGCCGCGTATGACTCCGTCCATCAAAAAGCAGTACTTGACGCTTTGTAAATCCTTGGTCTTGGAGGACGGTTTTACGCATCGATTGCAGACTATTATCACAAGGGCGCCAACTTTTCATGTGTACTCCGGAGGGCCCTAGAGCGTTTCATGGCGTCGAAAAGGGAGTACCGCAAAGAGCTGCGTTGAGCCCGGCATTATTTAATCTAGTACTTATCTATCTGAAAAGAAATCTGCCCCATGGCTTTAGCATACACTGCATGCGGACGATATCTGCATTTCGAGTGTGGCGCGTTCCCGCAGAGGCACCCAACAACGTCTCCAGAGAGCGCTGGCAAACCTATCGGCCTACCTAAATTCAAGAGCTTTGAAACTTTCCCCTGACAAAAGCGTTGCTTTGGCTTTCTCGGGGAGGAGAATCGAAAAATACCCACTAGTTCTGGGAGGTCACACCTTTCCATACTTAAAGACACGTAGGTTTCCTGGAGTGACGATTGATAGGTGTAGAGGGCGCGTGAGTGCCAGGCCGAATATGAGGTGCCCCTTATAGGATGTAGTACATAAAGGGAGTACTGGCAATAAACTAGGTTACTTCTGTTGGGGACTTGGAGCGTGCGTGTTGACTCCGCGGCCCTCGGGCTTAGGCGTGCATTCTCGGCCGCCTACGCTCGAACACGCCCACCACATCGAGTCAGAAGTGGAATCACAGGTTCCTGCCATTCGACATGGCTAAAAAGGACGCTCCAGTTCCTGCCTTTGCAGCCGACAGTCTCCGGAGCCCGGCCCCATTTTCCTTTCAAACTGCCGGCTAGTGGATTTCCTAGTTACACAACATTAATGAGCACTAACAGACCATAATGCCCAGGAAAGTATAGGGGACGTTATTAGTGATAAATGTAAGGTAAATGTGAAGAAAGAAAAGTGGACGAAAAGATAAGTTGCCGCGGGCAGGAACCGAACCTGCGACCTTTGGGCTTAGAGTGTTCCACACTCGCCGTCATGGCTACTGGCGGCGCTGACTGACGCTCCCACGTCTAAATGTACATGTGTGTACATATATGAATAACGCGTCCGATGGACGCGTTATTCAAAGGTCGCAGGTTCAGTCCCTGCAGGTGACAAGTTATCTTTTCGTCCACTTTACATTCTTCACATTTATATCCCAATTATTACAAGTAAGATCTCCTATACTTTCCTAGGCATTATTGTCTGCTAGTTCTCATTAATATTGTGTCTAACAAAGAAAAAGGAGCCCCTTAAAAGCCATCTTCTTCCCTTCATGTGTGAGTTATGTTCGTCATACAGAAATGTTTCATCATACTAGTTTTGGTATGTAGCCATTCCTTTAAACGGCCACGAGCGCTCCGAGACTATGTAATGTAAATCATGCTGTACATGACATGCGGGTCATGATTTGCACATTAGGACCTGTCACTTGTGTTCGGCATAGACTACTGTCACGCCATAGCAATTTTGGTATATATCAAATAACAAAACGACCGCAAGAGCCCCAACACCGCGGCATGTAAATCAGCTGTTCATGACATGCATGTCTTGATTTTCATGTTTTAAGCGGTCTGTAATGTTCGTAATACGGTCATGTTATGTCATGGCAATTTTGGTATACATCTCATTAACGAAACGGCCAGGAGAGATCAAAGTCGTAGGCGGCTAGATAGATAGATAGATAGATAGATAGATAGATAGATAGATAGATAGATAGATAGATAGATAGATAGATAGATAGATAGATAGATAGATAGATAGATAGATAGACTCAAAGTCGCAGAAGTTTGCTAAAAATGCTTCGCATTTAAAAGGCTTCATTTACGTTAACCGATGCCACACCTGTGCTGTAATATCATTTGCACTCCTCAGAATTGTCATTTTCGATGGAGGCGAAATTGTTTGAGGCCCCTGTACTTAGATTTAGGTGCACATTACAGAACGCCAGGTGGTCAAAATTTCCGGAGCCCTCCACTACGGCGTCTTTCATAATCATATCGTGGGTTTGGGACGTTATACCCCGGATATTATTATTATATCGTCAGAAATATGCATTCTGAAACCTAGAAGCGCCGATGGCATGTAGGTTATGTTGATAGACTCGGTCGGCACGTTAGGCGTAACCTTCCCTGGAAGTAATATTGGGTGAGGCCTCCACCCTATCTCGGCACAGGTGACTTCTGAAGGTTGAAGTTTGTGCTTCTTAAGCTGGGAAGCTTCTTCACTGTTACCTCAAAGTGAGCGAAAGATTACCACACATGCGTTTAAAACGTGGTGACATCAAGTGACTGCTGGTTTCTCTTCTACCCGTTGAAGGGGCTGCGAAACCAGAGGCCGTTTACTTCTCGACAACTGCGCGACAATTTGACACAGTTACTGTCGGTGCTCACATCGGCACCTCTGGACTCATAAACATCACATTACAGCAAAACATCAGGTATGTCAAACTGATAAAAAATACGTGGACGACATGTTAACATTGACGGTCGCTGTCCTCCAGAAAAACTGAGGTGGTTATTGATGCGGCCATGTGCTGCCTACATAGTTGCGGCTCCACGCTTTCTTCGAACGAAGCCATCCACCAAAACATGTTTGGCGTCAATCACCATCAGCCAGCCAGAGGTTTCAATTTTAAGCACCATTGGCCATTTTTAACACCAGCAGAATTTCGCCACCACTATCTGCCACGGTTTTTTTCCACTCTCGCCATCATCAGCCATTCTGACCACCACTGTTTTCAGCATATACACTACTACTTCAACCACATCTACTATTCGTTCCATTTTATCCAATGTTCTTTAAACCACATCTAACAATATTTCCATCTTATCCACCAACGATTCCGGCATCCACCAACCCAGGATTGTCGTAGTTGGAGCCCTGCCATATCCGACCAAAAGAAGCAGTGAGAGCTGCACTCCACTCAGACCGTGCCTCTTGATGCTGACGTAGTTATACCTTGGAACCACCTTGAAGGCCGTTTGTAGCCACGAGCCATTATCAGTGGACCGCCCAAGCATGACGAGAACCGAGCACATTGAGAGTTTCGTTTTCAAACATCAGCACCGTCTTGGAACCCGTAGAACTTTGTTAGTTCCGAAATAGCCGGAAATGGTGGGGTGGCCGGCCGAAAGCCTTAGTTCAACATCACCAAGCGGTCGAGCTGTTGCGCAATCGGCTTGACCGGGAGCATTAACCGCGCCGCCGTCTCTTTATCGTCCGAAGGGCTAGTGATCGCGTCGGCAGCGTATCTTGGCTGCTCGGGTTTTGGTACAATCCTTGTTACAGACTCCACGCCATTGAAAGCGTGATCCGCGTTCAAGAGAAGCCCGTGCGAGGTCTTGGCGTGAAGCGGTGAAGTGAACTGGAGCCGCCCAAGAGGCATGGCCGCCGTCCCAGTACGGTGCTTGCGGCCGCTAAACAGGTGCCGAGGAGGCATTAACGCCGTCCCCGAATAGTTCTGGCTGTGACGGCAGCCATGCGGGTTCCTGGCCGAGGAAGCGTGCATGGCGTCCCTTGGATGGCGGGGCTGCAACACCGAAGAGGCGCGAGCACAGGCGGGTTTCGCCGCACGGCTTCGTTCTCGACTACTGCGCCAAATGAAATGAAGTAGACAGAGCAACCTATAGGTGGGCCGGCTTTTAGGGGCAAAGAACCTTAGGGCCTCGGCGTGTCAGCGTGCATCGTGGTCTGCTCTCGTGACCGTCCATTTGCTTAAGCGCAAGAGAGGGCGCCACCGCCTCAGCGCTCGCCGTGTAGCGAGGAAGAGCGAACGTTGACTATGGAAAGGCTGTTTCTGCGATGAACGCTGAGCTACCAGCTCGCAAGGAACGAGAACGCGTCCTCGCCCGTGATAGAGAACGCCGACGCACGCAGCGTCTGCTAGCGAGTTGCTTGATGGAAAAAACCGACTGCTCGCGCTGCACAACCGTGCACCGGCCACCCCATATATGTAACATATATATAGGCACTGGATCTTCAACTACAATGTGTTGCCGGTTGAGATTTCCCTTGTGCGTATTTGAACAATAAAGATTCACACTACAAATCCGCAACATTTTGTGACCGAGTTCACAGTGTTGCAGAGCCCATTTAAAACCAGCCGAACCGCAACTCAGCAACGACTCTCCCAACTGAGCCTGTCTGAAAAACGCGCATCATGATGATAACCATAGCTGTATAAAAATCACGCGTATTTGACTTGTAGCGCACTCAAATAGAGGTTCATGAAAACGGCAGGGAAGTCTTATTTTGCATAAAAACACTATCGTTTTGGTAGCTGACTCGTCTGTAAAACATATCTACCAAAAGTGTGTTTTTCGATATCATCAAACTGACTTTCTTTGCAGAATGGGCTAACTGGACGTCCTCACTATGAAACTGACCTCGTTAACATGGGGCCAATAACTAATTATTGGACTTGCCGCGTCTTCATGTTGAGAGTTGACATGGAATCGTGAGTACGACTACTTCGAACTCATATTGAACGCTAATGGACCGTCGCAAAGATCATACATTTATTATTGGAGGATGCCAAAATACATGAATGTGCAAACATGAAACGTCGCTTTTTTACTTGATGGAGGCGGCTTTTTTCCGGGGCGCCTCATTTCCTTATAACGTAAAACGCATGAGTAGTCGCGATTGGTACATTGATATTACGGCACTGCAAGGAAATCAGTGGTTATGTCAGCAGAGATTCGCAAAGTCGTATTCTTAACTTTGCTTGCGTTACAAGTACAATCACAGAATATACGAAGAACACTCGGTCACTATCAACAGATAAGCTATTAAAACGCATGATAGGCAATGGTATTTACATTGCACTCTTAGATGGCACTCTTAGATAGCACTCTTGGATGTCGCTTTTACTCAGCAGTGTTCTTATGCTTGTCGGCACATGCGAGAGTGACAGGTTGGACACGTGTCTATATTCCTGATTGAATTATATGCACCTGCTTACCAGACATAAACATTTGGCAGTGTGCACTATTAGTGTTCCCTTTGATATTGTACTACACGCGTCCTCGTTTTTTCGCGCAGTTTATTAACGTTTAAAAGCTACGAGCCAACCAGATCGCCAGGACGTCTTACTGAATTACCGGCGCAATACACCAAAAAAATCTTAACCTCACATAACAATTTACTGAGCTTTAACCGAGGGATAATAAAAATCACACTTTTGCAGTAAGACGTGAAGCCCCGTAACACGTGTGCCACGTGTCTTCTCCATAGACTATTAGAGCGACGCTGCATAGCTCTCGCTGGTCGCAAAATTTCATGGCGTAAACAGACGATACCTGGTTAAATGGCACCTAAGGCACCAACAGAAGCTTGTGTACTCCTCTGCTAGCGAATGCGCGCGATCCTTGCATTATCACCTTGGACGCTGAGGAAGGGCATTCGGAGAGGCGGACAGACGAGCTGACGAACGCCTTCGCTGAGTACTCGTGCACAACTGCGCCGCCACAACGAAATTTCAACCTCTGGGTGGTTTACGGAGCCATTAGGAATTCAAGGCAAGCGCGATATCTTTATTTGCAATCAGGCATACAACATAAAGCTCAGAATTTGTTTCATTAAAGAAAGCTACAAAACAAGTTTCAAGACCGCCATATGGATGATAATGCGCCTTGGAAAAATAGGAACAGGTCGCCCTTTCCGGAAGTGGACTGAGGGACAGGGGCGGAGCCAGGTTGCTTTTGGTTGTTGTTTGTTTTCCGACGTCATTTTTATTTATTTTTTTTTTTCGGGCGGAGCGGCTGCATGCTTTTTTAAATAAGCATGCGTCTTTTCTGTCATGCGGTCTTTATTCTTAACTAATTCGGCGCTCCTCTATGTACGATAATTTTTGATGTCATCGTTTATTTCTTTTTTTTTTCTTTTTCTCGCGCGGTTAGGGACAACACTACTGTGCCCAGCATGGCATGGACGTGACAGCGCCGTCAGGCTGACACGGGCACACTTAATCGCAGGTTTGATACCGACATAGTCTGAAGTGCTACTGCATGGTCAGTTTTAATCGCGATTTGGCAAACCTCCGCGTCAAACTCGATCCCGAGCGGCCCCGATCGCGATCAAAAGTGTCCGTACGACACCGGTTAAAGCAAGCTCGACGGCACGCAGAAGTTCGCGCAGTCGTGGTGTCCGCTGTTATGACGGTGGCAATAACACACGGCAGTCATACACGGTTTGTTGCTTTTGTTCCTGCAACATTGCTCGATCTATTGTTCGCGTGGCTGCGACGCGCGAGTAAAGAACGGATACGACATACGACCAGCCCGCTGGCCACCGTTTCAGTGTTTTACATCAAAACAACCAAGTTGCTGTCTGGCACTCGAACGACGGCCAACGTGGTGACGCACACGTAGAACGCTTAATTCAGGATGAGGTCGACATTGGACGCGTCCTAACGCACTGACATCTTCAGCGTGGATTAAGTAATATTCCACTTACCCAGACAACTGGTTCAGCAGTTTCACTTCCAGAGTTCGTTACTGAACTCAGCTGACGTCTGGCCAGCGCCCAAGCGAGTCCAGTTTCCAAGAGTGATTCTTCGGGAACACAGGAGGCTTACGTTCGAACTTGATCTCGACAATTTGGAAATACTACGTGCGCCTTCGACCTGCCTATCCACCGTCTAACAGCCGTCGCCACGATGGCTCGAACTTCTGCGTGCCGTCAAGCTTGTTTTCACACCGTGCCATAATAACAGTGTCGCACGGACACTTTTGAATGCTATCAGGGCCGACACGAATCGAGTTGGGCTCAGAGGTTGACCAAATCGCGAATAAAAGGGACCATGCAGCAGTACCGGCAGTACCTCAAACTATTTCGTCATCAAACCTGCCAATAAATGTGCCCGTGTCAGCCTGTCGGGTCCATGCTTTGCAGTGTTGTGCCTACCCGCACAAAAAAAGATAATAAAAAGAATGCAATAATGACTTTAGAAACCACGCGAAAAAGCAAAAAAATGAAGAAAAAACAGGAAACAGAAGTGGGGTCAGGAAACAAACAACAAAAAAAGTGACTCCGCCCCCGCACCTCAGTGCACGTCCGAAAGGGAGACCCAATGGGAACCCCCACGTGTTCGCGGTAGAGATTAGGCTGCAGCTGCTTTGCACATCATTCGAAAAATTCGAATGGCCCTAAACGGGCCTTCCTTCTCCATACGTGTGTTTCTAGCTTTGATATATAAAAGAGACACCAGGGGCACCACATATATAAAGAGACATTCAGCTCTTATGAGCTGAATGAGCAGATCCTTCAGCTCATTCTAAGACTGCCACGGGTAGGCAACGGAAATTGAGCACACCAGAGGAAAAGCGTCAGTACAATGCTCGACGAAAGGAACAAATTCGTCTTGCTGAAAATAATCGCGGAACCAATCACGGTCAACCACAGCGACCACAAAGCGATTATCGCTATGATTTCGCTAAAGCATTAATAAAACCTAACCCCATTAGCATGTGCGGTTTTTGATACAGTTTCACTCGACATTCGCGTTCGCAGGACCCGATGGCGGCCAATTTTTTTTAAATTTTATTATTCAAAATGTCTTTTGAGGCATCGCAGTCTAGAGCAGAGCAAGAAACCAATAAAACGGAGTTGCAGGACGCCCAAATTGTGCCAATGACAGTTTGGTGGATATTACGCACGCAATAAACAACAAATGAAAACACCTAGTGATGTCGCATATGAAAAAAACCTTTGCAAGAAAGGCCATAATAAAGTGCTGTTCATTTCTAAAGTGTACCACACTGCAAAACACTGAAAAACAAAGTCACATGCTTCATTAGATTTCTGTATATGTCGAGGTTCTGATTTAGTAATCCAGCAGTTTGAATGAAATCATGCTCACATTGTCGTGTTCCTTTACATATAAGTAAAAACAGAGTACTACGAAAAATTCGTACCATCGTGGAAGGCAGCCGAATACATTTACGGTTGGTGGCTGGAAAAAAAATAGCTGATAAAGGCTGGTGTAATGCATTTCTTATCTTTCATCTTGTGTTCATAATTTTTGCATCCTGATATGTCGGTTAATGTACACGCCACGGCGAAGACCAGTATGATAATTATAGATTTTTCGCAAGAGCTGCACGCGAAAGGACGCGCTCCGGCGCTGCAAAGATTTCAGTGTCAGCTGATTCATGGTTATATTGCACTATATTACCTGTTGCAAGGTGCATGCCTCCGCTCACTGCCGTTGTGTGGCACCATCCGAAGGTGTTGCATACTGTGATGTATTTCAAGTACTTTCTGGCGGCCAAGAATAAGTTGGGCAAGAGATGTCGTGCTGGTGATACTAAGACTAAATACGCTTTGGAACATCAGCGGGGTCCATCATGAAGCAACGCCAAGGCCTGTCGCTAAAAGGCGTGGTTTATCTCATTAAGATTCGGCTTAACAGGTTTGAAATTGTTTTAGGTTCGGTGCAAAACGTTCCGTAGTACCCACCTTGGTACTGCTGCGCACAATGTCCGTCGAGCGAATCGCGAATGCAAAGCTTGGCCACCGGTGAATGGTCGTGATCAACCGAACACCTGGAGCCGCCACAGCGAGTGGTTGAGAAGACAGACCATATTGCAAAGCTGTCACGCGACGTGCACACGAGGCGGCATTTTTAGCGGTTCGGTTATACGACACGTCACACAGATTGGGAGCGGCGGAGACAAGCAGTCCCTCGTTATCTACCACACTTTGCAATAGGAGCAGCGTGAATATCTGCCTAGGGCGGCCTTTTTAGGGGCGAAGCTCCTTATAGCGGCACCCGTTCGTCCCTCGTAGCGTAGTATGTAACAAGTCTTACGCTTTGACCTCCAAGGTGGTGCCGGTGGGAGATTTTTCCTGTGCGCTGTTGAACAATAAAAAAATCGCAGCGTGCGCGTTAACTAAAAGCCGAATTCTTCTGTCTCTCATTCCCCATTAGCAGCCATTGGCATGTTCCAGTAGGAAACGTTAGGAGAAGTAGAAGTGTAAGTGTTAGCTAAAAGCCGACTTCTTCTGTCTCTCATTCCCATTAGCAGTCATTGTTTACCTCCAAGGTAGTGCCTGGTGAGATTTCTCCTGTGCGTGATTAAACAATAAAAATTTTGTTCAAAACGCCGTTGATTGATGAAATAAACCAAAGAAAGACGCCAGATGTTTTGTAAAAGCAAAACGAAAGAACGCCAGATGTTTCTAAAGCAAAACGAAAAGACGCCAGCTGCTTAATGAAAGACGCCAGATTTTTCTAAAGCAATGGTTTTCTAAACAATGAAAATTCACAGCGTACATGTAAAATTAAAGTGAGCTGCAAGTCGTCATAACTCATCGAACCTTTAGTATAAACGCGCCCGATCTCACGTCGGTGATGATGTACTGGGCAGAATTCACGGAAGATTCACGGTTTACCGATGAACCTCCGCAGCTTCGCCCACTCATCATCATTCACTCCGTGGATATGCTGTGATTTTTTCTTGTTCCGCGGACGCGCGGGCTTTTTCAACGCAAAAATTATTCGCATATATCCGTGTCGATGGGTGAAAGAATGCTAGATCATTAACTGGCACCACGTACAGTTTTACAACCAAGCTGTATATGAGTAAAATGCGGGGTTTATTGACCTCCGGCAACGAAAAGGATACTTTCCTCAGGCTCCCAGAGACGTCGGTAGCTGTTCCGACAGGAAGATTATAAAACAAGTGTTGCTGCGTCGTCTCTCTGCGGGGACACGCGGACGTCTTGGGGTGCACCAGTCAGTCAATGAAATAATAGAAAAATGTCGCCCGCATCTTCCCAAGGGGGGAACTCGAGTAAATGCGTCGCAGGGTGGGGGGGGGGGGGTATCGCGTGAATGTTGCGTAATTGGGTATGGTTTGGGAATGCCTAATTTTTACACAATGCGCACACCAAGTACGACTTGAACGGCTCCAGCGTGCACCAAGTTCCGGGTCCGCAGCTCGGTTCAAACGTTTGCGTTCAGCGTCGTATGTTCGTCTCTTCGCAGCGTTGTCTTCTGTGTTGCTTGCTGTTGTTGACGTCGACGACGGTGAGGGTGGGGTAACGTTGCCTTCAACGAGTGGTGGGACGCTGATTGAAGGTACTGTTGCTTCCATTGCATCTACTCGAGTCAAGGAAAGAGAAAGCCAAGTAAAGACGCCCTTGACTGAATTCCGAACGCGCGCTCCACCGCTTATTTACACACCGCCCGCGTTCGAGGGAGAGGAGGGAGGGACAGGAGAGGGAGGGAGAGGAGGGAGGAAGAGGAGAGGCTTGCTGCCGGCACGAGACGAGCCGAGCATGCGCAGTGGGGGTGTGGACGGCACCGCCGACGCCGCAGGTGCGACTAATACCCATGTTACACAGGCAAAGCAAGCGCGGTTACGACCAACCACGGTTGACCGCGTTGAACCGCGGTTAGCGCCAACCACGGTTCGCCGATGTTACACAGCGCGAAAGCATCCTCGGTTAAGGTTCGTTCGTTTTTCACGCGCGCTCGCCGGCATGCACTCATCGGGGGTGGGCGCCGCCATTTTCTCGGTTATCTGCCTAACCGAGGTTGCCAAGCTCGGTTTCTTAAAACCGCGGTTAGCGGCATAACCGCGGTTTCGTGTGCCGTGTAACATCAGCGTTACACATGCAAGTTAACCGCAGTTACGACCAACCACGGTTAACCGCGTTGAACCACGGTTAGCGCCAACCACGGTTCGTCGATGTTACACGGCGCACAATCATCCTCGGTTAAAGCAGACTTGCTTTGGCGTGAATGGCTCTGCGTGTGGCGGCAGTCCGGCGTTCAACTCGGCTGTTATTGCCGCGTCCACTTTCGCATTCCTTGAGGTGCTCCGTAGATGACGCAAATTGTTTTCCCAAAGCCATCAGGCTTTCCGTGGTTCGTACAGTGCAATTCGTTCCAGGGGCGAAGCCAGGGGGGGGGTTGGGGGGGGTTCAAACCCCCCCCCCCCGAAATTTTTCAGTTTTGCTTGCGTATATACACACGCACACATACAAATGCACGCACGAACATACATAAAGTATGGTTGACCCCCCCCCCCCGAAAAAAATTTCTGGCTACGCCACTGATTCGTTCGTTTTTCACGAACGCTCGCCGGCGTGCACACGTCCTCCATGAAGGCCGCCATTTTCTCGGTTAACTGCCAAACCGAGGTCGCCAAGCTCGGTTTGGTACAACCGCGGTTAGCGGCATAACCGCGGTTTCGCATACCGTGTAACATAAGCGAACCGCGGTTACGCGTAACCGCGGTTACACTAACCGAGGTTTAGGCTGTCTGTGTAACACGGGTATAACAAGGGTATAAGAAATGCTCCGCATTTAAAGGGGCCCTGCAACACTTTTCGAGCATGCTCAAAAAGCGCTGCCGATCGGTAGTCGAGGCTCCCGAGAACACGCGAGCCAAATATTATAGCGATGCGCACGGCCTGGAATTTACAATAAATTCTCAAAGTCAGCTGAAAATCGCTCCCTCTTCTCTCGACAAATGATGTATTAGTCCGCAAAATATGACGCGATTGTCGGCCGTTCCACCATTGGCTGATGTTATAATCACGATAGCACCCTCATTTTTACTTTCGTTGTTAATTTTTAGTTCAATAAGTAGATAATATGTATGTTTATATTATGTTATCGCGTTAAAAACACCGAACAAACATTAATATTAGCACTTCCGGTCTCACCGACAGCTCGTCTGCTCGTAGTTGCGTGGTTCCGTTTTCTTCGCCATGCGCAGTGCCGAAAACGTGAATATTTCTGTGCTTTTGACCATCGCCGGTTGCCGTTGAGAGTGGCAGCCGTTCGAGTGTTGCCTCGTCAGCTGAGAACTGCATCGTCGGCACGTTCTCACGACCGACCGAGGCACGGGCGCAGCGTGTCTCCGATAACAATGCTGGCGTCCGGTAATGGCGGCGCTTCGGGGTCGTCTCAGTGCCGTCTTACGAGGCGGTGTATCGGAGTATGGGCCGAAACCGATCTCAGCTGTCATTCGTTCCAAACGAGCGCGCACGTTTGCTTCCATGGTTGGCAGAACGATGAAAACACTACGGCGTTCGAGGTGCACACCCAACATTACCAAACCGACGCGCAGTTTTCAAGCACGCGCGATACACAGCGCGATCTACTCCGCTCGACGAGAACGACGCAAGCCGACCGGAAGTGGCGGCACAGACCACGTGGTTGCGCCGAGACGCCAGAGAGAAAAAAATGAAAAAAATGCCGCCGGCGCTGACGTCGCCTCCTCGCACCTCCGCCCTCCTTCCCTCCCCTCACGCCGCGCGCAGCTTTCCGCGCGCTCGCTGCGTTGAGTTGAGAGAGAAAGCTGCGGAACGTGATCTCTATAATTTGGTAACACCACTTAGACTTGACGGATTCGAAAAATTTTTGCGGCATATGGCTCGTGAAGAGTCATACGTCAATAATGGGACTATTCCAATATAACAAAGAAAGGTGTTGCAGGGCCCCTTTAAAAAAGGGTGCGAAGGCCGTCATATTGTCGCTGGTGAAAAAAGACAGATAGTCGACGTCTTCCCCAAAAGTAGTGTAGTGTATTTATTATGTGTTCCCCAGCACCAGAGCAGCCAAAACGTTATCGTATTCTCCGCACTCAAACATGTATGCGGCACAGCGGATGGTTCATAAATGACGATATGTGTCATTATACCCTCTCCCGAAGAAGCATCGTCTCGGTTGTGTATTCGCCTCGAGATCTTTGAGTGGCGCCCTCTCGCGTGTGACGTCAGCGAGGGGACTCGGGTGCCGGTCTTCCCGCGCGCGTTCGCTACGTGATGGTTGCTCGACGCTACCATCCAGTCTCTCCTGCTCGAGTTATTGAAACATTAGTCCGCAAGTTCATAAATCAATTTGTACTGAATGTTCAAGCAAAATTCCCAGCGAAATCGAGCGGAGTTGCTTTCAGGAGCACGTTCATTGTCTATTGCTCCTGGTGTCGTCTACCAGCCATGAATGCATACATCTGCATGTATGGCGACGATTTCTTTTCGCGTATGTCCTAGCTGTGTGTCACACTCAAAATGGCTTTCCGGCCCATTATGGATCACTGATTCTTCAGCGTCAGTTGTTAACTGATCAGCGTCTTGTCAAGGAAGCATAGCGTCCAACATCGTCTGAACTTCGCGGCCGTAGAGAATTCGAAATGGTGTGAATCGCGTTGTCTCTTGAACGGCGGTGTTATAAGCGAAGGTCACGTAAGGTAAAATCCAATCCAATGTGCTGTGTTGGACGTCGATCTATATGGAGATCATGTCTGTGACGGTCCTTTTTAGTCGCTCGGTAAGTCTGTTACTCTGCTGATTGTAGGCAGTCGTCTTTCGGTGTTTAGTGCTGCTTAGTCTAAAAACGTCATCCATGAGCTGCGTAGTGAAAGCTGTGCCTCTATCTGTTATGACCGCAGAGGGTGCACCGTGGCGCAGTACGATATGGCACATGAAAAACTGCGCTACCTCGGAAGCCGTGGCTCGTGGGATCGCCTCTGTCTCGGCATACCGTGTCAGATAGTCAGTTGCCACAATCACCCATTTCTTTCCGTCGGTAGACAGAGAAAAAGGGCCGAGAAGGTCCATGCCGACTTGGTCAAATGGCTTATGAGGAGGGTGAATTGGCTGAAATAGCCCATAGCACTGTAGATGCGCTGAGTGAAGCACAGACGAGAAACGTCACAAGGGACAGGACTAGTGGTGCGCAAACTTTCAACTGTTTATTTTCGCAAAAGCATGTCAAAGATATACACAAAAAACACTGAAGATAACAAGGACTATATTGCAACGTGTTGTTCATGGAATCAGATAATTTTGGTGCTATCATGCTCCGCATGTGTATTCCTAACTAATCTGGCAGTTGTCAATAAAGTTAAATGCTGCCTCACTGAGTGCAATAGATGCAGAGCTCACGTGATTGTGTGATTCTGTGATTGTGTGATTCTGCTCTCAAAAATATTGGGGAAAAGCATGGCGCTAAAGTTGTTTTCTCTGCCCCTTTGAAGCTTAAAGGCCTTTGCAAACAAGTTAACGATTCCCCCGAAACTACGCTCGTGAAAAAAATGCACCATCAAACGTGTAAACAAATATTTAGAATGTGACGGGGACATAGTCTACAAATTCCGTTCACGTGCGGAAAATGCTATATTGGGCAGACTGGGCTTTGCATAAACACAAGATTAAGAGAACATAGGTACGCCACAGAAATGCTGCAGTCACCAGGGCACTTAGCTACTCATTGCGCAAGATGCGGATGTGATCCCATTTTTAACCAAACGCAGACGTTGGCGCATGGCAGGTCTAAAAAACGCGCGAAATCATGGAGGCATTTTTCATGTTTAAATCACACAATCACGTGAGGTCTGCATCTATTGCCCTCAGTGAGGCAGCATTTAACTTTATTGAGAACCGCCATATTAGTTAGGAATGCACATGTGGAGCATGATAGCACCAAAATAACCTGATTCCATGGACAACACGTTGCAATATAGTCCATGTTATCTTCAGTGTTTTTTGTGTATATCTTTGACGTGCTTTTGCGAAAATAAACAGTTGAAAGTTTGCGCACCACTAGTCCTGTCCCTTGTTACGTTTCTCGTCTGTGCTTCACTCAGCGCATCTACATTGCTATGCCGTACCAACTAGCCCAAATTGAAGCTTTGCTGAACGAAATAGCCCAGCCGGATTACGGGATGATGCCTTCCGACGCTGGCATTCACGGACAGCCTTTGACGTACTGCTCGACGCTTGCCGAAGAGACCAGGCCAGTATCAAGTCAAGCCTACTGTGGCGAGTGTTCGTGATTAGCCTAGATGGCCAGATGTGAGCTCATCATGACAAGCGTAGAGGACGTCGCCCCGCATGTCCCTTGGAACCACACGGAAGTAAGCGCGCCTCGTAGAACGAGAGTTTTTCTTGTACAGGTCATTGTCTCGGAGGCAGAACGATGTCAACACGCGGGATAGATGGCGTGGTATAACGACGCTACGACCCTCTAAATTATCGATGACTGGTCGAATTTCTTCATCATCCTGCTGCCGTCTGAGGGATCTGAGTCGTCCTGAGGGATCACGTATGTTTGCCAACCAACAGACGGCATGGTGGTATGTCACCACTTTGAATAGACGACCATAGAGGTAAGGGCGAAACTTGGTGATCACCAGATGGCACCTACCTGCGCAAGGGGAATCCTTCCCAGGGTGTGGTAACTTTCCTCTGTTCAGATGCCAGTGCCTTGCTCATAACAGAATAGTCGGCACCGGTGTAAACGAGAGCGGTGGCAGCATAATTGTCAACGAAAACGGCGATGTCGGCCGAAACAGTATTGCTACTGTTGGAGGATAATGAAAAACCGGAATCGTCGTCGTCGGGTGGGTGCGTCGAGGGAGGTTCTTTGATTGTTCGTCGGACAGCGACTGCGCCCCCAGAAGTTGCGGGTACTAGTTTCCCCTGCGGGGATTCAGTGACTGGCTCCTGAAAGAGGCATAAGACGACGAGGGCAAGCTAGGTGACGTATACCGGTGAGGCGATCGTGATCTAGAATGGTGGCGCTGAATAGTCGAAGGTATTCTCTGGCCTGTGTGATACACTTCGGTTTCGTGGGGCCGCTCACCATAGCGTGAGCATTGAGCATCAGGGCGGAAGCCGCAGAGACTGAGTTGGCGGTACTTGCAGTTCCGATACACTTGACCCGCTCCGCCACAGTAGATAGCAGATAGCAGAATGGACTTTTATCCGACGTGCGCCACACGCTTTCCTTGCTAGCACTTTGTCTTCAGGCAGACGGCAGAGATGTGGGTGCGCTCGGGAACCTGGTCCATTGTTCGCATAATGGAATCTGTAGCTCGTGGCACCGCAGCTCACAGTACCGCTGCATATGTTAAGACGGGGACATCAGGTCGTAGTGGTGCGAGCGCCTGTCTGATTTCATTTCTGATGACGTCCGCGAGTGTTGTCACAGAAGGTTGGGGTCGCACTGCTTGGAGTTATCGTAGTTCGTCCTGCACGATACGTCGCGTGAAGTCTGCCAGGGCATACCCCTCGCTGTCAGACGTGATAGAGCATGCAGCGGCCGTGACGTCGTGGCGTTTGTAGTCTGACGACCGCTGCTGGAGAGTACGCTCCATCATGATTGTCTCACTGATGAACTCAGCCACAGTTGTCGGTATTTTGCGCTCGAGTTTAGCGAAAACTGTTCTTTCACTCCACGCATCAAATGCAGCACCTTCTTTTCCTCTGACATGGCAAGGTCTGCGCGCCTGAAGAGTCGAAGCATGTCCTCGACGAACATTGAAACTCCATCCTTCGGCTGCTGGTTCCTACAAGAGATGGCTTGTTCGGCTCTCTCCTTCCTTTCAGCGTTGCGGTTCGCATCGTGCAGTCTTGGCTAAACTCTTGCCATGTCGCAAAGGAGCCCTCGTGGTTCTCATACCACGTTTTTGCGGAATCTTCCAACGCGAAGTAAACCCTCCGCAGCTTGCGAAGATCATCCCATTCGTTGACTTTGGCAACCCTCTCAAAGTGGTGGAACCAGTCATCAACATTCTCGAAAACGTCTCCATAAAATGGTCTTGGTGTCTGTGGCGCATGAAAAACAAGCGCCAGAGGACAAGAATGGGCATCGTTGGTGTTACTCGCCTGGCTTGTCGTCGAAGTTTTCATATTTTGAAGTCTGGATGACAAGGGTCGATGACAAGTCTAGATGAAAAATCGCGGGGTAGTGCTTTCAGGCGTCGGCTGCTTCTTGTTGCGGGAGATGTAGCAGTCTCCCATTGCTAGGACTGACTGCGGACATTAGGGAGTCAAGGTAGTACATATACCCAGCGCCTCCACCAGTAATGTCGTGGGTGAAACAAGACAGAAAGCAAGTAGTCGGTGTATTCTCCAGAACTGGAGCAGAAAAAACGTTCTCTTCTTCTTCACACGCAAACGTGTATGCGCCAGAGCGGATGGTTCATGAATGATATTTGTCAATACCTTGATAGCAGAGGGCTTATATTGCCCCCCCAAAACTGTGTCTCCAGCTATGCATTTGGGCTTCGAAGTGAAGCCAACCTTAAAGTAATCGGTGTCAACCAGGTCTTCAGGAGAAAACTTTTCCACTTGGGGAAACAGAAAGCAACTATTAAAGTGATAAGATAACGTGCTAGAGCTGTCACATATTCATGTAGGATGGTGTTTAATGCACCTAGAAAAATGCTTTTCTACACATGAATGTTTGTTTAGAAGTGAAGCCAATATTAAGGAGATTGGTGGTAGGTTGGTCCTTGTAAGCTGGCTTGTCCTCATTGTGTGCTGTAGTGAAGGGTACTCATAAAGGAAAAAAATACCGTGGACGCGTGTCGCGAAATGGAGAATGCGGTCTTGTAGGTGGTTTTGGCACCCTGGGTTAGCTCCATCCCACCGCTGCCAACAGTTGATGAGGCGTGTGGTTACGTTATACCAGGACTCAGGACTCCGTTTAGCAGAGTTGGGGAAGACTGATAAGACTGCTCAAGAGGTGCGAAAACGAAAACAAATAGGTTTGCTGGCACTTTTAAAATTTATTTACATAATCAAAAAGAGTTCAGCGACGAGCGACTGGATGAACCATTAACCGAGGGCTTAGAGCCGCGGAGTTTGGAGCTCCAGCGCAGAGCGTCATCGCCAGCTCCAGCGTACACCTCATTCAGTACATCAGGCTGGCTCCTTCTTCTAGATTGCAGCCAATCAACAACAATCCACCACCCACCAAGACGCCAGTCAAAAACACAACATTGATGCAGATTGGTCGTTGCACTCGTTGGTGGACCGCGGTTCCAGCGCTCAAAGGCACTCCCCTATTGGAAAACCAAGTGGCACTTTCCCAGTATCATACATGATCATTGGACCAGTGTGGCGCTGGGTATGGGGACGCTGGTACGCTGCACGAGGTACGCTGAACGTTGGCGCACTGCACACTGGGACACCAGTCACAGGCCGAAATCGGCCATTTAAAACGTTTAAAAAACTGTGGTCATGCCCAGATCGCAATTACGGATGAAACACGAGCACTGTGACAAAAAAGAGAAAAAAAAGCGAGCGAACGGGAGTCGAACCCACCACCTCGACGCACCGTACACCCTGCGTCTACCACGTAACCGCTACTACACACCTGGAAGACGAGGGTGGATATCTTTCTTCTTCATGTTCTAACTACTTCCGGTAGCCAATATTTTCATTTTTCTCGTTAAGAAACGCATATTTCAGTGTCTTCGTGCTCGCGAGAACCTAAGAGAAGATAGTTCATTTGCTTGTTATGTGCTGCCTAGGATCAGACCGTCGATTTGGCACGTTTTACCGCAATACATATTAGCGTAACCGCAGATGTGTTGCGGCAATCGCATTTACTCACTAAGCATTTAGTCATACATATGTAGAAAACAATGTGCATCTGAACTGCAAACTGAACACTTTAGTTTTCGCCTCCCGTTTGGACATATTTCTTGGCCTTTTTGTTTACGTTCCGCGTACTATACAGCCGCAGTAGTTCATTCTTGCCGAACCGACCATTAGGCTTATAACTGTACTCCGTACACCACGATCCCCGTGAAGAACGTGGATATTCAATTACGAAGAATCTAATAATCGTTCAAATGTAGTTTCGATCGTATCTGACTCAAGCGATGCCATATTTGCACCTTGGACTACACAAATCAGCAACTAAAGAGTCCAGATTGAGCGTTACATTGGCTCACTGTTGCCGGTGACGTGCGGATTTCAGCGGTACGAGCCCATATGGAAGGACCGACTGGTAGAGTAGTTTGATATTGATTATCAGACAAATACTCATGTCATATTTTGTTGCGAATGATAAGTTCTTTCGATGCAGTTATATGAACGACATTCACGACACTCGATCACACAATTCAGAGAAACCGCACGCGCTAGCGCTCGACAGATGATTACCTTAGCTTATACGTACATCCGTCGCTTAACTAAAGCTAAAGCTAGATATGTGTAAGATACATAATAGAATAATAATTTGAAGATATTCGATAAGTTTTTCTTTTGACTTTCAGCGGTCCAATACCAAATCTTATACGAATTCTACCCAGACGCCCAGGTTTTTCTAATGTGCCGCTAGTGTTCCCAGTGCACGGGCAGACCTTGTACAGCGTAGCCAGTGCCTCCCAGTACGCTGTACGACACTGGGCCACTCTCTGCAGTATTCCCAGCGTCTTTCAGCGCACTGAGCGGCACTGGCCACGCTGTACAGCCTGTCCCAGTGCCTCCCAACGCGCTGTAGTACACTGGAACACGCTGTACAGCGCTTCCAGTGCCAACCAGTGCGCTGAAAGGCACTGGGAGGCACTGGAAACGCTGTTTTAGGGGCGCAGCTCCTTAGGGTGTGGGTCGTTCCATCCTCTGTAGTAGTAGTAGTAGTAGTATGTAGCCTAGACAAGTGCGCCGGCCGGACCCAAAATCACCGGCGGCGGCGCGCCGGTGTTTCCTCCTCCGGCGGCGGCGCGTGAATGGCGCGGGAGGAAGGGGAGACGGGGGTGGGTGCGATGCAGTGAATGCGATAAGTACACGCCGTAATGCTACATGAACGAGGGCTAGCAGTTACCTCTTTTTGCTCCGATCTCACTTAACTCTACAAAACGCTGGTGTATGGCAATACGGCCGCTTCCGGGAGAGAAGTGGTTTTTGGTCAGTTTTTCGTATCAGTGGTCCGAGCGCGAAGCAGTGAGATCACAGCGCTCACAGCGCGTTGAAGGTGCACGAGCCGTTCGCTGGGGAATGTCTGCCGAAAGAGCGCGCGTACCAGCGCTCTCGACCGCGCCCTTATAGTCAAAGTTCACAGTTGCTGCTCGAGTTACGCAGTCCCTCTCCCCAGACATCCCTTCCTGCTCCTTCGCCCAGCAAATGAGGTGCGGGGCGTTTCCTTCTGCTTGAAGAGCAATCCATGGCAGGCCTCGCACGCTGGTTGACGTTATTCGGTGTGACGGAGATGGCCAGCTTGTTTCATCTCTGCTTTAGCCATGTTCCTTGCCAACGCTCGTGAGCTTTTACTCGCTGGTGGAACATACAATGCACGGAGCGATATTATCGATTTAGAGTTTATACGGAACATGACGGCAACGGTGAAAACCTGTCCTGAGTGTCCATACAATTGCTAACGCAATAAAAAATATACAAGAAACCGTCAAAGCGGGCTCGTCTTTTTCCTGGAAAGCTGCATCGTCTCCGTTGTAAAGCGTTGGTCCGTTGGAAGAATCATATAATCAGGCACCTTTTCCATTGGTTTCGTTCTCGCCTTTAATACCCTTCTTGCAGGGGACATTCCTCGCCACTTATTCCTTTATAAAGCACGCGTACAATGTCAGCGCTAAGCGTTGAACCTATCATGATTTTGCTCTTGCCGTCTACAGTCTGTTATCCCTTCATGCGCGGTCGCAAACGCACAAAATGGAGCGAAATCAGGTAATCGAGCACTATAGTCTTGCGAGAGAAGCAAGAGCGGGTGGGCGGCTGCATAGCAAAGAAGTCTGGGAGACAATTCACAACTGTTATTTCTCGTATATGAACCAGTCGAGAGTATGTACCCTGATGATGTCACGTGAATCACTGTTCTGTCATCACGAAGTGCACCAAAAGGCAAGAAACGCCAAGAAAGAATAACGCGCTCGTTGTTTTCGTTGTAT
Source organism: Rhipicephalus sanguineus (assembly GCF_013339695.2). Lineage (NCBI taxonomy): Eukaryota > Metazoa > Arthropoda > Arachnida > Ixodida > Ixodidae > Rhipicephalus > Rhipicephalus sanguineus. The sequence goes on along the minus strand of NC_051179.1, from coordinate 133,013,715 downwards.
TTTCAGAGGCTGTTAGGAGCCCTTTATAAAACAGTGTACTGGGTCCAAGACTCCAAGAATATGCTATCGTTAAGGTCAGGCAATACTCGTGATATTTCTGGAGAATAAAAAGATACTACAACTTCTGGGGAGCTATTCTCGATGCGTTCATCTAAATGAGATGTCCACAGTCCATTTCGGCAGAGCGCATTCAGTGATTCGAAAAACCGGTGAGCCATGATGTAACCTCGCTCTTGACCACGTCGCCGCACCGAACCCACCAGCACATTCCTACCGTAAGAAGAGAGTGGACGAATGCACAAAAACAAGAACTTTTCAAGTCTAAATTTGCATATGAATGTGTCCCAGATGTTTAAAAACGATGCAGGGAATGCGTACCTACCTTACAGTTGCGTTAGACGAGCTGCCGCATTAAACCTAAATCGATGTCTAACACGATCAAAAGACATGTGTACCAAAAATCGGATCTCTGAGGGCTGCGTTCGTTGCACTGAAGCGCATTTCGTTCCTCTAATTTGTGTCGAGAGTGTTTGAAAACTTCGTGATGTCATGATGGCGTTGCAGAACAAGAAACCGAAACAGGGGGCTCGCTTCTCGCCGAGTTCCCGCTATTAAGCGGCCGCTGAAATGAACTGTTCATTGCATGGACACATAGATATTTCCAGATTCCCCATTCGAATTAAAAAAACTAACGGCGGCGCGCCACAATTATTGCGCGGCGGCGGCGGCGGCGGCGTGATCTATCTTGGGACTTCGGCGGCGGCGCGAGCGGCGTGACCAAAAACAGGCAGCGGCGGCGGCGCGGCCCGGCTAGCCCGGCGGCGCTCACCTCTAACGTAGCCCACGGCCGGGCTAGACCGCAAGCGCGCTCTCTAGTTCATGAATTGCTCAATAGAGTGCGCTGTGAATATACTAGTTTATGAATGTTACAATAGATGGCGCTGTGAGTATACGAGTAAAATTGCATATAACAACACTAGCTGGCGGTATGGTTTTCTTGCAGTTGATGATGAAAGATGCGAGATGGCGCTGTCAGAAGCGCGTCGTGAAGCTGCGCGACGCCGCCGCCAAGATCCTGCCGTACGCGAGCGGGAGGCCGAAGCGGCACGACAGCGGCGCGAGGATGCTGCCGTACGAGAGCGGGATGCCGAATCGTGTCGTCTGGCTGCGCGACGACGACGCCAAGGTCCCAGCGTTCGAGAACGAGAGGCCCAAGCGGCACGGCAACAGCGCGAGGACCCTGGCGTACGAGAGCGCGAGGCCGAGGCGGCACGAGAACGGCGGCAAGAGGAATATGTACACGCTTTATGTGCAGAAACGCCGTGCATTGTTCGCGAAGCCGGTGCACTTGCACGATCGCGTTCCGTTGGCTTTCGTTGGGCATGCTACCGACTTCGCGTCGTGGAACGCGAAGAGGAACGCTAAACGCGTCGTGTCTTCCCTCTAGCCTTGCCGTTAGCTCTCACAGGGCGAGTGGGGAACGCGGTCGCTCTTGGCGCGCTTTCTGTTCCGCTCGGAGTCGCGCTCGCGCGCTTTCTCTTTCGCTCGGGAGCGGACACTTTCCCTGCATTTCACCGATGACAAAGCGGTGATAATGAAGGGACCACGTAAACCAATACAATAAAAGTTTGATGTTTAATATAAACACGGTGATTCACACCCCTTATAAAATGTACTGCGCGAATTTCACGGAAGCGTTTCACGGTTTACCAATGATTTCCTCTGGAGTTTCGCCCCACTCATCATCATTCACCGCGTGGATAGGCTGTAATTTTTTTTCCGATGGGGTCACTTGGGGTCAGACCGGTAGATCTGCCGAGTTCTTCCGCCTCTCCCCAAAAGGGCAGCAAGTGGTTTCGACGACCTATAATTGCTGAAGTCAAGACACACAAGCCCGGTCGGCGCCGTAAAATCCCAAACTAGCCACAGCGGGCATTTGTGAAGGCGGTGGCAGCTTTGACGTAGTCCCGCTGTGCTCCAGAGCTAGCATCATTCTGTTCCCTTTGTGAGGTGCTCCTGCTCGAGGGGCGTCCGTCTACGGGAAAGATATCTCGATTCCAGTGAGAATTCACCGCCGGCCAACTCTCAGAGATGACGTGGCGCGAGTGGCAGTCATAACAGCTTCTCCAGCGGGGGGGGGGGGGGGGGGATGATCTCGACGGGCTTACGTTTGCAGCCACAGTCCAGCGAGATCTGCGACGCCGTCAGGCTTGGGGAAGGCTGTCTCTGATGAAGCCTAATGCACCATCTGCTTCATTCTTGTGTCAACAGACATCAGATACGCAGGTATAAACAGCCACTCAGCAAGTCAGCGCCCGACAATTCCGCCGAACTGCACCAGGAAATGTCCCCTTTACTTAACATTTTGAAGAAATACAAATTTTTCTGACACTCTCAGGTGAAACAGCCATACTGGATGCACACAGAACCCGGAACTCTGGATAGCAGCGTCTTTAAACAAGTACAGTCGAGCGCCATTTGAAGGTGATCGCGCGAGCGTCGACCAAGAACTACAACAGCGCCACGGCCCACAATCCTCTTTCAAGGGGAGAGGGAGATATCAGGCAAGCTTCACTTACTCTTTTTGCTGCTCCTCAAGCTGCGATCACTCCCGTATGAGGAAGGCACATTTTCATATGTTTTCTTTTTTTATGACAACGCGATATATTTTGTTCTACTTAGCAAGCCGTTCAAACAAAGCAGTGCCAAGCAGCAGCTTTACCAGATCTTTCCCAGCAACTTTGTTATCGTCCGCGGAGATAAGAGCCAACGAAGAATACACATCGCAACGAATGGAACTCTTAAAATAGAGAGAAAGGGTGCAGAGCTCATCGTAGGGGAACAGCCAAGAATGGAGCATGGAACAGCCAAGAGTGCAGGGAGCATGGAACAGCCAAGAATGCCTAATCTTGATTTTCATTGTTCCGAAACGTGCCGCTAGGCCCCTCGGAAGCTACGCCGGTCGACGCTCGCGCGATGACCTTCGTATCGCGCTCGACTGTACCTAAGAAAATTGGGGGTCCCTTAAGCTTCGCCTTTAAGAGCTAAACACGATAGCGAAATCCGGCCCCTAGTGCGCAATTCAACCACTAAGTGCATACTTATTAATCTGTGTTGTAACACACACGCGCACACAGACGCACACATGAGCGCGCCCTATGTATCTATAGTAATGGTACAGATTTTCGATCTAAAACACTTCCCTGTGCTAGAATCGAGACATACGCGTATTTCTCACAATGCCTCACAGATGGCAGCGCAATTTCTGATGTCTGCTGTTTGCTTGATCAACGCCTCCTCTAGAAAGGAGGCATTGGCTTAGAGGAGGCGTTGGCTTGATATGTTTTCCGCTAGATGGATATAGTTGTCCATTTTTGGAGCTGTTTGAAAGTTCGTGTGTGTTTTCAGCGGCGATGGCTGCACAACCCGGCTTTTTTTGAAGCATGGCCTCGCGCGAAAAACGTAGTTTGAAGGCCTCGCCAATGCGCCTACAAATTGCCGAATGGGCTCATTTTCGTCGCGACACCTGCCGAACAAAATGCGTTAAGGAGACTCCTTCCAATACATGGCATTTATGTAGTATTTTTTCTCGAAGCAGTTCCAAGTAACATCATAGCTTTGTGGTAGCACACCTGCTTGCCACGCAAACGGCCCGGGTTTGATCCTCAATGGGACCGAAGATTTTAAGTGCGAATGCACTTTATAAGCGACCCTGAATCCGCCGTCCCATAGCAACGGCGCGAGGAAAGGAGAGGAGCGTCTGTAGCAACGGCGCAGCGACGTCACACCCCACGTGACTGCGCGCGCTCCGCCTCCTCACCGCGGTTTGCGCGGGCGCGCGCCGGCTCCGCACCGCTCTTCTAGGTGGCATTGGGTGCAGTGCTTCGCCGCTCCTTCTCTCGCCGTTCGCTCTCTCTCCTCCCTGCGCCCCACTCTCCCGTCCGCTGGCTGGGCGCCTCTCGAAATGTGTGCTCGAGACGCCGCTGTGAAACGCCAACGGCGACCACAAGGCTGAGATTATGGCCGTCAGGTACAATGACAACACAAACAGGTGCTGATGAATGTGTAAATAAATGGTTACGGTACAAATCCTCGTCTCGTCATTAATTTACGCCATTAAAATTACTGCGCCGTGTACTCTCGGCGCAAGAAATGCATTCGCATTTCCTCACGATTCCCTGCGGGGAGGTGGGGGCATTTTATTGTTTATTTTATTTGCATCGTTCTCGATTTTTCGGTCACGGACGATTTTTCGCTCACAAACGACGTAGCGATGCCGACGGCGGCATTTCTGCGAAACGAGTTCTCTAACGCTATCGCGTTAAAATTCGTCAGATCCCACCCCTTGTGGGAATCGGTTTCATGCGAAGCAGTCAGCTATGAGTGCTTCGCAGGCTATAATCCAAGCGTTGCATATAGCCATATCATATGGCTATGATCCAAGCGTTACAAGGTGGATCGACGTGTTTTTCTAAGTGTAGTGGTAGTGTGCACACCGGGAGCTTAATAGGCACGTCGACAACTCTGGCGTTTAACGGCCAAGTTATGGTGTGACGTAACGTCAGCCCTAACGTTACAGCTCTGTACGTCAGTATTATCGAAACGAAGTGTACTTTACGGAGCAATGATACGGAGCAACTTATCGCGCCCCACCGATTCGCAATCACCGCACAACCCGGTGGGTGTAGCAATATTTTCTTAGGGGCATAGCTCCTCTTAGTCTAACCTTGTCACGTCTCCGTTGTCCGGCGTATCTCCCGGCAGTCGGCAGTAAACGGCAGTATCTGTCCGGTGGTGGTGGTGGTGGTGTGCGGCGTGACCACCCTTACTGCGCATGCGCATACCCTCTCCACACACCTCCTCTCCACTCCCCCTCACCATTCCCAATGTCCTCTGCCCCTCTCCCCTTTCCCTCTCCACTCACCATCTCCCCGTCCCCTCTCCACTTCCCCTCCCCCTTTCCCTCTCCACTCACCCTCTCCCCTTCACCTCTCCCATAACCAGTCTTAAAAACGGAGGGGGCGTGCACACATGAAGGCTTCCCTAAAGACAATGCGCTGCGACAGTACGTGATATGTATCGCCCTCTCCTTTCCTACGCTTCCCCCCTCTTTCTCCTCTCCTACGCCTCCCCCCCCTATCTTGTCTCGCGCGCAGCGGCGCCGACGCAGGCAGCGTCGCGAGGCAGCGTCGCGGCAGCGTCTTGATTGAAAAAACCGACCGCTCGCGCTGCACAACCGTTCACTGACCACCCCGTATATATAGGCACTGGATTTTGACCTCCAAGGTAGTGCGCGTGTGCGATTTCTCCTGCGCGTGATTAAACAATGAAAATTCACAGCGTACATGTAAAATTAAAGTGAGCTGCAAGTCGTCATAACTCTCATCGAACCTTTAGTATAAACGCGCCCGATCTCACGTCGGTGATGGTGTACTGGGCAGAATTCACAGAAAATTCACGGTTTACCAATGAACCTCCGCAGCTTCGCCCACTCATCATCATTCACTCCGTGGATAAGCTGCGATTTTTTTTTTAGTTTTGTCATTCCATGTGCAGTGACGGTTGCTAAATACCTGCGTAAGACGAGCGCCTCTCAGGCGAAAATTTTATCTATGCTTTCAGTTTTACGGCGGGTAGAGCGTCGGTCTCACATATACGAGCACTTTTTAATAGTAGCGATTGAGCTCGTCACAAACATCATGCGGCAGCAGGTTCAACCCAACTGCAACACATTCAGCACCGCGAGGTATTCAATATTCAATGGCAATAACGCATACAGCAATAACGTGCTAAGAGTAGCATTCGCAGCAGTGTTTTGGAATGGGCGCCTCCTTTTGATTCCAATTCCATTCCGGAGAATTAGAACTTGACGCAGTTTCATTCCTTTCAATTTCTCGGAATGAAAAAACTTAGCCCATTTCCACTCCGGGAATGGCCGGGCAGTTCAGTTCCATTCCCCATGGTAGGAAAGGCGTCTTGATAGCTTTATCGAGTTAAGAATGAACACCCCACAAAGCTGATGTCATCAGATGCATTAAGAAGTGCAAAAGTACGCAAAACACGTTACCAAGGTCGAGGGATAGAAGCTTGGTGACATATCTTGTGCAGTACAACCACCCTACTGATTCCCATGTAGGGGCAGATCTCCCGCTGCCTATAGTATTTGCATGGTCAGCATGTTTGAACGAATGGTCATGTTTTATTGTTGTTTAAGCTTAAGCGTGTTAATGCTAAAATTACGACAAAGCGTATTTTTATGCTGGCAAATGTTGTATTCAAGAAGACTAAGCAGTTTTTCCACGCGTGCAGAGCGGCCATGAATATGGAGAAAACTAAGACTTGGTTAATGGGGAACAAAACTCTCTAGATATGCTGGTACTAGTTGGAACAGTGCAGCACTCGGGTACCTTGTGCCTTTGCATCAAATACAGAAAACTGGGCCGCACTGCTCGTCAGCACTCACGCTTGTCAAGCGCGCCTCGCAAACATGGATAGGGTGAGAACTTTCGGTGTTCGTCTGTGCGCAGGCATGTAATGTCTTTCTTTTCGCAAAGGTTAATTACGTGTGACAGGTACTAAACCGCTCCGGAGATAAAGATCAGGCTGTACATAGAGCATTCGCCACTGTCGTGTGGGGGTATCAATGGGCACCAAGGCGCAGGGATAATTTGTTTCTCCCTTCAGTATCTGATGGGATAATGCATTTCTTTATACACAATCTTATGCCTCGGTGTGTAGTAGGCGCGTTGCTTATAAGTTTACCGTGCTTGTAATCAGCCAAGCCATTTTAAAAATACCGCTTTATTGTTAAATTCGAGCCTCTGACTTATGTTTGAAGTTTGAAAAGCAGCACGTAGGACGAAAACGTGTTCCATTTTGGGGAAAAAGACGTAATTCCATTCCCATTCCATTCCTCCAAGCGTTGTCCCCATTCCATTCCGGGGTCGCGAAATTGTGGAATTATTCCGGAGTCATTCCAATTCTGGAGTGGCAACTCCACAACACTGGTGGGAAGCATTAAACCCACTCTGTGCGCAATTAGCATTTTGTGATGACTGCTTGTTATTTTACTCTTCTGCCACGCTATATTGAATATGATAACACGATTCTTTGCTCAACATGACGCCTGTATAGAGTATATTTGCGAAGGAGTTACAAGCACCAACGTGGCACTGCGGTGGGAGACCCGACTGATACGCAGAGGGCGCGGGCTAAATCCCATCCGATCCTCGAAATTTGTTTCTCATTTCATTTTTTCTTATTTCATGCAATAGCGGTCACGGATACCGGCGGCGGCGGACACCTATGGCGCCAAAATCAACTGTTGTGATCTCATAAGAGCTTTCGCTGTAAAAAACTTCAGCGCCGACAACGCCCTCTCCACTTTTGCCTGCGTGATAGGCGCGCGAAAGTCCACTAGCGTTAATATAAACATCTCTGGTTACCACTGTTTTCGTTTTTCGCACAATTTCAACATATCTTTGCTTTGGAATTCCTGCCTGAGGTACGCGCTAATACTGTACCCTGAGATATGCTCGCATTGCACGAGCTCAGTTGTTCCGGATTGCGAGGTTTTCTCGTGAACCGAAAAACGATTGGAAAACTTTCGGTTTCACTCCGGAACGAAATAATAGATGAAGTTTCGGTTACGTTTTCGTGCCGGTCAAAAATATCGTTTTTTTTTTCATCTTTCGTTTTCGGTTTTCGTTCCGTTCCGACACCCTGGTCAAGACACGTTCTGTGTGTACATCATCCGCTGTTCAATTGCTGAAGCCAGCTTTGCACAAGACAGATCGCGATGTCACACATTGATCAATAAACTTCCACTCCATAGTGTAGGTTCCCTGACGGATGAGTCATTGCCCTTTTATAAGTTACAACCTAAAGGTTACAATGCTCATCGCGGTGCTCTAGCTTTTAAAATGGCACGCTGCTGTCGATGTAACCTCCATGGAAGAGGGAAATGAAGATACCACAAAGATAAATTTGTAGTAACAGCCACGTAACTTATAAATTATAAGTTACATGCCTTTTTATGCTGTCGTCAACGTTACCGTGATTAGAGTGCACGAGCACCGCTCCTATACTCGTATCAGATGCGTCTGTGCGAAGCACCAAAGCCAGCTGTAAACTTGGCAGTCGCGGCGTTGGTTGTCTGGAGAAATGGTGATTGAGGTTTCGGAAAGCGTCCACGAATGCCGGAGTCCATTTAATAGAGTTGTTTTCTCCTTTCCGGATTAAATCCGTAATAAGACCGCTCATTTTCACGTACTCTGGGAAAAGATTGCGTTGGTACCTGCTTATTCCGAGCAACGGATATTATCAAGAACCGCTTTGCTGATGGCGGTGGCGCAGTGTTGTTCCACGCCTTCCTCATTAGTTGTAATTCACGTCATCCAATCAGATGACCAATTAAGTGAGTGACCCTTTATGCCTAGCTTGCATTCATAGATGAGCACTGTCAGCCCAGCAGACAAGATGCGGTTAAAAAGGAGCTCCTAGGACCTCTGGAGTTCTTTTCACATCACTGTGACCACCATGACTCCGTTCCACGTCGGGTGCGCCATTTGTAACATTTCGCCTCAATTTCGCCAACACAGCCGCGGATGTGCTTCATGCCGAGAGGCGTGAAGCATATCTGATAAAGTCTGGATGTTATTGAGACGGCCGTCGTTGCACTGGGTCGCTCTAATACCAGAGTTTGCAAACAACCCTTCACAATGTCGCGCTTCGAGGAATACTGCTTCTCTCCCACGATAGCGAAGACAGCGTTGGCTCGAATCATGGGTTCAGTGCGCAACCACCGCAACGCTGTTAAGGCGCCAAAAATCAATACGCAGAAGGTTCGCGCCATCTATTCTGTTAACCAGTCAATTTCAGGTGGACTCTGAATGGTCCACGGTGCCGCACACATTCATATTCCTCACTTCCTGTTTTACGCTCTCACGAGTCGCGAAAGGCAGGGGGTACCTCTTCACATAGACGGCATATTTGAAGTGGTAAAATAACTAGTTATTTCCCGGGAGATGTGGTGCTATGCAGGAGGGCCCCAGTTTGCCGAAACTCGGATTCTTTGCGAGCTATGGCGACAACCCCTTTGGAACGAGCTAACAGTACGAAAAGGTTAAATCAATCCCTCATCGCGCGCTGTGTTCCATTGGTTACGATGGGACGAGGCGTCACGTCAAGGGCGGTCGACAAAGTTGGGTGGTGTCTTCAAACCAGAAGCATCTTCTTTCATTTGTTTGTCGTTCCACTGAGTGCAGAAGCGCAAGCCATGCTAGAAAAGTGTTAGAAAATTTATTAACGATATTTTTAGACGTACGCGTTGTTTAATTTTTTTCAAGCATTTATTGCCTGCACTAACCATCCTTTAGAATAATCAGCACCGTGGCTTGTGAGATCAGCTCCGGCCGAGCGCCTTACAACACCGCGGCAGGAGCTAATCATCGAGGCCACGTGTGTAATCATCATGGTCGGCCTGTACTTTCTTGCACGATGCTCGGCCGGCCATTGCCCTGTTCGTCCTCTTATTCATCGTCTGCTGCTCACTGAGCACGTGCGCCCGGCTGATTAGCTAATTGGCTGGGTGGTATACCTGGCTAATTACGCCAAGACATGCTATGACAAAGCTTATTAAGTCAAGTCATGCTAAGACCGAGCTAATTAAGTCATACCTTACTAAGTACATGCTAATGAAGCCGTATAAAAGTAAGACAGAGCTACTTAGGACCATTCTACTCAACATGGCGCTAATTAGGGGCGCGCCAATTCAAACCAAGTTAATTAGTGTAAAACTCAACAAGGGGCGTGTTAATTAACATTATGCTAATTAGTACCACACTGATTAGGAGTGCGCTAATCAACACTAAATAATTCGTGTCGTATTGTTAGTACATTACCTATTAGGATATAGTTATTCAGTAGCATGTTCACCATCAAAATACCATCAAAATTGATCCCAAACTTATGTGGTATTCGCTCCGAATCAGACCGAGGGGACTGAGTAGACGAGCCGCGTAAAAAGCTGGAGGCAGCTAGGTGAACACAAGCTCCTCTGATGGCTCCAGCCTTGCACAAGTAGTGCCAGCTGATCAAATTATTTTATATGCAAAGAAGCTGCTGCTTAGCTTCCATCACATGAAACGCTTGACAGGCGCGTTGAACTGGGACCTTTTTCAGAATCAACGAGCTTGTAACCCAGTTCGCGCGTCAATCAGATTGATTGACAGACGCCCGCGGCGAAGATCGGGTGGGCCCATAGCGTTTGCTCTTGCCGGGGAGCAGTGCTCACGCCTTAACGCCAGCGAACCGAGCGATTGATCTATGAACTTAATCGCACAGACTATGCACACACGCACGAAGAACTAAAGGATATATCAACACGTGGCTACGATGGCTCGCGTTCACTTTGACCGCGCTCACGACGTACCACTCACAGCCATGAAGCAAGCGCCTCTTGTGGCATTTGCGGCGACAAATGTTACTGTTTAGTTGTTTGTGGAGACACTGTTTCTACCAATTCGTTACTGCAGGAAAATCTTCAGACATGTAAGTAGCATGAACCTGTCCATTTATTTATCTGTAATATTCGAGACAAGCTAAACGAGCTGCACTATGCTGCGTATGCGCCCTTGTTACCTTCGACAGTGGAAATTTGCATGCTGCAAATTTCCACTGTCGTTCCACTGCGTTCCAGCATGCATGCTGCATGCTGGAAAGACTTGCCCGAAGGAGGACAAACGCCCAAGAACACGTCTGTGGGAGGCCCGATGTTCAGTTGGCAAAAAGATAGCGCGACAATCACGCTGACGTCGCTGCACTGTTCAAATGTTGACTGAGTGGCGACGCTGTCGCGTTCGCACTGGGTGTTCCTTTGAAAGCCGCCGCAAATGCCACACATGCTTTTGTGACGCCATTGGATTGGATTGGACAAACTTTATTAACAAAGTCCGGAGGCCATGCTCGTTTTTGTAGCCTTTTTTTAACGCTGCTTTCGCGCGCTCCGCGCTGTGTTCCTATCATGACCGCCTTCGTGCGAGCTTGGAGCAGACTCGTGTTCCCGAGAAGCTCGGGTCATCCTGCACAGCACCCATGATTTCTTCTTGCGCTTCGTATTACGAGATGGGAACAAGGCGGAGACTACAGGACAGGTAGTGCGCACCACCTCTCCCGTCGTCCCTGTCTCGTCCCCGTCTCGTAATATGAAGCGCAAGAACAAATCATGAACAACCACCAAATAGACTAATTGATCGCTTTCCTAAATTTCCCCGGACGCCTGAAAATATGGGTGCGCGTTTGCGAAAAATCCGTGAACATTCCGAAATTTGTAGATACCCGGTTACCGATGCCAATTATGAAAAGAACAGGGACGCATCTCGCAGAGTTTCGTTGAACTTTGTAATATCATACTGTCACGTCATTTTTCTCGCCAAAATTACGTAATGAAAGTACCGTGAGTAATAGTTACATTGGTTTTTATTGTTTTTTACTAGTGGGTAGTCAAAATATATAAGTCGCTTGTATATTTAGAGTGTCGCTCGCGAATTTTTGTATCATCGCATGTCCTACTAGCGTTTTCGCACCCGAGCGCAACTTCTACTAAACCGTAACATGGAAAATATACCGAGTCAACCAACCAACCAAACATCTGGACCGTATGGCTACGGCGGCTTCACCTCAAATTAAATGTGTGGCACACGCTATTTACCTGCATTAAGAACACTTCACTAAGTTGAATGCCGTTGCTGTAAGTTGAAAGTACGTCGCACATAAAACCACGTTGTACAGCACGCCATTCAAGCTTGCGTGGTAGACGTTTTCAATAATATCGCTTTCTTTTCTAGTACCGGAGCGATGCATCTAATCTACAGCAATTATTATTACGGCAAAGTCGAAATTAATAAGGATAACAAAGAAAACATTGTCAGTCTTCAGAACAATAACAGTTCTGAAAGAAAGGAAGCTTTGGTTTCAAACGTGAAAAACGGAGACATATTTTCATTCGGTCTTCGGATAGTTCAATCTAAAGAACTCGTGGTGAGTAGATCTTCTGATTATTGGCTTTATTTGAAATTCACTTGACTACTGCGTGGCACGGGTGTACCCAATATAGTGACAGATATTTACCTAAGTAGCCTTGAAGAGTCTCAGTTGTTTCCAAAGGTATCACTTGTTCCTAGTTCTGTTACAGAAAGAGCTGATTTGGATAGCCTTGCTGAAATGAAGTTACTGCTCGAGCAGTCTTATGACACCATAAGCTTTCTGTTCCTAAAAGTGTGAGATAAAAGCAGCACATGTAGCGCTTAATTGTAATGTGAGCGGGAGGAGACTCAAGTTGGCTATAGCCTCAACAAGAAAGTGCATATCATTAAAATACTGGGCTACAAGATCAGAACTTGTTTGACAGGGTTCCTTTCTTGTCGTAATGTCAGCTAATAAATTAGCAATATTCAATAATATGATCTGTTTTCAGTGGCTAAAGAAACTGAATCTGCAGCACTTCTTTACGAATACGTGATATTTTATAGGACCATAGTTCGGTAACCTTAAGGAAAATATGTTTCCTGGGATTTTAAGTTGAAGATATATGTAATGATTTCGCTTATTCATAATTTCTGTAATCAACTTTCTGTAAGAACATTCGGAAATTGCTTCTGCAGGAAGACCACACGAAGGTTTACGGTACACGCAATAGCAAGGCACGTCTCGGAAATTACCTGTGTTTGATATGTAGTATTATCAATCAATTATTTCGTTTGTTTGTCCTTATAGGTGTTTATTAGCACGCATATATAATATTGTCACGTGGCCATGACGTCGACGAAGGCAGCAGTCAGCACGTCCGAGATGAAACTTTATTTGGCCGAGCTTGTGGCCGAAACTGAAAAACAAACTACAGCAATACACTGATAGCGGCGAACAGAGTGTCGACCGTTGATCAACTGACAAGCGATGAAGCGCGTCGGCATTTATACATGTGCCGTCGAATATTCCAGCCTTATCTTTGGTTGTCACGCAAGCGCTAGAATAAGCTCGAGTGTTCGCGTCTTGCGCGCAATCTTAACAAAACGATCTACAATAATCGCGAAGCTTCTCGAACAATGAGTCGCGATTTGCGCTGAGCATTGCTGACAGTCTTTGTGGGCAAAAACCGAATACAACAAAAGTGATAATAAGAAACGCACGTGGCAAATCCCCTCTGAAAAAGCATCGTCCCGATGCTTAAAAATAGAACATGAATACATGCAATACTAAAGAAAACTAATAAACCAAGCAAACATTAGGGTCCTCAGGTGCGTTAACGAGCATAGTACGGTTTAAGGCGCACCACATGCACGACCTCGGGTCGAGCTCGGCGCCTCTGAGAGTTCGTGATGCTGTCGGGGACAACCTCGTAGTCGAGTGCGCCGAGACGTCAAAGTAACCTGTACGATCCGAAGTATCGTCGAAGAAGCTTCTCGCTCATTCCGCGTCGTCGTATTGGCGTCCAGACCCAGACACGGTCGCCGGGCTGGTACTCCACGAAGTGTCGTCGAAGATTGCAGCGACGGCTGTCGGTGAGCTGCTGGGTCATGATGCGCAGGCGGGCGAGCTGTCGAGCTTCTTCAGCACGCTGTAAGTACGCGGCGGCGTCGAGATTTTCTTCGGCGGTGACGTTGGGTAGCATGGCGTCGAGCGTCGTCGCCGGGCTCCTTCCGTAGACCAACTTGTACGGCGTCATTTGCGTCGTTTCTTGGACGGCCGTGGTGTAAGCGAAGGTCACGTACGGAAGGACGGCGTCCCACGTCTTGTGCTGAACGTCGAAGTACATGGCCAGCATGTCGGCGACGGTCTTATTTAAGCGCTCGGTGAGGCCATTGGACTGCGGGTGGTAGGCGGTGGTGCGGCGGTGGCTCCTCTCGCTGTATTTCAATATCGCCTGAGTTATGTCCGCAGTTAAGGCGGTACCTCTGTCTCTAATGAGGACCTCTGGCGCGCCATGACGCAAGAAGATGTTCTCCACGAAGAAATTGGCTACCTCGGCGGCACTGCCTTTGGGCAAGGCCTTTGTCTCTGCGTACCGGGTGAGGTGGTCAGTTGCTACGACGATCCGCTTGTTGCCGGAAGTCGACGTCGGGAACGGCCCGAGTAGGTCCATCCCGATTTGCTGGAACGGCCGGTGAGGTGGTTCGATTGGCTGCAGAAGTCCCGCTGGCATGATCGGCGGTGTCTTCCGTCGCTGGCAATCTCGGAAAGTCTTAACGAGGTGGGTGACATCGGTAGCAAGGCGTGGCCAGTAGTATTTTAACACGAAAGTGTTTTATGCCGGGGTCCACCAAGTGTTCAGTGACGTATTTCCGTCACGGCAATGACGTACAAAAAATATACACAATGAGATGGCAAAAAAATGTACCGTCAACGGACATCGAACCCACGACCGCTCGGTCCGCAACAACAGATGCCGGGCACGCTATCCACTGCGCCACGGTCGCAGACTCTGGAGGCTTTACGAACGCGCATTTTATATCTACCATTCTCCCGGTCGGCGGGGTGGTGTTGACCTCTGGGAGTGGCAAGGTAAAGTAATTTGTCATTGCTGTGGCCTCCGCGACAAGCACCTGCAACACGTTACGCGTCCATCCCATTCGGCGCGTTTTCAATAGAAGTTGAATTTTGTCAATGCCTTAACACACCGCGAGGTGGCGATCTCAGCCCAAGCGTCGTAAAAGCGTCGGCCTCGCTCATAGCATCACGCTAATAAATAGCAAAAATAGCTCTGCGACGCGCGCCTGCCTCACCTGGCTGTAACACCGCGTTCCGTGCTCATGCGTTCGCCGCGTGAGCACGTGAGCACCGGGGCGGCACGACGCGCTTTGCGTTTCCCTCTAGTCCGGCCGTGGTGTTCAATCACATTTTAACATGCCCCGGGATGGCCACCAAGTCCTGCGTCCGATATGCGACGCTCTTTTGGCTATCACACCTCGTTCTCTGATTACGCTTTCACCGTTAACTTCTACAGCTACCACAATGGTTTGTTTAATCATTTAACATGGACGTTAGTCGTCGGGATGGAGATGTACCACCAATCATCAAAGTAGGTGCATACACGTTAAACGGCGCCATTAGCTACATCAATATACATTGTGCACACTCTGTGTCAATGTACAGTAAGCATTCAGTCACTTCTGTAAGGGCACGCTTAACTTTCGTGTTATTCCGATTCCTATGACGGAGGGATCGGGAAACACCGAGGTCTCTAGCCATCGGGTCGTCGTGTAGGGCCTGGAGGACTTCTGGTCGCAATGATGAGGGCACGACAAGAAGTTAGTCGGTTAGAAGTGGCGAGAAGTTCTTCTTCAAGGGAACGCCGTTACGTAAGAAAAACGACGGCAGTCCTTGCTTGAACACCTTCGGAACAATTGCACTTGAGGTACTCCATAAGGCCCCCCAGTTCCGTGCCGGCTCGTTGCCTTTCAGCGAACTCTTCGGCACTTATAGTTCCGAGGAGGCAGTCATCGTCGTCGACGGGGGCACGAGACAGGCAATCGGCGTCAGGGTGCTTTCGTCCGGACTTGTACACGACGGTAATGTCGAATTCTTGAAGTCTCAGACTCCATCGCGCGAGACGACCTGAACGGTCTTCAAGTTAGCTAGCCAACATAAGGCGTGATGGTCACTGACAACATCGAAGGGCCTGCCATAGAGGTAGGGGCGAAACTCTGACGTACCCCGGGTGAAGGCAAGGCATTCCTTTTCTGTTGTGGAATAGTTGGCTTCTGCCTTGGATAGTGACCGGCTAGCATAACTGATAACCCCTTCATGGCCGTCAGTCTTTTGCACAAGGACGGCACCGTGTCCTGCGCTGCTTGCGTCGGTGTGTATTTCCGTATCGGCGCAATCGTCGAAATGCGCAAGTATGGGTGGCGTCTGCAGGCGTCGTTTAAGTTCTTGAAATGCTTGCACTTGCGCCGTTTCCCACCTGAATTCCACGTTAGTCTTCATAAGAAGCGTCAGTGGTTCGGCGATCGGTGAAAAGTTTTTGACGAAACGTCTGCAATAGGTGCACAAGCCGAGAAATCGGCGCACGGCCTTCTTTTTTGGTGGGTGCCGGGAAAGCGGCGATGGCAGTTGTTTTCTGCGGGTCTGGGCGCACTCCAGTCTTGCTGATCACACGACCCAAAAACAGGAGCTCCTCGTACGCGAAGCGACACTGTTCTGGCTTCAGAGTGAGCCCGCAGTTTTTGATTGCTTGAACTACGGATTCAAAGCATTGGAGGTGTTCGTCGAAGTTCGAGGAAAACACAATGACGTCGACCAAGTAAACAAGGCAAGTTTGCCACTTCAGGCCAGAAAATACTGTATCCATGACTCGTTGTAAAGTCGCAGGTGCCGTGCAAAGACCGAAGGGCATGACCTTGAACTCGAACAGGCCGTTGGGTGTTATGAATGCAATCTTTTCTCGGTCTCTCTCGTCGACTTCGATTTGCCAGTAGCCGGTCTTGAGGTCCATCGAAGAAAAGTACTTCGCGCTGTGAAGTCGATCTAGGGCGTTGTCTATACGTGGGATCGGGTACACCTTCTTTTTCTTGATCTTGTTCAGGCGACGATAATCGACGCAGAAACGTAGGGTCCTATCCTTCTTCCTCACTAACACCACAGGTGACGCCTACGGACACTTTGACGGCTGGATGATGTCATCGCGTAGCATTTCGTCGACCTGTTTCTTGACGGCTTCCCGTTCCCGCGTGGAAAAGTGGTCGAGAATTTTCTTTTGTTATAATGCGGTGCTTAGCAAAGGGCGTTTGTCGGACCCACGATGACGACGAGAAACAGTCCTTGTATCGCAGGAGCAGGGTTTGAGCTGGTCTTGCTTGACCTTCGGAAGGCTCAGGTTCACGTCAAAATCTGGTTGGGCACCTCGATTCGTCGAAGCAGGTTCGGCAGCATCGAAGAGGGCGAAAGAATTGCTGGCGGCCACACATTCGTCGATGTAGGCGACCGTCGTACCAATGTTGAGGTGCCTATATTCGTGACTGAAGTTTGTCAGCACTATCTTTGCTTTACCGTCACGCGGCTCGGCTATACCTCTTGCGACGCAAATTTGACGGTTCAGGAGTAGGTGCTGATCGCCCTCGATGACGCCTTCAAGGTTCGCAGGTTTTTCGGTGCCGACGGAAATAATGGCGCTGGAGCGCGGCGGAACGGTCACCTGCTCTTCAATCACATTGACTGCATGGCTCTCTGGCGTCGCGTGGGGCGGAAGCGTTTTGTCTGAGGTTAGTGTTATCGACTCAGACCTCAGGTCGATGACGGGGCCGTGTTTACTTAGGAAGTCCATTCCAAGTGTCACATCCCTGGAACAGTTTTGTAGCATTACAAAGCTCGCATGATAAGTCCGGTTATTGATGGTGACGCTCGCCGTGCGGACACCAATCGGCGTTATCAGATGGCCTCCAGCTGTCCGGATTTTGGGTCCACTCCAAGCGGTCTTTACTTTCTTGAGCTTGGTGGCGAATGGCCCACTGACGACGGAATAGTCGGCCCCAGTGTCGACGAGAGCGGTGACGTTGTGGCCGTCGATGAGAACGTCGAGGTCGCTAGTTCGTCGTCTTGCGTTGCGGTTGGGTCCCGGCGTCGGGTCACGGCTGCGTCGGTATGTTCGGCTGCGTCGGCTGCGTCGGTATGTTGCGTCGTCGGTTCTTCTTCGGTCCGCGAGGTTTAGTCGGCAGGGCTTCGTCTGCTTCGCGTCGTGTTCTGCAGGTCGCGGGGCGTTGTCGTCGTCGGCGGCCGCGGAGGATATTCGCCATTTCGTCGTAGAGCAACCGCAGCTCCATCGGTTGCTGCCCGTAGTTTCCCGGATACGGGCTAGGCAACCGGCCCCGATTTGGGCCAGTGTACTGCCGGCGGTGCGGTGACATGTAGCGGCCGGGGGACGGCGAGCGGGAGGGCCGTCGTTCTTGCCACTGTGTTGCGGTGGAATTGTCGTCGATGTCGCGAGGCCGTTCGCCTGGCTGTGGGCGGCGAATCCGCGTATCCCAATCTGTCGGTACTGGCAGCAGTAGTACGTGTGGCCGGCCTCGCCGCAGGGGTAGCAAGGGGACGGTGGTCGGGGGCGCGCCAAACGTCGGTCTTCCTCGGCGGGTACCGCTGGCCGGCTGGCGGGCGGTATGACATCGGTGGTGGCGGCGGCGTCTGGCGATGGTACTGCGGCGGTGTGGCGTCTTGGCGTGGGCTTGGAGGAGGAGCATGACGGCGGGCTGCAGCAGCATAGCTGATAGCTTGCGGCTGCGGCTCTGCTAGCTGAGGGGCGCCCAGTGACTGCTGGATCTCCTGGCGCACCACATCGGCGATTGAATCTACTTGAGGTTGCGGTGAAGGTAGAATTTTTCGCAACTCCTCTTGCACGATTGCTCGGATCGTCTCGCGCAAGTCGTCGGAGCCGAGGGCATGAACATCTGCGCTGTCTTTAAGTGCGCGGCGATTGTACTGCCGGGTGCGCATCTTGAGCGTCTTCTCGATGGTTGTTGCCTCCGTGAGGTATTCTTGGATGGTCTTGGGTGGGCTTGTGATCAGTCCCGCGAACAGCTCCAGCTTGATTCCTCGCATGAGGAAGCAAACTTTCTTCTCCTCGACCATGTCAGGGTCTGCGTGGCGGAACAGTCTCGTCATTTCTTCTGTGAGGAGTGCCACGTTTTCCTTTGGCAGCTGCACGCGGGTTTCGAGCAGAGCCTCGGCCCTCTCCTTGCGGACGACGCTAGTGAATGTTGGCAGGAACCTGGTGCGAAAAACGTCCCGTGTTGTCAGGGTTAGCTCTTGGTTCTCGAACCATGTTCCAGCTGCGTCCTCCAAGGCGAAGTACACATGCCGTGGCTTGTCTCCACTGGTCGAGGCATTGAAAAGGGCGACTCGGGCGTAGGCTTTAAGCCAGCTTTCCTGGTCTTCGAACGACGATCCGCGGAAGGTTGGCGGCTCCTTGGGCTGCCGAAGAAGGATCGGCGCAGGCTGCACGGGGTCTGTCATCGTCGCTGTGGTCGATGTTGGGATCTGCGGCTGCCTGGCTATTTCGGGATGGAGCCCGTGCTCTGGCTGCAATCCGTTATGCCTGCGGCTTGTTCGACGATCCGGGTTTTCCTTGCCGTCGTCGTCGTCGCGTCTTGGGCTTGGGTCAGCACCCCGCGGTGGCGTCAGAATCATGAGTCAGCACCTCCACCAGACGTCACGTGGTCGTGACGTCGACGAAGGCAGCAGTCAGCACATCCGAGATGAAACTTCATTTGGCCGAACTTGTGGCCGGGAAACTGAAAGTCAAACTACAGCAATACACTGATAGCGGCGAACAGAGCGTCGACCGTCGATCAACTGACAAGCGGTGAAGCGCGTCGGCATTTATACATGTGCCGCCGAATACTCCAGCCTTATGGCTGGTTGGCGCGCAAGCGCTGGAATAAGCTTGAGTGTTCGCATCTTGCGCGCAATCTTAACAAAACGATCTACAATAATCGCGAAGCTTCTCGAACAATGAGGCGCGGTTTGCGTTCAGCGTTGCTGGCAGTCTTTGTGGGCGACAACCGAATAGAGCAAAAGTGATGATAGGAAACGCGCGTGGCAATATGCGCACTTCTACGAGTCGGGACGCCTTAGTTTAATTTTGAAGTAGAATGCATATTTGAAGTAGAAGTAGTATAATATTGAAGTAGAATGCGTATACCCTGCCGTTTTCCGAGGGGCATAAAACCAGAAGCGTAATCGTTCCATGAAACATATTCCCTGCGCTTACCGCCACAGATTCGTAAGAGCGTGAATCATTGAGGCAATATATTGCCACGCGTGTTTATTGCTTTCTTGAGACGTGTTCAGGTTTAACCCAGAAAGACTGTTAGCAATGCTCGGCGCAGAACGCGCCGCAGTGCTTTAGAAGCTTCGCGATTCTTTGAGCTCATTCTGTTAAGAATACACGCCGGACGCGAATAGTCAAGTTTATTCGATAGCTTACGCGAGAACCGGCGATAAGGCTTCAACGTTCGGTGCCGCATGTATAAATGCCAACGCTCTGTTCGCCGCTATCATTGTGCTGCGTGTATTGCTTGTAGTATGACGTTTCATTTCCCGGGCACAAGTTCGCCCAAATAAAACGTTTCATCTTGGACACGCCGACTGCTGGTTTCTTCAACGTTACGACCACGTGACAATATCCAAAAAGATGTGGCCATTTTCTGCTACGCCTCTTATAGACACTGGCAAGAGGCCAGGACGTGTGGCAAGAAAGACAGGGGTGGAAGTGGAAAGACATCGAATTGTAGTGATATAATCGACACCGTATTTGAGGTTTGAATAAGATTTTTTATATATTTCGATTGAAAGTCAAACCAACCGGCACCATAGAATGTAGTCTACCTTGGCATGTTTTTTGCTTCATATGTATATAAAACAGCACGTCGTGTCGCCTTATGGTCATGCTATGTCTCTGCGCAAATAAGTGGTTCGGGCTTTTCTAGGTAGCCTGCTGTTCTTTGGGCACATCACAATGGTGTTTAAGGTTACAGTCCCTATCATCAGTTAATTCGCCTCTTATCAGAAGGCGACGCTGAGAGCTGCAAAGGTACCATAGGGTGTACGTTATAAACGCGCTTTGTCGGCCTTGCCTTTTGACAATGTCAGTTCACAGGCAACGCAGGAAGCCAGGCCTGCAAAAGCCCGAGCTGTAAAATGCCCTAACAACGCTATCAATCGTCATTTTATGCCCTGGTCTCCGGGCATAAAATGAGTGAGTTCGGGACCACTGCCTGTTGGAATGTTTTGCCAGGAAGATGTAACAGTAGCATCTCTTTGTTAATGACGAAGGAGAAAGCTGTTGATCTGTTGGCAGTGACCTTCTTGCCCAGTGTGTCTCTGGATTCGTCGAGCCTCCTGTCTTTATCTTGCCATTGACGAAGCTTTCCGCTCGACGTCGGCCAAATAATTGCAGCTCGTGCTAATCAAGTAATTTCTTTGGGGCTTTGTTACATCCCAAGTGTGACCTTGAAAAATTATCTGCACCTCGTCAGTGTATTTTCGCTCTTGGTAGAGTCACAAAGACGAAAGCTGCCCAAAGACGTCAGGTTCTCCCCCCATGCCACCGTAACACATTTCCTGCTACGCCATTTTACTGTATCGCCAGTGTGTTGTATACACTGGGCCATCGCTGTCGCCGTAAAATTGGCGCACATTCTTTGCACCTCGGCCTCGTGTACTGCAATGGTGCTTCAAAGAGCTAACCACAAAGTGGCCGTTGTGCCAGTAAAATTGGCAGACCTGACTTCATCTCTGCCTTGTGGACTGCAATGGCGCTTCCGTCAGCTAATAACATAGTGTCCGTTGTGCCAGCATACTAGGCTCAATTTGTTCCCGACGCAAAAAAAGAAAGAGAAATACTGAGGGGGTAACCCGTGCCAGCCGGAGGTACAGCGGTTTAAAGCCAATCACGAAAATAAAAAAGAGGAAGTAGGGGTGCCAAAAGTCAATTCGAAGTGAAACCAATTTTTTAGCAAAAAATTGGGAAGCTAGCAGTCATCGCCTTTACCAAGAAAAAAGTGATATAACTGCCATAGTCCAATTATGAACGAGGGAATTAATGATTTAGGTAGTGAATGAGTTTCCAGATAGAAAAATTTTGTAACAGATTGCGGTTTGCTACTAACTTGATGGTGTGCCGTTGACCGAGATTGCTTGCCATTTATTGTTGTGATGAAAGGCAAAACGAGAAAAAAGGTGATCACTCAGATGAACAAGTCCCCGGAAACTTGGACGAAACCTGGTAAGTAAAGCATGATGCCCAAGAAGCGCCAGAAGCGCCAGGTGTCGGAGCGCAGTGGGTGAGGCAACCGGTGTAGTCCTGTGTGACTGTAAACTCAGAAATTTGAAAGTTGTGAATAGTTAGGAACAGGAAGAAAATTATTGTGATGTTTCCTCCAGAAGGTTGACAAGAAATAAGCAGTCGTCATATAAAAGAAATGCAAGTAGTAGTGAAAAGAAGAAAGTTGAGTAACATGGTGAACAATGCAAATAATGAACGTGGGCATGATTGTGTTAATGTGGGAAACAGTATGCGTATGTCAGACACTCTCGCGAGGGCAGCCTCACTGTAGTTCACATAAAACAACGTTCGGTCGATTGACATGCAGCATGCAAATGTTCAAGCCGAAAGTCGTATGAGTGCAGTGAATGTGGTGTGACGTTATCTTAAAACCGTCTGCGTAATGGCTCGTAGTTGAAAGTATTGCTGTTATGGTTATGTAAAGGTGCATATGTTATGCAAATTGTATATGCCCTGCCCGCTTTGGTTGTTTCGAATGCTCGCGTATTAAGATGGTAGTACGTCTGGAGATTTTAGACTGGTTAGTTTTATAACTACGCTGTGTCTATGGGCCCAGAATGAATGAATTGTGAAGACCTGCACACATAATTCCCCATTGGCTGTAATTTGTTCAAGTAATATTGAAGCGAAATAAGCAATATTGACAGTTGCAGTGACCAGTAAGTAACTGTGTCAAGTTTTTATTTGGTAAGAACAAATTTTGGATGCTGAATCCACTAGGGATCCTCATAAGTAACTAAATTCGAGTGTCTGATTGTTCTCAATAGGATTACTACTGTGTTTTTGTAAAGTGCGTGATTTGAAATGAATCGAAGAAATGGTAGATTTCACCGTTTTTGAAAAGGCCTTTGCAATCGCTGAAGAAGCGGCGAGATCGTGTGCGCGAACGTGAGAAAAGGTAATGTGATAGTTGCAAGTATATTGGTCGTGTAGAGGGTATTTAACCCGTTCCCTACCGTGAGAGAACAATTTGTGCCCAATTTACTGGAAATTTTAGCTCAGATTGTTGAGCTTTTTTTCTTAATAAAATGGCACCATTATTTCTATTAAGTGAAGTTTTTTTTTCACTAATGACGTAAAGATAGCTCGGAGTTGGTTTCACCGCATGATATTACAATGAAAATTGCCATTGCAATGAAAGCCGAGTCACAACGTTTACAAGTGTGATCATTTAGCGTCAAGAAACGGAACTCAGACGGAGTAGTCGTGATTTGCTCCATGTGTGGCAAATTTTGGCAGATAATAATGCCAAAGAAAGTATAGGGTATGTTATTTGTAGCAATTAGGATACTAATGCGAAGAAAGTAAAGTGGACGAAAAGATAACTTGCCGCCGGCAGGGACCGAACCTGCGACCTTCGAATAACGCGTCCGATGCTCTACCACTGAGCTACGGCGGCGGTCATACTCGCGTCCACTTTATGGGGTATATATGTGCATTTAAACCTAGGAGTGTTAGCGCCGATCGCAGCCATGGCGGCGAGTGTGGAACACTTTTTCGGCCTCTTGGCTTAACGTAGCACGTGATCCTTCTGACGAGCCGGCAGCTGACCAATCATCCATCGCATACTACCTGAAGGCATGAAGGCTGCCAGCGCGAGACCCTCGCTATGAATGAAGGAAAGAAGGTGACTTTTAAGGGCTCGTTTTTCTTTGTTAGACAAAATATCAGTGAGAACTAACAGACAATAATGCCAAGCAAAGTATAGGGGATGTTATTTGTAGTAATTAGGATATAAATGTGAAGAAAGTAAAGTGGACGAAAAGATAACTTGCCGCCGGCAAATCCCTGCCGGCGGTAAGGGTGTGCCGGCGGTAAGGCGTTACCTGCACAGCCTGACTTTGTTGGTAACGGACATATTATGATGTATATGCAGGAATTATAAAATGCGAGACGTGGAATACTCACCTTTGTTTTTTAGATACTCTATGTGGGCATGGTAGTTAAGTTTTTTATCGAATGCGAACCTATAGTCATTTGCGTACACTTGTATTTGAACATTTGGTGGCAGACGTAACTTTAGCGATTCGTATATTGCAATGTTACAGAAAAGTGGGTGGATTGATGAGCCTTAGGGACTGCCATTTGTAGGATGGGCTGACACTAATCCAGCTCGGGAAGAGTATGTTGCCGTTCTGTCTCTTAAACAGGATTGGCGTATAATAATAATACCTGGGCTTTTACGTGTCAATACCAATATATGATTAGGAGGCAGGCCGTAGTGGAAGGTTCCGGAAAATTTGACCATCTGGTGTTCTTTAACGTGCACTGACATCGCACAGAACATGGACCTCTAGCATTTCGCAAGGATTGGAGTAGGCGAACGAGGTTGCTTCGGCAGTTGTGTTGTTAAAGCACATTACAGCGTCGTGACAAACGTTGTCGAAATCCCCTTTTTGAGGAGCCTGATGTTAACAGGCCGAGGAGATTTCCAGCTAGAACAGCAAGGGGGAAGGAAAGCTTAAGGAGAGGCCCTTGGCTACTGGGATTCAGGGGCGTAGCGAGAAATGTTTTTCGCGGGGGTGGGCCCCTCCTTGACCTGAAGTGGGTGTCGGACAGGCAAATGTGATCGAGTGTCACTTTAAGCTCTGTATACCATGGCAAAAAAAATTCGGTGGGGGGCAAGGCCCGGTATGCCCCCCCCCCTACCCCCTGGCTATGCCACTGCTGGGATTCCTTGGTCACGCCGTCGTCTCGCATCGTCTGCATCACCACAGATTTACGGCGCTGTTGACAGAGCCGGCTGGAGTTGCAAATCCGCATTTTTTATGTATTCGTTGCATTCCACTGATGACCTACTGTGTTTAGCAATATTGTTTTCAATTCAATTCAATGATGCAATGTGTAGGAAACTTGTAGAGGGCGTTGATCTTTACGGTTGCGTGCTTAGTTAATTTTGCTTGCTGTCGAAAGCGCTTGTTTTTTTAAACTCGCGACAGCTTCTCCGAAAATGGCTGGCGCCGCTGCTTCGCTGTTCTTCTTCCGCACTGTGCTACTGTGTCCCTCAGCGCCGGAAGGATGTAATTCCAAGAAGGGAACGACAGCGCCGACGGCTCTTAATGCGGGAGGCGGCGTTGACCCGTTCCCGTTTACAACGGCACAATTAACGATTGGAAAG
Source organism: Rhipicephalus sanguineus (assembly GCF_013339695.2). Classification (NCBI taxonomy): domain Eukaryota; kingdom Metazoa; phylum Arthropoda; class Arachnida; order Ixodida; family Ixodidae; genus Rhipicephalus; species Rhipicephalus sanguineus. The sequence continues at coordinate 132,988,762 of NC_051179.1, read as the reverse complement.
CAGTGACCCGGTGTGCTCACCGAAGCTTCCCGTGTGAAGAATTAAAGACGTGTCTGAACCTATAGGTTTGACACGGTAAGGCGATTTGCGAAGCTCTTTGAATTATTCGCAATCTGTTTACATTTTGTAGTCAATAGTCGCAATCGACCGACCCTTGCTGCCGTGGTTTGGCTCGAGTCATTCGTGCGAACGTATAATCACACACACGAGCAAACAATAATTCGGAGGCGCATCTTCTTCCTGAGTAGGCAAACCCATTCACCGGTCACTGTTACATTATGTTGCGTACCGCCGAACAATCCGAGCTGTCCGCGACGATCATAATGTCGAGTTGTACCGTTGCTTTCTATCATGGAACTGATTACACGAAGTGCAAAGCGGGAAGTTTATTGGAGAAGCACAATATGGGCCGTAACGAGGCTGTGAGAGGCACCCAGGCACGCTACAAGCGAGAATCGCAGCGCGTTGGTTCTTGATTGGCACAAACGTTTCGCTTTTCAGGCGGCGGCCCGGCGCAATCGAGGTCTCCTGCTCGGCTCTCGCCGGCTCGCGTCGCTCTGCGCGGCGCCAGTTGCGCATGCGCAAGCGAGCTGAAGGGTGAACAACCTGGCAAGGAGGAGCCCTCGCCATCCCTCACCTTGTGGCTTCATTAAATGTGAAGTAACGGCCTCTTAGTATTCCTTCCTGCATGGTTGACAGTGATGGTGCTTCTATCAGCTGGCCACGAAGTGGCCTTTGTGCCAGTAAAATTAGGAGACTTGATATTCAGTAAAATTAGGAGACTTGATTGGTGCCACTCAAATTAGGAGACTTGATATTTGTGCCAGTAAATTAGGAGACTTGATATTCGCTCGGCTCCTAGAGTACTCCGCCATTAACACCTAACTGAGTCATCACGGTCGTGTTCGCTGTGCTTCCTGGGAATTCCGAGAAATCGCCCTCCACGCGGTCGCTCGACCACACAATTTGGTGACCCTGGCTTTCAGTGCCTCCGTCACTTGAGCCTTGACATTCGTGTTCGCTTAAACGGACGACCTTAGCCCTCAAGATGCTTCGTAGAAAAGCATGTTCAGCACTTGCGGCTGTGGTTTCCTTGCTTTGCAAGCAGAAGAATTGTCAACAACGCCGCCAAGAGCGAATTCGGTCAATGGGAGCTCGAGTTCATTCCTAAGACATGTAGTGGCCACCAATGGCATTCGACCACTGCTGCCAAGATTCGCATCACCGAATATTTTCCGCAACCAGCCGCAACAACCACGCTTCGATATTTCCTCAATTAATCAACTTCTACCCACGATTTATTCACGTGCGACATGTGGCTCCGCTGGGCGCTCTGCTTGGCTCCAAGCGCAAGCGAATGCTGTAGTGGACTAAATAGGCCACAGATGCCTTCAAGAGAGTGAAGTCTGCCCTTGCCATTGCCACGCTGTTAGGCACAGTAAATCATACGCACCCAAAGCCATAATGTCAGAAACTTGCAGCACCGCTGTGGGCGTCGTTGTGCAGAAATTCATCGACAATGCGTGGAATTCACATAGAATACGCAGTCTCGCTACAGAGTGTTCCGCCATGTATTACTCGTCGTTTATCTGGCTGGCAAATATTTTCGTCCTTTCTTTTAAGGCCGTCAGTTTACTGTGTTCACAGAGCCGTTTATTGATGTCGATTTACTCGCAAGTCGCCAGAATGACGAACTCGACGTCGTATCATGCGCCAACCTCCCTGCGTTTCAAGGATGTCGTGCTGAGACTGTATGGTACATCAACCGTTTCTGATACTTCTACCGGCACACTACGACCATTCATTCCGGCGTCGCTTCGCCGACGTCTCTGCGAGCCGTGCACATTTTGCCGCATCCTGGAATCCTTCCAACGATGATTTTAAATGCGAAGCATTTCTTAGCAAACCTAAGGCACTTTCAGTGTTTCTATCTACGTATCTCTCTATCTAGCCGTCTACGTCTGGGTGCTCTCATGATCGCTTCCTTAACATTGTGCAGCCTAAAATTGGTATAAAAGAGTAAGAGGGCTTGACGGAATATGACTGTTTGGTCATCACATAAGACAAAGAATAAACATTAATTATTACTGAATTTACGGAAAACCATCGTAGGGCGGGGCCCTCAATCCAGGGCTCCATTACCTTGCGCAACCTTGCGAGCCCGCTGGATCAGCTGCTGAATAACGTGTAAATCCCGCCGCGTACGTCGTTAAACTTTTCCTCCAGACACGTGTGGCACATACCCGTACACGATGGGCCGCGGCATGCAGGTATGCGCCACAGGTGGTTGACAATTTATATTACCCAGGAACGGCAAGAACAATCATTGGTAATTTAAATGCGAGAGCGTTAGGAAAAAAACGCCAGGCCTGCGCGGAAAGCGCAGCACAGTCACAGCGAAAGCTAGAAAAGCGGCGATAATATAGCCCGTTATGAACTCTCTTGGGGCTACTAATACACGTAGACTAGCAACGTACCGACTACGCCACAAATCATTATTTTTGCGAAATTGGGAAGCACTCACCACGACATTATTCGTCATTCTGCAGAAAGCGAGGTACGATGTGTAACGCATTATGTGTACTTTTTTGATGCGACGGTTGATGATGATGAATAATTATTGGTGAATCATTTGTAATGGGTTGGAAGCTTACGACCCACTAGTTACGACAGTGGCATTGTGTGACGCCCAGTCGTCATTTAACTCTCCCACCACGCTTTAAAACATACGTTAACGTGAGAAAGAGAGAGAGAGAGGGAACTTTATTGTAACCCTGAGGAAGTGGATCATGGGAGCCTGATGGGCTTCCTTGGCAACCATTTGAAGTGCACTTGCGAGGAACCTCCTACGCTCTAAATCATCATAGTTATTTTGAAGTAGGGAAGCAGCCACTATGCAATTTTTCGTCATTATGCGGATCGTGGTAACCGCTAAGGACCTGTAAGGCCTTATGTGTGCTTTGTTGATGATGTGACTGATGACGACGAAGAATTATGGCAGAGCCCATTATAATGGATCGGAAGAATTCAACAACCCACTCGAGGAATTCGCATTGTATGACGCCTGGTTGCAGAATTCGCGTTGTGTGACGCTTGGTTGTTATTTTAGTCTTCTAGCACACTACATTACATACGTTAATGCGATTTCTTTCCGACATGAAGCCTGTAGAGGAGCCTTTTGCAAAGCAGTTTCAAGCACCAGCATGGTTCTGAGGTAGAATACCGGGCTCCTACGCAGAGGGCCCAGGTACGAACCTCGCTCCATCCTGGATATTTTTTCTTATTTCCTTTTTTTTATTATTTCGTGCGATAGTGGTTCCGGACACCGGCGGCGGCAGCGGACAACTACGGTGCCAAAAGAGGCCCTTGTTGTGATTCTCTTAACAGCTTTCGCTGTAAAACCGACATCGGTAGCGTTGACGCGACGCATGTAACGAATAAATATAAGGATCTGAGCAGAGATTGAACCCAAGCATTTTGCGTGGCTGTCAGGTATACTATCACAGAGCCACGCCAGATCTTGAAGCTGCTTTGGAAAAAGACCCTGTGCGGCCGTAATAAGTTGTTGTTGTTGTGCTGACTAATTTTATAACACACAAACAAATATTACATATTTATTCCTATCATACAGGCTTCATGTCGGGTTAACTTTAATTGTGGTTTCCGTGTTGACTCCGCTTTCAAAGCAGTCTAATAACATTACATTTTAATTCCTATGATTCGGCAAGCTATATTGAAGCGTTGCTTGACCTCGGATGAATACGCTAAGAAAACGTTACGTATGATATTCACATCCTGGCACCATAAAGTAGACTTCGTTTCGATAATACTGACGTCTGTGCTCTAACGCGATTTCTGACGTTACGTCAGGTCATAAGTTGCTCTTTAAACGCCAACGTAGTCGTCGTTCCTGGTAAGCCAACGATGTGCACACAACAACTACACTTACAAAAATACGTCGATCAACCTCCTAGCCCTTGGCTCAAAGATAAAAAAAAATTGCAGTGGCCTAGATCGGCTATGCCAGGATATATGCAGCGTTAGCAAAGGTTCAGCTGATTATTCTTAGCTTTCCAGATTGTCTAGGATTATTAGCCTTCTTCTGTTCATTCTTCGTACGCTGAACCGCTAATTGCCAGGCGACTACCTCGGGATCCGATGAGATAAGCTTCTCGGCTCTTCTGCGCCGTTGAGCAGCATTTGCGCTCTCCTTCTCCATGGCGTTACCCACCTGCAAACGCCAGTCAGAGGCGCTATCAAGTGGCTCCAGCACAGTGTCAGACGGCGACTGCACAGCGAAGGTGAATAGCTGCGCGCGCACTGGCGCTAGTACGTCTGCGAAGGCTACGACGTCACTCCTCTGGAAAGCGCAGACCGGCGGCGGCGAGTCGCGCGCGGCGGTGGCGGAGTCTGCGCGCGCGCCGGCGCCAGCTTGTCTGCCGCGCCAACGACGGCACTCCTCCCGAACGCGCAGACAAGCAGCGGCGAGTCGCACGCGGCGGTGGCGGAGAGCGCGTGAGATGCCGTCTCCGGTGAGCCAGCTATGTGACATCACTGATCCTCGCGCATGCGCAGCAGGGCTCATGACGATCCACGCGAAATCGGCAATGTTCTGAACAATGTTCTGAACTTCGTCGGGCGGGTGGACGGGCGCAGTAACTGCTTCGTTGGTGGCCGGAAGAGAGGTGGAAGGAGACATGGCCGGGGAAGGTAGGTCGCGGTCATGCGAGGTCTGCGGGCCGGGTGGTACCGCTCGCGTTCACGTAGGGCAAAACCGGAACTCACGGGTCCCCGGTAGCGGGCGGTACGTTACGCCGTAGCGGGCCAGCACCGCTGCGCAGAGGTCGTCATATGGCTGCGGGCTGGAGGACGACGCGGCGGAGAGATGACGCAGCTCAGCCGGGAGGGCGTCAAGCAGGATGGCGTGCATCGTGTTGTGTCCTTTGAAGCCATTGATCGCGAGATTGGCGTCGAGCTGATAGAACCACGCTCGGGGGTAGGTTAGGTGGAAAGGTTTCAATGGCGGTCACAGTCGTGGAACATGGCAGCGCCCCTCGTCAAGAGCGTGGTTGTCCGGGTCACGACTGTAGCGACAGTGAGAGGGACGTGAAGACGTGAAGGCGGCCGACGTGGCCGTCCCGAAATCTCGCCGCTTTATTCGGGAGGCGAACGACCCTAGTGGCGGCGGCTGCAAGCGACCAGACCGCCAGCAGCTACAGCTCGTTCTCTACTCCTCGAGCTCTGAGCATCAGCTGCGCTAGAGGCGCGGCGCGTAAGTGGTAAAACGATGATGATAATTGTGAGGGTTGATGATGCCGCTACATGCAATCCCTGGCCAGCTGCATCGCATGAAACCGGTTCCCAAAAGGCGCGGGATCTGCCGCATTTTTACAGCGAAAACTGTTTTGAGATCACAACGGCCGTTTTTTAATCCGGAGGTGTCTGTCGCCGCTGCCACCGGTGTCCGTAACCGCTATCGCGCGAAATAAAAATTATATACAGGATGTAACGGGGTTCGAACCTGGCCACTCTGCGTGGGAGCCCAGTATTCTACCACAGAGCCATGCCGGTGCTTGAAACTGCTTTATGAAAAGACCCTATACAGGCTTCATGTCGGGAAAGAACGATAATAACATGTAATATAGCGTGGTAGACGAGTAAAATAACAACCAGGCGGTCCCAGAACTCGCATTCTGTAACCAGGCGTCGCACCAAGCGAACTGCGTAACGAGTGGGTTCTTGGATACTTCTCAACTGTTACAAAAGGCTCTGCCAAAATTCTTCATCGTCATCAGGCACAGCATCAACAAAGTGGGCAAAATGTCTTACAGGTATTTAGCGGGTACCATGGTTCTCCGCAGAATGACGAAAAATTGGGGGACCTAAGCTTCGCCTTTAAGAGCTGAACGCGATAGCGAAATCTGGCCCCTAGTGCGCACTTCAACCACTAAGTGCATACTTATTAATATGTGTTGTTGTACAGGTTTTTTATCTAAAGCATTTCCCTGTGCTCGAGTAGAGACATGTTCCTCACAATGCCTCCCAGATGGCAGCACACTATCTAATATTTGCTGTTTGCTTGACATGCTTTTCGCTAGATGAACATAGTTGTCCATTTTTGCAGCTGTTGGCAAGTTTGCGTGTGATTGTTTTCAGCGGCGATGGGTGCACTATCCCGGCTTTTTTCGAAGCATGGCGTCGAGCAAAAAACGTAGTTTGATGGCCTCGCCAATGCGCCTACAAATCGCAGAATGGGCTAATTTTCGTCGTGACACCTGCCGAACAAAATGCGTTGAGGAGACTCCTTCCACTACATGGCATTTGTGTAGTGTTTTTTTCCGAAGCATTTGCAATAACATCCTGGCTTTGTGGCAGGACACCTGCTTGCCAAGCAAACGGCCCGGGTTCGATCCTCCATTGGACCGACGATTTTCATTGTTTATTGTATTTGCATCTTTCTCGATTTTTCGTTCACGGACGATTTTTCGCTCACAAACGACGCTGTCACCGTTGCCTACGGCGGAATTACTGCGAAACGACCTCTCTAACGCTATCGCGTTAAAAATGGCATAGTGGCTGCGTCCCTACTTCACAAAAATAGCGTAGTGGGTTCCTCGCAAGTGCACTTCTATTGGTTGCGAAGGAGCCCATAAGGCCCCGTGGTCCACCTCCTCAGGGTCTCAATAAAATTACCTCCCCCTCTCTCTCTTTCTTACGTTAACATATGTTATATAGCGTGGTGGGAGAGTGAAATAACGACCGGGCGTCTCACAATGCGAATTACGTAACTACTGGGTCGCCTAAAGCTTCCAACCCATTACAAAGGTCTCAGTCATGATACTTCACCGTCATCAGCCATCGCATCAACAATAGAGAGATAGAGAGAGAGAGAGAGAGAATTTATTTGAAGGCAGCAAAGTGCACATAATGCCTTATACATGTGTAGCTGGTATCTCGCTTCACCGCGAAATGAGGAATAATGGAGTAGTGGGTGCTTCCCAACTTCACAGACATTAAACTTTATGGCTTAGTGGGTGCCTTGCTAACGTACTTGTATTAGTAGCCCGAAGAGAGTTTATAACGGGCTATAGAAATGCCGCTCATCAAGCTTTCGCAGTGACTGTGCTGCGCTTTCCACGTGGACCTGGGGTTTTTATTGCGATAACAATTATATTAACACTCTCGGCTGACTTTTGCAGTCGCCGTCATGTCTCGGATAAGTATATGTATGCATTTATATAAAGAAGGCACAAAGAAAAATAAAGCAAAAAAGAATTTCGTAGCACCCACCCGGGGATTCGAACCACCGACCCCTCGCTCCCTAGCCCGCTGCATTAGACAACACAACCATGCCCCATGCATGCGCCGGCGAACTAATGGCGAGCTATTTATATAACCAGTTACCGCTGGTGGTAAGCGAATCTCGGAGGAGCTTGAGTATGTTTTCTATCACTCAACGCTCCTAATTATCTTTCAGTCTGAAAAATGCCCACGAGACGCGCACGACAAAGTGGCTCTTTTCTGTACCCACTCGTGATGTGGAAGAAAGAAAAAACAAAGAAAACCTGGCACACCTTACATTAGACGCTCCCATGTGGCAGGAGACGCAGGGAGTCACCCCACGCGCCGCAGTTTAAAAGAAAAAGAAATATCTAAGAGCGTCTGATTCTCCACTGTAGACACTTGCAGACGCAACGCTCCTAATTTTCTTTCAATTTGAAAACTGCCTTTGAGACGCACACAGCAAAGTGGCCCTTTTCTGTACCCACTCGTGATGTGGAAGGAAAGAAAACAAAGAACACCGGGCACACCTTGCATCAGATGCCCCCGTGTGGCAGGAAACGCAGGGGATCACCCAACGCGCGCCGCAGTTCAAAAGACGCTTCCAGCGCGTTGCAGTTGTTACGTCTCGCCCTGTGCATGCCTGTGCGCTCGCCGTGTGCATGCCTGTGCCTTCTTTTCGGGCATCCTTCCTGCTTCAGCGGCGCGCTGCAAGTATCGAGCTGCTTCTCATTCTTCGTGCGACATTCCAATTCATGCTACCGCATTCATTGCTTCGCCCTTGCGGCGAAACTGTGACTTTTGTATACAGTCGTTTCGTTTGGCCGCAGCTGAAGTTCGCGAGTGGGTGTGCTGGTGTTTGTCGTATCAGGGATCCGAGATACAGCGTCATTCCGTTGCCCCTGGCAAGCAGTTTCTTCCACCGGATTATCGCCTAGACATGGTGCACTTGACCTCGTCTGCCGTCTTCTACCTTCGAAGCGCTACTGCTACATAGTAACATGCATAAACCACTACACACGGTGGCCTGAAGCGACACCGATGTATGACATCTAAGCGCCAAGGGTTGCAGCAGCTTTCCGTGTCTACGTGGATTGCCAGAATGGGCTGCCCACCTACAACAGTCACCGACCATGGCCAGCAGTTCGACTCAGCACTTCCAAACGAACTGCTCAATCTTTCTGGAATAACGCATTTTCGCACGACTACTTACCACTCACAGTAAAATAGACTGGTAAAATAGTCGTGTATTAAGGAAAATAGACAGTAAAATAGTCGTGTATTAAGCTGGAGTTTACATGTTATAGATTATGACTTTTGTGTCGAGTACAATCTTGGCACCGATAATGTTGGTGCAGACTAGGGGTAAGGAGAAAGGGGAAAGAAAACCTACCGATGGCGACTCAGGCGGGCGCCAGAGGCTGTGTTTTTGTGGTCGTAGGTCTCGCTGACGTGTGTTGTGATGCACGCGGCAGCAAAACAGTGGAAATTCTAGGTGACGTACAAATTCTAGTCGGTCGCGCGGGCCGTAGCTCGCACAGCGCGTCGCTATTGTGGTCTGTTATGTATCCTTATAAAGGAGATGAAACTCCGAATCTGAGTGGAAGGCAAGTCGAGCTCTCGCAGGGCACTCGAGCTAGCGGTCTTTGAAGTGACTCATGCCTTCGAGGTGACCGCTACAGTGATGTTATACGCAGGAGACCTGGGCTTTACTGGCAGATCTCCGATGGCGATGATCCGAACCTTAACAGACACTTCGACTTCATTTAGGGGCACGTCACATTGCAAGTGGCGGACGCCCGAAGGCTCTCGAGGCGTTTTGGGTGCGGCATGGGGTGCCTGTGTTGGTGGTTTCAGCGCAAGGTTCTTCAGGTAAGACGACAGTACGTCGTGAGGCTCTGGGCTTAGCGCGGGGGCAAATGTCCTGCCCTTCACTGGCGGAAGCGGCTCCGGTGGGTCGTGAACACAGCGACCTATGCCACGGGCTCTCTTGGTCCCTCACGAAAGGCATACGTGTGAGGCAGGAGAGGAGCTGGTAATTGCGTGTTGGCACGCACTGTCGGCCTTGGAAGGCACGTCGCCGACTGTTGTTGCTTCAAGGTGGTCTTGTCTGTCATGGGGCTGTAGGGCACTGATGAACCACCGAACTCTCGCCCCAGGCGAGCTCGAGTTTGAGAGTGGGCACGTTGGTGGTGAGCCTCGCATATTCCATCCGCGGTAGAGAATGAGTCGGCAGGAAGGAGGGAGAAAGCGGCCGAAATAAAATGCTATTCATCTTGGCAGACGATTCAGGCCAGGATGTTAGCCTGATCCCTTGGTAGGCGTCTCATGTCTTAGAGGCATCGCGAAGATGATCGATAGCCACCCACCATTTCTGCTAGTCCGTCGAGGCGTCGCGAGCTCCGAGAGCATTGATGGTCGTCACGCGAGTTTCGGCGTCGTCATAAAAGCCGCGGAACGCCGATAGTTCGCAGGCAGCTTGCAATGGTGGGACGGCAGGCGAAAATCCGTAATCCGCTGATGTCAAACAGCGCAGTTGGTTTGAGAGCGGCGTAAGGGCAGACTAGAGCTCTCTGCCGTTCTCAGGTAAGCTGCCTCCAAGATATTGTGAGGCGGCCGCAGCCAACATGGCATTGATTGCGCACTAAGCTGGAAAGGCGGCAGAAGGTGTTAGTCGTGACGCAGAGTTGAGCGATGGTATGCAGCAGCTCCGCGGTGCTGCAGGGTGAACCGCACTCGTAGCCACTGACCACGTCTCAGAAGTAGGCTGTGGTCACTGTGCTCTCGGCGGCGGGATCTATGTCAGGGAGAGCTTGGACAGCACCCTTAAGCGGTTCAGGTGCCGATGGATTCCTAAGCGAGATGTAACGCGAATCTAGACGGCGTTCCTTGGAAACGGCAGACCAGGCGCTGTTTCGGTGGCGCCGAGTAAGCCTGCTTCAGGGCCAACAAGGAAGCCTGGACGCCGTCTTCTAATGGTGGCATAGGCGCTTCCGGCAATAGAAGGTTCGCGGGCTCCATGATAGTGGTACTGCGTACAGTGTTCCCTAGAAGGAAGGCCCATAGCCCCGACTACCCACGGGGACGCCCTTACGGTTCGTACATTGAGGCATTGTAAGGAAGGGAGACAAGAAACAACGCCCGTAGGCTGACTTCCTGTCTTTCGTACTAGCTGCCCGCGCGTCCACACACCGGTGCATTTCGTCATCACAGTTGACAGGTACGCCTTCCGCCCACTTCAAAATTTGGGGGACGCTTAAGCTTCGCCTTTCAGAGTTGAACGCGATAGCGATATCCGGCCCCATCCCCATCGCGTTCTGTTTCGCTTGTCACTATGTTCAGTCACCAGTCACACACACACACACAGGACATACCTATAGTAAAGGTAAAGGTTTCCGCCCCTCTAACTACACTTTTATGACAACAGCGTACCCACTATGTGTAAGAGAATGCGCGCACTAATGTGTATGCCCTTTCTAATGGGTTGTATTCATTAAACCAGCAGCAATTACGCGCTTGATCCTTTTTCAAAGTTGCGATGCACCCACTACGTGTTCTTAAGGGAATACGCGCAGTAAAGAGTGTGTTTTTGTAATGAGTGGCCGGCTTTAAACCGCCAACTCGTTATGCATTTCAAATGATGTGACGCCCGATGGCAATATACGCTTGCACCCCGTTTTACTGAGATATTACATCTCGTACTGTGACACCTGCACACAGGACGCGTATGTTTGTGAAGCATTAAGCTAAATTTAAGTGTCATTCCAAGCAATGGAGTGGCTCTGAAATGCAAATAGAGTGACCCTTCAGCTAAAAGACTTTTATCAAGAATTACAGTTTTAACCAGACTGGTATCCACTCTTAATGAAATGTATAGTTTCCATACCCTTTTGGGACATTTGAGTAACTCTTTTACGCTTGTAGAGGCCGCCTTGAGTATTTGGTTCGTTATGTATGCTAATTACGCATATTGGTAATAAATAATATGAAAGAAAAAAAAGAAATGGAGTGGCTCTGTGGTAGAACACGTGCTTGCCACGCAGAAGGCCTGGGTTCGATTTTAACTCGAACCTAATATTTCTTATTATTTATTTTATTTGCATCTTTCTCGATTTTACGGTCACGGACAAGATGGTGATTTTTCACTAACAACCAACGACGCCGACATCGAAATTTCTCAGGAACGAGCTCTTTAACGTGATCGCGTTAAAGGACGTCGACCAGCACCACCAGCTAGTTGCCCTTGAAGTTGCCCCCAAAATATACATGAAGGCGTCACCAGGGCCTGTGTGGGAAAGGCCAGGCGGTGATGAGCAACATAACGTGAGGCCTGCTGATGCTCCTGGCAGACCTCGCGGCTCTGCACCATGTGCGCAATGTCCTGATGAGGTCAGGCCACCAAACATGGTACCGGGCGACCGTATATGCCTTGCGCACGCCAGGATGATCCGCGGGCAGCAGCTGCAAGACACTGGACTGAAGACATTGCGGAATCAACACTAGAGGTGTGCGCTGCCGCGCCGCGCCGCCGCCGCCGCCTGTTTTTGGTCACGCCGCTCGCGCCGCCGCCGAAGTCCCAAGAGAGATCACGCCGCCGCCGCCGCCGCGCAATAATTACGGCGCGCCGCCGTTAGTCTTTTCTTTGAATCCGAATGGGGAATCTGGAAATAAAATACAGCACTTTGCTGGAGGAGCTCTTCTCGATGTGTTTATGTAATAGACTGTCCATTTCAGCGGCCGTTGAATAGCGGGAGCTCGGCGAGAAGCGCGCCCCCTGTTTCCGGTTCTTGTTCTGCAGCACCGTCATGACATCACGGAGCTTTCAAACATTCTCGACACAAATGATAGGGACGGAATGCGCTTCAATGCAACGAACGCAGCCCTCGGAGATCCGATTTTCGGTCTACATGTCTTTTGATCGTGTTAGCCATCGATTTAGGTTTAATGCGGCCGCCCGTCTAACGCACCTGTAAGGTCGGTGCGCATTCCCTGCATCGTTCTCAAACATCTAGGACACATTCATATGCAAATTCAGATGTGAAAAGTTCTTGTTTTTGTGCATTTCGTCCGCTCTCTTCTTGCGCTAGGAATGTGCTGGCGGGTTCGGTGCGGCAACGTGGTCAAGAGCGAGGTGACCGCTTTTTTCGGCTCACCGCTTTTATCGAATCACTGATTGCGCTCTGCCGAAATGGACTGTGGACACCTCCTTTGGAGGAACGCATCGACAGTAGCTCCCCAGAAGTTGTAGTAATTTTTTTCTCCGGAAATATCACGAGTGTTGCCTGACCTTAACGCTGCCGCGTCCTCCAGCCTTAAAGGGCGACGACTCAACTCTCTGGATAGCATATTCTTGGAGTCTTGGAACTTGTACACTAGGCATAAATAAATAAAATAGATAAGTAATATATATATATATATATATATATATATATATATCTCGGGGCGTTAGTACCCTTTTCCCTTTCGTTCTTACTCGAGTAAATCGATAAATAAATACAGAAGTAAAGAGAATGGCAAACTTAGAATATAGCTGAGCTAGTTGGTTGGTATTCATGTTAAGAAGACGTGACGTCGCAACACGGACATAAGAGTAAAGTCGAGAGAGTGAAGAGCTATCTCTCACGTGGACCACTACTCGTACTTGATTGATAGGTATGGCCTCTTACGTGGGAATGCGCAGATAAATATTTGTGTTTACCTTGGTTTCCGCCGCTGCGCGATTTTTCAGCTGTTAGCGGCGTTTCTGGTGTCTTGACTACTGTCCTGTGTACGTGTTTGCACGCCGTTTTTTATAAAGGGCCCCTAAACAGCCTCCCAAAATACAAAAAGAAACGCGCGCGTTATTTTCTTTTAGCGTTTCTTGTCTTTTGGTGCACTTCGTGATGCCAGAACAATGATTCACGTGACATAATCAGGGTACATACTCTCGACTGGTCCATATACGAGAAATAACAGTTGTGAGTTGTCTCCCACACTGCTTTGCTATGCAGCCGCCCACCCGCTCTTGCTTCTCTAGCACGACTATCGTGCGCGATTAACTGATTTCGCTCCATTTTGTGCGTTTCCAACCGCGCATGAAGAGATAACAGGTTATAGCCGACAAGCGCGAAATCCTGATAGGTTCAACGCTTAGTGCTGACATTGTGCGCGTGCTTTATGAAGAAATAAGTGGCGAGGAGATGTCCCCTGTAAGAAGGGTATCGAAGGCGAGAACGAAACCAATGGAAAAGGCGGCGGATTATATGATTCTTCCAACGGACGAAATCTTTACAGCGGAGACGATGAAGCTTTCCAGGAAAAGGCGAGCCCGCTTCCACGGCTTTGTATATTTTTTTATTGCGTTAGCAATTGTATGGACACTCAGGACAGGTTTTCATCGTCGCCGTCATGTTCCGCATAAACTCTAAATCGATAACATCCCTCCGCGCATTGTATGTTCTACCCGCGAGTAAAAGCTCTAGAGCGTTGGCAAGGAACATGGCTAAAGCAGAGATGAAACAAGCTGGCCATCTCCGTTGTTGCGGACGATTACGGCCGCGCGGCAACAAGCAGGAGGACAAAGAGAAGAAAGAAGACCTAGACACGAGCAGTGGAATAAAGAGAAAGAATGCTTGGTCAAGGGCTCGGGTATTAATTACGCGACATTCTTTCTGGTGCCGAAAACCCCCGGTCATCGCCCCTCCAAGATTTCCAGCTTCCATGGCATCATTAGAGCGGCTCCGCAAGAACCGTGGCGTCGTCAGGGCCAGCGTCACACGAACCATTACGCTTTTGATCGACGAACTTCAGGCCACGGCTCCCCATGCCGCTCAATTTGATTCGCACGTTACATACCTGACTCAGAAGAACGTCGAGCTCGGCAACCTCAACAAGCAAATCCTCGACGCCACGGACGATGACGCTTATGACGAAGAGCTCGGGGCCGCGGAAGACTACGACCGGAAGGTGTCCTATGCCGTGTCTCGAGCGCGCTTCTTCCTGCGCGAACACGCCAACACAGCGACGGCAACGAGGACTGCAAGGCCCGAGGCTACGTTACCGAACGCCGACGTCGCTGGGGCCGGCAGCTCAGCGCATACCGAGGTCACTGACGCTGCACCTCGTGTAACAGAGGGGACACCCGGCCCAGCAACCGTGCCGCGTCATCGCGCAGTGGTCCTGCCGAAACTTCAGATACCTACATTTTCCGGCGCACTTCGCGACTGGCAGACCTTCTGGGACCACTTCAGTGCCACGAACCACCGTAGTGAAGACCTTTGCCAATTGAGAAATTTAAGTACCTCCTCTCGTATTTCAGTGGCGCCGCGAAGAGTGCCATCGAAGGCATTAGACTCACGGAGGACAATGATGCGATCGCCATCAGAACCTTGACGGAGCGATTTGGTCGACGCGACTTGCTCATCAACGAGCACATCGGCCACCTGCTCGCCTTACCACCAGTCAAGTCTTCGGCAGATGTCGACAAACTTCACCTACTCTACGACAAGGTACAATTTCGCGTCTCGGCACTGACCGGTTTGGGCGTCTCACCCGACCAGTACAACGTGGTTCTCAACCGCGTCCTAATGAGATGCCTGCCTGACGACCTCGCGATCCTCTACCGGCAGAAGTCCAAAGAAGCCGCGCAGGATACGTCCGGTACAGCGACCCCCGAAGAAAGAGCTCGTCAGGATGCAGAAATGCTAAGCTTCCTGCGCATACAAATTGAGGTTCGAGAAGAAGGCAGGCCAGGACGAACACCGTCTGCTTTCTCGCGGTTACTGCCCGAAGAAGATGTCGAACCTCCGTCAGCACCGATAGGACATTTGCCTACAGCGTCCGCCCTTGCTGCCGAATCTGTTGCAGTTACGGAAGAGGTGTGCCCCTTATGCAGCAGTTGTCAGCACACCATCGCGGACTGCAACGTTCAACTCTCAGCTGAGGAAAAACGGGCTCGGTTGCGCACTGCTCGTTGCTGCTACCGTTGCGGCTTGCAAAACCACATGGCGCGTTTTTGCCGACGTGCGCGCAGCATCATCTGTAGTAAGTGCAACCGACGACATCTCACTATCCTCTGTGAATTGTTCACGCTCGCAGCCCCTACCCGTGCAAACGCGATGACAGTGAACCAAGACGAGCCTCGCATCGCCGGGCGAGGCACGAACACGCCGTCAGTGACATCGGCCCCAAGCGCCCTGAGCGGAATCAACGCCGTTCTTCTCCAAACAGGACGAGTCTGGATCGAGTGCGAGTCCCAAGATCGTCTCGTGCGCATTCTTCTTGACAGCGGTAGCCAGCGCACATTCATCCGAGCGGATGTCTCAAAGGACCTCAGATGCCCGGTTATCGGAACCGAAGAACTTTCCTTGGTGACGTTCGGCCACTCGATGCCCCGCGAAGTAATGCGCAGTCCACGGGTAGCTTTGACTTTACGAGGCCAACGTAGGGACATAGCGGTAACCGTGCAGGCCTTGGAGGTCCCCGAAGTGTGTGCAGTTACAAGCCCGCCGCTCAGCACTGATATTTTGCAGCTTTTGTGCGACAAGAACTATGATGCAGCAGACTACTTTCATCCCGACACATGGCACCCACAGGAAGTAAGCGTATTACTTGGTTCCGACGTCTACTGGAAGGTCGCGACTGGAAAGGTTGCTCATTTAACCAGCAACCTGACGGCCGTGGAAACCAAGTTCGGCTGGACCGTTCAGGGCACCACGGAACGCGAAAGAAGTTCAGCATCTACGAGCGCTCTATTCCTGCACTGCAGCACGAAGTCAGTTCCTGACTGTGATCTTTCTGCGATGTGGCGTCTCGACGTCATCGGGATCAAAGCACCTGCTCAGGAAAAGAGCAAGGTTCCGCCAGAACTTGAGGCATTTGAAGAGGGCATTGTCAAGCTAGACGGGCGCTACCAGGTGCCGCTGATGTTAAAGGATCCAGGAATACCTGCCGGCAGCGACAATCGATGGTTGGTGGAGCGCCGTCTGCAAGCACAATTAAATAGGTTCAGACCACAGCCCGAACTCCTCAAGCAGTATGACACGGCAATCAGAGCGCATTTTAACGAGGACCACGCAGAGCGAGTTGAAGAAGAGCTACTGCCAAGAGAAAATGTGTATTATATGCCTCATCATGCCGTCATACGAAGAGAGGCCGTTACGACAAAACTTCGGGTGGTGTTTGACGCTTCCTCGCACGCGCTTGGCCATCCTTGCCTGAATGATGTTCTGTTCAAGGGTACGAAGGCTTGGAATTGACATTGTGCAGCTGCTACTCACCTTCCGATGTCGCCCGGTAGTCCTCATCGCGGACATCAAAAAAGCATACTTGCATATGCTTATTCACCCGGAAGACCGCGACGTGCTGCGATTCCTCTGGATTGATCGGTTGCCCTCGGATGATGATCCATCTCCATCTGTGGTGACCTGGAGAATGACCCGGGTCCCGTTCGGAGCATCGTCTAGCCCATTTTTGCTCGCAGCTACCATTCGACATCATTTAGCACTCTGTCGAGAACAACATCCTGAGACTGTAGCATTACTAGAGAAAGCCTTTTACGTCGATGACCTTATCGTGGGACTTCCGAATGTGGAAGAAGCGGCCACAGTGTACAATGAAGCACGCAAGATATTCTCGGAAGCAAGCATGGAACTGCGCAAGTGGGCTTCCAATGCACATGCCTTGCGAAAAAATCTTCCTTAAAGACAAGATTGCTTTTGAAACGGAAGCCGGAGAGAGTACCCTAATCAAAGTCCTCGGTGTACCTTGGGAACGTGAAGGCGACAGAATTGTCCTCATGGTGCACGAAGCGTCGGACTTCGCTGCGAACAAGCCTTCGACCAAGCGCATTGTGCTCCAGACGTTAGCAAGAGTGTACGATCCGTTGGGGTATCTAGCTCCATTTTCGCTCAGGGCAAAGCTACTGTTTCAAGACTTGTGGAAGAAGAAATGCGCATGGGACGATGCCCTACCTCCGGAAGAACAAGCAAGCTGGAACAGTTGGCGCACTGAATTGGCCAGCATGAATCCATATTCCGCCGGCCGCTACATATTCCTGCAATCAGCTGATGCAACGATTTCAATCGAACTACACGTGTTCTGCGACGCAAGTCCCAGAGCATATGGTACCTCCATCTACGCACGGGCGCTCTCACCAAACGGCGCCTGCAACTCACAGCTCCTCATAAGCAAGAGCCGTGTGGCACCGCTTAAACATATTTCGCTGCCACGTCTAGAGCTCTTAGCATGCGTCGTCGGCGCAAGGTTGTGCGCATACGTGAAAACAGTACCAGTGCTAAGCTCCGTTCCTGTACACTTCTGGACCGACTCACTCGTGGCATTGCATTGGACACGGAAAACGCCTGCCAAAAGAGAGCTGTTTGTACGTCATCGAGTCTCCGAGATTCATAGCCTGACATCGCCGACCCAGTGGCATCACTGTTCCGGAAAAGACAACCCCGCGGACTTGGTCACACGAGGGGTTTCATCACCTCCTCTTCTTGTGTCAACACTGTGGTGGCATGGTCCAACCTGGCTTCATGATACCGAAGAACCAATTCTCAGAAGAAATTGCAGTCTTCGAATAGAGTCCAGAAGAAACGTCGGTGTGTCCCGCGGGCTTTGGTTCGAACGCTATATTATCTGTAAGCAAGTACAGCAACCTGAACAGACTGCTAATAGTCACCGGGTGGGTGTTCCGCTTCGCTGCAAATGCGTCAAAGAAACAGTGTTCCACAGCCGGACCGTTAACAGCAGCAGAGCTTCACAAGGCAGAACACTACTGGTTGCAAAGGGTCCAAGAAGAAATGTTCTCCGAAGAAGTGCAGGCCCTCCGCGCAGAGAAAGAACTACCGTCCACGAGCCCAGTTCTTCGATTACATTCTTTCCTGGACGAAGGTGGTCTGCTTCGCGTTGAAGGTCGTCTGCAGGAGCTAGCAGCCTCTTTTGACGTCAAGCACCCAATCCTGTTGCCAGCAAGGCACACCTTCACCCATCTTGTGGTTTCAGCCGCGCATGGACGCGTCCTTCACAGCGGAGTAGAGGCTACGCTTTGCGAGCTTCGAGAGAAGGTTTGGGTTGTGAAAGGACGACAGACCGTTAAAAGGGTACTGAGGAGTTGTTTGCCTTGCAAACGCTACAAGCCTGTCGGTGAGACCTCACCCTTTGCTCCACTGCCACGAGACCGAATCACGGAAGCCAGTCCTTTTTTTATCGTTGGGTTGGATTTCTGCGGGCCCCTCTACACACGTGACACGGCTGCTACTAGCAGAAAGGCCTACATACTCATGTTCTCCTGTGCTGTCACTCGAGCTATCCATTTGGAATTGACAACCGACATGACAACGACAACAACGCTTCTCGCCTTCCGCCGTTTTATTTCGCGGCGTGGAATCCCCGACACCGTTTACTCGGATAACGCACTGTCTTTTCACGGCTCAGCGCGAGTGCTCAAGACCATTCTGCCGGCTCTGCGAGAATATGCGGCCAACACCAAGATCAAATGGAAGTTCATCGCTGAGAGAGCTCCTTGGTGGGGATGCTGGTGAGAGCGCCTCATCAGATCGACAAAAACGCGTTGAAACGGTCGCTTGGGCGCAACAGTCTCGACGCTGAGGCCCTCGCTACGGTGTTATGCGAAGTGGAAGCGGTCATAAACAGAAGACCTCTTACATATTTTGATAGCAGCCCTGATGAACTGCAACCGCTGACTCCGTCACACTTCTTGCTTGGGAGACGCCTCATCTGCCTTCCGCAAGAAGTCAGCAATTCTTATGGCATGTCATCGACGAGAGAGGACCTGATCTGTCGCGCGCGCTATCGTGAGCGTCTTACAGCGGAGCTATGGAGCCGATGGAAGCGGTCCTACCTCATTCTACTTCAATCCGCGCACAACGCGCCTATCGTAAACTACCTCGGCTACACGAAGGTAACGTGGTGCTTGTGCATGACGAAGGCACACATCCGCCACTATGGCAGCTGGGCAGGGTTCTGGCAGTGCACCCGGGAAGGGATAACATCGCGCGCATCTGCACCCTTCGACTAGCATCGGGACACACCATAAAACGACCCGTTCAAAAGTTATACATTCTGGAGGCAAGTCAGCGAGATTCAACTGCCTCGTGATCGCCTTGGCCCCTTGGGAGTATGTTGCGAACGATTGCGGCCGCGCGGCAACCAGCAGGAGGACAAACAGAAGAAAGAAGACCTAGACACGAGCAGTGGAATAAAGAGAAAGAATGCTTGGTCTAGGCCTCGGGTATTAATTAGGCGACATCCGTCACACGGAATAACATGAACCCGCGTGCTATGCCTGCCTCCGATTGCTCATCAAGCAGAAGGAAACGCCCCGCGCCTCATTTGCTGGGTGAATGAGCAGGAAGAGATGTCTGGGGAGAGGGACTGCGTAACTCGAGCAGCAACTGTGAACTTTGACTATAAGGGCGCCGTCGAGAGCGCTGGCACGCGCGCTATTTCGGCAGACATCCCCCAGCGAACGGCTCGTAGATTTTCTACGCGCTGTGAGCGCTGTGATCTCACTGCTTCGCACTCGGACCACTGATACGACAAACTGCCCGAAAACCACTTCTCTCCCGGGAGTGGTCGCATTGCCATACGCCAGCGTTTTGTAAAGTTAAATGAGATCGGGGCAAAAAGAGTTAGCTGCTAGCCCTCGTTCATGTAACATTACGGCGTGTACTTATCGCATTCACTGCTTCGCCCCCCCCCCCTTCCCCGTGCCGCGCCACTGCCGGTCCGATGAACCCCGCGCCGTTCACGCGCCGCCGCCGCAGGTGGAAACACCGGCGCGCCGCCGCCGGTGATTTTGGGTACGGCGCACATGTCTAATCAACACCCTGGATTTGCAGGGCCGCCTACAATGGGCTCACTACCCCTCGTGGTGTCACCAGTGCAGGTAACCCAACTGCAGGTTCTTCTCTAACACCCCGTGGCTGTAAATCCGGTGCAGCAACTTCTCCCCTTTCGGGACATCACCAGGACAGGACCGATTACCCCGTGGACGCCTCCGACACCACATATTTATACGTCTGGCATCGGCAGAATGACCGGTGCCACACGTATAAATGCTGACGCGTCTTACCGGAGATCAGATAATCGACGGCCGACGCTCTGTTTGCCGCTATCAGTGAGCAGGGTGTATTTCTTGCAGTTTTACTTTTCGTTTACCTGACACAAGTTAGCCGAAATAAAAATTTACGTCTCTAATAACCAGTCTGCCGTCTCCTTCGTAGTCACGACCACGTGCCATCTGGTGGAGGTGCTCAGGGGCGTAGCCAAGGGAGGGGTTGGGGGGTTGAAACCCCGCCCCCCCGAAATTTTTCAGTTTTGCTTGCGTGTATATACGCGCATACATACAAACGCACGCACAAACATACATGAAGTATGGTTGAACCCCCCCCCCCCCGAAAAAAAATTCTGGCTACGCCCCTGGAGGCAGGGGCGTAGGCAGAAATTTTTTTCGGGGGGGGGGGAGGGGGGCACCTCCTTGATATGTAGTGGGGATGAGCAGGCAGATGTGGTCGAGTGTCATTTTCTGCTCTGTATGCTATGGCAAAAAAAAAATTCGGGGGGGGGGGGGCACGGGCCCGGTGTGCCCTAACGTGGCTACGCCCCTGCCTGGAGGTGCTGGTTTCTTCATGTTACGGCGGCGAACGAAGAGCCGATGGAGGTGCGGTTGCTGTAAGACGAAATACCGAAGATCCGCCGCCACCGGCGACGACGCTGCGACGATGTCTGAAGAACACGACGCACGCCGAACGTAGCTCTGGCGACGCAACTGCGCAGCCGGCAGAAGACCTGACGACCACGTAGAAGCTGCGGAATAAGCTGATGTAGCCGTGAACCGACGCCACGATCTCACCGCAACGCCAGCGACGAACTAGCGACCTCAAATTTCTCATCGAGGCCACAACTCCACTGTTCTGGATGACAATGGAGCCGACCATAAAGGCGAAAGCCTTGTGGGTATCGCTCTGGCTTCAGCGAAGACGATGCGTAGCTCGGGTGCACGCGCTCACGGTAGAACGGTGGCCGGGTTTCGAGCCCAGGACTCCGCGCAGTAAAGGTGCATTTTCTTGCTCTGCCTCTGTGTACCCTCTGAGGGCTTCAGCCGACCCTTGGTCCTGAGCCTACAGCCATTAATGTTTCATACTCGCGGCGTCCGTCCGTCTGTGCCCTGGAACGGTGCCAGCTGTGGTGTTTCCCCCTCACACTCCCTCAGCAGTCACATGATAGCACAACGGCCCATAGCAACAGTTGCACATTGCTCCTTCCAACGCGCGTTGCGCGACTCGGCGGCGGCGTCTGTCTGTCAACGCGCAACAGTTGCGCGTTGCTCCTTCCATCGGGCGTTACGCAATAGATGCGCAACGTGGCGGCTTCGTTCGTTCGTGCTACGCCACACTCTCTCAGCAAGCACGTTATGGCAAAGCGGCGCATGGCAACGTTCGTTCGTCAGACGTCTCGTTGCAACAGTCGAGTAAGTCGGATGGCTCCCAAGCGGCCTGGTGATGAGTCAATGGCAAGCGGTTTGGAGGAGCGCCCCAAGAGTGTGGATTCTCTAGATACGATGGCATAGACAGTCGAATGGCCACAAGCTTTCGCCGCGCACGCTTTGGAATTTACAAAGTCTGCTTCAATTTTTCTGTCGCCAGTGGACTATTCACAGCAAAGCTGAAGAAAGTTATGACCGCCACGGAAGGCCCCCAAATAAGGACCGCTGGAGGCCATCTAAGAACAGCGGCTGGAGTCTGCACAGTAAGTCACTATCGAAAACCGGACTTATCCTGCGAGCTGGGCAATCCTGGAACATTGCTCCAGGGATGTCATACATGGCATGGACTTCTTAAACGATCACGACGCATTTATAGACTTCAGAACTAGGTCGATAGCTATATCATCGCAGCAAGGTCTCCGAGATGGCGGGCGCGCTGCGTCTTTTTCTCCGGCCGTCCCAATCAGCACGCTCCCGAGCAAAACAAAGAGGGTGCATTCACTGTGGATTCCGGCGGCGACGGAGACCGCGGCAGAAAGCAGAGCGCACGAGATTCCAGCCAGCGCACGATTTTTTTTCCGCGTACGAGCAAGAAGCACCGCCAGAATCTTCTGGCTGCACTGAAGGCAGGTATTTTTTTCTGTTGCTGCATTTATTTTGGTCCAATTTACTAAGAAAAGCATGGCAAGTGCTGAATGTTGCTGATATAGATCATTGTAAGGAGGTATCAGTTTGTATATAGCAGTATTTTTTTCATTAAGGCCCATTTTGTCTCGCTGCCAGATACCTCGATTTGAGAAATATAGAGGCATTCTAGCATTCCTCCTTTCTGGAGACGTGTATGGGTAAAAACTGGGTTAGTTATCGTCGTTGAATGATATTGCCCTCCTATCGCGACACATCGTTTTACTATTTTATCGCATACGGATATTTATGAGGTGGTCAACCGAAGCACAGTTGCGCTCTAGATAACTGAGTGTCCTGGTCATGACACTGAATTAAGGTGATAAGTAATTTTGCCGGAATATTGTAGAAGCCTTCCATTAGCCGACCTACATTTACTAGTGCTTGTCGGTGGGCTAGTTGGTTTGGAGGCATGGTGATGAAACAGCGCTAAGAGACGAGGACGGAAGGACACACAAATGAGCGCTTTCTGTGTGCTCGTCTGTGTGGCCTTCCGTCCTCGTCTCTTAGCGCTGTTTCATCACCATACATTTACTACCCACGTCTTTCACAGTGAATATGCCCGAATTGTCATCGTCTCCATTTTCTTCATCTGTATTTTGATTATGTCATCTATCTGTACTTCTCTATCTGTATGTACTTTAAATGTGTATGTACGCATCTGTATTTTGATTATTTACTGTACTCTTGACTGCATCCAAATGAAAGGGTCGCACATGCAGCACAATGGCGTCTTTCTGAAGAAAACTAAGTATTCGTCGAGGTCTACTGAAGAAAGAAAAAGTGCAAATTCTCACTGCTATGTAACGCTAAGTGTCTTATACCAGGTACACCAAACTCTGAACGCGTGTTGCGTTATTCTTGAACAAGCAAAAGATTTCCATGATCGATCGTTCTTACATTGCCCAACGGATCCACCGAACACCGTAAAACTCACAGTGCGAATGGGCGACCATAAGTGACCGAAACGCGCCTGTAACCAGCCCATGGCCGCCGCAGAACGGGCGACGTTCAGTTCTAGACGTATCGCGACCGCCTGTACCCCCCTCCCTGTCTCCTGCTTCTCTGGCGCGACGGGAGGTAGTTGGAAAGGGAAACTGGGGAAGCCTCGCGGGTGAGTTGGAAGCGTTGTGCGCTATGCGAGAGCGGCTTTCGCGCCAGACTCGATGGCGTCGGCGACATCGCGAGGAGAGAGCATGACGATTGCTGATGCTGAGTGCCGAGTATCGCCGGCTCAGCAAGCGTTCCTCTCCAGCGTGCGCTCTACCTTATTTCTTTGTAACGCGCTCATGCTGCGGCCTTTGCGTGCATCTGATGCCTTTGCGTGCATTTGTCGCTGGCGTTCTGCGTAAAGGAGAGAAAATTTCGGCGTGAAAGTAGAAATCAATGTTTGAATCAATAGTAGCAATTTATTAATTAAGTTGCCGACTAGTTACGGCTATACAGTTGAAGCTGTGTCAATGTTGTCTTTTTTTGTTGTTAGAACGCTTCTTTTTGTTAGAACGTAGAACGCGTCTAAAAAGCAATAAAGCCACGTCGCGGCGCAGCTGTGATTACATCAGCGCGTCTGCAAGAATTCTTGAAACGGCTTTACAATGAAAAGCAGCGCTAGTTCCATGAAAGGAAATAAAAAGGAACCCGTTTATTCGAGTGTAACCCGTGAGCGTAAAACGCGGCACTGACTTCGCTTGCGGATTGGGCTGCCTTTTTTTTTATTCCTCGCCAGTTCACCGTCCACTGACCAGAGGGAGCGGCATTGCTGGCTGTGGGCCGTCTCAGGTTGACTGACATTGGCCGCTAGGGGCAGGCATAAAACAGACGCTCGCACGCGTCCCCCCTTCTGGCCCGGCCACAGTCTGCACACTCATACAGAGGCGGAGAGACGCGCAACGCGTTTGTTTTGTCCCTGGGCCGTCTCAACGTTGCTTTCTTTATCCGCTAGGCTGTGTGTTCTGGCGCTGCAGTCACACTTGAGAACCCGACTGCACGGTGCCTATACTATACAGCCAGCACACTTCCAAGTACAGTAAGTTTCCAGCACACGCGGATCTCTTGCAGAGGCATCGCAATTATAAGTGCTCTAATATGGGCGGCGCATGTTCACAGAAAAAAAACCGCATTTGATAGTATATACGCCCCAGCATTGATATTGCCTCTCGTACGCCTTGACCCGACATTCCCAAATGAGCGCGAGGTTATATAAAAGCGCAAAACCGTTTTTTTTTTCTCGCCACAAGCAAGCTGCGTCAAAAGCGCGGCAGCCTTTTCGATCCTCTGTGGGAGCGCCGCAGTGCAGAGAAAAGAGCGGGTCACGTTCACCTCTGGAGACACGCTCTCTGCGTGCGATTGGGACGGCCGGAGAGAAACACGCCGGGCGCCCGCCATCTAGGAGGCCATGATCGCACAAAGCGACACCGCTGGATACGAACACATGTCACGATGCCTTGAACGTGCTCGTCATTCCGCCTGAAGATATTGAAGGCGTGCTCGAGAGCAAGCCGCATTTGGTGCTACACCGTGACATATGCCTCGCAAGATTGCTCGGTTGCATAAAGGAAAAGGAAGCGTGGTGATAACGAACTGCTGTCGAGAATACCGAAACCTCAGCAAGGGCAGTACGATAGCATACAGCGAAGAAGTCGTGCCAATCAGCGATGCGTTTGCCTTTCCAGATTCTGAAGAAGCTACATCGACGACCCCACAACCTCAACCATCCTTCCACGCCAACCCAATTCCAGCTTGCCTAACAGCTCCCATGCCTTCTGCAGCAATACAAGGACTGTTTCTCGTCATCATCAAGGCTTCAACAAACGCCACTTCCTAAACACGCATCATAACTAGGGCTCCGTGTTTTCGCATAAATCTGATAAAAATCCGACGAACACTCGCTGGTAATTTTTTGACAATTGAGATTCATCCGATAAAGTCCAGATTTAAGGGCCAATATAACCCTTTCCATACTTTATCGAAAGGAGTGTGCTTCCATCAGAGACCGCAACCTAGTAAATTATCTTAGCAGAACTTGTTGCTGGGATAGCTGGTACATAACTTCGAAAAAAAAAACCAAGATGCCTAAGCACCACGCTCTTCTATTGTGCTTCTTCTTTCGGCTGTTGGCGCTTAGGTGCGTAGGTTCTTCTCCGAAGTATGTCTTCATCTATACAACAAGCTTTAATGTTATAATACGCACGAGCGCCGGGATGTTTTTCATTCAGACCTATGTGCTGGTGTGTATATGTGTTTGTGGGTTTAGACCTTCCAGAAAACTTAAATACGCTTCATGTGTTGTGATGTTTTTCGTGTTCAGATATAATTTTATATGGAGCGTTGCGAATAATGAAAAATTACGCTCCGAATTTCTGATAACGGATATTTACGAGAAATCAACTCCAATAAACGCCGAATCCCCCCCCCCAAAAAAGAAATTACAGCATATGCACAGGTGAATAATGAAGAGCTTGGGCGAAGCTCCTGAAGCAATCATGGTTACACCGTGAAATGTTCAGTGGTTTCGTCCAGCAGTACTCAAAGCGATACGCCGCTTTGAATATTTTTCATTTTTTTTTTATTCTTTTTATATATTTTTTATTTCTTTGTCTTTTTTAATTTCGGAGGAGGAATAAACTTTTATTGAGACCAGCAATTTGTTTGGCTGGGCCTAGGCCTCCCACGTGGGGACGTCGAGGTCTTGCCTCTCCGCCGCCTCGCGGGCCTGCTGGGTCGCCCAATTTTTAATTTCGTAATTTTTCTTTTTTATTTTTTATTTCTTTATTTTTACTTTATTTCTTTTTTTTAATTTTTTTGCTATCTCTATGGGACAGCGCCATCTAGTATAATGCCGCGCCCACTTCTTGTCTTGTTTCGATGTATTCAGATTTGAGCAGCAAGGACGGTTATCAACGCTCGACGCTGTCCGCGAAGCAGTGTTCGACAAGCTTCGCGATTGTAGTAGATCGTTTTGTTAAGATTGCGTGCCGCACGCGAATGTTCCAGCTTTGTCGAGAGATAACGCCGCCACAAGCGATATTGATGGAAAGTTCGATAGCGCCTGTATAAGAGCCGAGGCGCTTGACCGCTTGTCAGTTGACCGACGGTCGACGCTCTGTTCGCCGCTATCAGTGTATAGTTGTTGTTTGACTTTCAGTTTCCCGGCCACAAGTTCGGCCAAACAAAGAGTTTCATCTCTGACGTGCTGACTGCTGCCTTCGTCACGACCACGTGCCATCTGGTGGAGGTGCTGCTTCTTCCATGATCCGGACGCCCCCGCGAAGCGCTGACCCAAGCCCAAGCCACGAGGAGGACGGCGGCAAAGAAAACCCGGATCGTCGAACAAGCCGCAGGCAGAAGGGACTGCAACCAGAGCACGGGCTACTTCCCGAACAAACCAGGCAGCCCCAGGTCCCAACACCGACCGCAGCGACGATGACCGATCCCGTGCAGCCTGCGCCGATCCTATTCCGGCAGCCCAAGGAGCCGCCAACCTTCCGCGGGTCGTCATTCGAAGACACGGAAAACTGGCTCGACACTTTCGAGGGGTCTCAACATTCAACAACTGGGACTCCGAGGACAAGCTGCGCCACGTGAACTATTACCTTGAAGACGCAGCAAGGACCTGGTTCGAGAATCGGGAGTCCACTCTTCGAACTTGGGACGCCTTTCGCAGCGCTTTCCTGGAGACGTTTGCAAGCGTCGTCAGAAAAGAAAGGGCCGCAGCCTTGCTAGACACACGGGTCCAACTTCCAAATGAAAGCCTTGCCATCTTTGGAGAGGAAATGACCAGACTGTTCCGCCACGCTGACCCAGCCATGCCTGAGGACAAGAATGTCAGGTTGCTCACCGCGAGGGGTAAACCAAGAGCTCTTCGCTAGGCTGATGCGGAACCCACCCTCAACAGTGCAAGAATTTATCTCAAAGGCGACGACGATTGAGAACACGCTGGAAATGCGCAACCGCCAGTATAATCGCCGATCGATTCGAGACAGCCCAGCTGTTCATGCTGTCGGCTCCGATGACCTGCGTGAAACGATCCGAGCCATCGTGCGGGAAGAACTGCGCAAGCTGTTACCGCCAGTATAATCGCCACAGCCGCCACAGCCTCAAGTTGCCTCGATCGCTAACATCGTCCGAGAGGAAATCCAGCAATCTCTGGGCACCCCCGAGTCAGCACAGCCGAGGCTGCAAGCAGTGAGCTATGCTACTGCAGCCCGACGAAAGGGGCTGTGTTTGCTTCAAGCTTCGACGAGTACCTGCGGCGCCTTGAGGCTGTACAACAAGCAATCAAGACCTCTGGCCTCACATTGAAGCCTGAAAAGTGCCGCTTTGCATAAAGGAGCTACTGTTTTTGTGTCACGTGATCAGCAAGAGTGGTGTTCGCCCAGACCCGCGGAAAACAGCTGCCATCGCTGCTTTCCCGCCACACACCGACACGAAACCCGTGCGCCGTTTTCTCGGCTTGTGCGCCTACTACAGGCGCTTCGTCAAGGACTTTTCACGAATCGCCAAACCGCTAACTCACCTCACGAAGACCGACGTGCCATTAAAGCGGGAAACGGCGCAAATCGAAGCATTTGAAGAACTGAAACGACGCCTTCAGATGCCTCCGATACTAGCGCATTTCGACAAATACGCCGATACGGAAATCCACACCGACGCAAGCAGCGTAGGACTCGGCGCAGTCCTTGTGCAGAAGACTGACGGGCAGGAAAGGGTCATCAGTTATGCTAGCCGGTCGCTATCAAAGGCAGAAACGAACTATACCACAACAGAAAAGGAGTGCCTAGCGATCATCTGGGCTACATCCAAGTTTCGCCCCTACCTCTACGGCAGGCCCTTAAATCTGTGACGACGACCACGCACTGTGTTGGCTAGCTAACTTGAAGGACCCTTCAGGTCGCCTCGCACGGTGGAGCCTACGACTTCAAGAATTCGACATTACCGTCGTTTACAAGTCCGGAAGAAAACACTCCGACGCAGATTGCCTGTCTCGCGCCCCCGTCGACCCACCACCGCTGGACGACAAGGAGGATGACTCATTCTTGGGAACCATAAGTGCCGAGGACTTCGCCGAACGACAGCGAGCGGACCCAGAACTCAGGGACCTTGCGGAATACGTCGAGCGCCGGATCACCGTTATTCCGAAGGTATTCACGCGGGGACTGACGTCGTTTTTCTTGCGCGACGGTGTTCTCCTAAAGAAGAACTTCTCACCGCTTCGAGCCGATTGCCTTCTCGTGGTACCCTCGACATTGCGGCCAGAGGTCCTCCAGGCTCTGCACGACGAGCCGACGTCTGGACACCTGGGTGTTTCTCGCACGCTAGCAAGAATACAGGAGAAGTACTACTGGCCGCGCCTTTCCTCCGACGTCACTCGTTACGTAAAGACCTGCCGGGACTGTCAGCGACGCAAGACACCGCCCACTAGGCCAGCCGGACTTCTGCAGCCTCTCGAGCCACCTCGACGGCCGTTCCAGCAAATCGGGATAGACTTACTGGGGCCGTTCCCGACGTCCAATACCGGAAACAAATAGATCGTCGTAGCTACCGACTACCTCACCCGCTACGCCCAGACAAGGGCCCTGCCCAGAGGCAGTGCCGCCGAGGTAACGAAGTTCTTCGTTGAGAACATCGTCCTGCGTCTTGGCGCCCCAGAGGTCCTCATCACCGACAGAGTTACGGCGTTTACTGCTGACCTAATTCAGGCAATACTGAGATACAGCCAAACAAGCCACCGCCGGACCACAGCGTACCACCCACAGACAAATGGCCTCACCGAGCGGTTAAAGAAGGCCATCGCCGACATGCTGGCCATGTATGTCGACGTCGAACACAAGACGTGGGATGCCATCCTTCCGTATGTGACCTTCGCATACAACACGGCCGTCCAAGAAAAGACGCAGATGACGCCGTACAAGTTGGTCTACGGAAGGAGGCCGGCGACGACGCTCGACGCCATGCTACCGAACGTCGCCGACGAAGAAAATCTCGACGCCGCCGCTTACTTACACCGTGCCGAAGAAGCTCGACAGCTCACCCGCCTGCGCATCAAGACCCAGCAGCACACCGACAGCCGTCGCTACAATCTTCGACGACGCTTCGTGGACTACCAGCCCGGCGACCGTGTTTGGGTCTGGACGCCGATACGCCGACGTGGGCGTAGCGAAAAACTCCTTCGGCGATACTTCGGGCCATACAAGGTTCTTTGACGCCTCGGCGATCTTGACTACGAGGTCATCCCGGACGGCATTACGAACTCCCAGCGACGCCGCGCACGACCTCAAGCCGTCCATGTCGTGCACCTTAAGCCATTTTTTGCGCGTTAGCGAACCTGGGGACTCTATTTTTTTTCCTGTGTTATTGTAATTTATTTGCGTATGCACTTGTTTTTTTTTTTCTCTTCGATGTTCTTTCACAAGCATCGGGACGATGCTTTTTCAGAGGGTGGCAATGACAAGCCCACTTCTTGTCTTGATTTCACGTATTCGGGTTTGACCGGCAGGGACGGTTATCAACGCTCGACGCGGTCCGCGAAGCAGTGTTCGAGAAGCTTCGCGACTGCAGTAGACAGTTTTGCTAAGATTGCGACCCGCACGCGAATGTTCCAGATTTGTCGAGAGATAACGCCGTCACCAGCGATATTGCAGGAAAGTTCGATAGCGCCTCTACAAGAGCCGACGCGCTTGACCGCTTCTGAGTTGATCGACGGTCGACGCTCTGTTCGCCGCTATCAGTGTATAGTTGTAGTTTGACTTTCAGTTTCCCGGCCACAAGTTCGGCCAAATAAAGTTTCATCTCTGACGTGCTGACTGCTGCCTTCGTCACGACCACGTGACAATATCGTCACCCAACTGCAGTTTGCATGCATCTCTATGGGACAGCGCCATCTATTGAATGATACGGGAGACGCGACGGCGGGGGCACGCCGGATGGAGCGACGACCGACAAGGTGATGCTATAAGGAGCTCCGCTCCTGAAACACGGAGCCCTAATCATGACAGAAGAAAGTGCCCGAGCAAACTGTCAGATCCCGTACCAGCAGCCGTTTAGCGCGTGCCGTGACCGCGTGCCTTGACAGCGCCCCGTCGTCATTGTTCTCTTCTACGAGCGTTCCCACACTGTCCCCTCTGGTGAAAAAATTCGGCAGATCCCACCTACCGTGGGAATTGATGCTATGCGAAGCATGCGCAGGATGGTGAGTGTTGCGTGTTTTCAGATTGAGTGAAACGTTACGGAATGATGCTAAAGAAATATGGAAGTGGTATGCGCACACTCATATGTTGAAGACTGGCAAATGTATTATATAACCAATTGTTTACAGCTGCGTAACGATGCCAACAGCAACATGGTTGTTGCCAACACCAGACGCGGTAAGCTGATATGTAGTGCTTATATTCTTCAATACTAGATAGCGCAGAATCCTAACAGGACAAAGAGGGAACACAGCTGCACAGGACAGGCGTTACTCGCAATTAAGCTTCATTCAGGAAAGTTTCCCCTATAGATATATACACAGCCGAGCGGAACGCGCAGGCACACTGCACGTACGTTACAGTCACAGATACAGTTGTTATACTTATACTTGTCCATTACGACGGAGAGCGCACGCACGTTTCACGAACCCGTGTGTATGTGTAGAAGGGGTTCTTGACAGCTCCTGAACAAGGTCATCATCACCGTGATCAGTGAGCACCAGCAGCTGGACCAGACTTACTCATCGGATCTGTTCGTAATCCCGGCTATAAGGAGTCTAAGTGTAGTGAAGGGTGAGGTATAGTGCAGCTGGTGGAAATCCTGGATGCTTCTTACGATGAAATGAACTATGATGCCTCCTGTGGTGGACGTGGCAGCAACGTCTTTTGATGCCCTCTCCACATCCAAGCCGTCTTTCACGCAGTATGAGGACCAAGCGTTGTTGGGTCTTGATAAATCAATGTTGGAGTCACCGGTAATGATGACATGCCTGGTTCGCTCAGCAGATTTATTGTAGGAAACATTCACCTTGGTTTTCGCGTAATCCACGTGGTCCACGTTGCGGACCACGTGAACGTGTAGATGGTAGTTGAGCGTCATCGAGGGGTGTTCTGTCTTCAGCTTCCTCACTTTCCTTGCGTCCGCCGCGGTGGTGTAGCGGTGAAGGTGCTAGGCTGCTGACCCGAAGGCCGCGGGTTCGATCCCGGACGCGGCGGTCGCATTTCGATGGAGGCAAAATGCTAGATACCCGTCTTCTGTGCTATCTCGGTACATGTTAAAAAATACCCAATGGTCAAAATTTCCAGAGCTTCGCTACGGCGTCACTGATAATAATATGGTGGTTTTGGGACTAAGAATCCCAACAATTATTATTATCGCTTTCCCTGCGTGTCAGTGTCTGTGTACGCGGTTACTGTATTGGTTGAAACTGTGTCAGTAGTGGCACATACCCGTATAAAATTAACTGTTGTTTACGGGTATGTGCTACACGTGACTGAGAGAAAGGGTTTCATGACGTAGGCAACATGTACTTTGCGGTATTCATGTCACGACCAGAGAATCGTGTTCATCATACACTGATCCCCTGCTATGCCAAGCTTGATATATTACAAGTTATGGAGACGACCAGGAGAGCGCCCAGACGTAAGCAGCTAGATGGATAGATAGATAGATAGATAGATAGATAGATAGATAGATAGATAGATAGATAGATAGATAGATAGATAGATAGATAGATAGATAGATAGAAACGCCCAGAGTGCCTGAGGTGCACTAAGAAATGCTTCGTATTTAATAGGGGAGGAGGCCATTACCCTTGGCCACGCTGAACCGCACGTGGCACGCACAACCACGTCCCAGCGCTATCAGGAGACAAGGGCGCACCGTACTCTTTCAGGTTGATGACCACTGTCGTCGACGGGAGCATATTAGAACACCGTTGCTCCTGTGCAGATTTGTTGTACAGCGCTTCTTCTACCCCGCACCTCCACCAAATTGTCACGGGGATCAGGAATACACGAGAGAGACACAAGCGAGTATATTTACAATATTTACGAGCAACTGTGCCAACGAATGGTTGCCAGCATCTCGCGCGGCATTTTGGCTTCTTCTTTGTCTCTTGGTCTCGAACGGCGTGCTCATACACAATGCCTCGTAACAATATTTACGAGGCGGAAGGAACCAGCTTCAATGTGTGCGGCAATGTTTCTTTGTTTTCGGCGCTATCATTGCCATTGTCGTTGCTGCCCAACGCTAAGAGCCTTTGTTGCTGACGTGTGGTCACTCTACTCGCCCAACGCGCATTGTTCTTTTCTTTGCGGCTCTGCTGCTCTGCCCAACGCTAAGAGCGTTGGTTACTACCGTGGGCTCGCTTTACTCGCCGAAAGCGCGAGAGCAGACGCTGTGGGGTCGCCGAGCAGACGACGCGGCTGGAATGAATACATTGTGAGGAGTGCTCGTGCTTCCTATGCAGTCAACTTGCGAGATGGAGTATAGGTCCAAGACTACACGAATATGCTGTCCACCGAGTTGCTTCGTCGCCCTTTAGGGCTGGAGGACACCGCAGCATTGAGATCATGAAATACTTGTGGGACTTCTCGAGGAGAGAAATATACAACTTCCGGGGAGCTATTCTCGGTGTGTCCATGCAAACGCGATGTCCACAGTCCATTTCGGCAGAGCGCATTCAGTTTTTGGACAAAGCTGTGAGCCGTGATGTTACTTCGCTCTTCACCACCACGACGCACCGAACCCGCCAATACATTCCCATCGTAAGAGTAATGTGAACGAAATGTACAGAAACAGGAACTTGTCAATTCAGAACTTTAGATATGTGTGTGTTCCATATGTTTGAGAATGGTGCATGGGATGCGTACAGACCTTCACAGGTGCATAAGGCGGGTGACAGCATTAAACCGAATTCGATGGCTAACGCCATGAGAGTTTATGCACGGCCTCCAAAATATCCGCCCAAACGCGTATCTATACGGGATGCTTTGTTGCACTGAAGCTCATTCCGTCCCACTCATTTGTGGCGAGAGTGTGAAAGCTTCGTGACGTCAAAATTAGGTTACGGAAGAAGAACCGGAAACCACGGGTGCGCTGCTCGCCGAAGTACAGCCAATCAGCGGCAGCGGAAAGGGACAGCCAACTAGGGGGACGCATCTATAATAACCCCCCGGTGAAGCGGTGTATTTTATGTCCAGATTCCCCGTTCATGTTAAAAGAACACACAAACGGCGGCGCGCCGCAATTATTCCGCGGCGGTGGCGCCGGCGTCATCATCACTGTCAGGACTTCGGCGGCGGCGGAACCAGCGTGGTGGCGCACCGGTCTATATCCTGAGTTTAACGATGAGCTTCGTGCACATTATCGATCACGAGGAGAAGCATCAGAATGCGTAGCCCCGTCCAGGCCGAGGTTAGAAGCGCCCCCCACCACTTTTTTTTAAGGAAAACGACTACTGGCTTTGTTCCTGCCGACAGGTGATGTGGCTTTGATCTTTATATTTACAGCTACGTAGAACTGCTATACCACAGTACTTATTGTACTGCGCGCATCTGTTGTGCGAATTGGCTGTTGCCCACTTACATTCTAATTATAAATTTTTTGTCTTTTCAACATGTTCTACTCAGTAAGTTACCAGTGTTGATGAGTGATGAATAAAATAGAAAAAGAAATTTACTGGCACAGGTTTCCGAAGCCAGAGAAGGCAGAAATAGTGATTCCAATGTTTACTACATTTCAGGGACTCGCCAATGACACAGGAGGCCCATGGTCTTATCAGAAGGGCATAATAAATCGTAAGTGTCGCTCCTAATTCACCTGTTTTACATAATACAACTTTTACACGTCTGGTGTGGGCTGCTGCCAATGTTCTCAGCCGCGCGCGACAGCTATAAGCACGCTGTTTGTTTTGCAGTTCATGCATGGAATTACTTCGTTTATGAGTAAAGTATAGGTCAGAGAGGCCTTGCACTCATACAAGTACGCGCAAAAAGACTGGGGTGAGTGATGAACGCCATTGCGAACCACATTTGGCTCATACAGTGACAACACATTCAGTGGTAGTCCAACAGTCCGATTCCATAACAGCGGAAGATGGGCCGCCGAAATCCCAGCTTGCCCTCTTCATTCTTGATGTCGTAAGTGAGGTCTACAATGAGTCTCGTGATATTGGTACTGACCTCGCCCTTGTGTTCCTGCGGAGCGTGGTGTTTTATTAAACGCTGATGATGCTTCATATATTTTTCATTTATCACGTTACCCACAGCGCCGGAGCCATTACAGTCGGGAGGAAAGGGGGAGTCCAGAGGAAATGTACAGAAAAAAATAAAAATAGAGGTAGTAGGTACATATGTATATCAACACAAACACATAATTTACCACTTTACAACCAATAAACTACCTTGCTTTCCTAGCCAGGAGAGCACTACACAAAAAATCACGCCATCTCCCGCTAATGGGCACCATGAGGCGATGCGCAGCAGCGTTTCGGCATGTCGAGCCCACGTTTCAGAGGGGGAGTGGAAAGGAGAAGTGTGAGAGGGAAAAAATGGAGAGGGGAAGGGACAGGGGAACGGGGAGAGGGGAGTGGACAGGGGGAAAGGGAGTGGTGATGAGGTATGTGGAGAGGGTTTGTGCATGCGCAGTAAGGGTGGTCAGGCTGTACACCACCGGTTTGAACTCCGCCATAAGATGCTTCGCATCTAAAAAAACGCGGTAGATCCCACGCGTTGTGGAAATCGGTTTCATGTGAAACAGTCAGCGAGTACTTCTATGCCGTATTTTATGACTGAGCTAAGCATTACAAGGTGGATCGACGTGTTTTGTAAGTGTAGTAGCTGAGTGCACATCGTGGGTTTAGCAGGTACGTCAACAACACTGGCGCTTAAAGGTGTTAATTATGGTGCGACGTGACGTCAGCCCTCACGTTAGAGTACATAAGTCAACATTATGTAAACTTACTGCGCGTTAGGGTGCAATCATGTGAATATCATACGTAACTTTCGTTATTGTATTCCTCCGGGTTCGAGCAATACTTCAATATAGCTTCCTGAATCATAGAAATACAAATGTGATCTTTATTAGACTGCTATAAAAGCAGAGCCGTCACTGGAACCACTGACGTACGTAAATCCGATATGACGCCTGTATCGGAGGAGTACATATGTAGTGTTTATTGCTTTCTTGTAAAATTAGATAGCATCACCACGACCACAATTGACATTGCACCAACATTACACCTGCAAAGGCTGTTTTTTCAAACCAGTTTATAGACCTGGAGCGCCTTTCTGGTAGAATACCTGATTGCCACGCAGAATGCTTGGGTTCGATTCCGGGTGGGATCCTAATTTTTATTCTTTCCATTCGTAGTGTCAACGCTGCCGATGTCGCTTTTTCTTAACGCTCTCGCATTTAAATTACCAATGACTGTTGTTGCCATTCCTAGGTATATATAAACCTACCATCCACTCGTCCACGTGGTGCGCAACGTGGACCATGAGGATTACAAAAACACTGGGGTCAATGTTTCCCTACAATAATTCTGCCGGGAGAACCAGGCCTCTCAACATTACCGGTGACATCAACATTGACTTATCAAGACCCAAAAACGCCTGGTCTTTTTACTGGGTGAAAGACGGTTTGGATGCGGGCACCACATCAAAATACCTCGCTGCCACGTTCAGTGCAGGAGGCCTGATGGATCATTGCATCGTAAGAGGCTTCCAGGATTTCCACTACCTGCACTATATACCTCGCACTTCACTACACTTAGACCTCTCGTAGCCGCGATGACGAGCGGTTCCGATAACAATCCCGGTCCAGCTGCTGGTGCTCACTGATCACGGTGATGATGACCTTGTTCAACAACTGTCAAGAACCCCTTCTACACATACGGCTTCGTGAAAAGTGCGTGCGTTCACCGTTATAACGGACAAGTATAAGCATAACAACTCTAACGCAACCATAACAACTGCAACTGTGACCGTAGCGTACGCGCAGTGCGCCTGCGCGTGCCACTCAGCTACGTGCCATATACCTAGGGAAACTTTCCTGAATGAAGCTTAGTTGCGAGTAACGCCTGTCCTGTGCATCTGTGTTCCTTCTTTGTCCTATTCGGATTCGCGCTATCCAGTATTGAAGAATATAAGCACTGAATATCAGCTTACCGCGTCTGGTGTTGGTAACACCCATATTTCTATTGGCATTGTTACGCAACTGTAAACAACTGGTTATATAATACATATGCGACTCTTCAATATGTGAGTGTGCCTATACCACTTCCACATTTCTCTAGCGTCATTCCGTAACGTTTCGCTCTATGTGAAAAATTACGCCACAGTGACCATCCCGCGCATGCTTCCCATAACATCGATTCCCACGGTACGTGGGATCTGCCGAATTTTTCAAGTTATGACCCGACAGTCATATTCGTCAAATCCTCTTACCCTCCTATGCCAATTTTGGTCTACACCAAGTTAAGGAGGCGACCATGAGAGCACACAGACGCAGGCGGATAGATAGATAGATAGATAGATAGATAGATAGATAGATAGATAGATAGATAGATAGATAGATAGATAGATAGATAGATAGATAGATAGATAGATAGATAGATAGATAGATAGATAGATAGATAGATAGATAGATAGATAAAAACGCCCAAAGTACCAACGGTTCGCTATGAAATGCTTCGCATTTCAAACAAATATACATAGAGTTATAGAGATTTAAAAAAAACATCATTTGAAGTAGAACTAACAACATCTTGCGGTAATATAGTCCAGTCATGGATTGTTTTCCGACAGACATCCTATAGCATTCTGCTTCACATCTCATTTCTTTTATGTGCCCGGTCAAGGCGTAAAAATATATACTTCACATTATGTGCCAGTCCTAGAGTGGGATGTATTATGCCAGAACTTCAGACGAAGCTTCTTCGTTCCTGAAGAGACTGAAGGCTGAGTTTTTGTTTGGCAGTTGACAATCTAAATCCTAGTTCATAGTTAGCACATATGAAACGCGCTGCACAATTTTGCATCCGCTCTAATTTGTCTATGAATGTCTGTATCCAGGGGTTCCACACACAACAGGCATATTCCATTGCAGACCGTACGTCTGTTTAATACAATGCTTTCTTACAATGCAAGGGTAACATTCTGGCATTTCTGCGCAGGAAGCCGAGAGGTCGAGTAGCCGTCCTTGTTTCATATTCAATATGTCGGCGCCAAGAAAGGTCAGAGGTAAAACACACTCTAAGATATTTCAATTCAGCTGCTGACGAGGGTTTAGCGCCTTGTATAATAAAAGCATATTAATTTGGCTTCATTTTCCTAGTGAAATACATAGGTACAGCTTTCTTTTAAATTGAGAGGGATACGCGTCATCTTACACCACTTGGCAATCATGTTCCAGTCATGCTAGGGACCACAAGAGTCACTATTTATACCGCGGTATACGACGCGGTCATCAGCGAATAATCACACATGAGACCGGATTCCCTGAGTTATGTCATTGATATAAATTGAAACAAAAGTGGGTCCAAGACGCTGTTATGTGGCACACCAGATGATGCCACCGTGTCACCTGATTGAGTTCCTCCAATCACAACTTTTTGCCGTCTGTTATATAGATATTCGTTGATCCAATTACGACAGTGTGGTCAAGGTTGAACCACGACAACTATTCAACTAGCAAGGAATGACGTGCCACATCAGCGGTTTCTTAAATCTTATACACAGT
Organism: Rhipicephalus sanguineus; assembly: GCF_013339695.2. Lineage (NCBI taxonomy): Eukaryota > Metazoa > Arthropoda > Arachnida > Ixodida > Ixodidae > Rhipicephalus > Rhipicephalus sanguineus. Next base: position 132,950,595 of record NC_051179.1, on the reverse strand, counting down.
CAACAGAATAACCATTGTCAATAGCACCGGCTGCATCATGGACGAACTCAGTTAATTGTGAAACGCAGGACAGACCATTTGGAAAGCCGTGTTGCCTGGAACTTAGTAATGACAATGCATGGAGATGATCCATAATGTTGCTGAAAAGAAACTACTCGAATGTCTTGCAAGCAACATTGGTCAAAGAAATCGGGCGATGGTTCTGTACACGACCACGTGGTGCAAATTTGTGCACTGGTCTGACGTTCCCTGTCTTCCTCTCGTCTTGTAAAATTTTTTTAACACGAAAGTGTTTGATGCCGGGGTTCACCAAGTACTTCCGTTACCGGATACGACGTTCATAAAATGGACGCCAACGGGTGAGAAAGAAAAAAAACCAAGAAAAAGATCCGCCACTGGGAATCGAACCCACGACGTTGCGGGCGCGACGGTAAGCGCCCGATGCTTAACCAACTAAGCTACCTCGCTTTTTTTTCTTTATTACTTACTTTTGCACATCATAGAATAATATTACAGTGCATAAACAGTACATACAGAGGTAAAGACCGGAATGGTTACATAGTGACTAGAATTCCTTTATACGGATAAGTGGCTCAAGATGTTCGAGCCACTCTCGAATTGGGTCTTTAGTTTATTGAAGAGTGTAAAATTAAGCTACCTCGCAGATGCTGGACACAGCACGGACGCGCCTTTATCTTTCACACATTCTATCTCGCAAGGTGCTCTCCGCTGGCGGTGTAGGTAGGCGGGGAGGAGCGGGGCGGTGCCGCCGTCTGTGAGAGGTGAAAAGAAGTAATGTGTCACGGTCGACACTTTCTAGCGCTTACTCCGAGATTGCGCGCGATATCGCATGTCATGGTTAACGCGTCTCGATACCAGCGAGGGACACTGCATGGCCGCGCTGGCGTCGCCGAGGCAGCCTAGACGCTGTTACGTTCTTTGTCTTTCTCTTCGTGTGAGTGTGCGCCGGCTCATCGGAGTAGTGCGGCTTCCACATGCACCAACAGAATTTCTCCGCCGCCGACTACTTCGACTGCGAAAGCACCGACTAACAAAACTGCTGCAATACGCGTTGCAGAAAGGACACGATTTCAAGGGGCGAATGTCGTGCCTTGGTGGTGCGAGGCAGAGGCCAATGGGACGCACGCGTTTACGGCTCTAGCTAAAACCTCTACAAACTAGGCGGCAACATGGGTGATCCACGCCAATTGGTGCTATAGCTGCCAAACACGAATATACATTGTACAAGCTCTCATGTATCACTACACGATAAGCACTACCTCTGTGTAGACACGTTTCACATTCGTATTATGCCGATTCCCATGACGGAGGGATCAGCCAGGTGTTTTATTTCTAAAGATTTACAAAAATAGCAGTTATATTCTGGAATTTCATGTGCGCAAGAAAGTAGCGCGCATGACAAGTCATTGGGAACGGTTGTTTTAGATGAATCAAGCCATTCTAAGAGGGTTTGTATACCCTGCTGATCGATTAGGATAGGACACATGAAATCACAGACATGAATAACTTTATCAGTGCTGATGTGCTGGGCACCCTCCGGATCAGAAAACACTGAGCTAAATTAGAAATTAAAATGGTATGCTTTTTCAAGATCCTCAGTGATGATCATACGCTGTAGATTACCCCTGGTGACTGTACGCAACTGTGTCTGCCGATTAAAGTTTGTTTCAGCTCATCAACGGCCATTATAACGTTAACAGTTGCACTATTTTTGACTTACTTATAACGTTATCAAACAAGACACAGGCATGCTCAAACCATACTTCCCGTTCACACAACTATAATAATAATATCTGGGGTTTAACGTCCTCAAACCGCGATATGATTATGAGGAACGCCCTAGTGGAGGGCTCTGGAAATTTCGACCACCTCGGGTTCTTTAACGTGGACCTAAATCTAAGTACACAGGCCTCAAACATTTTAGCCTCCATCGAAAATGCAGCCGTTGCGCCTTCAACACAACAATTGCTTTAAATATTCTTTATTTCCTAGGACAATAACAGACTGGAATAACCTCAATGCCGAAACTGTTACACTAAACTCCTTAGCAATGTGAAAAAATATCTGTAAATGTTATGAATTTGTGTTCGTATATTGTCATGCGTTCACAAGCAATGTTTATTGAATTCTTTACAAATGTTCGAAGAATGCCTGCAATCGCTAAGAGCTTGTATGTGCTTTAATGCTTGTACGTTTTCATGTGTACCTGCCCTGCCAACGTCTGGTACCAGGTTAAGGCAGGTAGCGCAAGGAGACACGGACACAAGCGAAGAATGAGTGCACAGGACAAGCGCTTGTCTTGTGCACTTATTCTTCGCTTGTGTCCGTGTCTCTTTGCGCTACCTGCCTTAACATGAGTTCCCACAAACTAGCCCAGTTATCCGCTCTGGTGCCATGTCGCAGTACCTATAAATAAACGAATAAATAAAAATTAAGTACATAAAACCACAAATAGCAAAGCAATCTGTAGCATATCAAGCGCTAGCTCGCGCCAAGGAGAAGTCTTTCTTTTCTTCTTCGAGCGCCTTGATGACGATAAGTTGGTAACACTTTAGGGGCGCGGGCTGTCGTATGCTGTCGTCGCTTGGTGTAACGCAGTCAAAACCAGGTACACAAATAAAAAAAAGAGAGGAAGCCATCGAGACGTAGAAAGAAATGCAAAAGATAGGAAGAAAAATAGAATGAGCAAGAAAGAGAACGAGATAGATAAAGTGAGAGGAAGAAATAAATAAAGAGAGAAAAAAGACAGAACAAACAGAAAATGAGGAAAGAAGACCGAAGAGAAACAAATAAGGCTACCCAGCTGCGCACTGCCTTCAGGCTTGGCGCACCTGGTACGAAGCTGCCTTAATTCTAGAGGCGAAGCACCTTAAGGCCGAGGCTTGTCCGTCCATTTGGCGTCCGTGCGCACGCCACAGCACCGTGTAAAATCGAAACGTCAGGTTTTACAATAGACCAATATCAATCATATTTGCGACAGAACAATATAAAACACCTAAAAGCACAAACCCTTTATACTACTCGGCGACTCCAACGTAGACATTATGGACCTTAGGACCTAGCTTTGTCGTCGACGGTTACTGTCCGCTGTCACGATATATAGAAAACCGTTGGTATAGTCGAAACATAGATGTGTCCATGTGAATAAAAAAAAAGGTTTACAATATACGAACATCAATCATAACCGTGACAACAATATAAAACCCCGACAAGCAAAACCCTTTACACTATTCGGCGACTTCAACGTAGACATTATGGACCTAGCTTTGTCGTCGACTCATTATATCACTTTATGTCACTCAATTTACATTATATGGGGCAACGTTCGGGTAACGTACGGTTACTCACCCATGATACCCAGAGCTTCGCCCACTCGTCATGACTCACATCGTGGAGATGCATGGTCTTTTTAGATGTCGCGTAGGCAAATGACATAGTTCTGAATATATTGCCACGCCCGCTTCTTCTTTTATTTTGATGTGTTCGAGTTTGACCAGCAAGGACGCTTATCAACGCTCGACGCTGGCCGCGAAGCAGTGTTCGAGAAGCTTCACGATTTTAGTAGATCGTTTTGTTAAGATTTCTCGCCGCACGCGAATGTTCCAGCTTTGTCGAGAGATAACGCCGCCACCAGCGATATTGCTGGAAAGTTCCATAGCGCCTGTATAAAAGCCGACGCGCTTGACCGCTTGTCAGTTGATCGACGGACGACGCCCTGTTCGCCGCTATCATTGTACAGCGTGTATTGCTGTAGTTCTAGTTCTCAGTTTCTCGGCCACAAGTTCGGCCAAATAAACAGTTTCATCTCGGACGTGCTGACTGTTGTCTTCGTCGACGTCACGACCACGTGACAATATGCCACAGGCCGCAAGCATTTCTATCTTCTGCGCATGTTTCGAAAACATCATGGTAGACACCAAGAGCTGGTAATATTTAATTTGTTCCTATTTTGAGTAAATTGCGAATACGCCACTGAATACCCTTTGCAATGCGCGATTGTTCGATGTTCAATTCGCAAGAAACCCCGAAGAGAGGGCTCCGAAAATTTTGACCAGATGGTGTCATTTAACTCTTTCATGCACAGAACTTTACTTTTGGAGGAATACTATATTTTATTGAAAATATACGTTGATCTTCTTCCAAAAAAGGTTTTTATAACAAAAGAAAAAAAATTTGACACATAAGTTCAAGAGAAATGAGGTGGTCACCTGAGGTGACCACCGTGCCGCGAGGGTCTAGAAGTCACTTTCGGTGGAACGCTGCAAAACAGTCCTTGTTTTCCCGCAGGTACAACGGGATGTTGCATGTTTCACACATCCATGTAGTTCTCGAAGGCTGAGATTTCGTGCTGCACATCGCGCGCCTCCGCTTCGTGCATCTCTTTGGCTGGTGTTTGCTGTGAGTTAGACGTACGGCCGTATCTACATGGGGCTTAGATTGTTTTATCTGCAGTGTGTTAGTGCACTGTGTTAGGCCTCTCTTACAAACCTGGGCTTCTACTGTAAGCGATAGCATCACATTTCTCCGGAACTCTTACATGGTGAAGAGGGGAACTCCTTCGAGTTCGTGGTGCACGAGAAAAGCATTCACGACACAGCAATCCAGTAGGTCGAAAAAGATCATGTGCCACCATTTCCGTGATTTTCTGTCTACTTCATGTTGCCCTTTGCGCTGATCATATTTGTCCACAAAATTCATGTTATGGTTGTAGTCTTGCAAAGCCGCCGGGCAGGACACCTTGCTCACTGTCCCAACCTTTTCTTTCCTGTTCACTTCAACTTCAATGGAAGGGTCATGAAAATTCGTTAGCAGGTAAACAGTCCTCTTGTCCTTCCATTTTAGACAGCAGAGGCTGTCGTCGCTGACACTCCAGTCTGTGTCGCCTCTTTTCATTGATTTATCATCTTGCAAGCATGGCAAGTTCTTCCTGTTGGAATTGACTGTCCCACATGCGTAAATGCCGTCCTGCAAATGATCTTTCAAGAGGTTGTAACTCGTGAAGTTATTGTCAAAAAACACACGTTGATGCTTACCCACTAGACCATGACATAACTTCCTCACAACGTGTGCACCTAGCTCCTTCTGGACACCGCTCTGAGATTTGCCGGTGTAAACATCAAATTTCAGGTTATAACCATTGCTGGCGCAAAGCATCCACACCTTGTAGCCCCGCTTCACAGGCTTCTTGGACATGTGCTGCTTGAGCGAGCTCCTCCCTTTGAACTTTATCATTGATTCATCGATGGCGAGCAGTTCGGTGGGCAAGTAATTTTCCCAAAAGGTTTTTTTTACTTCAGTGAGGAGTGGACGGACTTTGTACAACTTGTCAAAGTTGGGGTGATCCCTCGATGGCTGCAATATATTGTCATTCAGATGCAGGTGTGATAAAAGCCAGCCGAATCTATTGACGGTCATTAATTTCGAAATGAAAGGATCCTGCAAGTCAGGCGCGCTGGACCAGTAATCCCTGTACCTTGGACTCCTCTTTATTCTCATCAGTAGATTGAGCCCTAAAAATGACCGCATTTCTTCCAATGTGGTGGATGTGTATGGCTTGTCCTCCTGCTGAGCGTAAAGATTTGTCTGAAACACCAGCAGCTCCACCAAAGACGGCGTCCAGAATCGGCTGAAGATGTCATAAGGTCTTCTTTTATCTGTGCTTTGGACAGAAAGTGGCACTCCACCGCGTGACAGAAAGTCCAACGGTGGCGACATTTTATAGGAAGGACTCCACACAGGTACCTTCGCAGCCATGACAGGAGCGTCATCTTCGTCGCTGTCTATATCGGAGGACACGCACACCGAAGAGATGGCTTTTCTTTCCTGACGTCTCTTTTTACACGTTTTGACAGTTTTATCATTCACTTCATAGTCACAGTCACTGTCACTGTAGTCGTCACATCCTGCGGAACTGTCAGATTCTGATGGTATTTCGACAAACTCTTCCGCTGAAACACCAAGAACAAATAATATATTTGCAGCCATCCATACCCTTCATGCATGGTGGTTACCCTAGGGGACCACCAACTTCAGCGACAAAGCGTTCTCTAAAAAATGAGCGCAGCACTTCATTTCTAGCTTCCATGGTATTGACTACATCTGTGACATACTGCCCTGCGATATGAATTCACAAAGAAAAGGACTTACCTGTAAACTCTCGGGTCCATCGTGTACCGCGCGCTCGAGTCGAGACCAGCGGGAAGAAAACAATAATGACACATGACTTCGAACTCCAAGGCGAAAGGTTCAACCGAACTCGAACTCCAACCGAACTCGAACCGAACTTCGAACTCCAAGGCGAAATGGGAAAGGTTCAACCGGCGCGCAGTTTGAACGTTGATATGCGGGGCCGCGCGCTTTAAGAGAACAAAAATCGAGAAAAGGTGGTTACCTGGGGGGACCACCATGCCGGAAAGAGTTACCGTGCGACCGCCGAGGCCGGGATCGAACCCGCGAACGTCGGATCACCAGCCGCGCACTGGAAGCGCTACACCACCACAGCGGCCAACTCCCAAGAAACAGTGCTGTGGTCGCGAATGCCAAGCAGTAATAGTACGAAGGGAACAATCTCGGGAACATTTATCGAAAATAGGTCAAGAATATTTCTTACATGGCTAGGATGCTGCACAAACTGCGTTGGGTCACGTGAAAGAGCTGCATGTTTCCGAAATGTATTTGTCATAATGTAGGCGTTGAAGTCGCTCTTATTTGTACACGCAGAAAAGTGTCTCGCCTCGTTCTTTTTTATAAAGTCTTACCAATGCACAAATAAAACAAGGCCTGCTTTCGAAACCACACTACATATATCATACGTGTGACCACCCACACAAAGTACACATTCCCTTTTCACGTACCATGTTTGTGCATGAATCTTTTATTCCCATTAACTGAACGAATCAAACCACCTGCCCACCTCCATTGCCCAACTGACCAATGTCACTGCTTTGAAGCCGCTGTTGAAAGCATGTATACTCTTAGCAGCCTTTTTCTTCTTTTGTTGTTGTTCTCTTCACTTTGTATATACTGTACCCACTGCCTCCTTTAACGCCTTCAAGCCCTGAAGTTGCTGTAATAAGTAAATGAATAAGTAAATAAATAAATAAATAAATAAATAAATAAATAAATAAATAAATAAATAATGTACTATGAACGCTAGAAACCGGGTTTCGAACTGTCCAGTCGAGCTCTGAAGTATTGAAATTACCACATATTATCGTGTAATCAGATTTACTAGTTCTGATGCGCTATTTAGGTCGTGCACAACCTCAACTGTACTACCAGGAGGGCGGTAAAGTGAGCACATCGATAGTGATTTGCTATTTCGAAGGCTGACGGCCCACATTTCCTCGGTTTTTTTTTTCGTTTTTTTTTCAAAAGGCATGTCAAGTGCACTAGAATGAATATTTTTTGTCAACGAGGACGAAAGCACCTCCTCCTCGAGAGTATTGCTTTTACGATAGCGAACATAACTTTCTTGGAACCCCTCGTTGTCAGTAGCGTTTTGATCAAGCCAGGATTCAGAAACATGTACGATGGAAGGCTTCGAAGCGTTAAGAAGACAGCAAAATTCGTCACATTACTTTTAAGACTACGAAAGTCAACAACAAGCATACTAATTAGTAAGTCACGAGGCTGCAGTCATCCATCTCGCACAATTTGTCCAATCGAATCATTATAGTTGTATTCGACGTTATTCAGAAAAAACATGTCGTGTTTTAAGCTCAATATCACCTTTTCTTCGGTCTGCTTTGACATATATCTCTTTCCGCTTTTTTCGAGTATTCTCCGAGAAATCCTCAGTTCTGTATCTTTTAATTTCCTTTCCTTTGGCAGTACAGCCTGCTAGTATTTGAATGTAAAGAACTTTGTATTCAATGGATGCATGTTGCCGCGACTAAATTGGCGAAGTCGGCGCGCTATATCAATTCTGACGTTTTCGCAGTGCGAAACAGAATGACAGAGTCCTAATATTTTTAAGAGCGGAGCTCTTACAAGATTTTCGTAGAGCCGTGTAGCGCAGACAATAATTATCATCATCATTAACCGGTACGCGCTCGCTTCGCCCTCTACCACTTTTTCGCTCCCACAAGCGCTTGCGCCGATTCGTCCAGCGTGGAATACAATAACTATGATGGCTTGACTGTTACGGGGCTAAAAATCACGTAAAACCCCGTACCAACTGCTCATGGGACATTAAACGCGTAGCAACACGTAACAACTAGTCAAGCGACTAAAAATCACGTAACATCACGTAACAATTAGTCAGGTGACTAAAATCACGTAACATCACGAAATAACTACTCACGCTTCTAAAATCATGTAACGTTTGATCACATAACCGAAATCACGCAGCATCGCGCATTGGCTAGCCACGTGTCATGTTCTCTCCATAAACCACGGAGAAGCTAGTCACGTGACATGTTCCCGCCAAAAACCACGTAGCAGGTAGTCGCGTCACTAAAATCACATCATGTAACACGTAGTCCCCTAGTCCACCTTTCCATTCTACTGCAGTCACGTGACATGTCTTGCCGAGACTAGCCAACTTAGCAATATTTGCAAAAACTTAGCATCTCTAGCAAAAGCTTGGAATTACTTGCAAAACTTAGGCAGGTCGAACACTAGCACCGCTGATGGTTCCAGACTTGCGCCACTAGTGCAAGCTGCGCACTTTTTCAAAAGCGAACCTCTGCGACTTTGAGCGTATCTATCTATCTATCTATCTATCTATCTATCTATCTATCTATCTATCTATCTATCTATCTATCTATCTATCTATCTATCTATCTATGTAGCCGCCTACGACTTTGTGCTCTCCTGGCTGTTTCGTTAATCGGATGCATACCAAAATTAGTACGGCATAACATGACCGTATCACGGACAGAAATGACAGGTTCTAACATGAAAATCACGACAAACATGTCATGGACAGCATGATTTACATTCCACGGCCTTGGGGCCCTTGCTAATTTCATATATACTAAAATTGGTATGGCGTGACAAGAGCTCATGGCGAACATAATGACAGGTCCTAACGCGTAAATCATGACACGCATGTCATGTGCAGCATAATTTACATTCTGAGACCATTCTGAGGTTATATTAGACTAGGCTATTGCATTTTCTGCCTGTTTTATCCTGTTTGAGTGAAAAATGATTGCGGCCCGTGTACTTAGATTTAGGTGCACGGTAAAGAACACCAGGTTGTGAAAATTTCTGGAGCCCTCCCCTACGGCGTCCCTCATAAGCATATCGTGCTTTTTGATACGTTAAACCCCAACAACTGTTATTACGTTTGACATATTAGCTGATGATCTGAGTGCTAATACAAATGAACAAACCTTTATCATCATCGTGACAGGAAGGCGCGGACGCCGGTGCTTTTGTCTAAACGTGACAAAGATAAGTCGTTTCATCAGCAAGTGCGCATCATGATGCGGGGGGGGGGCAACGCGGGTGTATTTAATGTAAAAAAAATAAACATGTGACCTCGGAGGAGTTATCCGAAGTAAAGATGTTAAAGTTTGATTTTGAGAGCTTAGGAAACTTGACAAAGCAGTCCTATTTTGCTTGGCTTGGAAAACGTTTCGCACTTTGGTAGCACATCAGGCGTAATTGTGAGGACTACAATTCTGTTTCTCTCTACAATACTTTGAATCTCCAATTTAGTGAATCTTTGCCTGGCTTGTCAAGTGTACGGAACCCATTAACAAATTCCTCACTTACAAGGGCAAGTAGGCCAGGTGATATGGCAGCTGCAATCATTAGTATCTGTTCTGAATATTTCACTCTATGTTACTGCGCGCAGTGCCTGCTGAAACCAAACTAGCGGTTGATTTTACTCCACATAACAGTGGGGCTAAAAATTATGTTAAGAAATACAGACGTGTGCTGTTCGATAGTACGCATGGAGAACAGTAGCGCATGGAGAAACAATAGAGGATATTCTGTAGAGTTATGTGATATCTTGTTAAAATAAGTTACCAAAGTTAACCCACGCCGGATTTCGGCATGATTTTTCCCGTTGTACTTAGCTTGTAGAATTCATGAATGTTTTATCTCTAGCAATGAACAAAAGGCAGATAATTAATTCCGTCATCCTAGATTTGCGAACAGCGTTTGACGTTGTGGCGTATGATATATTCATTAAAGAAAAATACGAATGTAAATTGAACAAAAATATAATTACACGTTATATATGAATACCTTTCATATAGCCAATAAACTGTGGTTCCCAACGGCATGAACCGTTATGTTGTTGCAGTGACCCTATATGGAGTACAAAGACCATTTTATGTATAAATGAATATACATCAATGAAAATACTATACTCATCACGTTATCTTTCAGGATTTTCGCAGAAGACTATGTGGACTACTCGAAATGCTCACTAACTATAGGTGGCGCACTGGGCGATTCAACATGGCTGCCGGACGAGCGTCCACGCGTCTGCTAGCATATGGACGTATAGAACGTGCGGACGCACACGCCGTGACAATTTCACCGGCGCACACGAAATAAGCTGCGTTGAAATGTATATCACACGAAAATACTCGACCAAATCATAGGAAGTGCCGAATGACGCGGCACAAGAAAAGTTCATTTGGAAATACACAGCGCGGATTGTGGCCGCGACTCCAGGTTTCCTCACTTTAGCACTTGCTGCCGCTCATCGGGCCTGTTGGCGGCAAGCGGCGCTCCATAAAATTCACAGTTTGCGCTACAAACATCCACTAAGAAAAATGCTTTTCTTTGGGTGTCAGCAATATAATATACGTTAAGTACACTCAAGCTACCTTACGAGTGTAAAAAAAAAACATTGAAGCCCGACGGGACGTGAAACACAACTCGCCCCTCGTGTGTGCGAAGGAGCACCTTCATCGTCGCTTTCACTGTCAGCGATTTCACAGCCTTCTGTGGCCAGCGAGAAATCATCGCATTCAATATGATTACTTTCAACATCACTGTCATAAGCAATCTCAAGAATTTCCTCCTGTGAGCGTCCTAGACTTCTCCATGCCACCGTGTTCTCAATGGGAGAAGCGTGTCAGTGCACGGAGAACATTTCGCCCTGAAAACAGTGAACAAGTATTTTAATTTGGTGTCAACAAGCCGGAACAACAACAAAAGGCTTGCAGTATGCTGCCACCTATCAACAATGTAAAAAAAAGCGCTGGACTTGGAACCAGCACACAGGTAATGATGGACAAGGTAGACAGCGGGAATACCGATAGGATCTGGGCAGCTGGCGTCCATTAACGTGGGTGTAAACATATTCTGTCGTTCAGTCACGTTGAATCTCCATCGGAAGGGGGCTTCTGAGGACAGCATTGATCCGGCGACGAGGTCTGTATTTGGTCGTAGTTCACGATAACAGTGGAGCGAACGCCGCCACGAATTACTACGAATATGTCGCTCACACAATTGATAACAGCCCTTTTCTGACAAAAACATTAATCGCCTTATTTTAAACTATAAGCTATGTCTATCAGTTATAAAATAGGATATCGCCAGCTCACTCGACTACACACATTACGGGTCTAATGCACTACAGTAACACCTACTGACGCTATGTATCAGCATAACAGCGTGAGCTTGAACGAAAAATAACTAAAAATAACATAAAATCGAACATCACTCACCTGCCTGGCAGCAGAAAACTTCCTGGAACTGAAATGTGTACGCTATGGGTCACCACTAACGGCATGTCATGCCCAGGGTTCTTCACCACGTATTTTCACAAATTCTTGGCGCCTCGCAAAAAAGAATCAGATAAATTTTGTCACAGAGGGCAATATTTCATCACTGATGCTCGAAAAATGAAAATTCGCAGTGTTCCGAACTGCGAATCCGAACGAGAGAGCGCCTGCAGTTTTTCGTCTGCCAATATCTAGAGGGTCCTCGTGACATCCTCCTGTCGGCGTAAGAGTCTGTGCATATCGTGAATAGCTTTCTTGAGAGTGATTTTGACTTTATTATCTTCTGTGCGACGGATGTGTCATCTTGGTGCAAGCACTGAGAACTGGAACCTAATGTTTTACAATGTTTAAACATCACCTCTACAAGCAAATGTTCATACAATTCATATGAGTACAATCTAAAGTGTTACTATACGCAAGGTTATAGAATGCAAATATTTAGGTTTTTTTATTTACGTCAGATTTAGGACTGAACAGCCATGAACAGCTGATAAAGATACAGGCGACATGCAAGTTAGCCCAATGACGTCGACATGCTGATCAACTAGGCATTAAATTGAAAAAAACGGCTTTATTTTTCCCTCGTACTTACGGTACATAAGTACGCTTCTGTTCGTCGGGGCCGTTATACTAGTGAGATGATATGTCTGAAAAACATCCAGTGTAAAAGGCCCTCGGGTCTGTGTTGAAAAAGAATGGCCAAAATTTGAACATCGCTATAGGCGAGCCCTAGCTTCACTGGCAGGAATTAAGGGACTAACGAGAGAGTCTTAGAATAGATTAAATTTTGTTCATAGTATATGTTGTAAAATAGGTATTAACAGGAAACGCATATTAAGCCACCGTCGTATATCTCACGCAGACGCGACCATCGTTCCAAACTTCATGAACAGTTCTTAAGAGGCAGACGCCTTGCGACGTTCATATTTTTCACAGAACCACAACGTACTGAAATGCCCTGCCATCAGATAGTCTATGTGTGGAGGGCTTGATCAATGTTGCGACGCTTTGTTAGTTCGAATTTAATAGCAACTTCTGTAGTGTTCCATATACTCCGTTCTCTGCTGCTTCGAAACGCGCTTGTAGGTATGAAACAGGTCAGCAAACCAAGAACTGTTTCTCCAGTATCATTGAAGAGCGGCTAGGCAACGTTGTGCGGCCCATGCATGCAGCCGACTTATAAATCAATCCACGAAAACATCAGCTGGAATTGAATGAAATAATCTGTTCGATTTTCTTGTAGACAAGACACGCTTACCCGGAAATACGAAAATCCGAATCTCTGGTAACCGCCCCAGCTAAGAATAAAATGTCGCATAACATTTTCGATATGGTAGTGTTTCACCACGGATTTATTCCGCGCTGCGCGCACACGTCCTAACCACACAGCAAGCTGTTGTGCAAATGCAGGAAGTGACGTTCAAAAACGAAATAGCGAGGTTGATTTGAAACGCTACTGAAGAAAGTCGATCAAGGTACTGATCCATTCGCTGTCTGACGCTAATGAACTAAATCTCTTGCAGAATGATGCCAGTAATGATTTCACCGAAGGAATATTTTGAGATGAATGAGCAGATGATTCACACGCAGTGGCGTTCATGAGACGCGCCCTCACTTGTAACGAACAAATTGTTTAGCTAACGAGGGGAAACTGGCCGTAATACTTTTCTTGAAACATTCGGTATAATCATCGGTGGTACTTATTCTGTTATAAAAACTGATCACCGGCTGTTACTCTAGCCTAAGCACTTGAACACTACTTGTGGAGAACTTACACAAAGGGCTTTCAAATTGCAGCCCTACGACTGTCACTCAGTTGCGAAGGCCTCGACAGATATTGTTGCTTGCGTGCTATACGTTTGCTCCTTTCTGCGAAAGCCGATGTGGAACCGCAGCAAATTGATGCAGTTACAAGTGCTAGTAGCTGTGGAGTGACGTCAGGGAACACTAATCGGGAGAAGGCAACTTGCGTAAGCGCAGCAGGGCAATGAATTTTTTCGCAAGGTGCCCTCAGGTTTGGTACGAGGCTGACCACCAGACGCAGAAACTCACACTGTCTCGCGTAGACAACCCGGACGGCTCCCCATTTCGAATCGCGATAACAGGTAAATTTTGCAACAATTTTACGAAATCTTACCACGGCAACAATATCGCTGTCTACTCCTCAGATGTGATGACTTCCCAAGAGTTATGCTATTCATTAGCCTAGCAACGTATGAAGCACGGCGTAATGCGGAACTGCCTAGTCACGTCCAGTTTGCCATTAAGATCAACCGTGTGGTGGGCCTCCGTACGCTAACATAAAATCGGTAAAGCGAATATCACGACAGCAAATGTTGCCTGGTATGTCTTGGGGCCATTCCTCATGAACCCTCGTCGAAACGAAGACCTTTTGGATGTCACCTAGCAATTCACAAAATGGTTTGTATTGGTTCCGCTATATAGGTTACCCCTAGAGTGTTTGGCTGTGCCTATTGATACAATCCCTAGGTTTGGCTTTGGAAGGAATTGTATTGAAACAGTCGGTAGTGATCGTTCGTAGGAATTCTGGGAACTCCGAACTGCGGTGTCGATATTGAAATTGACATTAAAAGCCCGCTACGACCATTCTGACCGGGAGTAAGATTCATGAAAAAAAAAAGAAGCGAATTGGCAAATTCGTGCGTCATGTTTACTTTGTAGGTTCAAAGCGAAGGCAGTTATCGCTTTGAACCTGCCAACATCGCAGTTCGGGCTCGGCCACTTAAAGCTTAGTGTATTTACACACTGGCTAGCTGGTACAAATCTCAGTATAAGTCGCACCGTGAAACTTCAGACATATTGCGCTGCGGACCCGGAATGGGGAGAGTGGGCGTGTTTGATTCTGACGCATCACACGTGATGACACCTGAAGGAAAGCGAAACGAATGTAGGACTACGCTTGTTAAGTAGAGCAGGACCAGAGGTACTAAATCTTCACGGCTCTCATGTTCTACGTGGCGATTATTCGATGTCAACTGTGGACATGGGTATTATGCCCGCACGGAAGAACGCATTTACCGCTGTATTGACAGGGACTGCAATGTATCAAGTGTCCACCGAGAACCCCGTTTTCAGTGGGGTGTTTTGATTGCCAGGAAAATAGAGCATCCAAAGCACGTGACTAAGATCTCCCCGGTGCCTCAGGACAGCATGTGCTCTGCACGTTCATGGATGCCTGAGCTTCTCGGAGATCATTCCGAGAGAAGGGAGGAGTTGTGCTGGAAGTGTGATGCGGCGCCTGGAGCTGCACTAGAAGAGTGTTAACATGCACTTGTGAAACCTTCAGATGATGAACCACAGTGGCCTCTGCTGTTGAGCTTTCGGGTGCTTGGAAGGACTCTTCGTAGTCAGAAATCTGGGACAATGCAGCGGACGGATATTTAGTGTTATTCAGATGCTGTGTTAGCTAACAGTAATTCATGTGGGGCGACATTGGCTGATGAAACTCGTGCAAGGCTTAGGTTTTTTGTATCCTTCCCTCTGGGGCACGCGGCATCCAGGGAACTCAGTGTCGTTAACAACAAAACACACTTTGCAGGACTTGTTGAGGAGGTGACGTTACTGAAGCCCAGAAAACAGCGAGCACAAGTGCGTGCACCACTGTTCGGGGAAGCCAAAGCCACCGGGAGGTCACCCACGCATAAAAAGACAGGGACGTTCACGGCTGTCCACACTCAGGCTTTCAAAGACAAAGGGACGTCCACGGATGTCCAAGTTCCTAAAACACCTGGAACATTCGAACAGGGCTGCAGAGGTGTACCTCGAACGGCGTGTGAACATGCTCGAAAAGTCTGAATAGTGTCGCCATTGCCGTTTATAGGATGGCCACTGGCTCGAAAAAAACTTGATGGTATACCTTCGTTAAATCTGTGTTGCTGAATGTTAACGCTCCAGTTGCCTGAGTAGGCAATCATGAATGTGAAACAAAAACACAGCCCTACCGCTATATGAAAATAAGAGACCAGAAAGCTGTTTGTTCGATTATATATATTTGAAATTTTCTCCCCGTGGCATACCATTCCCCTAGCAACGTCATCAGTTGCCTATTGATACGATACTGGCCACGGCTGTGGGTCATCATGCGCATCACGAAAAGGCGAAGTGACACCAGCATATCCCCGACTGTACTTATTTTTGGGAGGTGCTCCGGTAGGAGTGGAAACACGTAGCCGCTAGTGGTGGCGAATCGGAGTGCAACTCCCATAAGCAATCAGTCACGACACATCCCGCACAACCGACACTTGCTCGGAATCAAATGTGCGCATACATATGATCACAGATTCCGCACGGGTACCCAGATTCTCCACTAAATCCCTTTGCAATCTTGGCGAAGCTCCTGAAACGCGCTTGCCTGGAATGTGACCAACTCGCCGACGGTCTTTTTCGGCATCGTGATACTAAGGAGCTTAGCGGGCAATGTGTTTGCAATTAAGGCCATGGGTCCGACCTTTGCCAGTTATTTAGCCTGGTGGCGTCAATCGGACGCGCAAGGTGCCTAGGTGCGCGATGCTCATCAAGGCACCCTAGGCTGCGTAGCGTGATCACGCCATCTCTGATCGTGCGGCGCGTGTTTCGTCACACCAAACCCGCGCCCCACAATCCGCGCGCGCGCTCGCGCATCATCTGAGAGATACTATGACCACGCCGTGCGCATGGTGTTTTTTCAGCATATCGGACACATTTTTCTCCGGTCCTAGCCATAGAAAGCTTTGCTGTAAAACCGATACTTGTAACATTTCTATTCAGAAATATAAATACGAACTATGAAGAGTAATTCTTGAACATATATGTATTTATTTCTGACACTACCATTCCTTCTTTGCAGCAAACGACTATAAATTCAAAATCTGGCAAGGCACGCACGTACTGCTTTCAATGCATATTACTACCGAAGAGAGCAAGGAACCTTACTATCCGGTATGTTCAACTTTTTCCGTAGTGATGCAATCGGTGACGTTTCAAAAACGCACTGCATTATTCTATCCCACAAACCACTGAAGCTATACGTCAAGTTCGCTTCACACACAGATATATATATATATATATATATATATATATATATATATATATATATATATATATATATAATATATATATATATAATATATACATATATGTGTGTGTGTGTGTGCTTGTGCGCAGCGAGACATGTTTTTCCGGATCCAGTTCTTTGCACACTTTAGAAATTACGGAACAACGGAGGAAATTGGTAAATTTTTTCTTCGAACGTTTCATCAGGAGGGCCCGCCTTCGTCAGAGAATTCCCTGATGTAGGGATCAGGGATATATATATATTGCCACGCCCATTCTTGTTTTATTTTGATGTATTCGGGTTTGACCCGCAAGGACGGTTAGCAGCGCTCGACGCTGACCGCGCTGCAGTGTTCGAGAAGGTTGTGTTCGAGAAGATCACTTTGTTAAAGCTGTGCACATGATGCAAATAGTGCAGATTATTCCATAGCTTCCGCGCCCACCAATGATAAGACTGGAAGGTTCAATGCGTGATGTATAAAAGACGGCGCGTCCCATCCATGAGCAGTTTTTTGACCACCGATGCTCTGTTCGCCGCTATCAGTGTACAGTGTGTATTGCTGTAGTTTGACTTTCAGTTTCCCGGCCACAAGTTCGACCAAATAAAGAGTTTCAACTCGAACACGCCGACTGCTGCCTTCGTTGACGTCACGACGCCGTGACATCTGGTGGCAGTGATAGGTACACGGCGTGGCGGGGGCGTCCGTAACATGGACGAACAGCACCTCCACCAGATATCACGGTGTCGTAACATCGACGAAGGCAGGAAATGCGCTCCGGGCTGTACAATCGCCGCTCAATCGAAGACAGCACAGCTATTCACGGCCTCGGCTCTCACGATTTACGCGAATTGAACCGATCAATCGTGCGGGAGAAGCTGCGAAACTGGCACCTTTTCCGCAGCCTGAAGTGATTTCGATCGCTGACGTTGTGAGGGAGGAAATTCAACAGTCACTGGGTGTTCCTCGGCAAGCACCGCCACAGCCGCAAGCCTTGAGCTACGCTGCTGCAGCCCGACACATCGCCCCCCCCCCCCTTCACGCCCACGTCAAGACGCGCACAGCCGCAGTACCGTCGCCAGACGCCGCCGCCACCACCGACGCCATGGGCAACGTGCATACGTTAGGAGCCGCCACAGTCGCGCGCTGCCTCCAGCGCCAAAGCGGCCACGGCAGCAGATCTGGCGGGACAACGCAGGCGGCGGCAAGCCACTGCGCCGTGCTTTGGTGCTTCGCTTGAGGCGTTTCCTTTCCCGTTTGCTTCCAAAAGACGTCAAATTGTTAGCAGCTGTCCGAGAACGTAGCGTTAGCGCCGGTGCTTCTTTTCGCCAGACCTCGTGTATCCTCAGGCGAACGCGGCAACATTAAA
This sequence comes from Rhipicephalus sanguineus, assembly GCF_013339695.2. Taxonomy (NCBI): domain Eukaryota; kingdom Metazoa; phylum Arthropoda; class Arachnida; order Ixodida; family Ixodidae; genus Rhipicephalus; species Rhipicephalus sanguineus. The sequence goes on along the minus strand of NC_051179.1, from coordinate 132,932,455 downwards.
TGCATGAGCTGGCGGAAGACAACGGAGTTGACGAGCCCGTTGAGCGAAACTGCGCACGTATAACGCGGGCCGCCTCGCTCACTAAACAATCACAGCTTATCACCCTCGGGCTAACGCGGCAGCGAACTCAGCGGCAGCTTGAAACTGGCGATACCAGCAATTGCACTGTCACGGCCACTGAATGAAAAAACGCTTTCCATCGAACGGCCATGGCGCTGCATTCACTGCGCCGACTTAATCAGTGCAGCCAAGTTCGTCGTCGTGGCTCGTGTTTTGCTACCATGGCATTGCGAAGCGTGCCAATTATTATTACGTTTGGATTCACAGAGCTACGTGATGTAGTTTCCTCCGAGGAGCTAATCTGAAGAAGGGCAGGGACCTCCTCGAAGCGGGACACGTTCACGGCGTCGTGGAAGAGGTGTTGCTCGGCAGATCAACAATCACGGGCAAATGCAACCCCAGAAAAAAAACATTTATTTACAAAACTCACTTTTGTCGTCGAACGAGTGCGATCCACCGTTCACGCCGATTCCGTTCATATTCTCTAAATGGAAGCCGGTAAAAACGCGTGCCCAGAGAATTCCTGTAGGGGTTATTGCACCCAACAACGCAGCAATTATTCCTGGAGTTCGGCATTCCTACGAACAGCGGAACCGGCAAAAAACGAACTGCCCGCGAAAATACCTCGCGCCGTCACAGTGGTAGCGTGGAGCGAGCAAGGGTGCAATCGCGGAGCCATGTTGTATGCTATATTGTTCTTTTCGTCCACCACCTGCGGCTGACTGATCGCGTTGATAAACCGGACGTACCGTCGCTCTGGTCACTAGCCAAGCGCGAGAAGCACGAAAAGTGTAGTCATCGTAAAAGGCATATTTCCTCGACTTCACCCCATTGCGAGCGCGTCAGAGCATCCCGCCAAATCTGCGCTTCTTGCCGCTAGGGACGCCGAGCGGAGTTACGTCCGCACGGAGCTTATACCGCCTACCTATCAGCCAGCGCAACGCCCCGAGGAAGACCGGCGTTTCACGCGCCCCCAACCACCGCCCTCTGCTACCATTGCGGAGAAGCTGGCCACAACTACCGCCGCTGCCAATACCGCCAAATGGGACAGCGTGGGTTCGCCATTGACGCGTCGCGTCCACAGCGGGGTGAACGACCACGCGACATCGCCGACTACCTCGCAGGAGCGCAGTGGACACTCCGAGGACCTTACCGATCGCCTTCGCCAGGCCGCCACGTCTCTTCCCAACGCCGACCATACTCTGGCCCCACCCGGGGCCGGTCACCTAGCCCGTATCTGGAAAACTAAGGGCAGCAACCGATGGATGTGCGATTGCTGTACGACAAGATACAGAAGATCCTCCGCCGCAGACGACGGCGACGCAACGACATCTAAAGAACACGACGCAAGCCGAACAGAGCCCTGACGTCGCAACTTCGCTGTCCGTAGAAGTCCTGACGAGGCAATGTCGAAGCAGCGCGTCAAACCGACGTAGTCGTGATCCGACGCCGCGACCTAACCATAACGCAAGGCGACGAACTAGAGATCTTCACGTTCTCATCGACGGCCACAACGCCGCCGCTCTCGTAGATACTGGAGCCGGCTCTTTTGTCATCAGTGGGTCTTTCGCCGCAATGTTTAAGAAAGTTAGGACTGCTTGGGTAGGCCCCGAAAATGGGACCGCTGGAGGACACCTAGTGACGCCTGCGGAAATCTGCACAATGAGAGTCACCATAAACGACTGCATTTATCCAGCGAGCTTCTTAGTGCTACAGCTTTGCTCTAGAGATGTCATCCTTAGTATGGGCTTGTTAAGCTTACATGGTGCAGTCATGGACCTGATATCAGAGGCGCTAACATCCACAGAACAAGCATTACCACCACACACGCCACCAGGAAACCACGCCTTGAATATACAGGATGACCATGTCACGCTCCCCCCTCGTACCAGCGTCATCATTTCCGTCGGCACTCAAAAATCAGCAAACCTTGAAGGCGTCGATGAAGGAGACCTGCACTTGATCAACCGCGAGGTTTGCGTCGCATGAGGAATAGCGGAATAGCCGAGCTGCGTGGAGGGAAAGCAACAGTGGTGATCACAAATTTCATCAACGAGTGCAAACACGTGAACAAAGACACGACGGTTACCTATATCGAAGCAATTGTGCAAGCCACCAGTGCTTTTGCCCTTACCCATTCTACTGAATCTACTTTCACGAACTGTGCTCCTCAATCAGCTTTCGACGTCAATCTGAGCCTTCCGAAGCATAAGCAAGGACAGCTCAGAACCCTGCTCCAGCAATATATATATATATATATATATATATATATATATATATATATATATATATATATATATATTGTAGTGATAAATACGGTGACCGTAGAGAACGATGAAGAAGACGGTTGTTGTGGTTGGTGCTCGTGCTGGCTCCGTTTCGGGGAACTGACTGCTGTCCCGTCGCTGTCTCGCCTCTAAGACGCTCACCGTACCTAAACTATTAAACGCATACTATCAATTGGTGGAGCGTGCTGGGTTCTTCACCCTGGAACTTCGTTCTCGGACTCTACCCCCCGCCTCGTCGATTCCTGACGACATGGCCCAGCAAGCTGCTATCCCAACCCCATCTCTTACCTGTTCCGGCATGCCAAGACAGCGGGATCCGGTGATTTTCAACGCCTCCGACGAGCAAGACGCCGAAGACTGGCTATCTTCATACGAAATAGTAGCGCGCACAATAAGTGGGATGAAGCCGATAAACTTGGCTACCTTCACTTCTATCTCGCGGGTGTGGCACAGCTGTGGTTTAACAATCACCAAGCTGACATTCCTAACTGGTCGTCCTTTAAGACACGCTTCGCGGAAGTATTCGGCCGACCCGCTGTTCGCAAGCTCCGCGCCGAACAGCGCTTGCGCGGCCGCGCACAGCGTTCTGGTGAGACCTCCACGTCTTATATCGAGGATGTTGTGGACCTCTGCCGTCGTGTCAATCCAGACATGTTTGATACTGACAAAATCCGGCACATTATGAAAGGTATTGAAGACGACGCCTTCCACATGCTCGTTGCCAAAAACCCCCAAACTGTCGCAGAGGTGACTCAGTACTGTCAGAGCTACGACGAGCTGCGGAGACAGCGCATTTCTACGCAACAGCCGAGCTTCGACACGGCCGCAACGTCTGCATTAACCGTTGGCGCTGTTTCTACCGACCAGACCACGTTAATGCAACAGATACAGCAGTTCGTTCGCGAAGAAGTGGCGCGACAACTGTCTCTTGTGCCTTACGTTCCGGCCAGTGCGCATACGCTGACCCCAACGCTCAGACAAGCGATAGAGGAGCAAGTCCCTTCCACCTACCATCATTCGCCTACCTCCGCACCTCTGACTTACGCTGAGGTCGCCAGACGACCATCGCTGTCGCTACCACTCGTCACGGACCCTGGTCGACAGGCTAATGCCTTCTACGCAGCAAGTCCGCCTGTACGCCAGGACCCGCCCCCTTTTCGCCGTCCCGCACCACCGTCCTCCAATCCTTGGCGCACACCCGACAACAGGCCGATCTGCTACTCCTGCCGTCTCCCTGGCCATGTCGCCCGTTTCTGTCGTCGCCGTGATTCCCGCCAAGGTGCTGGCGAAGAAGGGTACGGCTACTATCGTACAGAGCCACCTCAGTCGAGTTCCTTCCACCCCACGTCGGACACGTCATCGTCAAGTCGTCGCGGCTTCGACAGGCATCGGTCACCCTCACCACGGCGCCGTTCCATTTCGCCTATGGTTCGTCGCCCGCCATCCGTCCCAGCGGAAAACTAACCGTCGCAGTTCCCGAGGCAAGAGCTGCGCTCATATCGAAAACTTCAAGGCCTCGATTTCTACCCGCCAACGAAATAACTGTGTATATTTATGGTGTAGCTGTGCAAGCGCTCGTTGATACTGGTGCTGCTGTGTCTGTGCTGAGTGGTGAACTGTGCCGCAAGTTAAAGAAGATTACGATTCCGCTTTCCGACGTCTCTCTCCGTACGGCAACTTCGCACCACATCCAGCCTTCTATGGCGTACACAGCTCGGCTAGTCACAAAGAACGTTTTGTATGCAGTTGAATTTGTCGTATTTTCACCATGTTCGCATGACATCATCTTGGGCTGGGACTTCCTTTCCGCTCATCATGCCGTCGTTGACTGTGCGCGTGCCGAACTAGATTTGTCAACGATGTATGAACTGCCGCTGTGTCAAACGCCGATGTATGACGGGCCCTCTGACCAGGCATTATCTTCTCGAGTCGTCGTCGCTGCGGACACTCACATTCCTCCTCTGTCCTCTGTTCTTGTGCCGCTCTCTTGCGACGGCGCGTCCTCTGTCACTGCCCTGTTTACACCCTCCGAAGCATTTGGCTCTCGCAAGAGCTTCCTTCTCCCATTCGCAGTCGTCACTATAGAAAACTCTTGCGGCGCCATCTATATCACGAACCCGTTTTCTTCCCCAGCCACCTTGTTCCACGGCGAACTAATAGGTCACCTTGAGGAAATAGTCTCTGTTTACTCCAGTCACCTGCCTGATGGCTCGACAACTCCTCACGCCAACAGCATTACCTGTGATACCACTACCACTTCATCTCTCGAGGCATTCCTTCCATCGATTGATTCTGAACTCCCCCCTGCTCAGCGTACGCAACTCTTGGCGCTACTTGATCGCTTCAAGACGTCATTTGACCATAACCAACGTTCTTTGGGCCGCACGTCTGCCATCGTTCACCGCATTGACACCGGCACCCACGCACCTTTGCCCCAGCATCCGTATCGAGTCTCTCACGCTGAACGCCGGGTCATCGACGAGCAGGTGAGCGACATGCTTCAACGTGGCGTAATCCAACCTTCACACAGCCCTTGCGCCTCCTCGGTTGTGCTGGCGAAAAAAAAAAGGACGACAGCATCAGATTCTGCGTTGATTATAGGCGTCTTAATAAGATCACGCGAAAAGATGTTTACCCGCTGCCCAGAATTGACGACGCTCTCGATTGCCTGCAAGGAGCAGAGTTCTTTTCTTCTTTAGACCTTCGATCGGGCTACTGGCAGGTTCCTATGAATGAAGCCGACCGCCCCAAGACTGCGTTTTTTAACTCCTGACGGATTGTACGAGTTCAACGTGATGCCGTTTGGCCTCTGTAATGCGCCTGCCACTTTCGAACGTCTGATGGACAACATCCTAAGAGGCCTAAAATGGAACACGTGCCTGTGCTATTTGGATGACACCGTCGTTTTCTCGAAGGACTTCGACTCCCACCTCACTTGCCTCGCAAGCGTCCTCACTTGCCTTGCGGACGCGGGACTGCAGCTGAACTTGAAGAAGTGCAATTTCGCCGCACGCCAGCTTACCATCTTAGGGCACGTTGTCAGCAAGGATGGTGTCCGTCCCGATCCTGCCAAGCTTCGCGCTGTCGCCGACTTTCCCAGGCCGTCTACACTAAAAGAACTCCGTAGCTTCATAGTCCTTTGTTCGTACTTTCGCAAAGTTGTGCGTGATTTCGCGACGATAATCGCCCCACTCACACAGTTACTTGCCGACAACCAAGACATTTCGGCGTGGTCTTCCGCTTCCGACAAAGCATTCGCCTCCTTACGCCATCTTCTGACATCCCCACCTATCCTACGCCACTTTGACCCGGATGCTCCAACCGAAATCCACACGGACGCTAGTGGAGTAGGCCTCGGCGCTGTTCTTGCCCAGCGTAAATCTGGCTTCTACGAGTATGTCGTTTCCTACGCCAGTCGCACTCTCACTAAAGCAGAAAAGAACTACTCAGTCACGGAAAAAGAATGCCTTGCCATCGTTTGGGCAATTTCGACCTTACGTATATGGCCGCCCATTCGACGTCGTGACTGATCACCACGCTTTGTGCTGGTTATCGTCATTAAAAGACCCATCTGGTCGCCTAGCTCGTTGGGCGCTCCGTCTTCAAGATTATGACATCCGTGTCATCTATCGGTCAGGCCGTAAGCATTCGGATGCCGACGCTCTTTCTCGTTCGCCACTTCCCCATGAGTATGATGTTGCGTCTATTTCGAGCTGCGATTGTTCATCTCTTGAACATGCCGACATGTCATCTGAGCAACGCCAGGATCCATGGATAGCCTCTCTCCTAGAGTATCTGTCTCAGGCGTCTCCACACACAACCAACCGCTCGCTTCGACGCACTGCTCGCCACTTTAAAATCCGTGATGGCCTCCTGTACCGCCGAAACTACCTGTCTGATGGCCGCAAATGGTTGCTGGTAATTCCTCGCCATCTACGTTCCGACGTCTGTGCCTCCTTTCACGCGGATCTGCAATGCGCCCATGCTGGTGTGGTGAAGACATATGCTTCCGACAATAGATCATTACTGTTGTTTAGCGAAGCTCAGAGGAGAATAAAGATGTGTTACTGTATTTTCTTGTTACTAGAGATGTCCTTCACGCAGTAGCCACAACGCTCTGGAAACACAATGTTTGACATTTTCTGCTTTTGTCCTAATAAAAATGCTGCAACATGTTTTTTCATAATATCATTCTGCAGTCCTTTGAGAACATTTTGGGGGACTTTGAGCAAAATTGAGATTGGGTTTTTTTTATTATAGATTTTTTAATCGAGGAGCACTTTTCTTTTTTTGGTGTTTCGAGCATGAAAATTTACTACTTTGAAAACTATTAGAGAAATACAAATGCAGAGGTTCATTATTCACATAAAGGCCTATTCATACTGCAAATATGAGCAAGCTAAGATGTTAACAGAAGTAGCCATAGCGTCCCAAATTAGACTGATTTTCAAAAAAGCAGCGTTTTTCGTGAATTTTTAAAAATACATAATTTGCTCAGAATTCCATGAAATCATGCCAGCTACTTCCTCATTACTTCTACTTCCACCAAAAAGAAAGATATTTGTAATATATAGCTTCAGTAGCTGCCAGCATGATTGCGAATTTACGAAAACGCACTCTTCGTAAAATGGTCGTCGTCAACCGGCGACACTTGTCGAATTTTCCTGTGGTGAAAAAAATTTTTATTTGAAAATGAACTGCGATTTCATGCTGTGCAGTCATATGTACACAACATACAACATTATCAGGAAAATCAGAAACATCAAATATACACCGTTTTTTGATCTTTCGTGGAATCGACCTGCCGTGAAGTCTGCAGATGTGGCGCCAACTGGTCAGAGAGGATGTTCCTGCTATCTACGCGCAGGTCAGGTTGTTGTGTTGGAACGTCCACCCGGTTATGGAAATTCATTGCGAAGTCTGATCTCTGTAATCGTTGTTGTACAGGTGGTCGGAGCTCCATGTCTCCGAGCGAAGATAAACTGGGGGCCCGCGACTACGACAGTTCCGACTTTAAGATGGTACTGGTCGCTTGCAAGGAAGTTCGTGAGGTGGATCCCGATGTGGAACCTGAGATCTGAACCGCGAAGCCCACCTTGTAGGATGTTTCTGTGCCTTCCGCTTGACGGAACGCCAAGCAGTCCCTGGAGGTATTGCAGGGCACAGCTGCACAGTCGGGAATGTTCAGAGTGACGTGGTCAGAGTCACGCCCTTCCCGAGGTCCGTATTCGGTAGTGGTCTCTGGCTGTGATGAACGCGCGTCGGATACCGACGCGAAATCTGAATGTAAGAGTGGTGAACTGCAGCGCACAGCTGAAGAATCAAGGTGCAATCTCACCTGAGCTCCATCGGCGGTGACGGTCATGGTAGACTGGGTGGTGGCAGATATGTGATAGGGATTCCTGGCAAAAGCAGCAATGAGCTTGAAGCTCCACTCCGCCCAGGACTGCTGCCGCACGCTTTCGTACCTATTCCACGCCTCGGCACCATTTCGAAGGCGGTCTATGGCTACACACCACTTCTGGTCTTCCGTCCACGGCATGCGAGCTCGGAGAGCGTTCATGGTCGCCACCCAGTTGTCGGCGTCGTCCTGAAAGCCGTTAAACTCCTGTAGTTCGGAGGCAGCCGGCGGTCGTGGCACGGCAGGCGAAAAAAACGGACAGTGTGGATGCTAAGCAGCTCAGTTGGTTAGAGAGCTGCGTGAGAGTACACCCCGGAACTCTCCAAGGAAAGCATAGGGGGTGTTATTTGTAGTATTTAGAGGGACCGAACCTGTGACCTTCGAATAACGCGTCCGATGGTCTACCACTGAGCTACGGCGGCGGTCATCCTCCCGTCCAAATCAGCATATATACCCCAGAAAGTGGACGCGAGGATGACCGCCGCCGTAGCTCAGTGGTAGAGCATCAGACGCGTTATTCGAAGGTCGCTGGTTCGGTCCCTGCCGGCGCCAAGTCATCTTTTCGTCTACTTTACTTTCTTCACATTTATATTCTAAATACTACAAATAACACCCCCTATGCTTTCCTTGGCGTTATTGTCTGCTAGTTCTCATTATTATTGTGTCTAACAAGGCAGTTATAGGCGGCACGGGGCGCCAAGATGGATGGCAGCGACAGTCAAGGCGGGACCCGACTCTCGGCACGAGCTGTGTTCTCTCCGAAAGGAGAAGAAGAGGGCGACCCACTAGAAGGTGCTGGAGAGGACGACCCGCGGCAGAGTTCCAAGGTTTCGATACTATTGCCCCAGGTACGAAAAGGGAGTCGCCTGGCGAACTAACATCTTGTCACTCTGAGCGGGTCATAGTAGGCTTTGAGGCGCTCCACGTTGACAATGTCGCGCCCTTGGCGGCGCATGTCCGAAGATGCTTCAATGGGTTCGTTCCGGTAGTTCACAGGGGATGTGCGTTCGACGACAGGTTAGGGATCTTCGTATTTCGGCAGTAGTTTTGAAGAGAGACCAGTTGCAGTGGTAGGGATCGAGAGCCATACGAGCGCTCCAGGGAGGAACGTGGGCGCAGAATTGGTGGTGTCGCCTCGAATGTTCCTCTGCCGCTCTTGGTAATGTGTAGTAAAGGTCTTAGCAAGCTCGCGACACTCTTCAGCAAGTCTAGCTGTGGCAGAAATAGGCGCATACTCAGATCGATACGGCTTGTATGGAAGGATTGTGTCGATTGTGTGCGACGCGTCGCTACAATATAATAAGGAAAAGGGGGCAAAAACCAATAGTGTTGTGAGGGCCGGTATTGTAGGCGTAGGTGAAGAAGGGCAGAATGGCATAGCAACTGTGTGATCGGCGGTGATGTACATACATGGAGAGCATGTCACCGAGCGTAAGGTTAAAGCGTTCGGTAAGGCCAATCGTCTGCGGGTAGTCAGCAGTAGTTTTGCGGTGAACAACGCTGCACTTTTAGGGGCGAAGCTCCTTAAGGCGGCACCCGTTCGTCCCTCGTCGTGCTCGTAGTAGTGGGTAACAAGTCTTACCCTTTGACCTCCAAGGTGGTGCCGGTGGGAGATTTCTCCTGTGCGTTGTTGAACAATAAAAAATTCGCAGCGTGCGCGTTAACTAAAAGCCGAATTCTTCTGTCTCTGTAGAAGTGTAAGTGTTAGCTAAAAGCCGACTTCTTCTGTCTCTCATTCCCATTAGCAGCCATTGTTTACCTCCAAGGTAGTGCCTGGTGAGATTTCTCCTGTGCGTGATTAAACAATAAAAATTTTGTTCAAAACGCCGTTGATTGATGAAATAAACCAACGAAAGACGCCAGATGTTTTGTAAAAACAAAACGAAAGAACGCCAGATGTTTCTAAAGCAAAACGAAAAAGACGCCAGCTGCTTAACGAAAGACGCAAGGTGTTTTCTAAAGCAATGGTTTTCTAAACAATGAAAATTCACAGCGTACATGTAAAATTAAAGTGAGCTGCAAGTCGTCATAACTCATCGAACCTTTAGTATAAACGCGCCCGATCTCACGTCGGTGATGATGTACTGGGCAGAATTCACGGAAGATTCACGGTTTACCGATGAACCTCCGCAGCTTCGCCCACTCATCATCATTCACTCCGTGGATATGCTGTGATTTTTTTTGAGAATGGCTTCGACGACTTCCGTCATAAAGACACGGCCTCGATCACTGAGCAGCTCCTGGGGTGGACCGTGACGCAGCATGAATCGGTGGAGCAGGATGGAGGCAACATCGCACGCTGTAGCCGCAGGGAGTCGCACGCTGTAGCCGCAGGGTGTCGGCGTATCGCATGAGGTGGTCAACGGCGAAGATGGCCCAGCGGTTAGCAGCCAACATTAGAGGAAATCGCCCACACAAATCAATGCCAAAGCGCCCAAACCGCCGCTCAGCGCAATGTAGAGGTTGCAGACCTGCTGGCGACAGGTGCATTGAAGTTTTGCGGCGCTGACAATTGATGCAGGAGCGAACGAACTTCTCCATGCAGCGCTACATCCATCGCCAAAAGTACCGTTGGCGTATGCGGTGGTAAAATTTCGGTACCCTAGAGTGCGCACACTGCGGATCGGATATGGAACTACTCGCATATGTCAGAACGCTAACTGCGGGGTATTACTAGAATTGCATCGGTGGAGAAGGTCATCGCGAACGGCGAAAGGGTTGGCATGACGACACGACGCGAGAGTGGATGGTGGTGCCTATGGATGGCGTCAGCAAGTCTGTCAGTGAGGCAATCCACTGATCCTTGCACTGTTCGCCAGCGATGGTTTGAATGTCGATGGAAGAAACGGGAAGGTGAGACACTGAGCTGTGGGCATTGTCGTCACGAAAGGAAGAGCGCGACAGGGCGTCGGCGTCAGCATGCTGGCGTCCGTTGCGGTACAGCACGCGGATGTCCTAGTCTCTCAGGCGAAGTGCCCAACGGGCGATACGGCCTGAGGGATCCTTCAATGAAGACAACCAACACAGTGCATGATGATCGGTGATGACACCGAATGTGGGACCATACATATCAGGTCGGAACTTCGTAAGGGCCCATCTGATTACCAGGTATTCTTTCTCCGTGACGGTGTAATTGGTCTCGGCTTTAGTAAGCGTACGACTTCCAAATGACACGACATATTCGGGAACCCAGGTTTGGGCTGCGCAAGGACAGCGCCGAGGCCAACACCGCTGGCGTTCGTGTGTACCTCTGTAGGGGCCGCAGGGTAGTAGTGGCGCCTTATGTGTAGAGAAGACCACAAACGACGGAGCTTTGCGAAAGCGTCGTCGCACTCTGACGACCACAAACTGAGGGATCCGTTGCTGCCAATGAGCTTCGTCAGCGGCGATATGATAGTCGCGAAGTTTCGCGTGAAGCGCAGAAAGTATGAGTGTTGTCCTACGAAACTGCAGCAGCTCTTTGACCGACGTAGGCTTGGGGGGAACTCTGTCACGGCCCGTAACTTGTGTGGATCGGGGAGAATTCCGTCCTTATAAACGATGTGTTCTATTATTGTAGCTGCCGTGCTGCAAATCGGCACTTCTTTAGACGACGTTAGCCCGGCGTCGCTCACACGCGTCAAAACATGCCGCAGGCGCTGCAGATGCGTGGAGTAGTCCGGGGGCGAAAACGACGACGTTGTCGAGGGAGCGAAGGCACGCACGTGTGTCATTTCAAATTTCGCAGAACGGTGTCCATCGTGCGCTCAAAGGTCGCGGGCGCATTACACAGCCCACCGCCATGACGGTGAATTCGTACAAGCCGTTGGGCGTGACAAACGCTGTTTTCGGTCGAGCGTCATCAGCCATGGGGGCTCGAGCCCCTGAGTACCCTGAGCGCAAATCGAGTGAAAAAAAATTCTGCTCCTTGCAGGCTGTAAATGGCTTCGTCGATTCGTGGTAGGCGATAAATGTCCTTACGGGTGATCTTATTGAGTCGTCGGTAGTCCACACAGAGCTCCACAGGACCGTCACTCTTCGCAACGAGAGCATTAGACGCCCACGGGCTGTTTGAGGGTCGAATAACATCGTGGCGAAACATCGCGGCGAAGCATGAATATACATCGCGGCGAAGCAAGTTGCACGACGCTCTGCTGGAGGTGCGCGACATGGACGTTGGTGATTGGGCGCCAGTGTCGATGCGATGCGTGACAGCGGGCGTACGGCCGAGAGAAGTTTACTCGACATCGAACGAAGAATGAAATTCTTCCAAGAGGCATAGAAGCTGGGAACGCTCGACCGATTTAAGGTTGTCATCAATCGAGGAACCAAATACATCAGCAGGCGATGAATCAGGGGTGCCATGCAGGATGGCCTGAGTTTGGAAAAACTGGGAATCTTTCCGAGCTCTGGCGACGCCCCCTTTTGAACGAGCTATTAGTACAAAAAAGGTCAAATCCCACCATGAGCGCGCGCTGCGTTTCATTGGTTACGATGAAATGCGGCGTCATGTCAAGGGCGGTCGACAAACTTGGGTGGTGTCTTCAAACCAGAGGCATATTCATTCATTTGTTTGTCATTCCACAGAGTGCTGAAGTGCACTCGTGCAAGAAAAGTGTGAGACACTTTTACTAACGATATTTTTTAGAGGAACGGGCTGTTTAATTCTTTTTCAGGCGTTTAATGTTTGCGCTATGTATCATTTAGAATAATCAGCACCGTGGCCTCTAAGATTTGCTCCGACTGAGTGCCTTAGAACACCGCGGCCGGAGCTCACAGCCGAGGCCACGTGAATAATCGTCATGGTCGGCATGTACGTTCTAGCGCGTTGCTCGGTACGGTCAAGTGATCTAGAATAGGGGGAGTGTCCAAAGCGCCGCGCGAATACAGGGGAGGAGCGAGGGTCTTTTGCGGTGAACTCCCGCGCCGCGGCGCTGCCGTGCCGGACCCGTTAGAGTTACTGTATATGCTACCTTTAGGTAGCAGAGTTGCGCATCTGTTTTCCAACGCCGCTAGCAACCATGCATTCCGGAGAAGCTGACGCTCGGGCCAATTTTTGTATTTCTCGACGCCGCCGCTGCAGCTCACTCAATTAACACTAGTCATCGACAGCCAATGTTTATCGCCGGCCTTCGACACGCCAGACATGTTTATCGGCGGTGCGGTAGGCATGTCGCCTGCAAAAATGGAGTGCGACTTCACCGCATAGCTGTGGTTGCTAGCCGAACCTATGCGCTACTCTGCTACCTAAAGGTAGCATATACAGTGACTCTAGGACCCGTGGGCTTTCTCCGTGGCGGAAGCCGCGTCAAGGCGGCGAGCGTCTGCTACGCGCGTGATATTTTGGCCGCTATTAGCTAAAATTGCGGACATTTGGGCAGTATTTGATACTGTGTCACTGCAAGATAATACAGCAGCGACTCATCACACAGGGAACGGTTAGTTTGTATGTTGTGAAACGGGGACTTTGTATATATCCTTTCAGCTGGTTTTTCACCGCATTGGTCCACAGTTCCGCGGCTGTTTGATGAACGCATCCTGCACGCACTTCATCGTGAGAAAAGGCGCTTAACTTACTTTCGTGTGGAATGACGAACGTAAACTTGCTGCAGGAGAGAATAAACGGGAGATAACCAGGACAACGGGGGTAGCACATATGCACGTAGTAACTATAGCTCATGCATGCTAACGCGTTTGCACCCTTCGTATCCTATATTTTATTTCGTGCATTCGATTTGTTTTACAAGGCTGCCTCCGGCGCTCTGCCGTTTCAAGCCATTTCATGCGGAGCCGAATATGTCAGTCGGCGTGGCCGCTGTACCAAAAGTAAAAAAAATCACAGCATATCCACGGAGTGAATGATGATGAGTGGGCGAAGCTGCGGAGGTTCATCGGTAAACCGTGAATCTTCCGTGAATTCTGCCCAGTACATCATCACCGACGTGAGATCGGGCGCGTTTATACTATTATACTAAAGGTTAGATGAGTTATGACGACTTGCAGCTCACTTTAATTTTACATGTACGCTGTGAATTTTCATTGTTTAGAAAACCATTGCTTTAGAAAAATCTGGCGTCTTTCGTTAAGCAGTTGGCGTCTTTTCGTTTTGCTTTAGAAACATCTGGCGTTCTTTCGTTTTGCTTTTACAAAACATCTGGCGTCTTTCGTTGGTTTATTTCATCAATCAACGGCGTTTTTGAACAAAATTTTTATTGTTTAATCACGCACAGGAGAAATCTCACCAGGCACTACCTTGGAGGTAAACAATGGCTGCTAATGGGAATGAGGGACAGAAGAAGTCGGCTTTTAGCTAACACTTACACTTCTACTTCTACTAACGTTTCCTACTGGAACATGCCAATGGCTGCTAATGGGGAATGAGCGACAGAAGAATTCGGCTTTTAGTTAACGCGCACGCTGCGAATTTTTTATTGTTCAACAACGCACAGGAAAAATCTCCCACCGGCACCACCTTCGAGGTCAAAGCGTAAGACTTGTTACGGACTACGACTACTACTACTGCTACTACTACGACGACGACGACTACGAGGGACGAACGGGTGCCACCTTAAGGAGCTTCGCCCCTAAAATTACTTACGTAACTCGCGTCTCGTTCACTTGGTATACACGAAAATTGGCACGGAGGTGCACGAGTGTATATATGCCCAACACGACCGATAGGTCATGGCATCACTAACTTGACATGCTTGCCATTTGTGTAACGACTAACAATAATAATATGGCCTGTGGCGCGCAAACACGCTTTCTGTAGCCAGAAATAATTCTGACTATTTGTTTCCGTCAGGTTATAAAAAAAAACGTGGTGGTCACCAATATCGATGTCAACATGTTAAACTTACCCATACATTTTGAAGAACTGACCGCATAGGTAAAATGTGTGCGAAAAAATTACATGAAAAAAAAAACATGGTCCCTTATGCATTCGCCTGAGATGACTCGAAAACGAAAGCCATCTTTTTCGTCAGTCGATGCATTGATCCTCCCTCGCCCCTCTCCGAATACGTGGTTTCGGACTATGCCGACAGGATCGAACGCATTGCAAGCTTTCTGCATCTCACCTGCTTTTACATTGCCTCCGCGATTGGCCCCCGATCACGGAGGCAAAGCAAAGCGACCATGTCTTGCGATGGCGTCATCATATGACGTCACGTTGAATGACATCATAGTGACGTCACAAGTTCTGTCGACGTCATCGCGTGACGATTTTGTGCATCACTCGTGTTGGCTACGCGGGACGCCGACGGTTAATTTTCGTGTTTGATGAGGCATCTAAGCTTTAGCCTTTAAAAAAAGACAAACCGAAGAAAATGAAACGGTAACAGTGCAAGATCGTGTATGCCTCACTTCATGTTACGAGCGATCGCCCGAAAACAAAAGTGATTCTCAGCACAGAGCAGCTGATTGCACGCGTCTGCGGGACAAAAGAGGCTTGCTTTACCCGTCTGGTCATCTCTTTATATTTATTCAAGAAATGAGCAGACTCGCTATTTAAGTACTCCGGGTCTTCAGCACGAAATTGTGGTGGACGCTATATTGAGGTCATCAGGAAAAAGCGGCAAATTGTGGTCGGGTGCCCTGTTGGCGCGCATTCAACTGCCGCGGAAACAATTGTATATTATGTACCTACTCGTCCACATCTTTTTGTAATGTCTCTGAACCGGGCGAATGTTGTTTTTTTTTACGCTTGAACATTGCTTGTTCGTTCATATGAGTACGTACGTGCATGTGTATGCATATCCGTATGTATCTATGTGTGTGTGGGCATGTACAGATATGTATATGTATATGTTTATCATATCTCTTGATTGAAAGAAATATGTCATGTGCCCACACGTGGCGCCTAAGAGCAGCTGTCCTCAATTTTGTTCACCGGCGAGTCGTATCCTTCTTTTTGAGGGAGGGCTATGGTCATTGCCGCAAGCACCTGCAAGATGCCCGCGGAGACCGGTCGACTTCAAAAGCTGTACCGAACCCCCTTCTCTAAAAGGCGCATGGGTGGGCAAACACTTAACTGCTTTTGACGCGCTTTTTGAAGGTAGCACTCTCAACAAGGAAACGCGTGCTGCACGTTTACATCCGGCGTCCGTGAGCGTAGTCTCATTTCGTCCCGTAGTTGATGGGTCTCCCCATTTAGCGTGGTAAGTGCGTTCGCATCTTTGTCTTTTTTTCTTTTTTCCCCTCCGTCTCTCGTTCCGAACCACACACGTAGGTTCGTTTCGCTGTTTGTTATTTATTTTGTGTATGTTCTGACCCCGCCTATACTCTACTCTTCACAGATTGCAATGCTGTGTATATCACCGTGTATGCGTGTCGCTCTCTCCCTGGGATTTGTTTGCTGTTGTTGTTGTTCTGGCCCCTCCCATGTCATGGTCCAACGAATCACGATGGTGTGTCTACATCTATGTATTGACAAAATCTGTACTTAAACCCGTGCGCCATGTACGAATGCATTCTTTGATAAAGGCCGGTCCCCGGCCGAAAGCTCAGAATAAATGTTGTTATGTGTTTCACTGTGACTAGTTTTCTTTCAGAGAATTAAACCAATAGCCAGGAATATTCTTTCGAAACTATATATATATATATATATATATATATATATATATATATATATATATATATATATATATGTATATATATATATATATATATATATATATATATATATTATATATATATATATATATATTATAAAGAGGTTTATTAGCGGCGACGATACTCAACAGCGACAGTCAAGGCGGGGCCGACTCTCAGCGCGAGTTACGTTCTCTTCGAAAAGAGCCGAAGAGGGCGACCCACTAGGAGGTGTTCGATAGGACGACCCATTACTAAGTTCGATCGCTTCGCTACAATTACCCCGGGTACGAAAAGGGAGCCGCCTGGCGACCTAGCATCTTGTCACTATGAGGGGGTCGTGGTAGGGCTTCAGGCGCTCCACGTTGACAATGTCGCGCCCTCGACGGCGCATGTCCGAAGATGGTTCTATGGGTTCGATCAGGTAGTTGACCGGGGATGTGGGTTCGACGATACGGTAGGGGCCTTCGTATTTCGGCAGTAGTTTTGAAGAGAGGCCGGTTGCAGTGGTAGGGACCGAGAGCCATACGAGCGCTCCGGGGAGGAACGTGGACTCAGAAGTGGTGGTGCCACCGCGAAGGCTCTTCTGCCGCTCTTGTTCGTGCGTTGTAAAGGCCTTTGCAAGCTCGCGACACTCTTCAGCAAGCCTGGCTGTGTCAGAAATAGGCACACAATCAGATGGATCCGGCTTGTAGGGAAGGATTGTGTCGATTGTGTGCGACGGGTGCCTGCCATACAATAAGAAAAAGGGTGAGAAACCAGTAGTGCTCTGAGGGGCGGTATTGTAGGCGCACGTAACGAAGGGCAAAATGGCATCCCAATTTGTGTGGTCGGCGGCGACGTACATCGAGAGCATGTTGCCGAGCGTGCGGTTAAAGCGTTCGGTGAGGCCATTCGTCTGTGGATGGTAAGCAGTAGTTTTGCGGTGAACAACGTTGCACTCTTTGAGAATGGCTTCGACGACTTCCGACAAGAAGACACGGCCTCGATCACTGAGCAGCTCCTGGGGTGGACCGTGACGCAGCATGAATCGGTGGAGCAGGAAGGAGGCCACATCGCGCGCTGTAGCCGCAGGGAGGGCGGCAGTTTCAGCGTATCGCGTGAGGTAGTCTACAGCGACGATGGCCCAGCGGTTACCAGCGGACGTCAGAGGAAGTGGCCCGTACAAATCGATGCCAACACGCCCAAACGGCCGGTCAGTGCAAGGTAGAGGTTGCAGACCTGCCGACGACAGGTGCGTTGAAGTTTTGCGGCGCTGACAATCGATGCAGGAGCGAACAAACTTCTGCACGTAGCGGTACATTCCTCGCCAAAAGTACTGTTGGCGAATGCGGTGGTACGTTTTCGATACCCCAGAGTGTGCACACTGCGGATCAGAGTGGAACGACTCGCATATGTGAGAACGCAGACTGCGGGGTATTACTAGTAGCCACTGGCGACCGTCGCCGTCGTAATTGCGTCGGTGGAGGAGGTCGTCGCGAACGGCGAAATGGTGGGCTTGACGACGCAATGCGCGAGAGGATGGTGTGGCCGATGGATCGGTCAGCAAGTCTATCAGTGAGGCAAACAAGTCGACGATATGCTTCGACGCGACGTTATTCGGCCCTCGGACAGCCCATGGGCGTCTCCCGTTGTTCTCGTTGCGAAGAAGGACGGTTCCGTGCGGTTCTGTGTGGACTACCGACGGCTCAACAAGATCACTCGCAAGGATGTTTACCCGCTGCCGCGAATCGACGACGCGATTGACAGTCTGCAAGGAGCCGAATTCTTTTCATCTCTTGACTTGCGCTCGGGGTACTGGCAAGTACCCATGGCGGATGACGATCGACCGA
Source organism: Rhipicephalus sanguineus (assembly GCF_013339695.2). Classification (NCBI taxonomy): domain Eukaryota; kingdom Metazoa; phylum Arthropoda; class Arachnida; order Ixodida; family Ixodidae; genus Rhipicephalus; species Rhipicephalus sanguineus. The sequence goes on along the minus strand of NC_051179.1, from coordinate 132,914,303 downwards.
AGACAGCCTTTGTCACGCCCGACGGCGCGCATTGCGGGTCAGAGTGGAAGGCCTCGCATATTTCAGAACGCAGACTGCGGGGTATCACTAGTAGCCACTGGCGGCCGTCGGCGTTATAATTGCGTCGGTGCAGTAGGTCGTCACGAATGGCGAAATGGTGGGCTTGACGACGCAACGCGCGAGTGGATGGTGTTGCCGACGTATCCGTCAGCAAGACGATCAGCGAGGTGATCCATTTATCCTTGCGCTGTTCGGTAGCGATGGTGTGAACGTCGATTGAAGCTACAGCTATGTGAGACACTGAGCTGTGGGCATTGTCATCAGGCAAGGGAGAGCGGGACAGGGCGTCGGCGTCAGCATGCTGCCGTCCGTTGCGGTACAGCACACGGATGTCGTAGTCTTGCAGGCGAAGTGCCCACCGGGCGAGACGGCCTGAGGGATCCTTCAAGGACGACAACCAGCATAGTGCATGATGGTCGGTGACGACATCGAATGGTCGACCATACAAATAAGGTCGGAACTTCGTAAGGGCCCAAATGATTGCCAGGCATTCTTTCTCCGTAACGGTATAGTTGGTCTCAGCTTTAGTAAGCGTACGACTTGCATATGCCACGACGTATTCCGGGAACCCTGGTTTGCGCTGCGCAAGGACAGCGCCGAGGCCAACACCGCTGGCGTCTGTGTGTACTTCTGTAGGGGCCGTAGGGTCGTAGTGGCGTAGTATCGGAGGAGACGTCAACAAACTACGGAGCTTTGCGAAAGCGTCATCGCACTCTGACGACCACGAATTGAGGGGCCCGTTGCTGACAAGGAGCTTCGTCAGCGGCGATATAATAGTCGCGAAGTTGCGGATGAAGCGCCGAAAGTAGGAGCATAGTCCTACGAAACTGCGCAGTTCTTTGACCGACGTAGGTTTGGGGAACTCTGACACGGCCCGAAGCTTGGCTGGATCGGGGAGAATTCCGTCCTTGGACACGACGTAGCCCAGTATTGTCAGCTGCCGTGTTGCAAATCGGCACTTCTTTAGATTCAGTTGTAGCCCGGCGTCGCTCAAACACGTCAAGACATCCCGTAGGCGTTGAAGATGCGTGGAGAAATCCGGGGCGAAAACTACCACGTCGTCGAGGTAACACAGGCACGTGTGCCATTTCAAGTTGCGCAGAACGGTATCCATCATGCGCTCAAAGGTCGCGGGCGCATTACACAGCCCAAACGGCATGACGTTGAATTCGTACAAGCCATCCGGCGTGACAAAGGCTGTCTTCGGTCGAGCGTCATCAGCCATGGGGACTTGCCAGTACCCTGAGCGCAAATCAAGCGATGAAAAGAATTCTGCTCCTTGCAGGCTGTCGATGGCGTCGTCTATTCGAGGTAGGGGATAAACGTCCTTACGGGTGATCTTATTTAGTCGTCGGTAGTCCACACAGAACCGCACAGAGCCGTCCTTCTTCGCAACAAGAACGACAGGAGACGCCCACGGACTGTTTGAGGGTCGAATAACGTCGCGGCGAAGCATCTCGTCGACTTGCTCGTTAATTACACGACGCTCTGCTGGAGATACGCGATATGGACGTTGCCGCAGTGGTGGTTGAGCGCCAGTGTCGATGCAATGGGTGACAGCAGACGTGCGGCCGAGAGGAGTTTGCGCGACATCGAACGAAGAACGAACTTCTTCCAACAGGCATAGGAGCTGGGAACGCTCGACCGAGGTAAGGTTGTCAGCAATCGAGGAACGAAATACATCAGCGGATGAAGAATCAGATGTGGAAACAGCACTGAGCGTACGGGAGCTGGCGCAGTGCGTGTCACCCGGTGCGTCCATAAATTGTGCGTCTTCGAGGGGTTCCGCTCTGCCGAGACATTCCCCTCGCACCAACGTAACCATGAACGGGGATGGGGTGGTCACGAAAACATCCGTGTCGCCCTGAGTGATTTCCACGGTCGCAAATGGCACCAGCAAGCCTTTCCTGGTGAAAACGCGGTCACATGGAGAAAGCAGTGCAACGGCGTCGCAGAGACCGGTGCAACAGACTGACACAGCCGTTGACGAATTCGCAGGAACTGTGATGTCGTCTTTGACGAATACCTTGGTCGCAGCCGATGAACTGTCTGCCAGCGTCAAATGTGAGAATGGTGCGAGCTCTAATTCGGCTGGTGCGAAATGAATGACGGCGTCGTGGCGGGCGAGAAAATCCCATCCCAGGATGACGTCGTGAGAGCATGAAGAAATTATGATGAATTCGACGGCGTACAGAGCGTCCTGAATGATGACACGGGCTGTGCATACCGCCGTCGGGTGTATACTTTGGGTGCTGGCTGTACGGAGGGAGAGCCCGGAAAGCGGCGTCGTCACTTTTCGTAGCAGGCGGCTTAGTTTAGCATCCATAACAGATACGGCGGCTCCAGTATCGATAAGGGCAGATGCGCGAACACCGTCCACAAAAACGTCTATCACGTTCGATGGTCTTCGCTGAGCGCTTTCGCAGTTCGATAGCGTCGCAGCCCTTGCCTCGTGGACTGCGACAACTAGTTTTCTGGTCGCGTGGGACCGAACGTGGCCGCATCGGTGACAGCGAGCGGCGTCGTGGTGACGGTGAACGGCGGGTAGATGCAGCTGGGCGAGAGGGCGGCGACGGAGGCGTAGGTGGGTCGTAATACGGCCGGTTCGACTGGCTGGTGGCAGGCGACGCGACTCTGGGCGGCTGCACGCGATTGCAATAGCGCGCCACGTGGCCGGCGTAACCGCATGCGAAGCATATGGGGCGGTTGTCAGGTGTGCGCCATCGGTTCGCTGGGGCAGGGCCCGCCCATGGTGCAGGACGGGATTGACGGGGCGGCAACTGATAGGTCTGCATGGTGGGCTGCAGTCGTGGCCTGTGCGTGACGTCGGCGTAGGCTACCGGTACATCAGCTTCGAAAGAGTGAGGTCGAGTGGAGGCTTCGTCGTAAATGTTTGGGGCAGCCGTAGCGATTGATGGGGGCGGTCTTGCGACAACTTGGGCGTAACTCAAAGGTGCAGGAGCCGGATGGTGCTGGTGGTACTCGGGCATGACCTCCGCGATTTCCTGTTCAATTGCTCGACGGAGGGGAGGCAGAAAGGTGGTCGACTGCTGTTGAGCGTACCGAGGGCGAGCAAAGTCCAGCAGAGAGAACTGGCGCGCGATTTCCTCGCGCACGAAGGTCTTGATCTCTGCGAGCAACGCGGAGTGGTCGGGTATGGTCGACAAGACAGCAAGCTCGGCATCGCGTGATGGAGAGCGACGGGTCATCGATCGCTGCCTGCGCAGCTCCTCATAGCTTTGGCAGAGTGTTATGACCTCTGCCACTGTGCTGGGGTTCTTGGCGAGCAGCATGGTGAAGGCGTCGTCGTCGATGCCTTTCATGATGTGCCTGATCTTGTCAGAATCGGACATGGTGGCGTCGGCTTTCTTACAGAAGTTGAGGACGTCTTCAATGTAACTGGTGAATGATTCACCGGTCTGCTGAGCGCGTTCACGTAAGCGCTGTTCGGCCTGGAGCTTACGAACGGCAGGTCGGCCGAACACGTTGATAATGGCGGTCTTGAAGTCGGACCACGTCGTAAAATTGGATGCGTGGTTGTTGTACCACAGGCCCGCCACACCCGCGACGTAGAAAACCAGGTTAGTCAATTTTCCGGCCTCGTCCCATTTATTGGGGACACTCACGCGCTCGTAAATGGCGAGCCAGTCCTCCACGTCGGTACCATCGGCGCCAGTGAAGACTGGAGGGTCGCGAATACGAGGGACACCGGGACATGTCGGTGCGGGCGGGGTCGTTTGCTGGGAGGCGTCTTGAGACATGGTAGGCGGCAGGGTACGGGATCGAAGAGCCAGGGGCATCGAACGAGGACCGAAGTTGTTGTGAAGGCTCAGCACTCTCCACCAAATTATAAAGAGGTTTATTAGCGGCGACGATACTCAACAGCGACAGTCAAGGCGGGGCCGACTCTCAGCGCGAGTTACGTTCTCTTCGAAAAGATCCGAAGAGGGCGACCCACTAGGAGGTGTTCGATAGGACGACCCATTACTAAGTTCGATCGCTTCGCTACAATATATATATATATATATATATATATATTGTAATGAGGTTTATTGGACACGCCTAAGAAACAGGCAGTAGAACACAGGGCGAAGAAGATGGTGGTGTTCGAACGCAGATCTCGCGGTGCCTCCGCTCGTGATGATGATCGTTTTGCCCCCTGTCATCGTGTTCGTTCCTTCATTATAATTGCCCCCGTCGAGAAAGATGAAGCCATCCTGGCGATCTAACAAGTGGAAACAAGCGGGTCGAAGTACGGCTTCAAGCGATCTACGTGAACAATATCATGTCCACGCAGACGACGGTCGCCGAGCGGCGTAAGCGGTTCAATGGCGTAACTGACAGGTGATGTGCGCTCGACTACGCGGTAGGGACCATGGTAATTTGAAAGTAGTTTGGCAGACAAACCAGGTGCGCAGGACGGTACATGCAGCCATACAAGTGTTCCAGGTGCGAACGTTGCGGCAGGAGGGTGGTCGTCATCGCGGGCCTCTTTCTGGCGTTGTTGGTTTGTTGTAGTAAGATGCTTGGCTAGTTGGCGGCATTCTTCAGCATGACGGGCGGCTTCTGACACGGTCGTGCACTCGGATGCATCTGGTGCGTATGGCAGCAAAGTGTCGATAGTGTGCGTTGGTTGGCGACCATACAGAAGGAAGAATGGGGAAAATCCGGTTGTGACTTGCGTAGCGGTGTTATAAGCGTAGGTCACAAATGGAAGAACCAGGTCCCAGTTTGTTTGGTCAGATGCAACATGCGTCGCGAGCATGTCGCCCAGGGTCCGATTAAACCGCTCAGTGAGACCGTTCGTCTGAGGGTGGTAGGCGGTACTCGTCCGGTGTACAATATGGCACTGGTGGAGAAGTGCTTGAATTACATCAGAGAAAAATACACGGCCACGGTCACTGAGGAGTTCACGAGGAGGACCATGACGGAGCACAAACCGATTGAGGATGAAAGATGCGACGTCCTGAGCGGTGGCCGTGGGAAGAGCAGCGCTTTCGGCGTACCGTGTAAGGTGGTCCACAGCAACTATTGCCCATCGGTTACCTGCCGTTGTCAATGGCAATGGTCCATAAAGGTCAATTCCGACGCGGTCGAATGGGCGGTCTGGGCACGGAAGCGGCTGTAGTGAACCTGCTGCGGGATGCGGTGGTTGTTTCCGTCGCTGACACTCGTGGCAGCCACGAATGAACTGACGAACATAGGTGAACATTCCGCGCCAGTAATACCGTTTCCGCAAGCGCTCATAAGTCTTGAAGACACCGGCGTGAGCACATTGCGGGTCGGAGTGAAAGGACGCGCAGATTGTTGAACGCAGCGTTCGGGGAATAACGAGCAGCCACTTCCTGCCATCTGGGGAATAATTGCGCCGGTACAAGAGGCCGTCTCGAATGCTAAAGTGTGAAGCCTGGCGTCGCAGTGCTCGAGTGGTTGGAAGTGTGGGTGCCTCAGATAACACGTCGAGAAGCGAACCTGTCCATGGATCGTTACGCTGGGCAGAGGAGACGGTGTCGACGTCAAGATCTGACACCGCGTGGTCTATAGAGGATAGGGATGCAGTCTGAGTGGATAGTGGTGACCGCGAGAGCGCATCAGCATCGGCGTGCTTGCGGCCGGAACGGTATACGACGCGGATGTCATACTCTTGAAGTCGGAGAGCCCAACGAGCAAGGCGACCTGTCGGATCCTTCAGCGAAGACAACCAACATAATGCATGGTGGTCCGTAAGCACGTCAAACGTGCGGCCATATAGGTATGGGCGGAACTTGACAAGTGCCCAAATTATCGCCAAGCATTCTTTTTCAGTAACGCTGTAGTTGGACTCAGCCTTGGTGAGCGTTCTGCTTGCGTATGCGACGACATACTCAGGAAACCCAGGCTTTCGTTGCGCGAGAACCGCACCGAGGCCGACACCGCTGGCGTCTGTGTGCACCTCAGTTGCAGCCGTAGGGTCGTAGTGGCGCAATATAGGTGGTGATGTCAGGAGACGGCGAAGAGTAGAGAACGCTTTTTCACAGTCGGAGGACCAAGACGAGACATCGGTGGCGCTGCTTAAAAGCTGGGTCAAAGGCGCAATTATAGAGGCGAAGTTGCGCACAAACCGGCGAAAGTAGGAGCATAATCCTATGAAGCTCCGTAACTGCTTTACAGTCGTCGGTTTGGGGAAGTCGGCGACAGCGCGTAATTTAGCCGGGTCTGGAAGTATGCCGTCCTTGGATACGACGTGACCGAGAATCGTGAGTTGCCGCGCAGCGAAGCGGCATTTCTTGAGATTCAGTTGGAGCTGAGCATTCTTCAGACACGTCAGGACATGTTTCAGGCGTACAAGATGTGTTGCGAAGTCTGGCGCAAAAACAACATCATCGAAGTAGCAGAGACATATGTTCCATTTCAAACCCCGCAGAACCGAATCCATCATGCGCTCGAAGGTGGCCGGCGCATTGCAGAGGCCGAAGGGCATGACATTGAATTCATATAAACCGTCAGGTGTGACGAAGGCTGTCTTTGGACGATCGGCATCTGCTAAGGGCACTTGCCAATAACCTGAACGCAAATCTAACGATGAAAAAAACTCGGCACCTTGTAAACAATCAAGGGCGTCGTCAATCCTGGGCAAAGGGTACACGTCTTTCCGAGTGACCTTGTGTAAGCGCCGGTAATCCACGCAGAAGCGAATCGAACCATCCTTCTTTTTAACCAGAACCACAGGTGATGCCCACGGACTTTGTGAAGGTCGAATAACGTCGCGTTTAAGCATATCATCAACCTGTTCGGTAATAACTTGACGTTCGGCGGCGGAAACACGGTATGGTCGCTGTCGCACTGGCGCGTTGGAGCCTGTGTCGATGTAGTGAAGAATGGTAGACGTTCGTCCCAGGGCAGGCTGAGCAACGTCGAAAGATTCGCGGAACTGGTGCAGCAGCTGGAGAGGATCAGAGCGTTCAGATGGCGACAGTCCGTCTGCGATCGACGAATTGAATAGGTCGGAAGGTGGTACATCAGAAGGGTTGAGGGCACCGATAGCTTCGAGGTCGATGCCAGATGAATCTTGGTGCATGGTAAAAATTTGTCCTTTGTCAATGGCCTGCACGCATCCAAGAGATTCACCTTTAAACAGTTGGATGGGATACGGAAAGGGATTGGTGACGCAGAGAACGCTGTTCCCTTGAGAAATGGAGAGGGTCGAATAAGGCAGAAGAAGAGGTTTCCGACTGAGCAAGAGGCTTGATGGCTCAAAGAAGGCAGCTTCATCACAAATGCCGGCGCAGAACACGGGTAGCAGAAGAGCTGCTGTCGGGGGAATTGCAGTGTCTTCTTTCACGACTAGCTTGTGTGCGGCTTGCTGAGTGTGGTTGTAGGGCTGGTCGTAGAACGGGAAGAGTTCAAGTTCAGACTTGGCACAATTTATAACAGCGTGATGACGCGATAAAAAATCCCAGCCAAGTATGATGTCGTGCGAGCAGGATGAAAGGGCGATAAACTCAACAATGTAGTGGTCCTTCGCGATGATCAGTCGGGCAGTGCAGGCGGCTATAGGCCGAACAGGTTCTCCATTGGCTGTTCGTAAGGATATTTTATCAAGAGGCGTGGTCACTTTTCGGAGCTTGCGGCAAAGTTTGGCGTCTATAACCGACACGGCAGCACCGGTATCGACAAGCGCATATGCATGAGATCCTTCTACAAAAACTTCGACAATATTCGACGGCAAAGTTCGAGGACTTAAGCATTTCGACAGCGCAGTTCTTGCCTCCTGAACTGCGGCGGCTAGTTTCTCTCATTTTCAGGGGCTGGCCGACGACGCATTGGTGACAAGGAGCGGCGACGGGGTGACGGTGAGCGACGAGACGTAGGTTGCGGGTAGTCACGTGAGAACGTGCTTGATTGAGGATCGGGGCTTTCGTAACTAGACAGGGGAGGACGGTTCCTAGAGTTGTTCTGTGAATGGGCGTCGGTGTATCCTGGCACGCGGCGACGGCAGTATCGGGCGATATGGCCAGGGCCGCCGCATGCGAAGCAGATCGGCCGGTTATCACGCGTTCGCCAGGCATTTGCAGCGATGGGAGTAGCCCATGTGGCAGACGGCTGAGTCGAGGCTGGGGTAGCGATGGGAGCAGCCCACGTGGCAGATGGCTGAGCCGGAACTGAGGTATGCGGCACACCATGGAACGGCGAGGGCTGGTAGGGCTGCTGCCGCTTTACTGCCTCAGCGTAGGTAAGAGGCGCGGCGACAGGGTGTTGCGGAAAGGGCACCGGCATGGCCTCGGAAATCTGTTCCTGAAGTGCATGTTCGAGCACGGGAGCCAACGCGGTTGGGTGCCGCAGTAGCTGCTGCTGTGAGAGCTCTTGACGCTGAGCAAAAGGCAGGAGAGAAAGCTGACGAGCCACTTCCTCACGCACGAAGACTTTCATTTGTGCGAGAAGGTAGGACTGGTCAGGCATGACGTCCAGTGCAGTGACTGAATGGATCGTCTGCGATGAACGTCGCGTGAGAGCTCGTTGCCTCCTCAATTCGTCATAGCTCTGGCACAGAGTTACAACTTCGGAAACAGTGCTAGGAGACTTCGCGAGGAGCATCTGGAAAACATCGTCGTCGACACCCTTCATGATGTGCTGTATCTTGGCACTTTCGCTCATTGAGGCATCGACGCGCCTGCAGAGATCGATGATGTCCTCGATATAGGCGGTGAAAGTTTCACCTGGTTCCTGTGCCCGTGTGCGCAGACGTTGTTCGGCGCGTAACTTCCGTACGGCAGGGCGACCGAAAACGGCTGATATTGCCTCCTTGAAAGCGCCCCAGTTCTCGAACTCAGACTCGTGATTCGTGTACCATAGCTTCGCCACGTTGGCGAGGTAAAAGTTGACAGTGCTCAACTTCGCAGCGTCATCCCACCGGTTGGGTCCACTCACTTTTTCGTAGGACGACAGCCAGTCCTCGACGTCCTGGTCTTCTGTTCCCGCAAATATCGGGGGGTCTCGCTGGTGAACAGGCCCGGGGCAGGCAGCGGCTGCGAGAGGTGGCGTCTGTTGGGCAGCGTGAGCTAGCATGGTCGACGGCAACGTGCGGGATCGGAGTTCCAGGGCGTAGGCGATGGGGGCACCCAGCACGATCCACCAATATATATATATATATATATATATATATTATAAGGGGGTTTATTAACCAAACCAAAGGCCTGGGTTCAGCGGTGTCAAACACTGTAACATGCGCTCTCGATCGGCTCTTCGTCTTGGTCTTCTTCCACTCCTACTCGATGCTGTCCCGCTGTCTCTCTTCCCCACTACATCAAGGAATTATACCAGCCGAAAACAGACGAACAGGGGAAACGGTGAAGGTCGTTCGTCTGTTTTCGGCTGGTATAATTCCTTGATGCAATGCACCAACTAGCCCAACAACGAGTTCTACTTCCCCACTACACTTGCCCGGTGTCGAAGAGGAGCCATCCTGGCGACTCAAGGCGAAGAAAGCACAAGCGGATCATAATAGGGCTTTAAGCGGCTGACGTGGACTGTTTCACGGCCACGACATCGTCTGTCGGTGGGAGGTGTCACTGGTTCGACGACGTAGTTGACCGGTGACGTGCATTAAAAGATGCGGTACGGACCGGTGTACTTGGGTGCGAACTTTCGGGAGAGGCCGGGAGACTGGAACGGAATAGAAAGCCACACGAACGAGCCGACGGGTAGGTGTGGGCAGGCTTGTCCTGGTCAAGTCGTTCTTTTTGAATACCTTGTGCGACGGATGTAAATGACCGCGCTAATTCGCGGCACTCTTCGGCACATTGAACGAGTTCGGAGGCCGGGCGGTATTCAGAAGCATCCGGGCGGTATGTAAGGATTGTGTCAAGCATCGAAGAGGGCTCACGTCCGTATAGGAGAAAGAAAGGTGAAAACCCAGTAGTGGCTTGTGTGGCCGTGTTATATGCATACGTTACGAACGGAAGCACTAAGTGCCAGTTGGAATGGTTGGATGATATTGCCACGCCCACTTGTCTTGTTTTGATGTATTCGGGTTTGACCGGCAGGGACGGTTATCAACGCTCGAAGCTGTCCGCGAAGCATTGTTTGAGAAGCTTCACGTCTATAGTAGATCGTTCTGATAAGATTGCGCCCCGCACGCGAATGTTCCAGCTTTGTCTAGAGATAACGCCGCCACCAGCGATATTGCTGGAAAGTTCGATACCGCCTGTATAAAAGCCGACGCGATTGACCGCTTGTCAGTTGATCGACGGACGACGCCCTGTTCGCCGCTATCATTGTACAGCGTGTATTGCTGTAGCTCTAGTTCTCATCTCATACACGACGACGCAACATGGAAGCAGCGGAACAAACCGACGCAGCCGTGACCCGACGCCGAGACCCAACCGCAACGCAAGACGACGAACTAGCGACCTCGACGTTCTCATCGACGGCCACAACGTCACCGCTCTCGTCGATACTGGAGCCGACTATTCTGTCATCAGTGGACCGTTCGCGACGAAGCTGAAGAAAGTCAAGACCGCCTGGGAAGGCCCCGAAATCCGCACAGCGGGAGGTCACCTAGTAACGCCGGCAGGAATCTGCACAGCGAGGGTCTCCATCAACAACCGGATTTATCCCGCAAGCTTCGTAGTCCTTCAGCATTGCTCCCGAGATGTCATCCTTGGTATGGACTTCTTAGGCCTTCATGGTGCAGTCATCGACCTCAGATCGAAGTCGATAAGACTATCTACAGAAAAAGCATTACCGCGGTACACGCCGCCAGGGAAGCATGCCTTGAATGTGCTGGAAGACCAAGTCACCATTCCCCCTCGCTCCAGCGTCATCATTTCCGTCGGCTCTCAGAAAGTAGCAGACCTGGAAGGCGTCATTGAAGGCGACCAGCACTTGTTGATTAACCGCGAGATTTGCGTCGCAAGAGGAATAGCAGAGTTGCGGGGAGGCAAAGCAACAGTGATGCTCACAAATTTTAGCAACGAGTATAAGCACGTAAACAAAGGCACGACAGTCGCCTACATCGAAGAAATCACGGCTACGTCGATGGCTTTCGCCATCGCCGATTCTTCCGAGCCAACACCGACGAACCAAGCTTCTCAACCAGTTTTCGACGTTAATCCTAGCCTTCCGAAGTATAAACAGGAACAGCTCAAAACCCTGCTCTTGAAATACAGGGACTGCTTTTCGTCATCGTCAAGAATCCGCCAGACCCCAGTCGCAAAACATCGCATCATAACAGAGGAAAATGCCAGGCCACTCCGGCAGAGCCCGTACAGAGTTTCAACGCGAGAACGCGAATCCATAAAGAAACAAGTCGACGAAATGCTACGCGACGACATCATCCAGCCGTCGAAGAGTCCATGGGCGTCACCCGTGGTGTTAGTGAAGAAGAAAGACGGAACCCTACGCTTCTGCGTCGATTATCGCCGCCTGAACAAAATCACGAAGAAGGACGTCTACCCTCTCCCACGGATAGACGACACCCTGGATCGACTCTACAACGCGAGGTACTTTTCGTCGATGGACCTCAAGAACGGCTATTGTCAAATCGAAGTCGACGAGAGAGACCGAGAGAAGACTGCCTTTATAACACCAGACGGCCTCTTCGAGTTCAAGGTTATGCCCTTTGGTCTTTGCTCGGCACCTGCGACGTTCCAGCGCGTTATGGACACCGTGCTGGCTGGATTGAAGTGGCAGACTTGCCTTGTGTACTTGGACGACGTCATTGTGTTTGCCTCAAGCTTCGACGAACACCTCCGGCGCCTTGACACTGTACTACAAGCAATCAAGACTTCTGGCCTCACCTTGAAGCCTGAAAAGTGCCGCTTTGCATACGAGGAGCTGCTGTTTTTGGGTCACGGGATCAGCAAGGGTGGTGTTCGCCCAGACCCGCGGAAAACAGCTGCCATCGCTGCCTTCCCGCCCCCCACCGACACGAAAGCCGTGCGCCGTTTTCTCGGCTTGTGCGCCTACTACAGGCGCTTTGTCAAGGAATTTTCACGAATCGCCGAACCGCTAACTCACCTCACGAAGACCGACGTGCCATTCAAGTGGGAAACGGCGCATATCGAAGCATTTGAAGAACTGAAACGACGCCTTCAGATGCCTCCGATACTAGCACATTTCGACGAATACGCCGATACGGAAATCCACACCGACGCAAGCAGCGTAGGACTCGGCGCCGTCCTTGTGCAGAAGACTGACGGGCAGGAAAGGGTCATCAGTTATGCTAGCCGGTCGCTATCAAAGACAGAAACGAACTATTCCACAACAGAAAAGGAATGCCTAGCGATCATCTGGGCTGCATCCAAGTTTCGCCCCTACCTCTACGGCAGGCCCTTCAAAGTTGTGAGCGACCACCACGCATTGTGTTGGCTAGCTAACTTGAAGGACCCTTCAGGTCGCCTCGCACGGTGGAGCCTACGACTTCAAGAATTCGACATTACCGTCGTTTACAAGTCCGGAAGGAAACACTCCGACGCTGACTGCCTGTCTCGCGCCCCCGTCGACCCACCGCTGCAGGACGACAAGGAGGACGACTCCTTCTTGGGAATCATAAGTGCCGACGACTTCGCCGAACGACAGCGAACGGATCCAGAACTCAGGGGCCTTGTGGAATACCTCGAGGGCAGGACCACCGTTGTTCCGAAGGTATTCACGCGGGGACTGGCGTCATTTTTCTTGCGCAACGGTGTTCTCCTAAAGAAGAACTTCTCGCCGCTTCGAGCCGATTGCCTTCTCGCGGTACCCTCGACATTGCGGCCAGAGGTCCTCCAGGCTCTGCACGACGACCCGACGGCTGGACACCTGGGTGTTTCTCGCACGCTAGCAAGACTACAGGAGAAGTACTACTGGCCGCGCCTTTCCGCCGACGTCACTCGTTACGTGAAGACGTGCCGGGACTGTCAGCGACGCAAGACACCGCCCACTAGGCCAGCCGGACTTCTGCAGCCTATCGAGCCACCTCGACGGCCGTTCCAGCAAATCGGGATGGACTTACTGGGGCCGTTCCCGACGTCCAATACCGGAAACAAATGGATCGTCGTAGCTACAGACTACCTCACCCGCTACGCCGAGACGACGGCCCTGCCTAGAGGCAGTGCCGCCGAGGTAGCGAAGTTCTTCGTTGAGAACATCGTCCTGCGTCATGGCGCCCCAGAAGTTCTCATCACCGACAGAGGTACGGCGTTTACTGCTGACCTAACTCAGGCAATACTGAGATACAGCCAAACAAGCCACCGCCGGACCACAGCGTACCACCCACAGACAAATGGCCTGACCGAGCGGCTAAAGAAGACCATCGCCGACATGTTGGCCATGTATGTCGACGTCGAGCACAAGACGTGGGATGCCATCCTTCCGTATGTGACCTTCGCATACAACACGGCCGTCCAAGAAACGACGCAGATGACGCCGTACAAGTTGGTCTACGGAAGGAGCCCGGCGACGACGCTCGACGCCATGCTACCCAACGTCACCGACGAAGAAAACCTCGATGCCGCCGCTTACTTACAACGTGCCGAAGAAGCTCGACAGCTCGCCCGCCTGCGCATCAAGACCCAGCAGCACACCGACAGCCGTCGCTACAATCTTCGACGACGCTTCGCGGAATACCAGCCCGGCGACTGTGTTTGGGTCTGGACGCCGATACGCCGACGTGGGCTTAGCGAAAAACTCCTTCGGCGATACTTCGGGCCATACAAGGTTCTTCGATGCCTCGGCGCTCTTGATTACGAGGTGATCCCGGACGGCATTACGAACTCCCAGCGACGCCGCGCACGACCTAAAGTCGTCCATGTCGTGCGCCTTAAGCCGTTTTTTGCGCGTTAGCGAACCTGGGGACTATATTTTTCTTCCTTTGTTATTGTAATTTATTTTTGTATGCACTTGTTTTTTTCACTCTTCTATGTTCTTTCACAAGCATCGGGACGATGCTTTTTCAGAGGGGGGCAATGCCACGCCCACTTGTCTTGTTTTGATGTATTCGGGTTTGACCGGCAGGGACGGTTATCAACGCTCGACGCTGTCCGCGAAGCATTGTTTGAGACAGGGGCGTAGCCAAGGGGGGGGGGGGGTTGGGGGGTTCAAACCCCCCCCGAAATTTTTCAGTTTGGCTTGCGTATATATAAACCCACACATACAAACGCACGCACGAACATACATAAAGTATGGTTGAACCCCCCCCGAAAAAGATTTCTGGCTACGCCCCTGGTTTGAGAAGCTTCACGTCTATAGTAGATCGTTCTGTTAAGATTGCGCCCCGCACGCGAATGTTCCAGCTTTATCTAGAGATAACGCCGCCACCAGCGATATTGCTGGAAAGTTCGATACCGCCTGTATAAAAGCCGACGCGATTGACCGCTTGTCAGTTGATCGACGGACGACGCCCTGTTCGCCGCTATCATTGTACAGCGTGTATTGCTGTAGCTCTAGTTCTCATTTTCCGGCCACAAGTTCGGCCAAATAAACAGTTTCATCCTGCAAACGCCGACTGCTGTCTTCGTCGACGTCACGACCACGTGACAATATGTACAGGGTCGACCACATCTAAGCTGAACACCTCATTAGTATTCACGACCTCATAGAAGCTGTTGTTTAATACATAATTCGGAAAATAATTACTGTGTTTGTCGACACCATGATTAGACGTTCTATAACGGGCATTGCACTCGTGAAGTATAAGAAACGTTCTAGTTTTACCGGTTTGAATACTAATGAGGTGTTCAGCTTAGATGTGGTCGACCTTGTACATGGAGAGCATATCACCGAGAGTGCGGTTAAAGCACTCCGTCAAACCGTTCGTCTGCGGGTGATCGGTCGTAGTAGAGCGATGAATATTGCACTCAGTGAGAAGCTCCTGTACGACTTGCGAAAGAAAGGCACGCCCTCGATCGCTAAGCAGCTCACGTGGCGCGCCATGGCGAAGGACGAAGCTGCGCAAGATGAACAAGGCAACATCACGAGCTGCAGCGGCTGGCAGAGCTGCGGTTTCGGCATAACGGGTAAGATGGTCAACGGCCACAATAATCCATCGGTTGCCAGCAGGTGTGCAAGGAAGGGGGCCGTAGAGGTCTATGCCAATCCTATCAAACGGGCGAGCTGGACACGGCAAAGGTTGCCATTCGCCAGACGCATGACAAGTTGTTTTCCGCCGCTGACACTCAGTGCAAGAACGTATGTACTTGCGAACGTATGTGTGCATTCCACGCCAGAAGAATCGCTGGCGAAGTCGGTCGTAAGTTTTCAAAACGCCAGCGTGGGCGCTTTGTGGGTCTGCGTGGAAGTACGTGCACAGGTCCGAGCGCAAATGGCGAGGTATAACAAGAAGCCACTTTCTACCATCTGGCTGATAGTTGCGGCGATACAACATGGCCTCCCGTATCGCATAATGAGGGGCTTGTCGGCGTAATGCACGAGGTAGCCATTGGCATGGTGTCGCCGAAGACGTGGATAGAACGTCTATGAGCGACGCTATCCAAGGGTCTTTGCGCTGTTCCGAAGGCATGTCAGCGAGCTCAATGCTGGCGATAGTAGCCTCGGCAAGTGAAACGGGTGCAACGGAAGGCAGGGGCGAACGAGAAAGTGCGTCGGCGTCGGTATGCTTGCGTCCGGAGCACGGTGTAAGAATATACTCAGGTGATGGCACTCTTCCCCCAACGCATGGGAAATCGCAATCCACGCGCGTCCAGGTAATGTTCGGGTTCTTATCAGATGACTTGCAGTTTCATCAGCGCCGTCTTAGAGGGCGCTACGAAAAGCGGGGCAGTCGTCTCCATAGCAACGCGCATGCTGCTGATAACGTGCATTTTTTCTTTGCCTTTTGCTGGTTAATGTGCATCCGCCAAGCGGCGTCGAGGGGCGAAATCGAGAGAGTAACAGGAGAGGGCACGGCGAGCGCGGCGGCGATGACGCAGCACCACCGTGGTTCGGCTACTCGCGGGCGCTCTCCGCCTCGAGCCATTAGATGGCGCACCGCTCAACGGACCCATGACCGAACATTATCTGGCCGCTTAGGCGCGCGCAGTGTCAACACCTGAATATTCTTACACCGTGGTCCGGAGTGGTAAATCACGCGAATATCAAATTCCTGTAGACGGAGCGCCTAACGCCCAAGCCGGCCCGAAGGATCCTTCAATGAAGCAAGCCAACAAAGGGAATGACGGTCGGTAACGACATGAAACTGATGGCCGTACACGTACGGGCGAAATTTGTGTAATGCCCAAACAATGGGGCGCGACTAGCATACGCAACGACATACTCGGAGAAGCCTGGCTTGCGTTGAGCAAGGACAGCGCCAAGGCCAATGCCACTGGCATCCGTGTGCACTTCGGTTGGAGCAGTAGGGTCGAAGTGGCGTAAAATGGGTGGCGAAGTCAGGAGATGGCGTAATGTTGCGAAAGCATCATCGCATGCTGGCGACCAAACAGAGAGGTATCCATCACCAGTGAGCAGCTTTGTGAGCGGTGCGATTACAGATGCGAAGTTCTTCACAAAGCGGCGAAAGTATGAGCAGAGACCGACGAAGCTGCGAAGCGCTTTCACGGTCGTAGGCTTCGGGAACTCAGCAACTGCCCGAAGCTTCCCGGGTCAGGGAGGACGCCCTCCTTTGAGACAACGTGGCCCAGTATTGTAAGCTTGGGAGCTCCAAAGCTGCACTTCTTGATGTTGAGCTGAAGGCCTGCACGCGTGAGGCAGCTCAAGACTTCTTTGAGACGACGCACGTGACTGTCGAAATCGGGGAGAAGACAACGACATCATCCAAGTAACAAAGGCATGTCTTCCATTTTAACCCACGCAAGACGCTATCCATCATCCTTTCGAATGTTGCTGGCGCATTACAAAGGCCGAAGGGCATAACATTGAATTCGTATAGGCCATCGGGTGTCACGAAAGCAGTTTTCGGGCGATCTGATGTTGCCATGGGGACCTGCCAATAGCCGGACCGTAAGTCTAGTGATGAGGAGAATTCAGCGCCTTGCAAGCAGTCCAGGGCGTCATCGATGCGTGGCAAAGGGTACACATCTTTGCGCGTAACTTTGTTTAAACGGCGGTAATCGACGCAGAAGCGAATCGAGCCGTCTTTCTTCTTCACGAGGACAACAGGTGACGACCAGGGACTGCTGGACGGCCGAATGACGCCGCGTTGAAGCATGTCGTCTACTTGGTCGGTGATCACTCGACGCTCAGCAGGAGACACGCGGTAGGGGCGCTGTCGCAGAGGCGCTTGTGAGCCGGTGTTGATGTGATGGACAACGGTGTGTGTTCGACCTAACGACGTCTGCTGGCAATCAAACGAGCCGCGAAACTGGTGCAGAAGTTCGAGGAGTTGCTCTCGGTGTTTTTCTTCAAGGTCGCTATCAATTGAGGGTCCAAACGCATCAATAGTCGGGCGATCGGGCGTACAGGCAGATGGTGTCAGTGCATTAAGGAGCAAATCACTTGCGCCGCCAAGGCCGAAGATGGAGGTAGCGTCCAACTCTTGATATCTGCCAATGCATTCTCCGCGGAGTAAGGTTGATGTAGACGGCAAGGGATTCGTGACCAATAAGTTCGTAACGCCGGTGGTTACGTCGAGAATAGCGAAAGGCAACGCGAGGCTCCTGCGACGTTGGAAGGTTTGGGAGGGAGTGAACAAAACTGGAGACTCGGACAGATCGGCACAGGACACGGGAACGAAGGTTGCGCTATTGGGTGGTATGTCGATATCGTCGGCGACAAAGAGCTTGTTCAACGTAGCTTCAGGCGATGAGGAACACAACACAGAGAAGGCAACTTCGGCACGAGCACAGTCGATAACCGCATGATTACGAGAGAGAAAATCCCAGCCGAGAATCACATCATGCGAACACGCAGGTAGCACAAGAATTCAACGGTATACAAAACACCTTGGATGAGAACGAGGGCTGTGCAGGCAGCTGATGGCCGAATATGGTGAGCACTGGCGGTACAGAGGGACACTCCCTCTGACGTCGTGGTCACCTTCCGAAGCAATCGGCAAAGTTTTAAATCTATCACTGAAACGGCAGCACCAGTGCCCACAAGCGCAAGGGTACGAAAGCCATCCACAAAAATTTCGATGAGGTTTGCCGGAGAAATGCGAGGACTTGATTCTTTCGACGACGACGCAGTTCGTGCCTCGGGAACTACGGCATCTAGTTTTCCGTGTCTGAAGGGTAGGGTCGACGGCGCATAGGTGACAAGGAGCGACGTCGGGGCGATTGAGATCGGCGGCTAACTGAGGGAAGGCGGTCGGGTGGAGAAGATTCTTGTGGCCGTGTTGTGCTGCTAAACAGTCGAGGGTCGTGCGAAGATTGTGGCAATGTTTCTGTGTGGACGAGACGGCGGCGGCGGCAGAAACGTGCCACATGTCCTGCATAGCCGCAAGAATAGCAGATAGGGCGGTTGTCTGCGGTGCGCCACGGGTTAGGACACGTAGCGACGGGTCGGCCGAACGGAACTGGTGATGACTGAACAGGCACCGGCGAGGGAGAATAAAGTTTGTCAACGTGGCTTTTTGGGCTAGTTGGTTATATGCTTCAGAATGGGGCATAGCGCTAACACACACGGACGAGGAAGAGCGCTTGTCCTGTTGTCTCTTCCTCGTCCGTGTGTGTTAGCGCTATGGCCCATTCGGAGGGAGAATAAGTTCGCTGACGGAGCGCTCTGGCTGCGACGACCTGTGCGTACGTCAAGGGCGCAGCCTCCAGAGGTGGTGAACGAGGGAAAGGCAAGGCGTCAGTTACCTCTTCTTGGGTAGCTTGTAGACGGAAGCTGGGGCCAGATGATGTGTCTGTGCTGGTTCGGGCGTACTTGATAAAATGGAGAGCTGCCGAGCGACCTCCTCACGCACAAACTGTTTTATCTGAGCCAACATGGAATTCTGGTCTCCGAGAATCAAAGCTGCGATCGAGTCACGATGTTCCAGAGAGCGTCGTGTCTGGGCGCGTTGCTTGCGCAACTCGTCGAAACTCTGGCACAAACTGACCAGTTCGGCTACGGTTTGTGGGTCTTTGGCTAACAACATCTGGAATGCGTCATCGGCTATTCCCTTGAGAACCTGCTTGATCTTGTCTGCTTCGAGCATCGATAGGTTCACACGCTTGCACAAGTCGACAACGCTCTCAATGTAGCTGCTGAAGTTCTCTCCTGGCTGTTGAGCGCGCTCACGAAGTCGCTGTTCCGCGCGGAGCTTTCGTACAGCGGGGCGGTCGAAGACTTCTGAAAAGGCCGTCTTGAACGAAGCCCAGCTGGTAATATCAGCCTCGTGATTCCGCAACCAGAGACTAGCGACGCCGGCCAAGTAAAAACTAACATAAGTCAGCTTAGCCGCATCGTCCCACTTGTTCGCTGCGCTCACCTTGTTGTATGCAGCCAACCACTACTCAACGTCTTGGTCGTCAGTTCCGCTGAAGATCGGCGGGTGACGCAGTGGCAACACGCCGGGACATGCAGTGGCTGGAATCTGGGAGGTACCTTGGTTGGTGGATTCTTCCGGCATTGCTTACACTTGAGGTAAGGTGCGGCTTCGTAGATCCAGCTTCGAAGGGTACCCAGCACCTCCACCAAATTATGAGGGGGTTTATTAACAAAACCAAAGGCCTGGGTTCAGCGGTGTCAAACACTGTAACGCGCGCTCTCGATCGGCTCTTCATCTTGGTCTTCTTCCACTCCTACTCGATGCTGTTTCGCTGTCTCTCTTCCCCACTACAGTATATATATATATATATATATAGATATATATATATATATATATATATATATATGTATGTATTGCATTTTTTCAGGCTAGGCACATAAGAGATATCTGCATTTGAACAATTTTCTGAAGTGATTGAGATATTACGTGCACTTCTATTTGTCAATTTCTTACCGTATTTTCGGTTCAGGCAGCTTGTACAGCAAGAATGGGGGCATTTGTAACTTCGTTTCATGATATCTGGATATTCGTAAAGCATTTTCTATATTACGCCTTTTATACAAAAGCTTGTGGAATAAGGTTAGTTTACCTGACATTGCTTTTCTTTCAAATGTTTGCGCACGGTGAGCCTTGTTGTACGCTACCTCAGAAGCAAAAATAAGCGAACAGCATTGCGGTCGTATGGCCGTCTCTACTCTTTTTTTTTTCTTTTTTTTGTTTCCCTTGCGTCTTCCCGGTGTGCTGCGTCCATAATAAAGAGCTAGTGGAGGCTAATGAATTGTCGATTAAAGCGGTATGCATATAGCTAGCACACCAGTGGTGACCGTGAGTAAAAAGCTCGTAGTGAAACTGTCACTGCGCGCAAGTATTTCAGCTAACTGCGCGTGCAATTTACTTTTTTTTATTACTCTTAATTCGTGCATGCGTGATGCTATCCCGATTACCCGTGCGAATAAGGTTTTTCTTTCGTTCTTTGCTTGTGCGTGTCCGTTTTGCGCGTTTTTACACACGCACCAACGTTCTCGAACTTTGTGACCGGAGCTGGGCCACGCTGATGCCGCTTGACACATAATTTTTTGCATTCTGTTGTTGCCCCAGCTCTAACACAACGCTTAAAGATGGATAAGCTCCATTCCGCACCGCATTATAAAAGTTAAGTAGACTTCAAGTGCCCTGTGTGGAACCGCGGCGCAAAAAAACTACAGCGCGTAGCAGACGCCCCTGGCTTTCCGCGCGCTTCCCGAGCGCGAAAAGGCCACGGGTCCGGCGCAGCAGCGGCGCGGCGCGGGAGTTCAAGGCAAAAGGCCCACGTGGGAGTCGGCGCTTTGGACACTCCCCCTATTCTAGATCACTCTAGGTACGGCGCGTGCCCTCTTCGCCCTCTTACTCATCATCTGCTCGCTCCCCGAGCACGTGCACCCGGCTGATTAGCTAATTGGCTGGGCTATACCTAGCTAATTAAATCAGGACATGCTGTAGTCAAGCGAATTATACCTTGTCTTGGTAAGACCGAGCTAATTAAGCCACATCTTACTAAGACCATGCTAATGAAACCGTGTAGAGCAAAGGATAAGCTAATTAGGAATATGTTAACTAAGGCGTCCATAATTAGGGGTGCGTTAAATAAAACCGAGCATTTTTCTTTCGCCTGCTCAGTGTCTCATAGTAGCAATCACAATAAATATATCCGGGACTATAAACATGCAGATTTCGATGCTGTTAATCATGAACTCTCTGCTTTTTTGGGGTGATTACATGCACAACTTTTATGACCGCTCCGTAAATACTAACTGGATTTTGTTCAAGGAAAAGGTTCTATCACTCATAGAAAAATATGTGCCGCGCATAGTAATCACATCTGATTGGCAATCGCCAAGGTTCAGTCAATCGCTAAAAAGACTACGCAATAAGAAAAAATGCATTTTCCGCTCTGCAATGCTAATCAGTACTCAAGAGCGCTGGAGTGCTTATCAGACCGTGACTAATGAATATAAAACAAGCCCTCAGAGATGCAAAGGATTTATTTTTCAATACTACATTACCATATCTTTTACATACTAACCCTAAGCAATTTTAGAATGTAGTCAACAAACGAGACAATTCACCTATCACCCTTAAAGATGCAGGCGATCATTTGATCCCACTAGACGAATCTGCAAATGTTTTAAACTCTGTATTCGTTTCTGCTTTTTCAAAAAATGTGTGTTCTGTAACTCCCACCTATGTCGGTACCGATTTTTTTAACAATGGACCCTATTGTCTTTGATACTGCTGGCATAGAAAAAAATAATACAAAACCTCAAAGTTTCATCATCATTTGGCGTTGAAGACATCAATTTTAAGTTTTTAATTAGTACTAAAGTGTACAGTGCCATGATTTTCGCTAATCTATTTCAGCAATGACTTCAGACTGGTTGCATTCCGGAAGACTGGAAGGTAGGGAAGGTGATTCCCTTGCACAAGTCTGGGGATTATCGACCCATCTCACTTACGTAAAATTTCATGTAAAATTATGGAACATATTATTTGCTCTCACCTCGCATCTTTCCTAAAGTCAAATGCCTTTTTTTACAGATCATCAGCATGGATTTCGCAAATCATTTTCATGTGAAACACAACTTTTGACATTCACACATGACCTAAATTCCATCCTTGACGGGGGTTCCATTGTTGACTGCATATTCCTAGACTTCTCAAAAGCGTTTGACAAGGTTTCTCATCAACTGCTTCTTTTGAAACTCAGTAAACTTAACATTGATCCTGACGTTCTTGAATGGCTGCACTCTTTTCTCACTGATCGTTCCCAATTTGTCACTGTTAATGACACCTCCTCCATCACATCTGCTGTCGAATCGGGCGTGCCGCAAGGCTCTGTGCTGGGACCTTTGCTTTTTCTTATTTATATAAACGACTTACCTGATAATCTATGTTCATCAATTAACCTGTTCGCTGAAGACTGCGTTTTGTACAGTGTTATTAACAGTGAATCTGACATAGATCTTCAAGCTGATATAAACCGGGTTCGTGACTGGACTAACACGTGGAACATGGAATTAAACACTAACAAATGCAAGCACATGCGTGTTTCACGTCGCAATACAACACTGCCCTCTTATCATCTCAATAATCTCAATGTTAGAAATATCTAGGCGTACTCATATCTACGGATCTTTCTAGGAAGATGCATGTAGATCATGTAACCAATAATCCTAATCGCACGCTGGGCTTTATACGCCGCAACTTCTCTCTTTCATGTAGCCCTGTAAAACTACTTTATAAATCATTAGTCCGTTCCAAACTAGAATATGCTGCATCTGTGTGGGACCCCAGTCAAGAAACGCTCATTTATCATCTTGAATCCATCCAGAACCGGGCTGCTCGTTTCATTCTTTCTAACTGTCATCGCACCTCCAGCGTCACTTCCATGAAAACAAGTTTATCATTACCTCTGCTTTCAGAACGTAGGAAAATATCTCGCCTCTGCCTTTTCCACAAGGTATATTACGACAACCAGATCCTCAAGAATAAATTATTAACCCCTCCTTCTTAACTATCTACTCCCATCGACCATCGTCATAAAGTTGGCATTCCGACATGCCACACCAACCATTTTTACAATTCATTCATCCCCGGTACGTCAGCAAGTTGGAATCACTTTCCCCGATCTGTCGTTGAGATTACTGATAACCCTAAGTTTAAGGCTGCTGTAACTAACCTGTTGCTGTCATAATGGTATTTTTGTAAGGTTATAGTATTTCCATGTTTGAGTAGCCCCTTTGTTTTCCTTTCTTGTTTTTTTTAAATGCCTATATATTGACACATATTGCTGTAACGATGCATTCTTTGATTCATAGGCACGTGCTTGTGCTTGTGTTATTTCGTTAGCGTTGATTCCTTGTTGTATTAGACCCTGTTTTGCTTTGCATTTCTAAATCATCTGTTTTTTGTTCTTTTACTGTGCGCTGTTTATTGTTGGTTTTCCTCATTGTACCTATGTAACCCCCAAGTATTTTTTCTTTTTTACTATGTTGTATTAAAAATGTAACCCACTCCCCTCTGTAATGCCCTCGGGCCCTGAGGGTGTTGAAATAAATGAATAAATAAATTAGGACCTTAATTACTGAAACCATTCTAACTAGGCTCGCGGGAATTAGGGTTATGCTAATAGCTTGATACTAATAAAACTTTGCAAAAAAACCGGAGTATTTAATGGCGTGTTGATTAGATAATTGGCAGTTAAGGGCAGTTAAGACAGAACTATATCATTTTAATTAAGACCTAGGTAATTATTACCATCAAAGCTGTGACCGAACTGACGTTGTCTTCACTCTGAAGCAGACTGAGCATAGTGAGTAGACGAGCCACGTAAAAAGCTGAAATAAGCTAGGTGATCACAAGCTCCTACGATTGCTCCAGCCTTGCACGAGCAGTGCAAGCTGACCAAATTATTTTACATGCAATGAAACTGCTTAGCGTCCACCGCATGATCCGCTTGACAGGCACAACGGCACGATGACAGTCGCGAGTTGAACTGGGGCCTTTTCAGAATCAACGAGTCTGTGCCCGAGTTCGCGCGTCACTCAGTTTGATTGACAGACGCCCGCGGCGAAGGTCGGATCAGCCCACCGCGTTTGCTCTTGCCGAGGAGCAGTGCTCACGAAAAAACGCCAGCGAGCGGCACGATTCATCTATGAGCAAATTCGCACAGACTATGCACACACGCACGAAGAACTAAATGTTATATAATCACTTGGCTACAATGTCTCGCATTCAATTTCACCGTGCTCACGACGTACCACTCACAGCCGTGAAGCAAGCGCCCCTGGTGGCATTTGCGGCGAGGAACGTGAGTGTTTACTAGATTGCGGAGACATTGCTTCTACCAATTCGTTACTGCAGAAAAATTTTTAATCGTGTAATGTAACTTGCAGTAACCTGTATAGTTATTTATCGGTAATATTCGGAAAAGCGAGACGAGCTGCACGATTGTGCTGCGTGTGCGCCCTTGTTGCCTTCGAGAGTGGGAATTTCCATGCTGCAGGTGGAACGAAAGAACTTGCCTGAAAGAGGACAAACGCCCACGGACACGCCTACGGGAGGCGCGATGTTCAGTTGGAAAAAGATGTTCAGTTGGAAAAGCGCGACAATCACGCTGACGTCGCTGCACTGTTGAAATGTTGACTGAGTGGCGGCGTTGACGCGTTCGCACGCGGAATGTCTTTGAAAACCGCCGCAAATGCCACACATGGGTTTGTGACGCCATGCTCGTTCTTGTAGCCCTTTTTTCAACGCTGCCATCGCGCGCTCCGCACTGTCTTCTTATCATGACCGCCGTAGGGCGGGCTCGGAGCAAACTCGTGTGCCTGAGAAGCTCGGGCCATCCTGCATAGCACCCCAGATGTGGAAACACCACTGAGCGTGCGGCAGCTGGCGCAGTACGTGTCACCCGGTGCGTCCATAACTCGTGCGTCTTTGAGGGTTTCCACTCTGCCGAGACATTCTCCTCGCACGAACGTAACAATGTACGGGGTTGGGTTCGTAACAAATACACATAATCTCCCCCTACCAGCAACCATGGCGGGATGCGAAAGCATCGCAGGGGGGGCGCATCGAGTTTCCGTTTCTCTTATGTTGCTTATGAGACAGTGGTTGTTCAGGCGTTCGAATTACCGCTTGCCGACTCAGGCGTTCGAATTACCGCTTGCCGTTCGGCTTCCCGAGCCTTCCTCTGCTCCGCGGCAATGGCGCTGCCGCTGCAACTAGCGCCGACGTTGACGTTGTTGAGCAAATTGAGCGAACACGCGCTTTCGGAGCTAGGAGATTCGCTTGCCGGCGTTGCCGTTTGCGTTCAGCTTCAAGAGCGTTCATGCCGCCGTTGCGAAGGAGAGTGCGACGCTTGCCGGGGTTGCCGTTTACGTTCAGCTTCGCGAGCGTCCATAGCGCCATTGCGAAGGGGAGTGCAACGGGGCGAGCTGTGGCGGAGAGAGAGAAACGGGAGAGGAGAAACGAAGTGGAGGCAGCCCTCACGCCACCTCTTCCACCCCACTTCCTCCCTCCTCCGCACACTCACGCGAGAGGGGGAGAGTTGGCGCGTAAGCAGTATGGGTGCGGACGCCGCAGAACGGACACTGCCCCCGGCATAAGATGCTTTTGCGTCTGAAATATCGGTGTCGCCCTGAGTGACTTGAACAGTCGCAAATGGCACCAGCAAGCCTTTCCTGTGAAAACACGGTCAGATAAAGAAAGGACTGCAACAGTGTCAGATACACCGGTGCAATAGACTGACACAGCCAGACTGACACTTTGCAGGAACCGTGGTGTCGTCTTTGACGAGTACCCTGCTCACAGCCGATCGACTGTCTGCCGGCGTCAAATCAGAGAATGGTGAGAGCTCTACTTCGGCTGGTGGCCAATGAATTACGGCGTCGTGGCGCGAGAGAAAATCCCATCCTAGGATGACGTTGTGAGAGCATGCAGGAATTATGATAAATTGGACGCCGTACAGAGCATCCTGAATCACGACGCGAGCTATGCATAACACTCTAGGGCGAATACTTTGGGCGCTGGCTGTACGAAGGGAGAGGCCGGAAGGTGGCGTCGTCACTTTTCGTAGTAGTCGGCTAAGTTTAGCGTTCATAACGGATACGGCAGCTCCAGTGTCTCCAAGGGCCGATGTGCGAACGCCATCCACAAACACGTCTACTACGTTCGATGGGCGTCGCTGAGGGCTTTGGAAGTTCGATAGCGTCGCAGCCCTTGCTTCTTAGACGGCGACGACTAGTTTTCCTGGTTTCGTGCGACCGGACGAGGCCGTATCGGTGATAGTGAGCGGCGTCGTGGTGACGGTGAAAGGCGGGTAGATGGAGCTGGGCGTGACTTTGGTCATGGCTGGTCCTGGCACTCCGCGAGTCGCTGCCGCAACAACGACAGTCTTCCGTACTGGCGTGCCACGGCAACGCGACCCACCCCTATTTCACGGCAACGAGCTCGACGTCGAGGATTGGATCATTGATTACGAACTCGTAAGCGCTTCCAACAAATGGGACGACTGCGACAAGATCACCCACGTGCGCTTTTACCTAGCTGATGTGGCCAGCCTGTGATTTATGAACCATGAGGCTGACATCACCGTCTATTCGACCTTCCAGGCAACCATCACCGAGGTCTTCGGTCGTATCGCCGTGCGCATGCTTCGCGCGGAACAGCGTTTGCATAGCCAAAGCCAGCTCCGAGATGAAATATGTACGAGCTATATGGATGTCTTGTCCCTTTGCAAGCGCGTCGACGCATCCCTCGCCGAAATGAACAAGATGAAACACATCATGAAAGGAGTCGACGACGACACGTTTCAGATACTTGTCGCTCGGAACCCTCAGACTGTCGTCGACGTGGGCCAAATCTGTCAGTCGTACGACGAGTTGCGAAAGCAGCGTGTGTCGACGCGCCGTGATGCCGAAGCTGCAGGGGAGGTTTCCGCCCTTGTCAACGACGTCGCTGCTGATCAGACCGTTTTACTGCCGCAGATGAAGCAGCTCATCCGTGAGGAAGTTGCGTGTCAACATTCCCTTGTCGCCCAAACACCTGAACCACTGGCATCCTTGGACACACGTCTTCGTCAGGTCATTCAGACGCAAGTCGCGCAGGCACTACCACCATCACCGCCTGTCACGACACAACTGACTTACGCGGTTGTCGCTGCCAGACCACAGGCCCCATCTGTTTCTAACGCCTACCCGGCCACCGGGTCCTTGTGCACGACGCCGCCTGCCATACGCACGGTACGCCATCCTACTTCGCCCTCCAGACTTTCTGTTGTTAGCCCATGGCGCACCTTTGATAATTGGCCGATATGTTTCGTGTAAGGTTTTGTGGGGCATACCGCCCACTACTGTCGACATCCAGCTTCCAGTCTCAGGACGGTGTGGCTTTCTCCAATTATGAGTCTGCCGAGCATTCCCAACGACTTTCTTCGTTTTCCATACGATGCCCTTTCGACTCACGCCGTTTGGCTTCGCCCCGTCGGCGATCCATCTCCCCGATGCTTCGCCAAATCTAGCCCCGCACGAGAGGAAAACTGACAGCCGCAGTTCCGCAGGCAAGGACTGCGTTATTGTGGAACTCATCAAGACGTCCTCTTTATCCGCCCAACGCAATTTATATAGTAGTAGAAGGTATCGATGTACGTGCACTTGTCGACACAGGAGCCATTGTTTCTCTCATAAGTAAGAAACTGCGCTGTACTTTGCGAAAGGTAACCACGCCGCTTACCAATCTTGCCCTGCGTACGGCGACATCCAATTGCACCACGTCTTCGGCTCAGTGCACAATTGGTGTTGTGATTCAATATGTTCGGTATGCCGTCAAGTTGGTCGATCGTCCGCGATCATCCGACGACGTCATTCTAGGATGGGATTTCCTTTCTACCCATCACGCCCTCGTAGACTGCGCTCGTGCTAACTCAGATTGTCGACTCCGTGCCCTGACCTGGACGACCGCAGTGAGCCTAAAGTGTTTGCCGCAGCTGACGTCTGCATCGCGCCTTTGTCACATTTTCGACGATGCAATACTTGGAAATACGGCATTACTACAGCCTTCTGCCATCACATCTGCAACTGACACAGCTGCTACTATAGACGTGTTCTGCAAAGCCGTCAATTCCCACCTTACGCCTGTGCAGCAGAAACAGATCGCTCAACTCCTCCAGCGTTTTCGATCCTCCTTCCACTACCACCAGCCTTCCTTAGGTAGAACGTCAGCAGTTGTTGACCGTAGTGATACCGGTCAACAAGCACCATTTCGGCAGCGTCCATACCGTGTTTCGACTTCCGAACGCCGTGTCATCGATCAACAGGTAGACGATATGCTGGTGAAGGAAAAGGACGGATCCATCAGTTTCTGCATGGAATCCTGCCGTCTTAACCAAATCACGCGCAAGGATGTACATCCCCTACCGCGCATCTACGATGCCTTAGACTGCCTACAGGGAGTAGAATTGTTCTCTTCCTAAGATCTACGCTTTGGCTACTGGCAGGTGCTCATAGCGGAGGCCGATCGCGAAAAAACGGCTTTTGTTACGCCCACGGTCTCTACGAATTCAATTCACAGTCATGTCCTTCGGCCTCTGCAACGCGCCTGCTACTTTCGAGCGTACGATGGTCGCGATCTTTCGGGGCCTTAAGCGGAATATTTGGCTTTATTATTTAGGCGACATTGTTGTATTTTCCACCGAGTTTGCGTCCAATTTCATTTGCCTAGAGCAAGTTCTTGCTTGCCTCTCCGCCGCGGAACTGCAACTGAAGCTGAAGAAGTGCCACGTCGCCGTTCGAACGCTTACGATCCTAGGCCTCGTGGTTTCGAAAGACGGTATCCTCCCTGACCCTAACAAACTAACATCCGTTTCAGCGTTTCCGAAACCAACTACCATAAAAAAGCTCCGAGGCTTCATCGGCCTTTGTTCCTATTTCCGGCGTGTAGTGCGCAATTTGGCTATCATCGCTTCTTTGACCAAGCTGCTCGCTGGCTCTAGTGATCTTTCGGCATGGTCTCCCCCTTGTGATGACGTTTTCAATGAACCGCGCCACATTCTCACGTCGCCTCCTATTCTGTGCCACTTCGACCCATCTGCACACACTGATATCCACACAGACGCTAGCGGTGTCGGGCTTGGCACTATTCTTGCCCAACGGAAAGATGGCTTCCAAGAGCACGTCGTTGCCTACGTAAGCCAAAGTCGTACCAAAGCCGAGAGCAACTATTCTGCCACTGAAAAGGAATGACTTGCCATTATTTGGGCGGTAGAGAAATTTGGCCCCTACATGTACGCACGCCCATTTGGCGTAGTGACTGACCACCATGCCTTGTGCTGGTTGTCGTCACTAAAAGATCTAAGTGGTCACCTCGCCCGATGAGCGTTACGCCTACCATAATACGATATCCACGTGGTGTATCGCTCTGGCCGTAAACATTCAGACGCAGACACCCTCTCCCGTTCGCCCCTGTCTCCTGACTCTACCTGCTTCACACATACTACCTGCGATACCACCGCCCTCACCATCTCCGACATGCCCTCTGAGCAACGCAAGGACCCTTGTCTTGCTTCCATTGTAGACATTCTGCCTGGTCGGACCCGTTTTCCATCTTCTCGGATATTGCGTCGGCAAGCCGAGCACTCCGCCACTCCCGAAGACGTCCTGTACCGCCGAAATCACACAACCAGCGGTCCTAAGTGGTTACTCGTAATTCCGCGTCACCTCCGGTGCGACATTTGCTCTACGTTCCACGACGACCCACAATGCGGCCACGCAGGTTTCCTCAAAACTTATTCTCGCATCAGGCTTCGATATTACTGACGTGGCATGTATCATTTCATTCGACAGTACGTCCGAACATGTTCCCCATGCCAGACACGCAAGACTCCCCCTCAACACACCGCCGACACCTTGCTACCTTTGCCATGCTCCATTCGACCGCGTCGGCCTCGACGTGTAGGGTACCATTCTCAGCACTGCAGACGGTAACCGTTGAATAATCGGTGCCGTCGACCACCTGACAGGGTATGCCGAAACGTCACCCCTTCCTTCGTCTACAGCAAAAGACGTTGCCACTCTTATTCTCCAAAATCTCGTTCTTCGCAATGACGCCCCTCGAGAGTTGCCGAGTGATCGCGGTCGTGTGTTTCTCTGAGACGCCATCACAGCATTGCTGTGTGAGTGCCGTGTCGTGCAGCGCACCACAAGCGCCTATCACCCTCAAACAAATACGATGACAGAACGCTTTGGCCGTACTCTCGGTGACATGCTGTCTATGTATATCTCGTCAGACAACTCCAATGGAGACCTAGTACTACCGTTTGTTACTTACGCTTATAATACCGCCATTCAGAGCACTACTGGGTTCTCTTCTTTTTTTCTCCTTCACGGACGCGAGCCTTTTTTATTATATTGTCACGATTAATAGCCGGCAGGACGACAGAGGACAAAGAAGCGAGCAGCACGAGCTTTGCTCGCTTCTTTGTCCTCTGTCCTCTGAATACAGACTTGTTCCTGTTCCTGCAGTGGATACGCCTGTCCACCGCTACAGTCGCGGACAGCAAGGCCTCAGTCCCGAGGCAATCCCCCTGGAACCTCTCCAGCCAAGGACTCCGTCTGCAGAAATGGCAACTGGAGGCGCTTAACAGGTGACTGTTGAGCAGCCTCGGATTGCCGAGACCTTCCACGGCGAGGTTTATGAAGACGTCGAGGATTGGTTAGACCAGTATGAGCGAGTCGCCAAGGCAAACCATTGGACCGTAGAACAGAAGCTCTCGCGCGTCTACTTTGCTCTAGCGGACAGCGCTCGTAGGTGGTATGAGAACCGCGAGGCCACATTGTCTTCTTGGGATGCATTTCGGCAGCAACTTCGAAGCACCTTCGCAAACAACGACCGCCGCGATTCGGCTCAGCAACTCATCGAGTCTCGTATACAGAAACTGAATGAGAGTGCCGCCATGTGTGCGGAGGACATGACCCGCCTATTTTGACGAGCTGACCCTGAGATGCCTGAAGCCAAGAAACTACGACGTTTGATGCGAGGTGTCAAAGAACAACTGTTTGCCGGTCTTCGCAACCCGCCGACCACCGTTGCGGAATTCGTCCAAGAGGCTACCACTATCGAGCGAGCACTACAGCAACGGTGCCGCTATTACGACCGACCGAACAACGCCGCGATCAACGTCTCTGCTCTTACGGCCGGCAGTGGAGGTTCTCTACGTGAGCTCATTCGCGAGGTTTTTCGTGAAGAGATCATCAACCTCCTTGTGACTCTGCAAGAACCTGCAATGGCTTCTGTTGCAGAAGTTGTACGACAGGAAATCAGGCAAGCATTTTCTTTGCCCGATTCGCTACCAGACCAGCGATCTGTCAACTATGCGTCGGCCGTCTGTCGTCCAAAGCCAGTGCCGTACAACTCGTCTCCTCTGGCTCATACTTGTAACCAGCTGGTGATCCCAGCGTACATTCCACCGCCGCACGAGCCGGTGATTCCAGCGTACATTCCATCGCCGCCGCCGCCCACTCCACAGCTTAATGCGCATACGCAAACATCGCCGCTCTACCCTCCGCCAGCGTCTCCAACCTGGCCGCAAAGAATGGACACCAGTCGACCATTTGTTCCTAAGACGGACTTGTGGCGCACCGTCGACCGCCGTCCACTTTTTTTTCCATTGCGGAGACGCCGGCCATGTTTACCGCATTTGCCCTTACCGTGAACAGAGATCTCAGATTTATGCGCCGACCTTTCCACGAGCTCGTTTTGACAACCGCCGCGACAACAACATGCCCCCGCAAGCAGAGCGATTTGGTCCGTATCGTCGACCCCGCTCTCCGTCACCTGCGCCGAGCTCTTCGCCGCACCGTCGTAGCTACGCCGACACTGTCCGGGGCAGATCCCCCAGGCCTCGTCGGGTAAACTAACAGCAGCGACCTTCGGGGGGAAGGTTGCCGCCTGTCGAGATGCTACAACACCCCCAACCGTACGATACGGCTATACGACGGACGATACGACGTCGCCGACCCCCAAGGAAATCGTAAGCGCCGACCTAGCTGTTTGCAAAGACGGACGCCCAGTGACAGCGCTGGTGGATACGGGTGAGGATTTCTGTGTCATAAGCCGGACGCTCGCGGACTGCTTTAAAAAAGTTAAAACTTCATTGACGGGGCCCAACAACAAAACTGCGGGTGGTCAACTGATGACGCCGACTGGCAAATGTACCGCCAGAATTCACATCGGTAATTCGGCTTTAGTTGCTACGTTCCTCATTTTGTCGGAGTGCTGCAAAGTCCTGATCTTGGGAATGGATTTCCTGTGTGAATACGGCGCCGTTATAGACATTCCGGACAGGTCGGTAACGTTTTGAATGGCCCCAGATCAAGTTTCGGATATGCACTGTGCAGATCAGCGACGTAAGCATCTGCGCGTCTTCGACGATGACGTGACTGTTCCTCCGCGGTCAAGCGCTCTCGTGGCTGTAACATGCGACCTACTAGCCAAGTCCGACAAGATCGCCGAACAAATTCCAACATTGTTATTCAGTCATTGCAAGAGGCGTCGTGAGCGTAAATTGCGGACACACGCAAGTTCTAGTCACAAACTTCAACCCTGAGTGACGACATCTTGCTCGAGGTATGGCAGTCGCGTACGTGGAGGAGCTCACTGAGGTCGCAGGCTGCTTGACTGCGGAGCAAGACGATCACACCGACCTGCTGCCCGTACCTCTATCCGTCGATGTTGGCCCAAGTTTGCTGCCTACGCAGAAGCAAAGCCTCCTGGAGCTTATTAATCAGTTTCAAGATTGTTTCTCTTCGACGTCCAGAGTTATCGCATCATTACGGATGAAATGGCCAGACCCATACGGCAAAACCCGTACCGAGTAGCTCCGCGGGAACGTGAAGCCATAGAAAGGCAGGTGCGAAAGATGCTTCAGGATGACGTTATTCAGCCGTCGAAGAGTCCTTGCGCATCGCCGGTAGTATTAGTGAAGAAAAAAGACGGCACCTTACGTTTCTGCGTGGACTACCGCAAGCTCAATCAGGTCACGAAAAAAGACGTTTACCCGCTACATCGTATAGACGATTCCCTCGATCGACTACGGCATGCACGTTATTTCTCGTCGATGGATTTAAGGAGCGGATATTGGCAGATAGAGGTCGACGAAAGAGACCGAGAAAAAACAGCATTCGTGACACCCGATGGCCTTTATGAATTTAAGGTACTTCCTTTCGGCTTGTGCTCTGCACCGGCAGCATTTCAGCGGCTCATGGACACCGTACTATCAGGCCTCAAGTGGCAAACGTGCCTGGTATATTTGGACGATGTCATTGCATTTTCTGCGCCATTTGACGAGCACTTGAAGCGACTACACGCGGTAGTTCAAGCGATACGATCTGATGGACTAACGCTTAGACCAGAAAAATGTCACTTTGGCTTCGAAGAGCTTCTGTTTCTGGGGCATCTTGTCAGCAGTGAAGGTGTGCGGCCTGACCCCGACAAAATAGCTGCCGTGGCAAGTTTTCCCGCACCATCTGACAAAAAGGCTGTCAGACGATTTTTAGGACTGTGCGCCTATTACCGACGCTTCATTCAGAGCTTTTCACGCATTGCCTCGCCATTGACACGCCTCACCAGAGAAGATGTCATATTCGTGTGGGGTGAAGAGCAGCAGGAAACGTTCAGCGAGCTGCCGCAACACCTCCAAAAGCCGCCAGTCCTCGGACACTTTGACGATGACGCTCCGACAGCGGTTCACACCGACGCCAGCAATGTCGGCTTAGGAGCCGTGTTCGTGCAGTGGCAAGATGGCGCCGAACGAGTAATCGCTTATGCGAGCAGGACCCTCTCCCGGACGGAAGAGAATTATTCCACCACTGAAAAAGTGTGCCTTGCAGTGGTGTGGGGTGTTATAAAGTTTCGCCCACATTTGTACGGCCGCCCGTTTAAAGTTGTCAGCGACCATCAATCCCTTTGTTGGTTGACGAACTTAAAAAACCCATCAGGACGACTGGCGCGCTGGAGCCTTAAGCTTCAAGAATTCGATATGGCTATTGTATACAAACCAGGGAAGCGACATACGGATGCTGATTGCCTTTCTCGCGCGCCATTTGAACATGCAAATGTCGAAGATGACGACGACGCGGCCTTTGTTGGTGTTGCCAACACCACTTTAATCGCATAGCAGCAAAGCGATGACCCCGAATTGCAATCCATTATCAGTTTCTTGGAGGGACGCACATCCAATGTGCAAAAGCTCTTCGCAAGAGTAGTAGCATCATTTTGCTTGCGAAACGACGTCCTATATAAGGTGAACTTTTCGCCGAACGGAAACACCTACTTGCTCGTTGTTCCAACACCGCTCAGGAGAGAAGTACTGCAGGCGTGCCATGATGAAGCAACATCCGGTCGTTTGGGCTACACATGAACTCTAAGCCGAGTGAGACAAAAGTACTTCTGGCCAAGACTGACGGCGACCGTTCAACAGTACGTGCAGACTTGCCTTGAATGCCAGCGTAGGAAAGTGCCCGCCGTCAAACCAGCCGGGCTCGTCCATCCTATTGATGTACCGGAAACTACATTCGCCGAAGTCGGAATGGATCTCCTAGGCCCATTTCCAACTTCGGCTGCGGGACGCAAATGGATAATTGTAGCCACAGACTACCTCACTCGTTACGCCGAAACCAAGACTCTGGAGAGGGGCACGGCAAGTGAAGCAGCCCGGTTTTTTATAGAGAATGTAATGCTGAGGCGTGGAGCTCCATCTGCAGTAATAACTGACAGGGGAACAGCATTCACAGCCGAGCTTTTACGCATAGTTTTAAAGCTTAGCGGCACATCTCACCGACGTACAACGGCGTACCACCCACAAACGAATGGTCTGACGGAGCAGCTAAACAAGACACTTGCCGATATGCTGTGCATGTACGTCGATGTGGAGCATAAGAACTGGGATGAGATCTTGCCTTATGTCACTTTCGCCTACAACACGGCACAGCAAGAGACAACACGCATGACACCGTTCCGTCTTCTCCATGGCCGTGAAGTCACAAGCATGCTCGACACTATGCTGCCGCATGAAAACGATGGCGTCGAAACGGATGCCGACTATATAACTGAGCTTGCTGAAGAAGCCCGACAACTTGCGCGCACACGTATTTGTCGCCAGCAAGACTATGCCACAAGGCGCTACAATCTACGTCACCGACCAGTCTGCTGCGAGCCGGGAGAGAGAGTTTGGGTCTGGACCGCAGTTCGCCGTCGTGGCCTATAAGAGAAGCTATTACGGCGGTACTTTGGACCGTATAAAGTCCTCTCACGTCTCACTGATGTTAACTATGAGGTTGTTCCCGACAGTCCACATTGCTCAAGACGTCAAAGGCATACACCAGAAGTTGTTCACGTGGTTCGAATGAAGCCCTATTTGTCCGAATGAACTCATGAGCTGCCAGTGAGTACAAACCCTGCTGCCCTGACGATGAAGCATCGGGACGATGCTTTCTTAGAAGGGAGGCTGTCACGATAAATGACAAAGCTGGACGACAAAGGACAAAGAAGCGAGCAGCACAAGCTGCAGCTCTGGGCCCTCTGAGGAAGACGACGTTGAAGCGTCTGTTCTTGTGTTACCTGGTTATCCGAATACAGACTTGTCTTTCCTCGTCGCAACGTGGCCCTGTATCTTGTTATTTCCGCGTTGCGA
The DNA here is from genome assembly GCF_013339695.2 of Rhipicephalus sanguineus. NCBI lineage: Eukaryota > Metazoa > Arthropoda > Arachnida > Ixodida > Ixodidae > Rhipicephalus > Rhipicephalus sanguineus. The sequence continues at coordinate 132,878,631 of NC_051179.1, read as the reverse complement.
CAATATGCACAATTATTTTGTACCGACCCGACGTCTCAGTGTCCACGACTCTATGCCAAGCAGCTACATACGCTGAAGAATGCCGCCAACAATGCAAGACCAGGGGCACGAGAACAACGACCACGACGCATGCACTAACACTACTTCCTATGATTCTGGCTCGCGTGTTTGGATGCGTCGTTAGACAATCGGTGGCTGTCGTTGTCGCTCGCGCTCGCTAGTAGCCTGACCTGCCTAACAAAGAGCCTTCTGCGAAGCAACGTGTAATGCTCCTCGAAGTACAGCACCTCCATTTGAATATATATAGCTCGTAATGTGGCAACGCGACCAACGCCGCCTGAGTCCCATCTGTAAGCAATGTATTCATACCATGAAATCTCCGCCCTTGATCGTTCAATTTGCAACAACGTGTTACAGACAACCAAGGAAAAGCTGGAAAAATAGGTTGAAAGGTTTGGCCACCGAAGACGTAGAAGGACAAAACACAACAGCATGACAAAGTACAATGCATTTGCCATGGCACACACCGATACCAACATACTGGCAAACATGCCGGTAGAATCGACATTTTTACTATATGGACTCTTACAAATACATGACAGGTGGGCATGCGTATGAATAATTCTGAACTTATGCTTATAGTGTGCCTTGCAGTAGTACACTCCGCTAGTCATTTAGCTACTTTTGTCAATTATAAAGACGTCCTTCCATGTTTATTATGTTTAACAACAGCGCCAACAAAAACAATAGCGGTAACGAAAAATTGTTACTTGCCAGTCTTTCAGTTTGCCTGTGTGAATTAAGCTTCGTCTCGTATGCTTTTTGTCGCGCCAGTGTCTGCCACACTTTATTATTATTACTTATTTTATTAACTAGGCAAAGCGTGTACCTCCGGCACACATTTTCATTGTACATCGAAGTCATGTGAGAAATACTACGGTTATTTAAAAAGGTTGCTGGTGCGAGGGTCGACAAATTTGCGACAAATACGAGGCTCGACATATTTGCGCAAAGAATGCTTTTTTGTAACAGTGCCAGCTTGTTATTTATATTGGAGATCTCCCTCAAGCAACGAAAACGACAGTTCCAGTTAGCAAAAAATGTGCATTTTAAGGAAGGACCTTCAAAGCTGTAGAAAAACCTACTTCGAAAGTTTTGCGAGAGTACCTCTCGTTCAAAGAGAGTTGACTGAACAGACTCGCGAAGGGTTCCTCCAATTTAATCTGTTCTCCAAGGTACATTCACGCGATGACGTCCTCGGCGTCCTTGGGTGTGAGCGAAGTTCGTGATAGATCGAAATAAATAAATCAAAATATTTTGTTGGACTGGGAATCCAACCGAGGCCTTTTGCGTGGCAGTTACGTGTTTTTCCACCGAGCCACGCGAACGCTAAAAGGATGGTTATCCCTCTGTCGTAGGAATCGGTATAACACGAAAGTGAAGCGTGCTGTCACAGAAGAACTTGATTGCTTTGTTGCATTGGTATATCAGAGCTTGTATAATGTCTATTGTAGTTTGGCAGATGTAGCACCGCCTGATGTGGACACCGCATATGGTGAATCCCGCGCAAATATGTTGTCAACAAGCACATAATAAACACTGATACTCGATATGCACTCCTCCAAAGCGTCGTCAAACGCGAAGAGAAACGCTACGCGCGTCGTGTCTTCGTTCTAGCCTGACAATTAATTCTCACAGGGCGAGCGGGGAACGCGGAGCGACAGCTAGGCTAACGTCGGAGAGCTATTTTTCGATATGGATGGGTGCTATGAGCGAGGCTTGGGCTAAAGCCATCACCCCGCAGTGTGTTAAACGAATTAAACGCGCCGAGTGGGACGGTCACAGCAAAAGCGCCTGTTTTTTTCGAGCCTGGTGGCCCACATTTCACGACCCCGTTATTAAAGGGACGCTCATAGCATCCATCCATCCATCCATGCGGAAGCACTGTGAGAGGAAAATCTGAAAGATAAAAGGCGCGGTCATGTAGCCCCTGTTATGTATTTGGTGGTAGCTCAGTGGGCTAAACGCCCGCCAACCATCGTCGTGGACCGAGAGGTCATGGGTTCGACTCCTGTCGACGGAAGTTTTAAGAGCTTGCTCCTTATGCTCGCGCCTTGTCCGTTGTCGCCGGTGTGTACACTAGTTCTCATTGGTCCCGCTGGAGAGGCGCAGCTGCGCTCTCTCCGGTGATTACAAGAATGATCACCAGATGGCGCGCCGCCGCTCAAAAAATACCGAGGGTAAGCGAGCACAAGTACCTCGGAGTATGGGTAAATGAGGGGGATAGATATATGGAGGTAAAAGAGAAAGCATCGGTAGCAAAGGGAAAGAGGAATGCTGCAATTATGAAGCACACAGCTTTATGGGGATACAATAGGTACGAGGTGCTTCGAGGGCTGTGGAAGGGTGTGATGGCCCCGGGGCTTACATTTGGGAACTCAGTGGTGTGCATGAAGTCAGAGGTACAATCAGGAATGGATGTAAATCAAAGGACGGTGGGCCGCCTCGCGATGGGCGCTTACGGGAAGACGACAAATGAGGCTTTAAAGGGAGATATGGGATGGACAGGCTTTGAAGTGAGGGAAGCTCAGAGCAAAATGAGATTAGAAGAGAGGCTGAGGAAAATGAAGAAGAGTAGATGGGCAGAGAAGGCTTTCAGGTATTTGTATAGAAAAAGCGTTGACACGCAGTGGAGAAAAAGAACTAGGAGGCTCACCAGTAAATATACGGCCAGCAGTGCGGGCGATATGGCAACAAGGAGCATCAAGCGGAAGGTCAGAGGCGGAGAGGACTTATTGGATGACAGCGATGGAAAAGAAGCCGGCTCTGAGTAACTACCGAAAGGGAAAAAACGAAATAAGGAGGGAAATGTTTTATGATAATGCAAGGGGAAGCGTTTTACTGTTTGAAGGAAGGTCGGGCTGCCTTAGAACGCGTAGTTATAAAGCGAGATTCAGTAACGAAGAAGAACAATGTACATGCTGCGGGGGAACTAAGGAAACGATGGAACATGTACTGATTGAATGTGGCGATATTCACCCAGGTATACGTGTGGGCACGAGTCTACAGGAAGCCTTGGGTTTTAGGGACAACAATGGAAAGCTGAACACGTCCGCGATAGAAATAAGTAAGAGACGGTTAGAGTATTGGTGGCAGAAAGGTAGAGATAAAGTACAAAAATAAATAATGGGGAAAAATAAGGTCATTCTGCCTTAAGAGGCAGAGAGATGGGCCATGAATTCATATTTTTTGTATAATAACATTGATTTAATCAATGTGGATAAGGTATTAGGCCAACATAAAACAAGGAAGGTTTTTTTTCTTTTTTTTTTCTTCGAGCCTGGTGGCAGACATGTCACCGCCCCGTTATAAAGGGGACGCTCATAGCAACCATCCAACCATCCGGCGCACACCAAGCGCGGCGCATGCGCTAGTTGGATAGGTGACCGCTGGAGGGCCGCGCATCTCTTTTGGCGCGCTTTCTTTCACTTCGCCGGGAGCTCACTCAGTGAAAAGAGGGCCGCGCCTCTCGTTTGGCACTCGCATTTGACGCGCTTCCTTTTTCTTCATCGGGAGCTCACTCAGTGAACACTCTTCCTTGCCGCCCCGCAGCATGAACATTCCAGCCAAGGCTGCAGCGCGGCGGCCTCGCAACGCCGCAGCAGGTCGGGCTCGCTGCCAAGACCCTGCGGTGAGAGCCCGGGAGGCCGAAGCGAAGAGGACTAATGTATATATAACAACGTTGTCGCGTCTATATATATATATTGGTAGAGGAAAGCGTACGAAGGAATCGCGGGTTACCCGATCATCTCCCAGCAAGTTCCTCTAACATGATTCACTTCGTGGATATGGCGGTTACTTTTTTTTTCTTATCGTTTTTTTTTTCTTGCTATTTTATGGCGCTCATTTCGCTGACGTATTTCCGTGACAGAAAAACGTCATTAAAATCTTGGTGGGCCCCGGCATAAGACACTTTCGTGTTAGAAAATCCTAAACAGGTGCCATGTAGCACGACTAGTCAGACCATAAGCACCAATGGCAAAAATATCGCCAGTGAAAGACTGTTCTTCTGTCATTGCATGTGTATTAGCGTGTATGTGTTTCCTTTCAAGCACTTACTTTTTCCCGGTTCTGACACATCCTACATGTCCGTACTTTGAATAAGTCCGTCATGAAGCTTACTTTGTTGATATCTGTCCTCGCAGCCAAACTACGTCTACCCAGAATATTCGGAAAAACCTCCCGGCTCCAACATGATCGCCTATGTTGAGCTCGCCGACCCGACGGCTGAGTGAGTATTGACATTACGTACAAATTTCAGCTTCAGCAACCACAAGTAAGCGCCAGATTTTCCAACGAATTTCTCACAGTGGCGCTTTTGATATTCTGTTTTTTTTTTGTAATCTCTTGCGATGTGAGAGGAAGCCAACGAGACGGGCTTTTCAAACTTAGAACTGCAAAACGGTAAGCTTGTTGGTAAGCATTGGTAGAAATCAGCCATGCAAAACAAGGGTACAACAGCAGAGGCTGCCAACACAAACGTCACCTACGAGCAAAAAACTGAGATTCGGTGGTTTATATGGCAAAACGGGTGCTCTGCAATTTGTCCCGCGTACCGGTATATTGGAGCAATCACTGTTTTAGCATGATAGCCGTTATTTTATAACAGCAATCAACGGCTGTCTTAGGCATATAGTTCGGCTAATATATAGCGCATATCTATAACATAATCAGGAATAGCTATTGATTCTTTGTCCTTCCTGCCTTTGCAATTCAGCATATTTCGTCCTGTATTTAAAGTCCTTGCCATTGCACTAAAGATTAAGTTGTAATCATTCAGTTTAGAATTTTTCAAGTTCACTCAATATATCAGTACAGCGGTTTATCTGTTCCCCAAAGAATCGGCTATAGCTGAAACAAACTGCACAAACTACATCGGTAGGCTATTTTCTAATTTTCTATAGGCATCTTGCCAGGCGTATATATATCACCATTATGTCATTGAGCTCTTCTCTCGGTCATAAGGCGGCGCACAACATCCGTAGCCTTCTGGCACACCCTAATATTGTAACCCGTATTAAAAACCCTTACCAAGCGCAATACGGTATGAACATGTGGACTATCTGAAACTTTCTTTTTGTTTTTGTGGCTCACTGCAACAGTATTCGTAAGTGATGAAATTTTTACTGCATTAGGAACCCACAAGTAGCGGTTTCGGCGACGTAAGGATAGCGTGCGCGTAGCCTGCACGTTCTAGGGCGCACACACAATTTGTTAACACTGGAGTTCATGTGTATTAAATTTTCCACATGTTCAGAATGCTTGGACGAAAAATGTAGCAGCGCCCCGCCGCGGGGGTCTAGTCGGTATGGTGCTCGACTTCTGACCCGAAGGTCGCGAGATCGAATCCCGGCCGCGGCGGCTGCATTTTCTATGGAGGAGAAAATGTTTGTGGCCTGTGTACTTAGATTTAGGTGCACGTTAAAGAACCCCAGGTGGTCAAAATTTCCGGAGCCCTCCACTACAGCATCCCTCATAAACATATCGTGGTTTTGGGACGCTAAACCCCAGATATTCTTATACTATTAGAATTGTAGCAGCTGTTCTAAAAAAGAGGGGGCGTGCTGTTTATGTGCGCTGTTGCGAAAGATATGTCACACCTAGCAAATTCACGAGTAAGCGTAAAATGTCTCTTTGAACTGCCTCGAATGGGCACTGGCCGATGAAGTGAAATTCTACCGTATTACGAGAGAAAAAGAGACTCTTTATTAAAGAAGTCCGTCGAGTTCTTCGCGGAATTGGGCGAATATCGCCGCCTGGGCGTTCGCCACGAGCCCTTGAGCTCTGGAGGCTGCCTCGGCCCTCTAGACGGCCCAGAGTTGGTCATCGAGGGCGAAGCTGTGCAGTGCAGTATCCCAGCGCGTTCCGTGTTCCAGGGTTGCCATGGCCTCGCAAAACATGCAGTTTGTCGAATAAAGGTCTGGATAACAGAGATTCAAGATCACTGGGCTCGGATACCCAATACGAAAAATAATCTTTTTGTTGGCGTAAAAAAATGCGTCAGTTGTTGCAAAGAGGAACGGATGCTATAGTATGTCACTCCCTCCAGTAACATCTAGTGGGTCTGTCTGTACCGCGCATTGCTCGTGGACGCCGCTCGCTCTCGGACTCCATGAATTAAGCCGTTAATCAAGCTACTGGTCAACTCTTACACAGGCGTTCAATAAACGTATTTACAATTGGTGGAGTTGCTAGGTATCGATCCCAGTGCCTTTGTTTGCTTTCATCATTGAAAGATCCCTCTGGCCGTCTTGCACGTTGGACACTACGCCTGCAGGACTACGATATCCGCGTGCTGTACATCAATTGAGCGTGCTGGAATTAGGCACTAAAGATGGGTCAGAAAGGTGAAGCGAATGCAAATGCGTCTGCAAATAGCCAGAAACCAGGTGAGACCATGAGCCCCTTTCGGAGACAATGGTGCGGAACGGTAACTCCGGCTTGTGGCTCTTTACTGTAAAGAACGCTTGTAATACAAGACCCTTCTCGTTCTTCACTGTGAAAGACAGCCGGCTTAGGTTTAACTCGGTCAAAAGCTTCACCGCACGTCGTTTAGCGACAGCGGCCTTTTCCTTAACTTCTCGGAAGTTTTTTTGAATTGCGGTTTTTGCTTTTCCAAAAACATACCCTCGGGCAACGCTACAAAAAAAAGCCCTCCTTGTCCGATACCATGGCACGCGAGCCGCTTTCCACCAGGAACTTAATCACAGGTTCAAGTTTCTTAGCTGCCACTGGTTTGAGTCTACTAGACGAAAACACACTAACACATTCATCAACACATCTCACTTTTTCTTCGTCCTTCACTTGGCTGGCCACAGATCTGGATACTCCCACCTTTTCGGCATGCGAGAGAACTGGCTCCACGGCAAACTTTGGGCCATGTTGCAGAAGCTTCTCATGTTGTTCAGGAAGTTGGAGATCCCCCAGGACCAAGACATTGTCTTCCTTTTCCTTGTGTTTCTTCTTCGGAAGAGCTGGCCGAAGCTGGTTCGACAACGTCTCGGTAGCGCTTTCCGATAGCCTTTACCACTCCTGGTATCGACGGTAGGCGTTCCTGCCTTGGCTGGTGCACGCCACTTTCGGGCAGTCTTTGAAAAACCGCACCTGGTAGTGCCATTCCGAGGCCAATTTTTTTCAAATTCGTCTACTGTTTCCTCGAGTAGGAGCAAGTACCCCGCACAAAAGCTGCACATCAGGAGGGCACATTGACACCCGGATGTACCATGCGGCGACACGGATCTTGCAGACGTAAATGGCGGTCAGGGATGTGATGGTGGTGGGAACGCGTTGTTAACACACTGAAAAGAACCCTTCGTACTAGAAATAAGGTTTAGAATAACTGCCAGTTGGGCGTGTTGGTATATGTTCATGATGGTGAAGCGCTAAAAGAAACGAAGACTTACGAAGAACACAGGACGCAGCGCTACTAGCAACTGAGTTTATTTTGAAAACAACGCCCTTATATATACAAAATGTACGTCATCACTAAAGCCAAAAACCATTAACACTTCATCATAACAGAAACAAACAGGTAAGAGATAAAAACCGCGCATGCACCCCTACCAAAAACAAGTTGGCTAAGATATGCCCCGCAGTGGAAAGGTTGGCAAACAAAAAACATACTGAAACCAACCAATCGTGCGAGCATCTGATGGATGAAAGTGCTTCAACCCAGGTTGACCGGATAAAAGAAGCTAATTTTCCAGATGAGTGCATTCTTTTGGCATGTGAAAAGAATCGCCGTCAGATAAAACTGATGAGGACACAAGCACGGGTCTGAGGGACTAAGGATAAAGACGGAACAAGAACGAAGATAGCTGTTGTTCCATACATGCACAGCACGTCACACAGATTAAAGAAGATGGCGTCGAGGTATGGGGTACGTGTACTTTTCTCGGCCAAAAACAAGTTGGCTAAGATATGCCCGGCTGGGGAAAGGTTGGCAAACAATATCTTAGTTTGGGCATATCTTAGCGAACTTGTTTTTGGCCGAGAAAAGTACACGTACCCCATACCTCGACGCCATCTTCTTTAATCTGTGTGACGTGCTGGGACGAGCTTTGAGACCAACGGGGAAGTTACACGACGTGATGCGCAGGCCCGGCAGGATTCTGGTCATTCTAAAACTGCCCGAGTCAATACGAGAAGCAGCAATAAAAAATAACAGCCTGTGAGCAAGGTTCTCCGAGTTGTTTCACTGAATGCGCGAAGTGTTGTTAATAAAGCCAGTTCCCTTGAGGACGTAATCTCATGTTATCATCCACACATCTTAGTAATCACCGAGACATGGCTACATGCAGATGTGCAAGATTCGGAGGTCGTACCGTCTTCTTACAAGCTTATTCGCAAAGATAGGGAGTCACGAGGGGGAGGAGTGGCTATCGCCATTAAAAACAACGTCGCATTTACTCTTTTGGATGGCATTAATAACCACGAAAGCGTGTGGTGCAGGATTAAATATCATGGTAAAAGTATACTTTTAGGGGGCGTGTATCGACCCCCGAGTTCTTCGCCCGAATATTTAGAAGCCATTCAGGACTATCTTGGCGATAATACGAATTCTCGATCCCGGATTATAATAACAGGAGATTTCAATCTACCGGGTATAAACTGGGCTGATTTTTCTTATGATGGCAAAGAAGCCCGAAGTTCAGAAATACTGATCACGACCGCGTTCAACTCCTGCTTACAACAACTAATTTCTGAGGCTACCAGGGTGGACAGTTCATCATCCTCTCTTCTTGATTTGCCACTCAGCAGCTCACTTCAAGGTTGTTCCGCCAGTGTAGAAGAGGAGATATCCGGTCACAAGTTGATTGCTCTGTCATGTCGTCATGTCCTGTTTCAGGTACACGTGCTTTTACTAGGCCGTCGGATACTTTCGTAAGAGATTACACTCATGCGGATGATAACGCTGTTTTAGACTATTTGGAATCGCGCTTTGATTGTTTTAGCCAAGTTAATGATGTCAATGAAATGTGGTCAAATTTTGCAGAAATAGTTCTCTTTTGCGAGAAAAAATACGTGCCGTTAAAAAAGAAACGTATTAATAGGGAATATCCGTGGTTCACGCGAGAAATGGTTCATTTGAAACGGAAAATTAAGCATCGGCGCAAGCGTCAAAACACGAGTAATCTTTCAAGCTTTACTTCGAAGCTGCGAGAACTAACGCGATCAGCAAAAGAAAACTTTTTTTCAGTTACTCTACCGTCATTCATGACGAAAGAACCCCAAAAATTCTGGCGCTATCTCTCAAAAGATAAACGAAGCATTTCAGAGATCAGAGTTGCGGGAGAAAGTATTGTTGATGCGACTGCCATTGTCCAACAAATTTAATGACTTTTTTCAGTCCGTTTTCACACGGACAGCCACGCATGCTCAGTTGCAGTCATACGACTACGATTGTCTTATGCCAGAAGTAGAAATAACTGAGGATGGTGTTCTTTGCCTCTTGCACAAACTGGATGTAAAGAAATCACCTGGTACTGATGAAATATCAAATACTTTTTTGAGTAGATATGCTCTTTGGGTGGCAAAATATTTACATCGCATTTACATGCGTCGTTAGACGCTGCAGTTATTCCTGATGATTGGCGCTCGGCAAAAATAACCCGGTACATAAATCAGGCTCCGTTTTGGAAATTAACAATTACAGGCCCGTTTCCTTAACTAGTGCTTGCTGTAAATTATTTGAGCACCTTATATTTAAGGCCATCATCACTTACTTAGAAAATAACAAACTACTTTATGCCCAACAGCATGGATTTAGCTCTGGTTTATCTACCGTTACCCAACTGGCTGAAATAACTGATGAATTAACTAGCGCTCTCAATATGAAAGGTCAGACCGATGCCATTTTTTTGGATTTCTCGAAGGCATTTGATGTCGTTCTCCATCAGAATTTAATAACAGAATTATTAGCTATAGGCATTGAACGGAGGGTTGTAGCATGGATCGCGTGCTACTTGAGAAACAGAAGACAGCGTGTTTCCATAAATGGCTGTCTCTCGAAGGAGTTGGCAGTGTACTCAGGTGTCCCGCAGGGCTCAGCCCTCGGGCCTCTTCTTTTTTTTAGTTTATATTAATGATATTCATCTTTGCGTCGAGCCACCGATCCAAATTAAACTATTTGCGGACGACTGCGTAGTATACACATCCATAAATAATCAAGAAGACGAAATTAAACTTAACGATGCCTTACGCTCAATTAATGAATGGTGCGCAAGGTGGGGACTAAAAATAAATCCTTCAAAAACAAATTCCACTATTTTTACCAACAAATCGAGACCCCTTCACTTCACATATTCTTTAGGAAATGCTACCATAACGAGAGCTGATCGCGTTAAATATCTAGGAGTCACACTTACCAGTAACCTCAGCTGGGAAATGCATGTTGAAAATGTTTGTACGGGTGCACTGAAGAAATTGACCTTTTTGAAGAGAAAACTGCGTAATACTCCTCCCACGGTAAAACTGAACGCATATAAAGCACTACTGCGACCAAAATTGGAGTATGCCGACACTATTTGGAGCCATTGGCAACAATATTTGAACAAAAAAATCGAAAGAGTCCAGAATTTAGCTTTGCGCTTTATATATTCCGCTTACTCCCGACATTATAGTGTAACAAATCTACGTAATAGGGTAAGCCTACAAAAACTTGAGCAGCGCAGGATAGTATCCAGATTAAAATTCATCTACCAACTTGATCACGGGGACTTCAAATTATCACGGGAACGTTATCTTCAGCAACCTTCAAAACTTTCAGCCAGGACGAATCACAATAAAACTTTTAGGGAGCCACCTAGCCACATAAATGTCCACAAGTTCGCTCTTTCCTCGCGGAATTTTCCATTGGAATGCGTTATCTGCGGAAGCAGTGAATGCTGCCTCGACGGCTTCATTTATGAAACACATTGATAGTATTAGTTTTTCTGATGTAAGTGATGTATATTGAATATACCATGCTTTGAGTGCAATTCAATGGCTTACTTATATTGAAAATATTTTTAGTTGAGTGTAGTTATGTTGTCTCACAAAAATATATCTGCACTGAACATTGATGACTTTCCTGGTGTGTACTTGCTATTTATGTATTCTTTGAATTATGCCAAGCTATCCAGTGTATAACTATTTATTGGCTGATTGTATTGTTTGTATTTCACTCCTGCATGGGCCCGAGGAGGGCCTGCAGTATCTGTAAATAAAAAAATAAAATAAATAAACGTACTGAAACCAACCATGGGTGTGGAATCAGGCATGGAACAAAGTTTGTCGATTGCAGAAATGATGTGGTATACGATATCCCCTTTACATGCAGAAAGCATTACATCGGCCAAACTGGCCGATGCGTAAATGTGCGCCTTCGCAAACACGAAAGTTCATTGAAGCGGGCACCGTATTCACATTTAGCAATGCACTGTAAAGAGTGCACGTGCAACCCTGACTTTGAAAGAACCACTGTTGTTGACAAGCACGCCGATCGAACTGTCAGGGAGATCGTTGAGGCTTATCAAATAAGGAGGAGTGGCAATGCTTGTGTTAGTCAGTCATCCATTTTGCTATCGGATTGTGAAGTTACTTTTTTACAGAAAACGTAAAATGAAGTGCATTGTTGCCTTGGTGCGGGTGCATGCGCGGTTTTTATCTCTTACCTGTTTGTTTCTTTTACGATCAAGTGTTAAACTTTTTTGTCTTTAGTGATGACGTACATTTTGTATATATGAGGGCGTTGTTTTCAAAATAAACTCAGTTCCTAGTAGCGCTCCTTCCTGTGTTCTTCGTAAGTCTCCGTTTCTTTTAGCGCTTCACCATCATGAATGTATACCAACACGCCCAACTGGCAGTTATTCTAAATCGTCGGCAGGACTCGCACGCGAGATGAGGCTATCGTATGCGCCGTCCATACGATTGAGATGGCCAGCTTCTTTCATCTCTTCTTCAGCCGTGTTCCTCGCCAGCGTTCGCGAGGTTTTTAGTCTCGGGTAGAACATAATGCCCCGTGCATTTCTTATTAACACTCTTGCTGTATTCTGTTTTCGCCCACAAAGACTGTCAGGAACGCTCAGCGCAAACCGGGCCTCATCGTTCGAGATGCTTCGCGATTATTTTAGATCGTTTTGTTAAGACTGTGCGCAAGACGCGAACACTTGAGCTTATTCTAGAACTTGCGCGACAACCAGCGATAACGCTGGAGTATTGGAGGGCACATGTATATATGCCGATGCTCTTCACCGCTTGTCAGTTGACCGAAGGTCGAAGCTCTGTTCGCCGCTTTCAGAGCATACCGTGTGCATTGCTGTAAATTAACTTTCCGTTTCCCGGCCACAAGTTAGGCCAAATAAACAGTTTCACCTTGATAACGCCGACTGCTGTCTTCGTCGACGTCCCGACCACGTGACATCTGGTGGAGGTGCTGTTCATGATCCGGACGCCAACGCGGGGCGCTGACCCAAGCTCAAGCCGCCACGAGGACGACGGCCAGGAAAACCCGGATCGTTGAACAAGCCGCAGGCAGAAGGGACTGCAGCCAGAGCACGGAGTCCTCCCCGAAAAAAGCCAGGCAGCCGCAGATCCCAACATCCACCACAGCGGCGATGACCGACCCCGTGCAGCCTGTGCCGATCCTTCGTCGCCAGCCCAAGGAGCCACCAACCTTCCGCGGATCGTCGTACAAAGACCCGGAAAGCTGGCTCGAAGCTTGCGACCGAGTCGCCCTTTTCAATGCCTGGACCAGTGAAGACAACCTACGGCATGTCTACTTCGCCTTGGAGGACGCAGCTAGAACATGGTTAGAGAACCAAGAGCGAACCCTGACAACATGGGACATTTTGCGCACTAGGTTCCTGGCAACATTCACCAGCGTCGTCTGCAAGGAGAGGGCCGAGGCTCTGCTCGAAACCCGCGTGCAGCTACCAAACGAAGACGTGGCACTCTTAACAGAAGAAATGACACGACTGTTGCGCCACGCAGACCCTGACATGCCCAAGGAGAAGAAAGTTCACTTCTTCATGCGAGGAATCAAACACGAGCTGTTCGCAGGACTGATCAGACACCCAGCCATGACCATCCAAGAATTCCTCGCGGAGGCAACAACCATCGAGAAGACGCTCGAGATGCGCACCCGGCAGTACAATCGCCGCGCATCTGAAGACAGCGCAGCTGTTCATGCCCTCGGCTCCGACGACTTGCGCGAGACGATCCGAGCAATCGTGCAAGAGGAGTTTCGAAAATTTCTACCTTCACCGCAACCTCAAGTAGATTCCATCGCCAGCGTCGTGCGCCAGAAGATCCAGCAGTCACTGGGCGCGCCTCAGCTAGCAGAGCCGCAGCCGCAAGCTATGAGCTATGCTGCTGCAGCCCGCTGTCCCGCTCCTGGTCCACGCCCACGCCAAGACGCCACACCACCGCAGTACCCTCTCCAGACGCCGCCGCCGCCACAGACGCTCTACCGCCCGCCTGTCGGCCAGCGCTACGCGCCGAGGAAGACCGACGTTTGGCGCGCCCCTGACAACCGCCCGCTCTGCTACCACTGCGGGGAGGCCGGCCACACGTACCGCCACTGCCTAGTACCGACAGATGGGACTACGTGAATTCGCCATCGATGCGCCGTGCCCGCAGCCAGGCGAACGGCCTCGCGACATCAACGACTACCTCACCGGAACAGTGGCAAAAACGATGAACTTCCCGATCGCCGTCGCCAGGCCGACACGTCTCTCCCCAATGCCGACCATACACTGGCCCAACCCGGGGCCGTTCACCTAGCCCGTATCCGGAAAAATAAGGGCAGCAACCCGTGGAGGTGCGGTTGCTGTACGACGAACTACCGAAGATCCTCTGCCGGCGAGGTCGACGCCGAGACGAACAGACTCCTGAAGACGAAACGTCGCGCACCGAAGATCTGACGACGCGACATGGAAGCAGTGGAACATACCGACACAGCCGTGATCCGACGCCACGACCTAACCGCAACGCTAAACGACGAACTAGTGACCTCGACGTTCTGATCGACGGCCACAACGTGACCGCTCTCGTCGATACTGGAGCCGACTATTCCGTCATCAGTGGGCCGTTCGCCGTAAAGTTGAAGAAAGTTAGGACTGCTTGGGAAGGCCCCAAAATCCGGTCCGCTGGAGGCCATCTAATAACGCCGATCTGGAGTCTGCACAACAAGAGTCACCATGAGTAATCGCACTTATCCTGCGAGCTTCGTAATCGTGCAATATTGCTCCGGGGATGCCATACTTGGCATCGACTTCTTAAACCATCACGGCGCCGTCATCGACCTAAGAACGAAGTCGCTAACTCTATCGTCGGAGAAAGCGACACCGCCGGTTACGAACCTATGTCAACATGTCCTGAACGTGCTGGAGGATTAAGTCACCATTCCGCCTTAATCCAGCGTCATAATTCCCGTCGGCACCGTAAAGGCTGAAGACATCGAAGGTGTCATCGAGAGCCATCAGCGTTTGCGGCTAGACCGTCACATTTGCGTCGCCAGAGGCATTGCTCGGCTGCATGAAGGAAAAGGAAGCGCGATGGTAACCAACTTCAGCCATGAATACAGACACCTGAGCAGGGCCATGACGATTGCGTACATCGAAGAAATAATGGCTGTCAGCTATGTGTTTGCCTTTTTAGATGCTCAGGAAGCTACAACGACGACCCCAATGCCTGAGCCATCCTTCAACGTAAACCCAAGCCTTCCCGCTCGCCAACAGCAACAGCTCCGACGCCTTCTGAAGGAATACAAGGACTCTTTCTCGTCGTCATCGCGGGTCCGGCAAACACCCCTTGCTAAACACCATATCATAACGGAAGAAAATGCACGACCACTCCGTCAGAGTCCCTACTGGGTTTCGACGCGAGAGCAGGAGGCCGTTAAGAAACAAGTCAAAGCAATGCTATGCAATGACATCATCCAGCCGTCCAAGAGTCCGTGGGCGTCTCCCGTAGAGTTAGTGAGGAATAAGCATGGAACCCTACGGAATAAGCATGGAACCCAACGCGAAGTACTTTTCGTCGATGGACCTCAAGACCGGCTACTGGTAAATCGAAGTCGACGAGAGAGGCCGAGAAAAGACTGCCTTTATAACACCGCACGGCCTGTTAGAGTTCAGGGTCATGCCCCTCGGTCTTTGCACGGCACCTGCGACTTTCCTACGCATTATGGACACAGTGGCGGCTGGCTTCAAGTGCCAGACATGCGTCGTGTATTTGGACGACGTCGTTGTGTTTGCCTCAAGCTTCGACGAACACCTCCGGCGCCTTGAAGCTGTACATCAAGCGATGAAGACCTCCGGGCTCACCTTGAAGCCTGAAAAGTACCGCTTCGCGTACAAGTAGCTCATGTTTTTGGGTCACGTGATCAGCAGAGATGGTGTTCGCCCAGACCCGCGGAAAACAGCTGCTATCACTGCCTACCCGCCGCCCACCGACAAGAAGGCCGTACGCCGATTTCTCGGCTTGTGCGCCTATTACACACGCTTCGTAAAGGAATTTTCACTGATCGCCGAGCCACTAACTCACCTGACGAAGACCGACGTGGAAATGAAGTGGGGAAGGACGCAAGTCGACGCATTTCAAGAACTGAAACGACGCCTGCAGACGCCTCCAATACTCGCGCATTTCGTCGAATACGCCGATACGGAAATCCACACCGGCGCAAGCAGCGTTGGGCTCGGCGCCGTCTTTGTGCAGAGGACTGGCGGACTGGAAAGGGTTATCAGCTATGTTAGCCGGTCGCTGTGCAAGGCGGAAGCCAACTATTCCCCAACAGTAAAGGAGTGCCTTGCCATCATCTGTCATGCATCGAAGTTTCGCCCCTACATCTACGGGAGACCATTCAAAGTTGTGAGCGACCACCACGCCTTGAGTTGGGTAGCTAACTTGAAAGGCCCTTCAGGTCGCCTCGCAAGGTGGAGCATTCGACGTAACCGTCGTTTACAGGTCCGGAAGAAAACACTCCGACGCTGACTACCTGTCTCGCGCACCCGTCGACCCACCGCCGCAGGACGACCTGGACGATGACCCTTTTTTGGGAACCATAAGCGCCGACGACTTTGCCGAACGACAGCGAGTGGACCCAGAACTCAGGGGTCTGGTGAAATACCTCGAGGGCAGGACTGCCGTTGTTCCGAAGGTATTCAAGCGAGGACTGGCGTCATTACTCTTGCGAGATGGCGTTCTTCTGAAGAAGAACTTCTCGCCACTTCGAGCCAACTACCTTCTCGTGGTGCCCTCAGCATTACGACCAGAAGTCCTCCAGGCCCTACACGATGATCCGACGGCTGGACACCTCGTGTTTCCCGCGCGCTCGCAAGAATACAAGGAAGTTATTATAGGCCGCGCCTTGCCGCCGACGTCGCTCGCTACGTAAGGACACGCCGAGACTGTCAGCGACGCAAGACACCGCCGACAAGACCAGCAGGCTTTCTTCAGCCAATCGAACCTCCTCGCCGACCATTCCAGCAAATCGAGATGAACCTACTGGGGCCGTTCCCAACGTCGACATCCGGAAATAAATGGACCGTCGTAGCTACTGACTACCTCACGCGCTATGCCGAAACAAGGGCCCTTCCCAAAGGCAGGGCCACCGAGGTAGGAATGTTTTTCGTGGAGAACATCGTCCTTCGTCATGGCGCCCGAGAAGAACTTATCACCGATAGAGGTACGGCCTTTACTGCTGACCTAACTCAGGCAATCTTGGAATACAGCCACACAAGCCACCGCCAGACCACCGCGTACCGCCCACAAACCAACGGCCTGACCGTGCGTCTATCACCGACATGCTGGTACATGTAGTACGGCGACGTCGAACACAAGACGGGGGACGCCATCATTCCGTACGTGACCTTCGCGTACAACACGGCCGTACAATAAACGACGCAGATGACGCCATAAAAGTTGGTCTACGGACGGAGCCCGGTAACGACGCTTGACGCCATGTTACCAAACGTGACCGACGAGGAAAACATCGACGTGACCACGTACCTAGAGCACGCCGAAGAAGTACGACAGCTCGCCCGCCTACGGATCATGAACCAGGAGCCGACTGACAGCCGCCGCTACAACCTTCGACGACGCCACATGGAATAGCAACCCGGTGACCGTGTATGGGTATGGACGCCAACACGCCAACGGAGACTTAGTGAGAAGCTTCTTCGACGACACTTCGGACCATACAGGGTACTTCGACGCCTCGGCGCACTGGACTACGAAGTCGTCCCTGACGGCATTACGAACTCTCAGCCGCGCCGTGCGCGACCTGAAGTCGTCCATGTCGTGCGCCTCAAGCCATATTGGGCAAGGCGGCACGCTGGAAGCCATGTCAACTAAAAATCGACTTCTGTTCTTTGAGCAGGTGCTGCTGATCAGCGCGATCTTTCAATCACAGGCGTTGAGCACGTGTCCCGTTACACTGGCTGCTGACGCTGCTGGTTTCAAGTGGATCGGTGGCGCCACTGCCGAGGTTCAAGTAGGACGTCACGGATGGATCACGGGACCTTCACCTCGGTGTATAAAGCCGGATCCTTTGGACAAATCTTTCATTGGGCAAGGCGGCACGCTGGAAGCCATGTCAACTAAAAATCGACTTCTGTTCCATGAGCAGGTGCTGCTGATCAGCGCGATCTTTCAATCAGAGGCGTTGAGCCTTCCGGATGACTGGCTGGTGGCCAGAGTAACTCCTATACATAAAACAGGTGATAAGCAGGAAATCGGAAATTATCGTCCCATATCTTTTACTTGTGTTTGCTGCAAACTACTCGAGCATATTATAGTGTCACGTGGTCGTGACGTCGACGAAGACAGCAGTCTGCGTTTGCAGGATGAAACTGTTTATTTGGCCGAACTTGTGGCCGGAAAATGAGAACTGGAACTACAGCAATATACGCTGTACAATGATAGCGGCGAACAGGGCGTCGTTCGTCGATCAACTCACAAGCAGTCAAGCGCGTCGGCTTTTATACAGGCGCTATCGAACTTTCCAGCGATATCGCTGGTGGCGGCGTAATCTCTAGACAAAGCTGGAACATTCGCGTGCGGGGCGCAATCTTAACAAACCGATCTACTACAATCGCGACGCTTCTAGAACACTACTTCGCAGACAGCGTCGAGCGTTGATAACCGTTCCTGCCGGTCAAACCCGAATACATCAAAACAAGACAAAAAGTGGGCGTGGCATTGCCCCCCTCTGAAAAAGCATCGTCCCGATGCTTGTGAAAGAACATAGAAGAGAAAAAAAACAAGTGCATGCACAAATAAATCACAATAACAAAGGAAAAAAAAACAGAGTCCCCAGGCTCGCTAACGCGCAAAATACGGCTTAAGGCGCACGACATGGACGACTTCAGGTCGCGCACGGCGCCGCTGAGAGTTCGTAATGCCGTCAGGGACAACCTCATAGTCGAGTGCGCCGAGGCGTCGAAGTACCCTGTACGGTCCGAAGTATCGTCGAAGAAGCTTCTCACTAAGTCCTCGTCGGCGTATTGGCGTCCATACCCATACACGGTCACCGGGTTGGTATTCCATGTGGCGTCGTCGAAGGTTGTAGCGGCGGCTGTCAGTCGTCTGCTGGTTCTTGATCCGTAGGCGGGCGAGCTGTCGTGCTTCTTCGGCGCGCTGTAGGTAGGTGGTCACGTCGATGTTTTCCTCGTCGGTCACGTTTAGTAGCATGGCGTCGAGCGTCGTTGCCGGGCTCCGTCCGTAGACCAACTTGTACGGCGTCATCTGCGTCGTTTCCTGTACGGCCGTGTTGTACGCGAAGGTCACGTACGGAAGGATGGCGTCCCACGTCTTGTGTTCGACGTCGACGTACATGGCCAGCATGTCGGCGATGGTCTTATTTAGACGCTCGGTGAGGCCGTTGGTCTGTGGGTGGTACGCGGTGGTGCGGCGGTGGCTTGTGTGGCTGTATTCCAGGATCGCCTGAGTTAGGTCAGCCGTAAACGCCGTACCTCTGTCGGTGATGAGAACCTCCGGGGCGCCGTGTCGAAAGACGATGCTCTCAACGAAGAACTTGGCTACCTCAGCGGCACTGCCTTTGGGCAGGGCTTTTGTTTCGGCGTAGCGGGTGAAGTAGTCGGTAGCCACGACGATCCATTTATTTCCGCAAGTCGACGTTGGGAACGGCCCCAGGAGGTCCATCCCGATCTGCTGGAATGGTCGCCGAGGAGGCTCGATCGGCTGAAGGAAGCCTGCTGGTCTTGTGGGCGGTGTCTTCCGTCGCTGACAGTCTCGGCACGTCCTTACGTAGCGAGTGACGTCGGCTGCAAGGCGCGGCCAGTAGTACTTTTCTTGTACTCGTGCGAGCGTTCGGGAAAGTCCGAGGTGTCCAGCCGTCGGGTCGTCGTGCAGGGCATGCAGAATTTCTGGTCGCAGTCCCGAAGGTACAACGATAAGGTAGCTGGCTCGGGCCGGAGAGAAGTTCTTCTTTACGAGGACGTTGTTTTTCAAGAAAAATGATGCCAATCCTCGCCTGAATACTTTTGGGACAGCGATGGTCCTGCCCTCCAGGTAATCCACTAGACCCTTCAGTTGCGGGTCGGCTCGCTGTCGTTCGGCGATGTCTTCGGCACTTATGGCTCCCAAGAAGCTGTCATCATCCTGGTCGTCGGGCGGTGGCGGGTCGACGGGGGCACGAGACAAGCAGTCGGCGTCGGAGTGTTTCCTTGCGGACTTGTACACGACAGTAATGTCAAATTCTTGAAGTCTTAAGCTCCACCGTGCGAGGCGACCTGAAGGGTCCTTCAAGTTAGCTAGCCAACACAAGGCGTGATGGTCGCTCACAACTTTGAAGGGCCTGCCGTAGAGGTAGGGGCGAAACTTTGACGTAGCCCAGATGATGGCGAGGCACTCCTTTTCTGTTGTGGAATAGTTGACCTCTGCTTTAGACAGCGACCGGCTAGCATAACTGATAACCCTTTCCAGTCCGCCCGTCCGCTGCACAAGGACGGCGCCGAGTCCTATGCTGCTTGCATCGGTGTGAATCTCTGTATCGGCGTATTCGTCGAAATGCGCAAGTATCGGAGGCGTCTGCAGGCGTCGTTTCAGTTCATGAAATGCTTCGACTTGCGCTGTTTGCCACCTGAATTCGACGTCGGTCTTCGTGAGCTGCGTTAGTGGTTCAGCGATCCGTGAAAAGTCTTTGACAAAACGTCTGTAATAGGCGCACAAGCCGAGAAATCGGCCCACGGCCTTCTTGTCGGTGGGTAGCGGGAAAGCGGCGATGGCAGCTGTTTTCTGTGGGTCTGGGAGCACTCCAGTCTTGCTGATTACGTGACCCAAAAACAAGAGCTCCTCGTACGCGAAGCGGCACTTTTCTGGCTTCAGGGTGAGCCCGGAGTTCTTTATTGCTTGAAGTACGGATTGAAGTCGCTGGAGGTGTTCGTCGAAGTTCGAGGAATACACAACGACGTCGTCCAAGTAAACAAGGCAAGTCTGCCACTTCAAGCCAGCCAGCACGGTGTCCATGACGCGCTGGAACGTCGCAGGTGCCGAGCAAAGACCGAAAGGCATGACCTTGAACTCAAAGAGGCCGTCGGGTGTTATAAAAGCGGTCTTTTCTCGGTCTCTTTCGTCTACTTCGATCTGCCAATAGCCGGTCTTGAGGTCCATCGACGAAAAGTACGTCGCGTTGTGTAGTCGATCCAGGGTGTCGTCTATCCGTGGGAGGGGGTACACGTCCTTCTTCGTGATTTTGTTCAGGCGCCGATAATCAACGCAGAAGCGCAGTGTCCCGTCCTTCTTCTTCACTAACACCACGGGTGACGCCCACGGACTCTTTGAAGGCTGGATGATGTCGTCGCGTAGCATTTCGTCGACTTGTTTCTTTATGGCCTCACGTTCTCGCGTCGAAACTCTGTAGGGGCTCTGTCGGAGTGGTCGAGAATTTTGTTCTGTTATAATGCGGTGCTTAGCAAGGGGCGTTTGTCGGACCCGCGATGACGACGAGAAACAGTCCTTGTATTGCAGGAGCAGGGTTTTCAGCTGGTCTTGCTTGACCTTCGGAAGGCTCCGGTTGACGTCGAAATCTGGTTCGGGACCTCGATTCGTTGAAGCAGGTTCGGCAGCATCGAAGAGGGCGAAAGCATTGCTGGCGGCCACACATTCGTGGATGTAGGCGACCGTCGTACCAATGTTGAGGTGCCTATATTCGTGGCTGAAATTTGTCAGCACTATCTTTGCTTTACCGTCACGCAGTTTGGCTATACCTCTTGCGACGCAAATTTGACGGTTCAAGAGTAGTTGCTCACCGCCCTCGATGACGCCTTCAAGGTTCGCAGGTTTTTCGGTGCCGACGGAAATAATGACGCTGGAGCGCGGTAGAACGGTCACCTGCTCTTCTATCACGTTCAATGCATGGTTCCCTGGCGTCGCGTGGGGCGGGAGCGCTTTGTCTGAGGTTAGCGTTATCGACTCAGACCTCAGGTCGATGACGGCGCCGTGGTCACTTAGGAAGTCCATTCCAAGTATCACATCCCTAGAGCAATTTTGTAGGATTACAAAGCTCGCAGGATAAGTCCGGTTATTGATGGTGACTCTCGCCGTGCAGACACCAATCGGCGTTATCAGGTGGCCTCCAGCTGTCCGGATTTCGGGTCCACTCCAAGCGGTCTTTACTTTCTTCAGCTTGGTGGCGAACGGTCCACTGAAGACAGAATAGTCGGCTCCGGTGTCGACGAGAGCTGTGACACCGTGGCCGTCGATAAGAACGTCGAGGTCGCTAGTTCGTCGTCTCGCGTTGCAGTTAGGTCGTGCCGTGGGGTCACGGCTGCGTCGGTGTGTTCCGCTGCTTCCATTTTGCGTCGTCGGGTCTTCTTCAGTCCGCGAGATTTCGTCGTCAGTGGTCTGTCTGGTTAGCGTCGTGTTCTGAAGGTTTCGTCGCGGCGTCGTCGTCGGCGGCGGAGGATCTTCGGTAGTTCGTCGTACAGCAACCGCACCTCCATCGGTTGCTGCCCTTAGTTTTCCGGATACGGGCTAGGCGACCGGCCCCGGTTTGGGCCAGTGTACGGTCGGCGGTGCGGTGACATGTAGCGGCCGGGCGACGGCGAGCGGGAAGGTCGTCGTTCTTGCCACTGTGTTCCGGTGAGGTAGTCGTCAATGTCGCGCGGCCGTTCGCCTGGCTGCGGGCGCGGCGCGTTGATGGCGAATCCGCGTAGTCCCATCTGTCGGTACTGGCAGCGGCGGTACGTGTGGCCGGCCTCTCCGCAGTGGTAGCAGAGCGGGCGGTTGTCGGGGGTACGCCAGACATCGGTCTTCCTCGGGGTGTTGCGCTGGCCGACAGGTGGTCGGTAGGGCGTCGGTGGCGGCGGCGGCGTCTGGCGACGGTACTGCGGCGGTGTGGCGTCTTGGCGCAGGCGTGGAGGAGGAGCATGACGGCGGGCTGCAGCAGCATAGCTCATAGCTTGCGGCTGCGGCTCGGCTAGCTGAGGCGCGCCAAGTGAATGCTGGATCTCCTGGCGCACGACGTCGGCGATGGACTCTACTTGAGGTTGCGACGAAGGTAGAATTTTTCGCAACTCTTCTTGCACGATTGCTCGAATCGTCTCACGCAGGTCGGCGGGTCCTAGGGCTTGAACGTCGGCGTAGCTTGTAGCCGAGAAGCTGCGGTTGTATTGCCGCGTTCGCATCTCAAGCGTTTTCTCGATCGTGGAAGCCTCCGATGCAAATTCAGTGACCGTCTTCGGCGGGTTCCTTATCAATCCAGCGAAGAGTTCCTGTTTGACACCCCGCATGAGGAACCTCACTTTCTTCTCTTCGGGCATACTTGGGTCGGCGTGTCGAAACAGGCGATTCATCTCTTCCGTGTAGATGGCAATATTTTCGTTGGGCAGCTGCACACGGGTCTCCAGCATAGCCGCGGCCCGTTCCTTGCGGACCACGCTCGTGAACGTGCTTAGGAACGTCGTCCGAAAGAGATCCCATGTTTGTAGGGCGGATTCTCGGTTCTCGAACCACGTCCTCGCGGCGTCTTCTAGGTAGAAGTACACGTGGCGCAGCTTGTCCTCGCAGTTCCAGTTATTAAATGTTGAGACCCTTTCGAAGGTCTCGAGCCAGGTCTCGGGGTCTTCATATGGCGAACCACGGAACGTCGGCGGCTCCCTGGGCGGCTGCATCACGACCGTTGTAGATGGCAGGGGGTCTGTCATCGTCTCGGCGGTCGATGTGACGGTCTTCGGCTGCCTGGCGTTTTCGGGAAGGAGTCCGTACTCTGGTTGTAGTCCCTTCTGCCGGCGACTGGTTCGAGGATCCGGGTTGTCCTTAGAGTCGCCTTCTTGGCGGCTTGGGCTTGGGTCAGCGCTCCGCGGTGGCGTCCGGATCATGAAGCAGCACCTCCACCAGATGTCACGTGGTCGTGACGTCGACGAAGACAGCAGTCGGCGTTTGCAGGATGAAACTGTTTATTTGGCCGAACTTGTGGCCGGAAAATGAGAACTGGAACTACAGCAATACACGCTGTACAATGATAGCGGCGAACAGGGCGTCGTTCATCGATCAACTCACAAGCAGTCTCAAGCGTGTCGGCTTTTATACAGGCGCTATCGAACTTTCCAGCGATATCGCTGGTGGCGGAGTAATCTCTAGACAAAGCTGGAACATTCGCGTGCGGGGCGCAATCTTAACAAACCGATCTACTACAATCGCGACGCTTCTAGAACACTACTTCGCAGACAGCGTCGAGCGTTGATAACCGTTCCTGCCGGTCAAACCCGAATACATCAAAACAAGACAAAAAGTGGGCGTGGCAATAGCTAAGTCCATATACACTTATTTTGAAGAAAATAGCATCTTTTTTCCAAACCAGCATGGGTTCAGGCAACGCCTTTCTACCACCGCGCAGCTAATGGAAACCATCAACGACTTTTCTAGCGCTTTGAACAACAAAAAACAACTCGATGCGATTTGTTTAGATTTTTCTAAAGCCTTTGACAGAGTCGTTCACTCTCTGTTGATCAGCAAATTGGCACAAATGGGAATCAATCACCATTTAGTAGAATGGATCCACGCATATCTGTCCGGTCGAACTCAGTATGTGGAAATAAATGGCATAAAATCGAGCACCTTATCAGTTAGCTCAGGTGTACCGCAGGGGTCCGTTTTAAGCCCTGTATTATTTTTGGCATACATTAATGACATCAGCTCCGATATCAACGTCGATGTCACTGTGCGTTTGTACGCAGATGACTGTTTAATATACCGTGAGATCAATGACGTGAGTGATCAAAAATCACTGAGCGATGCTCTGGCTGCGATTGAAGCGTGGTGTGAAAAGTGGAAAATGAAAATAAACGAACAAAAAACAGTTGTCTTCGGGGTATCCAACAAAGTAAAGAACGAACTGGACCATAACTACTTTGTGAACTCCCAAATGCTCGCTACAATTGATAAGCTCAAATACTTAGGAATAACTATTGCCACGAACCTAAGCTGGAAAACGCGTATCGCAAATATCGCAAGCGCTGCCGAAAAGAAACTGGTTTCTGCGCAGAAAGTTGAAGCTTGCACCTCAATCTATCAAGCTAACCGCGTTTCTAACATATGTTAGGCCAACGATGGAATATGCAAGATTATATATGGGATCCGTTTCAAGTAGGTCTAATAAACGAACTCGAAAAGGTACAACGAAGGGCTGCACGGTTTATTTTGTCTAAATACTCATCGACTGACTCGGTATCAGCGATGTTGAAACTCCTTAAACTACCACCGTTATCACAGCGGCGCCTAGTATCAAGATTAAAATTTCTATTTTTACTTTCCAAGCACCAATTTAACATTGATATTTCACCCTACCTAACGCCTCAGCTAAAGCGAACCCTCAGGAAAAAGCATCACTTCATGTTCGTTCTACCACAACTACATATCGACGCATATGCTAACTCATTCATACCTCGAACTATAAAAGACTGGAACGCACTGCCATCATCAGTTGTGCAGTGCACCTCAACAGAAACCTTCGAAAATTGCATAAGAGCGACTTTACAAACCTGAGTGCTGATGCTTTCTTATTCTGCAGAGTATGCATGTTTGTTTTTTCTCTCTCTTTTTTCCCCCTTTCTTGCGACGCAGCATGCATTGGCTGCATCTTAAGCAACTCATGTTGATGTTTAAGTACCAATTGTTATTTCTTTTGACTGACGGACTTGCCTTTGTAATATGTGGTTCATATTTTGATAACCACTGTTTAAATTATGAGTATACTTGTATTTTCATGTTTGTTACTGTATTGATGTAATTTGTATTGTAATACCCACTTTGTTGTTGTGAAGCCTTACAACCCAATCTGTAACGGCCGTATGGCCAACAGTATTGTGAATAAAAAAAATATTACGCGCGTTAGCGAATCTGAGGACTGTAATTTGGCTTTAATATTGTACTTTGTTGCTTGTTCTTATTGTTTATTGTACTTTGTTGGTTTATTCTTGTTATTTCTTGTTGCATGCATTGGCCACCACCGTGTTTTGTTTTAAGCATCGGAACGATGATTTTACAGCGAAAGCTGTTATGAGATCATTTCACCACGGCCCCTCGGCGTCACTTCGCTTCGCCCTGTCCGCAACGCCAAGTTTCATGTCGAAAGAACTATTCGTAATCTGTGACCGTTTTCTTTCATCCTGTGAACTTATGTGAGGTGCGTAGCCCAAGGAAGCGATATCAAGATGTGTTTCGCCCCACATTCCACGACAGTGTACAATTCGTGTACTGAGATGCTCTTATTGTTTTCTGCGCTGAAAGAAGAGCGCCATCGGGTATAGAGGAATGTCATACCTCGCAAAGATCGAAGTCTGCTGACCACCTCTGTGAAAGGCACTTCGAACCACATTTGGTGACGAAACCTTGGGAGACTCTCTACAGTGGTAATGTCTTGGTTCGCAAACCCCCACAAACCATTCGCCTCGAAAGATGCAGCTCCTACTATATTTCCAGGCTGCCCAAGCTATCTGTCGAAGGAGAGAAGAAAAAACGAAAGACGCCATCTGTGAGGCACGGCAACACCGCATCTTTCAGGAAACGGTGCAAGAAAAACCCGGAATGCAGTGACGCGGTTTTCCGTAGGGATTCTGCGGGTGAGCCTAGTGGTTGGCGGGGCCCCTAGGGAGCCTATATGTGCGCGTCTCATTGCCTGACGGAGGCACAGAAGCACGCACATGCAGGCTCCCTAGCAGCCCGCATTCGCGTAGCGTCACCTGCGATCGCCATTGCGAACCCTACCAACATTTCGCCTTTCCCCGACCAACCGTCACATTTACTCTCCTGCACCATGGTCGGCACTGCGCGTTGAGCCTCTCATGATTTCGCGCTTGTCGGCTACACCTTGCTACGTCCGCTTGCGTAGTCGGAAACAAAAAACTAGTGAATCAGCGGATCTCGTGCGATAGTCAAGCGAGAGAAGGAAGAACGGGTGGGCGACTGCACGGCAAAGCAGGGTCAGACACAATTCATAACAGCTATACCTCGTATATGGCCCTATCTACAGCATGTGATCTAATGACGTGATGTGAATCAGCGTTCTGGCGTCATGAAGTGCGCCAAAATGACGAGAAATGCCGAGACAAAATTGGCCGCGTGTGCGCGTGCTTCGCTGCAAATGTCGTCGAAAGACGACTGTCTTCTGCCATTTATGTTTGCCTTGCCTCAGACAGCGCCTCCTTTATGTTGAATCGCGTGCATCTGACTGGCATTGATAAAATGGAAGAGGCATTGCGTGAGATATGCACGCCATCTGCCAGTGGCATCGGGAAACATGAGCTTCTGCAGAACCCAGGGCCACTGCCAGGTGGCAGCACCATGTCATCGGCAGAGGGCTTTTTCCTGCATAGCGCCCTCAGAATTACGTATCTGTGTATTTTCTAGTAAAGGAACACGCCACCTATTACTTACGTATTGATGTTGCGCCCCAGATATGCGTAATATTTGCTTTTTGATCAACAATGTTCACAAGTATGAACGCAGCTACCAGTTCAAGATGGCGGGCCGTTCAGCAAGTGCTTCAACTTTGGCCGTGTGGTGAATCGTGTGACAGACAGACATACAGACCGAAGTATCTGCGTTCGAGTATCCCAAGAAAGGCTATCATATTTTCAGTGGCTGTTTGGGGCCCTTTAAAAAGACAGGGTGTGCAAAGACCGGGACGAGAGAGTAGTCGAGACGCCACGAACGCCGCCAATAACTTAGAAGTCATACAGTAGCGCAAGAGATGGTAGCCGCAAATACTTATCTGCGCATTACCAGGCTAGATGCGATACTCATCAGTCAGATGCGCGTGGTGGTCTACGTGAGAGACAACTTGTCTCTTTTGTCGGTGTTTGCAGGTCCTGTCTTTTTAGCATGAATACATACCAACTAGCTCAGCTATCTCCTATTCAATATGATTCATTGTTTTTACTTCTATATTTACTTATCGATCTATCGAGTAAAAATGAAAGGAAAAAGTGTACTAAGGCATCGATTAAGCTTTGAGCTTTATGGTTAAGCTTTATGGTTTTGTTCTAATTGGGCACTGGGGAAAACGTGAAAAACTACATTTGCAGATAAGGTGTGTGTCCAGGTAAAATAATTATTGCTGTCAGCCGCCCAATTACCTAAGATTGCATAATTAACTTCATAATCAGTGCAGCAAGCAGGCACGTTTGTATTAAAATATTTTAGTATATCCGCTACAAAGTTCAACTGCGGTTTCCATGATTACGCGCGCAAGACAGTGAGCACTGGCGCAAACCTCTTCCCTAATGTGACGAACAGTCATTGCTTGCTATCGCCAGCCGGTAGCAAAAGGGCATCCGTTATCATCGTTGCCTATGCCTTCGACCCGTTGTCAGATAAACACCGCATGCAACTGCCGCGGCACAGCGGGGAGGCGCTTTGCGCCAGTGCTCAGTGTCTTTCATGCGTTATCATGCAAACTGCAATTAACTTTGCAGCGGAATATCTCAGGGCACAGACATGCTAGGACAGTCCTCACAAGGGGAACCTTGTAGAAACGCGCCTGCCTCCAACTTTTCAATACAAACATGCCCGCTTATTGCACTCATTACAAGGTTAATTATTCAATCTTTGTTAATTGGGCGGCTGACAGCGATAGTTACTGTCTGAGATAATTACTGCGATAATGTCTGCGATAAATACTGGCCAAAGAGCCTTATGTTCACTGAGAAATGTTAAAATCATCAAAATGGCAACTATAGCTACAGGCTTGCTAATTTTAGTGGTTACGTGTCAACGTTAATTTGGCCACTTTGGTGGCCTTGTTACTGTGATCTCACAATATAATGCCACATATTTTTACAGATTCCGTTAAACCACGCGCTTGTCTTTAATTGTGGAGAGTTTACAGATAATCGAGGTTGGCCTTTCTTTTATTATTAAATTTCAAATTATTGCATTTTTAGAGACACGCCTTTACTTATGTATTTTGGTTTGCGTTTGACGTCATTCTCGGCAATTGCATTTGGCACAAATGTTAACCGAATGCGTGGCAAAACTCTGTGAAATTTTGGAGTTTCTGACTATTATAACACCTAGCAAAATCATCTGAAAAAGAGCATTATTGAGCAATGTGCCATATTTAAGAATGTTTTTCCTTAAAATATGGGCAACAAGACTGGAAGATAACAAAATTTGTAAACGCACATTACTCATGGTATATCCAGAAAAATTTTGAGACTCACAGCTACAGTATTTATTTTGCAGGATCTCGTCAAACCTCCATTTTTGCGCAATTCGCAATAAAGCGGTTTGAAGCTCACTGGATACTTCCGAGTTTTTTTTGACAAGGGAAAGCTCTTTTTTCGTGAATCTAAGATTGGTTTCGTTGCCATGGGAAATCGGACAGCAATTATTTTTCAGCGAAATAAAATCGGGTCCACGGACATGCAACGACGTTCTTCTCTGAGCACACCATCACGCGCTTTTTTTCTCCTGCTTGGTTGGGGCAGATTGGGAAACAGGAAACTTCAGATCTTCTTTGGGTTAGTTGAGGCCAATATTTTTTATTCTTCCCAACCCCACCCGATTTTCCGATTTTGGAGTCCGAATTCACTTCCTTTTGTAAACGTATGCGCGCTTTTGAACAGAAGAAACACGTGGACAGAATTGTCTGCATGCTTCCAAAGAGGTCATTTTATACAGCTTGAGGTATTTAAGGCCACCTGTTGACGCTTTTTTGCTCTTCATTCGTACATGTTAAACTAACAATTTACCATGGTTGCACTTCGCTCTTACTATAGCTATTTGTCAGTGAGCTTTATGAGGAGACTGGCTGAGCCAGTTGATCTCATGAGTGAAGAGGTGCAAGTGAGCGCCTAAAAGTGACCCATCCTCGAATATTTATTTGCTGCCCTTTTTGTCTGTGTGTCGTGTTCTGCACTTTTTCCCACATCGGGTGCTCAGCTTTTCTTAAAAGGATATTGACCTAAGCCCTATCGAAGTAATATAGGTGAAATATTCTCCTAAAGTAAATTTCATTTGGAATGAATACGAATTAGCAAAAGAAACATTGTCTCATGCTTTC
Organism: Rhipicephalus sanguineus; assembly: GCF_013339695.2. NCBI lineage: Eukaryota > Metazoa > Arthropoda > Arachnida > Ixodida > Ixodidae > Rhipicephalus > Rhipicephalus sanguineus. The sequence goes on along the minus strand of NC_051179.1, from coordinate 132,849,062 downwards.
TTCATTGTTTCGAAAAATAAGTGCACATCTTTATTCAGCAGTCACGAACATATCTATAGGTGCTTTGTGTTTCAGACTGTTGACGCCCTTGTGTCACTTTCTCGACTAAAGCTGTAATGTTAAACGCGAAGACGACACTAAATAAATATGTCAAGGCATAAAAGTTGATTGCCGTTCTTTTTTCAGAAATTCGTTGGAAAAACTTCGAAATAAGTTGGAACTAACAGCGTTTTGTTTCTTGTTTTTCTCAGTGTGGAGTTCGGAGTCTACGGCGACGATAGATCACAAAATATAAACTATGGGAAAAGGACGGAGTTGGGGAAGCACGCTCCAATATTTGTGTATGTCCGGAACTTACCAGGCAACTTCACTCTGAATACCAGTTTTGACCCTGCCCCAAAAACGATACAGCACAAACCAAATGGGTCTCGAAATATCTACTTTTATCGCACAAATGCCACCCCCACCATTAAAATTACCCATGTAAGTAACCTGTAATCTATTGAAAAACTCTAGTTATTTCAGGAAGTGCAAGTTCAGAGGTAGCCTCCGAAATTAGCTACTTTCCTACTCTTCTCAAAGCTTTAGTTTCGTAAGCGCTCAATAAAACGAACAGATGCAATTTTTCGCCAGCTCAGATAAGTATAACGAATGAATAGATCTGACAATTGTCAAAGAACGAGACAGCCCTTGGTGGGTGCTAGAGGTAGGTAAAAAAAATCACAGCATATCCACGGAGTGAATGATGATGAGTGGGCGAAGCTGCGGAGGTTCGTCGGTAAACCGTGAATCTTCCGTGAATTCTCCCCAGTACATCATCACCGACGTGAGATCGGGCGCGTTTATACTAAAGGTTCGATGAGTTATGACGACTTGCAGCTCACTTTAATTTTACATGTACGCTGTGAATTTTCATTGTTTAGAAAACCATTGCTTTAGAAAACATCTGGCGTCTTTCGTTAAGCAGCTGGCATCTTTTCGTTTTGCTTTAGAAACATCTGGCGTTCTTTCGTTTTGCTTTTACAAAACATCTGGCGTCTTTCGTTGGTTTATTTCATCAATCAACGGCGTTTTGAACAAAATTTTTATTGTTTAATCACGCACAGGAGAAATGTCACCAGGCACTACCTTGGAGGTAAACAATGGCTGCTAATGGGAATGAGAGACAGAAGAAGTCGGCTTTTAGTTAACGCGCACGCTGCGAATTTTTTATTGTTCAACAACGCACAGGAAAAAATCTCCCACCGGCACCACCTTGGAGGTCAAAGCGTAAGACTGGTTACGCACTACGACTACTACTACGACTACGAGGGACGAACGGGTGCCGCCTTAAGGAGCTTCGCCCCTAAAAAGGGGGTCTGAATTACGAGCTATATGAATGCGTTGTAGTACAGGCTAGAAGTAAAACCAAGGGCTAAAGCAAAGCACCTTTTGTAAAGGAAGGAATGAACAGGAGAGAAAGGACAGGTAGGTACGTCAAGAAGTCTAGAAGGACCGGTATGCTACCCTACACTGGGGAAAGGGATGGGGGAGTTTTAAAGATAGAGAAAGAGAGAGGGAGAGCACGTACGCACAAAGTCACACACCTCACAGTCTTGAAGACGTCGCTAGTCTATAACCGTCGGTGCAAGTCTGATGCCTTGAAGAAGTTGAACACTGCCTTCGTCGCCTTCACCCGAATGAGTTCTCAGGACGACATTCTAGGATGGTTTCTGTCGTCATCGGTGTGTTATCTATGCGAGCAAGAGTGACTGCCACTGAATTTCTCTACGCATTGTAGCGAGGACAGTCGCAGAAGATGTGCTGTAGTGTCTCCTCGCTGCCACAGTTGTCACAAAAAGGGCGGTCAGGCAGTTCGATTCGAAAGGAGAATGAATTCGTGAAAGCTACTCTTAGCAGAGTGGCATCATTTCGGTGTAGTCCAGTAGGTGCCTGGAGACGTAAAGTGGTCGGGCAGTGGTGGTGATGGCTGTGCAGTCTGCTTGCTGTATTCCTAGTGGAGAAAGTGATTTCTTGTGCGGCCACTCGAAGTTATCTAGCAGCATCGGTCCTTGATAGGGTTATTGTCTCGAGCCTGTCTCCTTGAAGCCGTGTTCACTACCTATCACGCCTCAGTGACTTCACAGCCACTAAACTGTCCCGTGGTGTCCTTTCTAGAACGAAGTATGGAGGAAATAGCTAGCCTCGAAGACCAACTGCTCGTATGATTCGTGCCGCAGGGCTGATAGCCAAGATTGCAGGACCACGGCCGCTCGATGAAAAAGGGTGCGGCCTCCCGCGTCGCGGCGCAGGCCATGGGTGAGAGCGGGGAAGCGGAGTTGACAGTTGTCGCCGCATTTCGCTAGGAGGCCGCCAGTAGTAGGGGAAGGCTCCACGCGACGCACGCGCGGGAAGGAGCGCGCGTTCAGCGGGTAAGTTGAGGTAGTGGTTATTTTTCTCCACATGAATTGCTCGCACTGAGAGTCACTCAAGACAGTTTGCGCATGTATGATATTTTATACGTTAGGCAAAATGCCGCGTAACTGTTGTGTGCCGTTGTGTTCCACGAGTGCATCGAAGGACTCGCAAATACGCTACCACGAGTTTCCCAGTAACGCAGGGCAGCATGGCTGCGAAACATTTCCCGTGAATGACCTGGCGGGAAGGGAACAATAAGGCAGCCTAATGACAGGTCTCTGGTGTGCCCCTTGCATTTTACGGAGCAGGACTACAAGAAGACCGACAAGTTGAGGATACTTTCGTCAACGGCTGTGCCGACAGTGTTCCTCAGTTATCCAAGCTACATGAACACGAGGAGCACGCCTGCTCCGAGGAAGAAGCGGCCACGCTCCGAAATAGAAGCCGATGATGCGTAGTCGCGTGCCGAGTGCTCGGGCAATGCTGCTTCAAAATAGCCGTTTTGTCACTAGCCAAAACGGTTTGTCACGTGACAGCTCTGAAGCGACGACGCCCAACAACTTTGAACTAGGGAATGAAACGTGTGTGGAAGTGACATGATTTTCAGATGCATCATGTCAAACTACATTCGACCTCGTTAAACTGACAGAGAAGCTAAAAAAAACGCGCTGCTTCCAATCGAAGATCGCTCGTATTAAAGGAGCACTGCAGACCCTTAAAGAAAAAGTGTATGAGGCCGAGGAGCGCGCGCAGTTTTATGAAAATAACACGGACATTGCCTGTTTTATGAAGGTGCTCCATGGTGTTGCGCAAGGTGACAAGACTGCCGAGTTCGTTAGAAACCAAGTCCGCAGTTTCTCGACGAAGAAGCCCCACTACAGTGACGTCATTCTAAGGAAATGTGAAATTTTAAAGGCATGCTTCAACAAAAGTTATGAGCATGCAAGGTCCAGAAATATCTTTCAGCTCTCTTGTCGCTCAACGCACCAGAAATATGTAGGCCATTTAACAGGTGGAATCGGCGTCACTTCGTTGATAAAGGAGCGGCTGTGCATGGAATTCAAGGGTCTGACTGCAGAGCAAGAAGCGTTCTGCTGCCTGGTCATTGACGAGATGGCCATGCAGCAGAGGGTCATATACGGCCGACAAGTCGACACACTTTTTGGTTTCGTTGGCCGTGGTGAAGAAGAGCACTCAACAGCGGTACCCCAAGTGGCAAACCGATTACTATGTTTTGTAATAAGAGGCTTGTCAACACCATATATTATTCCTGTCGGATATTTTTTCACGAGATGTCTGAAAGGTGACCAGCTGTTGTCTATGACCATGGAAGTGCTGAAAGTGGACTTGCGGGGCGGACGACCATGCCATGGAAGTCTGCAAAGTTTTCATCAGAAATCTCTTACGAACGCTTCTTGCCAACTGGGCAGGAAATGTTAATATGTCTGCTGAGCGTCTCGTACGCTTGGCGCAAAAACCTCTGGCTAGGAAAGTGCTGCGCCTGTGATTGCAATAACAAAGTGATCCTTTTTCACGCATGTGCAATAAAGCAATTATGACTCCCCTGGTGTTCAAAATGCTTTTGTTTCTAAGGTGTGTGCAACTGTCATTCCGAAAATACAACCGCACCTGTCAATGAGTGACTCTCCTGTTGATGAAATAACTGTAGCACAAACATACATTGTCGAGCGTGAACAGCGCAACGGCAACAAAAGAGAGAAAGCATGACGCGAAAAATCGCAACCCGCACGAGCAACCACTTCAGATAAAACAAACACTTGCTATATTTAGCTTGAAGCATCGCCAGCGCATATTCGGTAGGACGATTACCAATATAGTTAACGCTATAGCAGGTTTATTGTAACCCTTTAAAAACTAACAAGCGCATAGCAGCTGCGCTGTCAAGCCGTGATCCGCCGCAATAATTCCGGCGCTCTCGCTTTCGGTCTCCCCAGCGGCTCCCCAACTGGTGGCACCGCGGCGGCATCCAGGAGCAGTGGCGCGCGACGCTCTATCCCCTCCATACGGCAGTCCGCACCGTGTGTTTTTCATCGAGCGGCCGTGGCAGGGCTGCCTTCGAATCACTGAAGATCGACCGTCGTTCAGGCTGTTCGCGGTTTACTTCACAAAGTGCAGAGAAGAGCTTTAAGTTCTGCTGCCGTCGACTTCGTTGGGTGGTCTGTCTGGCGGTAATAGCGTTCGCCGGGATGGCCACTACACCGGACGAACACTGGAGAGTAGTTTATCCATCAGAATAAACATGTACGTGATCAGCATACTTCTCGTGCAAAAGAATCAGAGATAGCTGTTTCAGCAATAGAGATGAGAGCTTAGATTTTTATATCACTCATGTACACTGAGGTGCACATCAGGTCGAATGAAGCACTAAGGAGGTATCGCTGGCTTAGATGTGGGCCTGAAGCTTGACGGAAGATGGGCGAAATAGTTTCAAATAATTGCGCAGTACAGCGCCCGTGGTCTTTCATAGGACAGTGGTGCAAGGTGGTGACAATGAGCCCTGGCAAATGCCTGATATGAGCTCTCAAGGCTTCCACCGCAACGTGCGTTTGCATAGGTTGGTCCCGTGCGATGTAAATAGCCGCTTCTATCTACGCTAATTTTGGCAAGCCAAGTCAAACTCTCAGATCCTGAGCTTTTGCAGCGTGCAGAGTGCGAAAATTTGTCTTGCGAGTATTAGTCAGTACGGGCAGACTACATCTAAAAAAATTGGCCTCGCATCTGCGTGCTTCGCTGCAAATGTCGAAAGACGATAGTCTCATGCCGGCGGTGCTACATGACTCCTGGTGGCCACCCGTGACGCTGTTCCCAGGGCCTCTGCCAGGTGGCAGCACCATATCGTTGGCAGAGGGCTTTTTCGTGCATAGCATTGCATTTTCAATGGAGCCTAAGAAACAATAGGGTCTTTAGAATTAATTACGTAGATATGTATTTTCTGGCAAAGGAACAGGCCACCTAATACGTATTGATGTTGCGCCTCAGATATGCGTATTACTTGCTTTTTGATCGACTATGTTCACAAGCATGAACGCAGCTACCAGTTCAAGATGGCTGGGCGTTCAGCAAGTGCTTAAACTTTGGCCGGGTGGCTGAATCGTGTGAAAGACAGACACACAGACAGACCAAAATTTCTGTGTTCAAGTATACCAAGAAAGACTATCGTCTCTAAAAACCGAGACACAGTGACTTGTACAGTTGGAGCGTTGCGTCTACCAATATCCCCCAGGTTTTTCCACCCATGAACTTGATCAGCTGGGAGATTGCTGTTAGGCGCGGTTTCACATGCGGGCTCCAACGAAGGTCGCTATTTTGATTATACCCAGAAATTTCAGAGTTCGGGCATAATAAATGGTCCGCCCTTCAACAGTAGTGGCATAGTGCGTCCTTGGGTTACTTGTGAACGCCACTAATTCCCATTTTCCGGGGATATCTTAAGGCCTTGCTTGCGAGGTAGCTCGGTGTCAAACCTGCAGCTTTTTGAACCCTCGCTCGTACCTGGGGGCTGTGACGGCTGGTGTGCAGACACATATGTCGTCTGCGTATGTGGTTATCTTGATCGCACATGGCAGGTATTCGATAAGTTCAATGAGAGTGATATTGAATAAAGCGGGACTTACTACTCCACCTTGAGGAACGCCCCGGTAGGTATACCGTCGAGCGGTTGGGGCGTCGTCGGTTGACACAATCAATGATCTTGCTGTCAGGTAGCTAGCAATCTATCGAAAAATTCGACCACCCAGGCCATCTATCTCAAGGGCATCAAGAATTGCCTCGTGTAGTACGTTACCGTATGTGCCTTTTACGTCTAGGAACAAGGCCTGCAGACCAACACTTGACTTCTGCTCTTGGACATATGTAACGAGATCAATGACATTATCGATAGCTGAGCGACCACTTCGAAAGCCAGCCGTAGAGTTTGGATAAATTTCATTATCAATTTCATTATCTTTACCGCGCAGCTGGCCAGTGCGATAGGGCGGTACGAGGCAAGTTCAAGTGGGGACTTGTCTTGCTTCAGAAATGGTACCATACGGCCTGTCTTGCATTCTTCAGGAACACTTCCCTCTTTCCAGGACGCCTTGTTCAAACGTAGCAGCTCTCCCCGCGCAGCCTCACCCAGGTTGCAGAGGCCTCGATATGATATACCATCTGGCCCCGGTGATGAACGCATGCATAAGGGCAGTGCCGCCTCAAGTTCCTCCATCAAAAAGGAACGTCCATGGGGCCGTGACGGGAATGAGGGACGTCACTTGGGAACCACTTGCTTTGCTATCCTCGCGTGAAAATTGCCTGCGACATCAATCTCTCGCCGCTTTTAGAAGAGCGCCAGCGCCTTGAATGAAAAACGCTGTTCAGGAAGGCAGCGCATACCGCGCACCCTTCTCCAGATGTGAGTTAGGGGCCTGCGGGGGTATAGTGTGTGACAAAATGTTCTCCAACGTTCAGAGTAACTTTTTCATAGGACAGTGCATCTCCTTTTCCATTATTCTGGCTGTTCTGAGGTCACGGACGGACTTTGTGGACGAATATCGTGTTCCGCACGACGCCGAAGGGCTCGCAGTCTTTCCAATTGGGCATCGAAATCGTTGCGCCTGGACACAATCGGTATTGTGCGCGTGGCATCTTGCATTGTGCACTTGATTACTTGCTCTAGCCGAGTGCCTAGACCCACTTGGCAAGCATCTTATAATTCAGACTTGAAAGTGGTCCACTCAATTCCTCGAACGGTCTCCTCTGGACCATGTCTGGAGAGCCATTTGATGCTAAAATAACTGGGAATATGGTCACTTCCCTGCGTCTCGATATCCGATAACCACTTAACACATCTGGCAAACGAGTTGGAAATGAAAACAAAATCACGGCAGCTGCGATATCTCACACCTCGAAGAAAAGTATGCCTGCCGTTGTTCATGAGCGTGAGGTCATCATTGTAAGCGAAACTTGCTAATCTGCGCCCTCTTGCATTTATCCTTGTATTTCCCCATGCCAGATGATGTGCATTGAAGTCTCCTATGACGACCCATGGAGCTGGACGCCCGGCCAAAATGCTAGCTATCTTTTCGAGTCAAAATTACTTAAAGGCGATATATCAACACCTATAACAGTCATCATAACAGCTTGTTCATCTGAATTGTCAGGTATACATATTGATTGCCATCATGCGGAGCATATGAATGCAACAGATAAGTGAGTTCCCGGTGCTTCTGAGCCGTTCTCTTGCCAAGAAACCTCACAAGATCACGCCCATTCTGGAGTCTTCACCGACTGCTGGTGACGCAGTTAAAGCAGATAGCCAAGTCATTTCTATGCTTCGTTGTCTCATGTACGCCATCCGAGGGGTTTTATTGGACATGCGGACAACATCTGCTCGAAGCGCACTCAATGTACAGGACCTCTTAAGCCCAGTTCTTAAATCCTTCGAGTCGAAACATTGCTAACGATCACCCTCCTTTCCGAGAAGTAAAGGCAGCGTCCATCATCCAGTGCAACGCCAGAGGATTAACATCGCGCCTTTCTGACTTTCTTCAGTTTGTGCACTCTAATGTGTTCCCAGTCATCATAATTTGTGAGCCCAACATATTGAAGCCAGTAAGACTATCGTAATACGAAGCTGTCATGTCATTAACAAGTGGAGCATGCAGCAAAGTCAGTTTTTGTAAAGGTTTCATTGAAAAAAAAAATTGGGGGACGCTTAAGCTTCGCCTTCAAGAGTTGAAAACGATAGCAATATCCTGCCCCTAGTGCGCACTTCGAACACTACGAGTGTTTAACAGAATGCGCGCAAGAAGGTGTGTGCCTTATGTAAAGGGTAGCATGTTTTAAACCAGGAGCCATTATGCGCGAGAACCCTTTTCGAAGCTGCGATGCACCCACTACGTGGTCTTAAGGGAATACGCGCAGTAATGTGTGTGCCTTTTGTAATGGGTGGCTGTCTTTAAACCACCAAGTCGTTATGATATTGACGTGGTGTAACGCCCGATGGCAATGTACGCTTGTACCACGCAATATTACTGCCATATTACATCTCTTACTGTGACACCTGTATACAGGACGCGTATTTTTGGTAAGCATCAAAGTTACTTTCAGTGCAGCTACAAGCAGAGGCGTGGCTGTGTGGTAGAACACCTGCTTGCCACGCAGACGGCCTGGGTTCGATTCTCACTCGGACCCAACATTTTTATTATTTCTTTTATTTGCAGCTTTTTCGATTTTTCGCTCACGGACAAGATGATGATTTTTCGCTCACAACCAACGGTGCCGACGCCGACGGCGGAATTTCTGCGATACGAGCTCTTTAACGCTATCGCGTTAATATGTCATGGTGCTGGAATGGAAGCCCTCTCCACGACAACCTGTAATGCCGACATCGAAGATTGTACGCTTCGCGAAAATATGAAATTGCGAAAATTTATTGCAGGGAAAGCGTTTTGGCAGTCGCAGAACGTGAGTTCTGTGTGGCCATTCTAGACGATGTTGAACACCAGCAATATGGGAAATGCTGTGCCAGTGCCACCGACACACGCGCTGTACATTTATTACAGATGATAGTCTTTCTTAGGGAACTTAAACGCAGAAATTTTGCTTTGTCTGTCATTCTGTCTGTCTGTCTGTCACTCGATTCAGTCGCCCGGCCAAAGTTTAACCACTTGCTGAACGCTCAGCCATCTTGAACTGGTAGTGGGGTTCCTACTTGTGAACACTGTCGATCAAAAAGGAAATATTACGCATATCTGAGGCGCAACACCAATACGTAAATATTAGGTGGTGCGTTCCTTTAGCAGAAAATGCATAGATACGTAATTTTAAAGAGCCTAGTGTTTCTTAGGCTGCGCTGAAAATGCTAGTGTTTTTGGGAGGCGCTGGGAATGCGACGCTATGAGCCAGATGCGGCGATTCGAGAAAGAGGAGGAGGAGGAGGACTCTGCAGTACGGCCGGCAGAAGACTGTCGTCTTTCGACGACATTTGCAGCGAAGCACGCAGGTATGCGGCCATTTTACTTACTTATCTATTTATTTATTTATTTATTTATTCCATTACCCAAACACCAATACCCATTACATTGGGAGAGGGTACGCAAAAGTCAAGAAAGAAGATACATTGTCACCTAAAGTACGAATAGAACAGTCACCAATTAATCAATCGCATTCCGTAACACAAACGAACATAACACTGGAGATATTTATTTGTACTCATTCTAACAAAGAAAGGAAAACATTATTAACGTAAACGAGGCAGTGTTTGAAGGCAATTGGCTCCTTTCTCGGAATGTGTAAAAGAAAAAAAACTTTGCAGGTCCAACGTATTGTGGGAATCGATGTAATGCGAAGCATGCGGTGGGAAGGTAACTGTGGCCTAATTTAATACATTGAGCGAGACCTTACAAAGTGACGCTAGAGATAGGCCAAATTGTACAGGAACACACATATACTGAAGAGTCGCACATGTGTTATATAACCAGCTGTTTACAGTTGCCTAACGATGCCAACGGCAACATAAGTATTACGAACAGGCGCGGTAAGCCGATATGCAGTGCTTATACTGGCCCGTTATAATGGAGAACGCACGCACGTTTCACAAACCCTGTGTGCATGCGTGGAAGGGGTTCTTGACAGTTCTCATGCAGATGTCTTTGTTATTGTGATTGATGTGCGAAACGAAGACCTCCCGGATTCCGCTGCTTCATTGTGCGTGTTCGGTGTGTGGTGGCCGGCGAATTGTAATGCGGCCTGCGTTGAGGTTAATAATATAATTCATGGGGTTTAACATCCCAAAGCCCGAACATGATTATGAAGGACGCCGTAGCGGAGGCTCCTGAAATGACGACCTCCTGGGGTTCTTTAACGTGCACACAAATCTAAGCACACGGGTATCAAGCATTTTCGCGTTAAAGTTGAGAATCACCGTGCTCTAACATGTGCCCACGCCGCCGCACCTGCATTGAAGACGCTTGCTGTGGACGACACATTGGATCCCGCAATTGCGTTGGGCTCATCGCTGCAGGTTTCACAAAGTGCCAACACGCCAATTTCTTTGAGCAGTGTCTCTTTTTCGAGGTCGTGCACGTGCAGATGCACGGACTGTGCGTTGAGAGCGGGTGCGTGAGGCGACTGCTGTGGTTGTCGCACCGAATGCAGGTGGTCACCCGGTCCAAGACAATGTCTATAGAGCTGTTTGCTAACTGGGTCATGTCGTCGACAGACTGCCAATAGAGCCGGCGGCATGACGGCACCTGAAGCCACCTTTTGCGTTGGCGAGGTATAAGCCGCCGAGCCTGGTAGCCCTGGAGAGTGCTACGTAGACTATCATCAGTGGATCGGGCTTACCGTATCCGAAGACTACCTGGGCGTATGTGGCCTATTGTGACTTATATATAGTTACGGCATTTGCTTGCGCAACTGGAAACTGTGCCCTCTTACATGAGATATTTTTCTGGCGTATTCGTGGTTGTGGTGGTTCGCAGTTCCATGGGCACTGATTTCAATTGTATTGAGGGCGCGCGTTAGTGATGTACATCGTCCTAGCTAAGACGATAATGAGGGAGCCGTGTTCGTCACACTCGATGTACCACAAGGTTCCCATGTTTTCAGGGGCGTAGCCAGACATTTTTTTCGGGGGGGGGGGGAGGTTCAACCATGTGTGCGTGTATATACACGCAAGGAAATTTGAAAATTTTCGGAGCCCGTCCCTTAAGTCGATCGATGTTGACAGTGATTATGTACCCCTTTCCGTTGCTCACTTAAATAGATACCGGCAGGCTAGCTATGTAGCTTGCGTTCATCTTGTCCACCTTGGTCAAGGCATCCCTGTGTGTCTGCTCGTTCTTCTTGCCATCTATGTTATCGCATGCGGCATACCATAACACGTTGTCGGCATCTTCGAGGCCCCGTGCGCCATAGCGGTGGACGTCCGCGTTGCCGTAGTAAGGCTGTATGTCGTTAGGGGACTTAAGGCTCTGTTATACTCCGACTTCCAACGCGCGCGCGCGTGAGGCCGTTGCGTTTCGTCACGCCGAGCCGGCCACGCCTGCCAGACGCAAATCAGTCTCCGCTACAGTCGAGCCGGCTCCAACGCGCCGGTGCGATCGCATCTCGAGGAGCGATTGCGCAGTTAAGCGAAGAACGCGCCGCGCCACCTGTCGGGAACCGACGAAACAGCCCGCGAAGCAGGTTGCTGTACATGCGAGACCGGCGCGTCTGGCGCGAAATGCAGCAGGATGTATTCACAGCCGAGCGACGGCCGAGCGCGCCAGCAGCCGTCGGCCGCGTCGGCGGTTAGCCGACGCCGGACTATAGACGGCTCTTTTAAATGCGAATGCATTTCTTAGTCGGGCTATGTAAGGCATCCGGCGTTGTCCGCGCGCCTCTCCGCTCTCACTCCCTCTTCCATAGTAACAGCTGCGGGCGCGCGCACTTATGCTCGCCCCTAGCAACCGGAGCAGGTGGTGCGGGCGGAGTAGCGGAGAGTGAGTGGAGAGGAGGAGCGCGCTCTGGCGTGTGAGGGCGCTCGCTTCGAGGGAGCTCGGCCAGCGCAAATTTTTTTCTAGGTGGCATTGGCTCGGCGGAGCTCCCGCGTGTGTGGAGAGGGTAGCTGTAGTGCTTCGCCGATCCTTCTCTCGCCGTTCGCTCTCTCTCCTCCCTGTGCCACCGCCTCAATGCAGTGCGTTTGAGACGCGTTTGTAGCGTTTGTGCTGCCTTGGCAGAGCCTGAAAACAGCGCGTTCTAAACGCGTTTGTGCTGCATTGAAGGCGGTGGCAACATCCCTGAGGTGATTACGAACGCACGTAGGGAAGCGTTCGTTGAAAGAGGCGCCCAAAAGGGAGACAGTTAAGCGCGTCTATGTGTCCAGCTTTACGCCAATAAAATTACTACGCCGTGTACTCTCGGCGCAAGAAATGCATTCGCATTTCCTCACGATTCCTTTCGGGGAGGTGGAGACATTTTTTTGCTGATGTAACGTCGCTGTGACGTCCGCACGCGCGCGTCGGCGTTACGCTGGAGTACATCAGAGCCTTTAGCGCCGTCTTCCTCGCGTGTCACAAAGCGGCTCTCAACCAATCTGACATCCTCCTCGGTCAGCATGAGTCCATCGCCCAGCCTCATATGAAGTTACGAGAACACTGCGTCATCCTGGCGGACCACGTGGACGAGTGTATGGCAGTCAGGCGTATTCCAGGGGTATTCTGTCTTTTGCTCCTTCACTTGCCTTGCATTTCAATGTGTATATTCGCCGTTAATGTGTTGATTCAGACTGTGAATCATCTGCAGCACATACCTGTATAACAGGAACTGTGGTAGGCGGGGGTGTGCCACACGTGACTAGTGGTTTTCATGACGTACACGACAGGCGTTTTGCGTTCTTCATGTCATCACCAGTGGATCGTGTTCGTCATACGCTGATCCCCGGCTATGCCAATTTCGGTATATTACGAGTTATGCTGACGACCAGGAGAGTGCCCAGACGTAGGCGGCCAGATAGATAGATAGATAGATAGATAGATAGATAGATAGATAGATAGATAGATAGATAGATAGATAGATAGATAGATAGATAGATAGATAGATAGATAGATAGATAGATAGAATAGATAGATAGATAGGATAGACAGATAGATAGATAGATAGATAGATAGATAGATTAGATAGATAGATAGATAGATAGATAGATAGATAGATAGATAGATAGATAGATAGATAGATAGATAGATAGATACGGCCAAAGTGTCTGAGGTTCGCTAAGAAATGCTTCGCATTTAAAAGAAAATGGCAGCATGTCATCGCATGTGGTTTCCTATATATAGAACATGTGACCTACACGTCTGAAATATGGTCAGGGCAGGGGCATGTAAATATCTCGCATCTTTAATTCTGACATGATAATGTTAGGCAGCATGAAAAACTTCAATCGCAACTTTCGTCGGCGGTTTTGAAAAAAAATTGAGGGATGCTTAAGCTTCGCCTTTAAGAGTTGAACGCGATAGCGATATCCTGCCCCTAGTGCGCACTTCGAAGTTTAACAGAATGCGAGTGTTTAACAGAATGCGCGCAATAAGATGTGTGCCTTATGTAATGGGTAGCATGCTATAAACCAGGAGCAATTATGCGCGAGAAACTTTTTCGAAGTTGCGATGCACCCACTACGTGGTCTTAAGGGAATACGCGCAGCAATGTGTGTGCCTTTTGTAATGGGAGGCTGTCTTTAAACCACCAAGTCGTTATGATATTGACGTGGTGTGACGCCCGATGGCAATGTACGCTTGCACCACGCAATATTACTGCGATATTACATCTCGTACTGTGACACCTGAATACAGGACGCGTATTTTTGGGAAGTATGAAAGTTACTTTCAGTGCAGCTCCAAGCAGTGGCGTGGCTGTGTGGTAGAACACCTGCTTGCCACGCAGGCGGTCTGGGTTCGATTCTCACTCAGACACAACATTTTTATTATTTATTTTATTTGCAGCTTTTTCGATTTTTCGGTCGCGGACAAGATGATGATTTTTCGCTCACAACCAACGGTGCCGACGCCGACGGCGGAATTTCTGCGATACAAGCTCTTTAACGCTATCGCGTTAACACTATCAATACAGCCTGTCTTTAAAGCTCTCCTCTTCAATATCTCTGCTGTAAATACTTGATAAAATGAAGCACCAGCATTGCGGGCCCTTTCTGATTTATCAATGACTCCGTTTGCTGGAGGGAATATACTGGAACTGCTGGCCTAGTTCTCATGGCGGAGAAAGACTGTTTCGGTGAGGGGCAAACGTTGTTGCTTGGAGACGCAGTCAGCAAAGTTGGCATCATGCCCTTCCCATACAAGACGGCAACCGTGAAAGTGTTAACTGCGGAGCAGTTTGAGGCACCGGTTTGTCGTCACCTCATGCCTCGCGTTATTGTCACACAGGTGCCACGTTTGACAGACATAGGCCTTGCAGGCGGCACGTTTTGAACGCCAGCGTTGCTGGAAGGCTAATTCGTCTGTCCAAGCCAGCGAAGCGACAGCGAAACAACAATGTCGAGAGTTGGACACGGATTTAAGGAAGAGAGAAGCGGAGGCGAAACTTCGGCGCCGGTAGTTATATGCAACGCGTTTGGAGGAGCAAACCGTAGAAAAACAGTCAAATGCCCATAAAACGGAAAATATGTAATCGCTAAATGAACCAAGTAATCACAGGAAACGAGCATCAAAGGACATAAAATATCTTATAATCACATGAAAATAACAGAAAAGAGCAGGTGTTCCCGGATAGGCCTATCTCCAACCATCTCTGAAAGACCCGAATTGACAGACCCGAGGCCGCTTTTTCGTTTGTGATAGACTGCTCTACAAGAACGCTTTATCCACCACGGGCGCTCACTTGCTGCTGACAGTTTCGCAGTTGCTCCATTCATAGGCGCTCCATTCGTAGACGCTCAATTTACTCTCTTGTTCTCCGTGCCAAGGAAGATAGCAATAGTTCGGGTCACCTGAGAATGACGTCTACACTCCACCAGGCCTAAGAGCGTTCTTACGGCCGCAGAAGCGCCAGTTGGGGCCAGTAAGGCACAATTGGCGTTGGCGTGCCCAATGGTACCCTACGCCAGAATTACAAATGTTTCACTGCAGCCCCAGCCGGACGTCTTCAGCTTGTGACGCCTCCTACAGCTTGTGAGGCCTCCTACAAGTCAGCATTTAGCATATAGGCCCTTTTCCGTGCTCGTCGAGACGCAACCGACGGATTGTAGTGTGTGCTTATCATCTATTTTGCTACTGCTAGACTGATGTCCTGCTTTGTGCGACTGCTGGCGAAATGCATTCATTCCTGGTGCATTCAGTCGTGTTATGTGCGCTTAAAAAGCTTTCGCTTTAAACATGAATGTTCACCAACTAGCCCATCTCGCCGTCTTGTTGCATTCAGTCGTACTGCTTCGCGGGCCTCCATAAGTTAGAGTGATTGCGAACATCGGTTTGCTGCAGATGTGGAGGATCGCATCGTGCGGCATTATTGTCAGTGCGCTTTGCAATGGCGCGGCGGCGCCATTGCAACGCACGATTACGCACGAACGATTACGCACGATTATGCCACGCACGATTTTGGCCGGGCTGGACGCCTGCGGCCGCCGCAGCTCCGTTTCGGGTTTCCCTTATCAATAACGTGATGACAACGCCATGGCCACATCGGCCGCTGTAACGTCTCTCTCTCTCGCCTGAGTGGTGACCCGGAGAACACGCCTTCTGCTGAGCTGCCCGCTGCGATGCTTGCTGGAACGTTCAAGCCGGTGAGTCCGCTCCACCCGAGTAGTCGAGAATGTTTGCATCATCTCACAAATGGCGTCACCACACAGTCATTAGTGGGCGCCGTCACCCTAAGTGCCCTCTGGGCTGAAGTGCGTGATTTTGTTGCCATGTCGACCTCCAGCCCTAGGCGCTTCCCTGGGCAGCCTTGCTGGCCCACTTAAGAGAAACCAACCGTCAGCTTCCGGGAGCCGCCTCGAGATCCCCATTTCTCCTACCCCGCAACGAGCGGTACCTACCGGCCCACCGCCTTCACATTACCACGACCAGGCTTAACCGACCAGGCTTCCTCCTCACAGCTCGCCTATACCACGACAACGAGGAGGTACGCTATATTCTCTCAGCCAGGGAGGGCTCGGGCCTGCCCTCGCATGAGCCGCCTACGTTATGAGACCATGCGCAGCCTTTCTGGCCAACATTATACGACACCTGTGGGTCAGCACGTCATCCCTCACATAGACAGCTCGCGACAGCAATGAGACCCCAGACTCCGCAATGACTACCATGCCTCACGCCATGATGTCTTCTGCAAACATCGGCTTGCTTCCTGTTCACCTTCCTATGGCGGAGACATCTCTGTTCGATCAAACTGTAGTCAACGCTAGTTGGGTTCCATGGCAACGGCACGGATGGCCGATTACACAGCATGTCCAACCCACACTGATTTGATGGTGTGATGGTGAGGTTAGTCACGTCGCAATGCGTGTGACGCGAGGAAGATGGAGACAGTGCGGAACACAGGAAGTTATATTCAACGAAAGACACACATTACAAGTACATGTGCACGTGGTTCGCAAACATAACAAAAAGGAGTAGGCAGTCTCACAAGTCTGTGCCGTAGCCCGGTGCCTTGAGGTGGAACCCGTTGCGTACTCGTGGTTCAGCCGTCGCTTGGGTACACAGGTCAGCGTCCCGCTGCAGAAGGCATCGCCAGGCCTAGGCTTAGCCGCACACCGTCATCGACGTCGGCTCGCTGGACATGGTCAGCAGCTCCGGTGTCTCGAGGACGCTCGCCGTGCCTGAGATGTCCGCAGGAGGGCTCACCCAGAACTCATGCCGGGTTACGCCGACACGCCGTTCCCCGAGGACGTCAGCGGCTCGAAGACAGGAACCCGGACTTCTGAACCTCGCGCGTAGTTGCGGGTTCGCCCTTGGCTCTCTCGCTTCGTCTTGTCGGCTCGGCGTTCCAACAGCTCCGTTCCGCGCGAGCGCCTTCTCTTCTTTTTTTTCGATGCGCGAGCTTCAATGTCCCTTCATTTTCGTCATCTTCTAAGGGATGCAGCGCTGTCGTCTGCTACACTCGCATTCTTTGAAGTTGCTTCATCACAGATGGCTATTAAACCACTGCGCCGGAAATACGCGCAGGTAGATACCCACCCTTCTATCCACCCCACTTACGACGCGAAAGTGCTGCGAGACACCCCTTTCGCACGTCGTGAAATAGCACATGTACGCAAGTGTCAGTGCTTTACTATCGACAGCGACAATGACGTTGATTACACCGTCATGATACCAAGGGTCTTGGGTACCCGATTTCTCCCGGAGATAAAGCGGGACCGGATCAACCGCCCCAAGTCAACAAAGGCCATTCCTTGGGTGCACCTGTAAGGAACACGTCAACCGAACCCGCCGCCTTGACAGCGAGGACGCGTACTAGCCAAAAATTCTGTAGCTTCAAAACAGCCTTGATTACCGAGCGGCGCATCTCACGTTGATTGTTCGTCTTCATGCGGACTGCTACTCTCCAAGATTTCGGCCTACCAACTGCTGGAAGCGGTGTGCAAAGCTACCCGCTTCACCAGAGACGCCGCTCGTCACGAAGACCTAATACAAGCCAACCTAATTCAGAACACTTTCGCGTACTGCACCCCAGATCTAGAAACAGCTGAACGGGTCCTACGAGTCAAAGAGATCACCATCGACAACAAGGATTACGAGGTGTCTGTCTACTGTGCTCCAGATGATTGCTCGAGCCGTCGTGGGATTCGCGGAGTCGCCCTCCGACTGGACCAAGATACGATTCAAGCAGAATTACAAGATAACCCCAGCCCGCACATCGTGGACTTTCGGCGGCTCGGGAACACCACTGCAGTACTCATCACGTTCGCTCAGCCTCAGGTACCGACATGTATCTACTTTTGCAACAGTCGACACAGATGTAACGTATTCAAGAAGTACGAACTGTGCTATCGCTGTGGTCGAGGTTTTTCATCGAGCTGACGTCTGCGCTAGCCCAACTACAAAATGCATGAAGGCTGCGAACTGCCAAATCCGCCGAAAGACCACACGTGCATATCGACTTCTTGCCTGTGCGCCAAGGAACACCTCACGGGCGATAGCCGCTGCAAGGAAATCTTAAGGATTCCGTACACCGTCAAACGCCGACAGTGGGGAAAGCACCGACAAGCTGAGGCACACAGAAGCAAGATACAAGAGCCAGACAAGCATGAAAAGCTTCAGCACACCAGCAACGCTCCGGCTGGGACCAGCAACGCTCCGGCAGCCGGCAGAGGCAGCGGCAGAATCGCTCGAGCTCATTCCCACCGCTGGAGTCTACCACTCCCAAAGGGCGATCTGACTTCCTCCCAAAACAGAAAAGACCCGCCTGCAGTCGCGGAGCAGCCTGGAATTTCTTCTCCTATGCAGCATCCACCTACGCCACCATCATCTTCTCCCGTCCCACAAGGACATCAACAACCGATGAGTACGAGGAGGGAACTCCCAGTTCTTCAGACACACACAAAACGATTGTAAAACTGACAGCAGTTATACAACTGCTGCAACTGGCCTCCGAGTTGAGGCTCTTGAAAATCGAACCACGTCACACACCCCATCTACGCCGGCCGCACAGTCACCACATACGGTAGAACTTATGGAAACCGCGCCTTCCAGCGAACCCACACACAATCGCAAGGCCCCAGCTGTCAACGATTCCAAAGCCGAATATTGGCAAACACAGAAAAAATACGAACTCACCCGCACTCCCATCAGCGCTCTAGAAGCACACATCGAATGTTCACACAATCGGATCACAGGTCGCCCAACAAATTGAGAACCTGAGCAAAACCATAGAAGCCCAGGAAAAACCACCAGTTATCGCAGAACCCGCGGCCGCTGCGCCGGCACTCCCTCTAACGCCAGAACTTTCCCAGCCTAATCATGGCATTCAGCTCAGCCAACACCACCGTCTGGCAGTGGAACCGCCGGGGGTTCGCGCGGGAGCGTCCTGTCCTCCAACAGTTCCTCACCGCGAGTGATCGCCCCGAGCTCATAGCCCTCCAAGAAGGGGGACAGAAGACGCAACTTGCCGGTTTCACCACTGTCACAGATCTCGGAGGCGTGTTCGTCGGAGATAGATTGGGAAGGCGCAGGTAGGCACAGCAAACATAATTGCACACAAGAAAAACTATAAGAAAAACACTCAGAACAACTAACAATGAAAATCTTACAAACACTAGAGCAATATGTGAAAATAAACAAACAATTCTGAGTACTTCTACACCTCCGACTCGCGTCGCTACTATAGAGTCTGTCTGGCCACTTAGGCCTCGCCAATGGAACACTCTTACTTGGTTCCGTAACACGCCGTAAGTCCAGCCTCCGTTGTGCTGATTCTCCAGTCGATGTCGCCGACGATCCTCTGCCGACCCGATGAACTGTCGTCCCGATGCATAATAGACCACGAAGCTGCCGCTTAGGCCTAAGTACGAGCTCGGCCCCTGCTGTACCCGATGACGTGGCGTCCCGGGGATTGTTGCTGGCTGAAGCTTGAAGTGGGACTGCTGCTGGTGTGTCCGGAATTGCCGCAAGGTGCTGAAGCACCTCCGAGGAGCCTCGCCCGAGCGTCGTCGAGGTCAACGGCCACGCCACGGAGTGCCAGCGTCACGGCCTCCGGAATCGAACGCCCGCTGCCTTCCCGTTAACAGAACGTAGCTGCCAATGCGACCTTCATCTCCAGTAGCCACGTAAACAATGCCAGCTCATCCAACTGCTGCCTTCGTTTACGGCTCGTGTCACGCGCATCGTGCCGTGTGCTACCCTGCACGCGCTCTTGCCTGTTCCCCGTGCTTCTCCTCCTACTTCGTCGTCTTCGTCGTCCATACGTCCTCTCCTTACTCATGACATAGGCCCCCTTTTTGAAAGTTTTTTTTTCTAAAAAAAAAACTCTACTCTTCTTTATTTTGTTGTAACGCCCGTCTTCTTGTCAACTCACAGGCCTTTCCACTTGACACTTCACCACATACTTGTCACACACCCCCACTTCGCTGGTCACTTCACAACACTGCTATATAAGTCAATCGTCCCTATCGCACTCTATATACACCACACACATCAATACATCACCATATATGTTGAACAATTTCATCCTCTTAGTGCTATCAAGCTTTGCTTTTTTCCCTGTTTTACCCTCTACGCCCATATTTTGGCCGCTCAACAACTTCTACTCAAAAAATCGGCCCCCACATTTTCTCTCCCTTTAATATATTCTACACTAAATGAGTATTCTTACAGTACTAGACTCCATCTCATTCCTCTTCCATTTGTCAACTTTGCCTTGTTTATGAACTCTAACGGTTGATGATCTGTCTGTACTTTGAAATTCTTTCGGAAGAAATCGCTGCGAAACCTTTTAATATCCCATACTAACGCCAAGCCCTCCTTTTCCACGGTCGAATAGTTTCTTTCCGCCTACTCTCCCTTTTGGTACTGTGTGCTGACGCACATCACAGGTCTTCACATACCTTACAACTTCTGACTGAATCCCAGGCCACAAGAATTCTTCGGTAATTCTAGTAAGTGTGTTCTTAACTCCCTGATGCCCTGCCATGGCATGTCCCAAGGTAAGTATCGCTTTCCTGTAAGCTTTGGGTACCATCAGCTGTAGTACTTCCCTTCCTGAACTAAGCTGGCATCTCCTATACAATAGTCCATCGTGTATTTGGAACTCAAATACATTCCTGCTTCGCTGTTTTTTGAATGGTTCCCCTACCTTCTGAAAACAACCCTTCAACGATTCATCCTTTTCTGCTCTTCTCGGAACTCCGTAGGGGTTACATCTATACTCTGCATGGTCGCCACCTTCAATCTTGTGGCCTCTGCTTCTCTCTTTGCCGCCGCTCTCGTAATTGCTGCCAATGCCACTTCTGCTATTGGCGGCTGCACTTCTCTTACTCTGTCGTGACATGATTCCTTCTTACCACTCTCCTTTGATTCCGCTACTCTACCACTGGTTGCATTCTGTTCATCTACCACGTCCCTGTTGTTTTCCCAGTTCGTATCCGGCTCACCTACTTTCCTGACTCCCGGCACATTACCCAAAATCAGGTCATACATGGGCTTCTCCAAGCACTTTGCTGTCACCCAACCTGTGTAATATGGACTTGCAACTTTTATCCGAGCTTCTGGAAGCCTTCTCACCGAACTATCCACCAAAATGACTGTTGCGTACTCCCCTGTTACATTCGATTCGTCTACTAAGCTCCATTTTACCAAAACAATATTTGTGCCTGTATCTCTCAAAACTTTCACCCTTTGTCCATGCACCTCTCCGTCTACGACCGGTAACCATTCTTCTTGCGAGTACAGCTTAATTTTGTTCTTTCCTGACTCTTCTTTCTGTGCATGTTGCCCTTCTTCCACGCTATCCCTCTGTGAGTCCACTATACAAGCTATTTTGTCTGTACTCCCAACTACCTTCGTGCTACCACCGTGGGAGTCCACTATACAGGCTACTTTGTCTGTAGTCCCTGACCTACACTCATTCGCTCGGTGTCCCCTTCTATTGCACAACTGACACACTATTACTTGTGGCTGTGAGCCGCCATCTCCAGCTCGACAATTCATAGCTCGGTGCCCAATGCGGTTACACAGGAAACACCTGTGTGGTCTCTGTGACGTGTTCGGTATCGCCTGAGGTCTACCCTCTGACTCATCTGTTCTTGCTTTGTCACAGCCTTCATTTGCCTTCCCTAGGTTTCTAAATCCCTGGGCCTCCAAATACTGATCGGCATGCTCTGCTACATGATCAAGTGAGGCTACCTTTCGTTCTTTCAGGAAAACACTTAACTTGTTACTGCAGCAATTCAATAATTGCTCCACGACCATGCAATCACGCACGCCTTCATATGTTCTTTTCTACATTCGCCATTTCCATCCATCTTTCAAAATAATTTGACAAGCGGCACACAAATTGCTTCGCTGTCTCTGCAATCTCTGGCTTGCACCTACGAAACCGCTCACGGAAGCCTTCTGCCGTCAACCTATATCTTTGCAACAGTGTTTTCTTGACTTTATCATAATCCATGGAGTCATCAGCGGGCATTCGGCCAAAAACACTTAAGGCTTCTCCTACCAGACAAAGGCTGAGTGCTGTTGCCCACTCCCATCTGTCCCAACCTTGACCCCTGGCAATCCGTTCAAATCTGTGTAAATAGGCGTCCAAGTCATCACGTCTTTCATCGAACGGAGCCATTAACTTCCTCGGACATATGCGGGTAGTTTTGGGTGATTGCGAGCCAGAGGATGCTGACATAACACTCTGGTCATCCTGCGGAACACCATTAAGTTGCGCTAGTCTCAACTTTAATTCGAGAAGCTCTTTTTCGCGTTCAAATTCGCGCTCCTGTTTCTCTCGTTCATACTCGCGTTCCCTCTCCTTCAGTGCTATCTGCTTATCCTGTTCTATTTGGGCATTTTCAAAAAACTTCAAAGTCTCCTCTTTGGTCATACATAGATGTTTAGGTACAGCCGTTAAGCGCTCCCAATCCATCTTCGCACCAACTTATTAGTTATTACCAACTGAGAATCGGTGACTGGGCCGGATTGAATCCTGGAATCTTCTGATCCCAGAATCTTCTGATCCTGGCAGGCTCGCCAATTGTTTTGTCACAGATCTCGGAGGCGTGTTCGTTGGAGATAGACTGGGAAGGCGCAGGTAGGCACAGCAAACATAATTTAATTGCACACAAGAAAAACTATACGAAAAACACTCAGAACAACTAACAATGAAAATCTTACAAACACGAGAGCAATATGCGAAAATAAACAAACACAATTCTCAGTACTTCTACACCTCCGACTCGCGTCGCTACTATAGAGTCTGTCTGGCCACTTAGGCCTCGCCAATGGAACACTCTTACTTGGTTCCGTAACACGCCGTAAGTCCAGCCTCCGTTGTGCTGATTCCCCAGTCGATGTCGCCGACGATCCTCTGTCGTCCCGATGAACCGTCGTCCCGATGCATAATAGACCACGAAGCTGCCGTAAGCCTTTTCCCAGTCGCTGACGTGGCCAGGCGTCGCTGCCGCTTAGGCCTAAGTACGAGCTCGGCCCCTGCTGTACCCGATGACGTGGCGTCCCGGGGATTGTTGCTGGCTGAAGCTTGAAGGGGAACTGCTGCTGGTGCGTCCGGAATTGCCGCAAGGTGCTGCAGCACCTCCGAGGAGCCTCGCCCGAGCGTCGTCGAGGTCAACGGCCACGCCACGGAGTGCCAGCGTCACGGCCTCCGGAATCGAACGCCCGCTGCCTTCCCGTTGACAGAACGTAGCTGCCAATGCGATCTTCTTCTGCAGTAGCCACGCAAACAATGCCAGCTCACCCAACTGCTGCCTTCGTTTACGGCTCGTGTCACGCGCATCGCGCCGTGTGCCACCCTGCACGCGCTCGTGCCTGTTCCCCGTGCTTCTCCTCCTACTTCGTCGTCTTCGTCGTCCATACGTCCTCTCCTTACTAATGACAACCACATACTTTTCAGAATGAGCAAAGCCTCATGTAGCCACCCTCGTCAAACGTCACCTCACGGTCCTGCAGCATAATTTGGATCCTACTTTCCTTGAACACGTATTGTTAGAAGTGTTACCTCGATCCGCGCGCAATTGTCGCACTAGTTTGCTTGTGTTTATTGTGTACAGCCCTCCACGGGCCCGTAAACACGCTTTCTGACCTCTTTTCCTCAGTGCCTAGGAGGCAGCGCAAGGGCAGCCTCTCCTTATCATCGGTGACTTCAATGCGCATCATCACGTTTGGGGCTACCACTACGACTCGGCCAAGGGCAGACACCTCTGTAATGGTTGGCGTACCCACCAACTCACCTTTATCACAGATGTCTCCTACCCCATTACACTCGTTTCGGGCCTACACCGAGACAAAACGCGAGATCTCGCCTTTAGAGCTCCGGAGTCAAAGCTTCTTGGTGTCACACTAACGAAAATTTTGGAAGCGATCGCTTCATGCTCGAGATCGTGATACAATAGCCCACGAGGCAACGTACACGGCCGGCTCAGGTGATCACTGAGACCTTTTTCGCGCACACAGGAAAGAGCAGGCCCCGCCTCCCACCATTACCAACGTCAACGCATGGAGAACCGAAATTGTCAAACAAGTGGCGGACGCCACACAAACGGTCGACGTGGCGGACACACAGTCCCTTACTGCGACCGTTACTACGCCCATCTCTGGAAGCGCAAGAAGTCGCTCGGGGCCCTCCTGTCCACTCGAAAATAGGACCGCGATATCCGGCGTCGGCTAGCGCGCCCACACAAACATAGAGAACTACGCAATCGTACTCACCCGGCAAAGCTGCCACATTTGTTGCCGGATGATTAAGAGCATTAACTCTCGAAATACGTGGAGCCTTCTCAGACATCTGCTGGACCCAGCTGGAGGAAAGTGGCAATCACGCCAACAGCTTGAGCGAATTTTCCACTTGTATCCTGGCACGCCAGATGAGCTCAAACAAGAGCTAATTGACCCCTACATTCGGCCCGAACCGGCAACCAGCCTCCCCTTTTATCAGGGCTTGAACAATCCAACCCTAGACGCTCCAATCACTTTGGTTGAAGTGCGAGCAGAACGCAATCGCCTTAAGACCAATTCAGCAGCCGGCCCCGACCGCATTTCTAACACAATGCTTAGGAATCTGGGTGACGCCTCTATTCATTTTCTCATCGACTACCTTCAAGAATGCTGGACCAGCGGTACCATTCTGAAAGAATGGAAGTGCGCCACTATAGTCTTCATCCCTAAGCCGGGAAAACCACCCACCTTGGCCAACCTCCGCCCCATCTCTCTCACCTCCTGTGTGGGGAAGTTGATGAAACGCGTGATCCAGACTAGACTCCTTCGCTGCCTCGAAGACAACAACCTTCTACCAGACACGATGTTCGGCTTTCGCCCTCATCTAGCAGCACCGGACATTATGCTTCTTCTTCTTCACCAGGTCGTCATGCAACGCACCCTTGACACTTGAGCAAGTCACTGTTGGTCTCGATGTTGCGAAGGCTTTCGACAACGTTCTCCACGAAGCGATTCTTCGACAACTACAGACCCTTGGCGTCGGACATCGTAGGTATTCATACGTACGTGACTTTCACACCGACCGAAAAATAAAACTCGGCGTCGGCACGGCAAATTCCACCATCGTCTCTCCTGGCAACCGTGGCACACCGCAAGGCTCCGTTCTGTCACCGCCGGCTTCAACGTCGCATTGATAGCACTACCAAAGCCTCTGGTTGACATCCCTAACTTACACCACAGCCTGTATGCTGACGATCTCACTCGTTGGATCACGCAGGGCAGCGACGGCCAGATCGAAAAGGCTCTCCAGACCACCATCGATCGTGTCGGAAGATACCTGGATACAGTTGGCCTTAGCTGATCGGCGACTAAGTCAGAGTACATCATCACCCCGTCCCCAGGACGACGTGCACCAAAGGTACTTCCTGAGATGAACCTCCAGGTTCAAGGTAACCCCATCTCTCGAACGGACCACATCAGGATTCTCGGCCTGCATTTACAGGCAAACGGCAGCAATACTATTTCGCTCCAATGCATCGACCAGTCGGTGGTACAGATCAGACGCCTTCTCAAGCGAGTCTCCAACAAGCACCGAGCTATGCGAGAGTCCAACTTCTTGCGCCTAGTTCAAGCCTTCATCTGCTCTCGCATCACCTACTCTGCACCTTACCTACGTCTCACCCGCGCCGAAAGCGAACGGCTAGAGACGACATTTCGCAAAGCGTACAAGACGGCCGCGAGTCTTCCCATGTCCACAGCCACTTACAAGCGTATGGCTCTCGGCATCACCAACACAGTGAGCGAGCTGATTGAAGCTACCCTCACCGCCCAATATGAGCGGCTGTCGCTCACACACGCTCGCCGAGCGATACTGTAGCAAGTTTGGATCTCACCAATGAGGGCGGCCCCAAACTACGCAGACCTCACACCAGAATACGGTCGCAGTCTCTACATTCCTCCCATTCCCAAGCGGATGCATCGGGAACACCACGCTGAGAGACGGGCCGACCGGGCACGTCAGTTCGAGAAATGCTTCAGCGGACGTCCGGACGTCACGTATACGGACGCCGATTATAACCCCTCGAAGTCAGCGATGGTGGTGGTAGCCCTCGCCCCTCACCGTAGCTGGCTCAGAGCATGCCGCATTCGCAAAACAGAAGCGGTCATCGAAGCAGAAGGAGGTTGCCATCGCGCTTGCGCTAGCTGACCCTACTACAAAAGTTGTCATCAATGACTCTGAATAAGCGATCCGCAACTACGATGCCGGCCGCATCTGTCGCCAGGCATTACACATTCTACTTTCTGCTCCCCCCTCCTCTACATCCCGCTTACTCCTTTGGGCTCCAGCCCACGAGTCGCTCAGCGGAAACGCCCAGGTGCACACACTAGCCCAAGATCTTAGCTGCCGAGCCGATTGTACGGTTCACCGCGCCGCTTCCCTTAAGTATGCCGCGCGACTCACTACTCACCACTTATACGGACATCATCCAGTACTACCGGCTCGCAAGATGTGTATACCCTCCTGCACACCACGATCTAACAAGACGCGAGGCCGTCGAATGGCGCAAACTACAGACAGGCAGCTTCCCACACCCCCTCTTATAGAGTAGAATTTTTCCGGAACAGATAGCGCCAAGGTGCAAACATTGCTCATATCCGGCGACACTCATACATATGGTGTGGACGTGCACGCAGTACAACACAGACACCCCACAGTCGTAGGAGTCCCTCTTGCGTGCCTCCGAGCCAGAAGACCAACGCCGGCTCATCCAGCGTGCGGTGGAGGCTGCAGTATTCCAAGGGAGCCCCGCCGACCCCCTCTGAAATAGCGCAACCAGGCTTCGTACTGGTCCCCTCTATCTTTTCATGTTTTTCCGTTATGGGAGAAATAAAGATACCACCACCACAACCTGGATTAGGCACTGTTCTCTCAATGCTGCCGCTGCTGCCAATGTAACGGAGTGCTCGATTTGACTGCCTTAGGGCCCGTTCACGCTAGCGGCACGGCAGCTCGCCGTTTGCCGTTTTCAGGCTGCTGTGCGCAAGCGGTTTTGTTAGCGCACGTCAGCCGTTCTTTGCCGTTCGGAAAATAGGCCCGAGACTCATTTTCGCGACGTTCTCTGTCTGCGGGAGAGCGAACTGGCCAATCAGCGACGGAGGAGCGGTTGCCATGACTACGGCGCGCCGCGTCCTCCGCTTTCGCTTTCCGCATCGTCTGCGTCTGCCGCGGGGCGCTTCGAGCTGCTTGCTTTCTGCTCCCTGTTTTTTACGCTAGAAGTGCAGATGTCGTTCGCGTCGTTGCCAGGCATGGTTCCAATAATCAATAGAGCGTTTTAGCCTGTCCGGCATTAAAAAGCGCCGCTTAAAGCCAAATAAAGTGTCCCCAAGCTGGCGCCAGGTCAAGTGACGCAAGCTATGGAGGATTAGAAACGGCTAGCAAACGCGTAATCTATGTCCTCCGTGCATTCGGAAGCGCCCATCTCGACTCGCTAAGCCTATAGCATCGATTATTTGAGTATGGCTCTCAAACACGGGCCCGAATAGGCACGAATTCTTTGCGGTCGAAGCTCAGGGATATGAATATAAAGCAAATGGAAGCATCAGTTCGGAGATTACAAGCTACAGAGCACACGGTGGCTACTTCATAGATTCGAGGTGGATGGCAACTGCTTTTGCCAGTGCGGCCACGTTTTACGGAGGCTCACCGGCGGTGCTTGCTGATCAAGTTGGACAGCTCTCGCGCGTGCGGCGACGGCCGACGTCATGCGGCACCGCGCCGTTGCGGCAGGCTTGTCGCTAGCGTGATCGGGCCCTTATAAATTGACCATCGACCGAGGCACCTTTTGATGGGCACACATTAAAGTGGTCAGCAGCGTGCCACTGCCGACGACCGCAATAGCAAGAGTGACACAACACTAGCGTATTCAGCAAAACCAACCGCAAATGTTTTACTGTCCCTCCGACAAAGCGTGCCGGCGTGATTCGATGGCTGGACTCGTGCCGGCAATCCCGATTCCAAGGAATCTAGTCGTCTGCACTGCGCCATCGATAGAATCACGACACACTTTGGCACTTACTCTTGTGCCGATGACGGCTCCAGGAAGCCACTGACTCCACTGCCCTTGCCGTGTCACGCCTAGACACCACATTGAGCTCGCGACAACTGTGCCGGAATGTACGCAGTGGGCGCCTCCGTCAATTCCCCCCTGCCGGTGTCCAGCGTATTTCCTTCGTCTGCCTCTGATACCTATATCCGCGAGTCCCATTGCTCCATCCATATACTTGACTTAGCCGCGACTCTCTCCCGTTACACAGCCCCCAGAGCCACTCGCGACAGACCAAGTTGCTCCTAATTGTCCTTTGACGCACACGAGATGGACTACCCGCGGGTCCTTTTGATCTTGCCGAACTCTCCTGTACGCACGTCGATGTACTTTTTATTTAGTGTCATCTCTGCGTTGGAGGGCGATGTGGTAAACAGTAGCGTCATGATCAACTGAACGCACATCATTGCCATTGTCGTCATGCTGTCACAACCACACGGCCTCTTGCGGTCTTCATGCCGCGCAGCTGGACGCGCGATTCAGAAGGGAACTCGCTAACGATTTTCACCGGGCGAGACTCCGGCAGCCGCCGCCTGCCCGCTTCGACCTTCGCCTTCCAATAAAATGCCCATCACAGTACTACCACAACGACCACGGTGACGTTTCTCCCTCGCTACATTTCCGTCTGTGCACACACGGAATTCCCACGCTCTTACCACACACAGACCGATGGCCTCACCAAGCGCGCAAATTGGACACTGTTGAACATGTTTTGCTGCACCTTGCACCAGCTACAAGAACCCAGAAACACGACGCGACTTTCACCTTCATTACGTACGTCTTTAATACTGCACAATACAAGACCACCGGCTTTAACCTTTATCCTTTACGTTTTGCTGCCGTGCTATACACTGCATGCCATCTTTTCCTTTTTAAATGCGAATGTATTTCTTAGTCGGGCTATGTAAGGCATCCGGCGTTGTCTGCGCGCCTCTCCGCTCTCACTCCCTCTCAAATAGCAACAGCTGCGGGCGCGCGCGCTCATCCTCGCCCCTAGCAACCGGAGCAGGTGGTGCGGTCGGAGTAGCGGAGAGTGAGTGGAGAGGAGGAGCGCGCTCTGGCGTGTGAGGGCGCTCGCTTCGCGGGAGCTCGGCCAGCGCAAATTTTTTTCTAGGTGGCATTGGCGCGGCGGAGCTCCCGCGTGTGTGGAGAGGGTAGGCGCAGTGCTTCGCCGATCCTTCTCTCGCCGTTCGCTCTCTCTCCTCCCTGCGCCACCGCCTCAATGCAGTGCGTTTGAAACGCGTTTGTAGCGTTTGTGCTGCCTTGGCACAGCCTGAAAACAGCGTGTTCTAAACGCGTTTGTGCTGCATTGAAGGCGTTGACAACATCCCTGAGGTGATTACGAACGCACGTAGGGGAGTGTTCGTTGAAAGAGGCGCCCAAAAGGGAGACAGTTGAGCGCGTCGATGTGTCCAGCTTTACGCCATTGAAATTACTACGCCGTGTACTTTCCACGCAAGAAATGCATTCGCATTTCCTCACGATTGCCTTCGGGGAGGTGGGGGCATTTTTTTTAAGTGCGAATGCACTTTATAAGCGACCCTGAATCCGCCGTCCCATAGCAACGGCGCGAAGAGCGGAGAGGAGCGTCTGTAGCAACGGCGCAGCGACGTCACGCCCCACGTGACTGCGCGCGCTCCGCCCACCGCTCCGTGGCTGCGCGCGCCCCGCGCATTGCCTGTGGTGATGAAGGCCGGCGGCGAGACGCCGAACGAAAGCGTGCGAAGCGAGCCGAGCACCCCGAAGCCGATCTGGCGCGGGGACGCGCGATGCGTGAGCGAGAGCGGGCCCTCGAATTCGATCGGCCGGACGCGCGCTTCAAGCGAGACTTCCTGGACCGCAGCTTCGGATATAGCTGCGCGGTGTGCGATCGACTGTGGTTCGACAACAACCTGAGCCCCATCTCGGGCGTGCGCAACGCCGCCAACAATTGAACGCGTTGCGGGTTCTTTGGAACGAGTTTTCGAGTTTAGTCGCGCGCGCCCCCTCATAGCATCACCCCGTGCTTCGCACTTCCTCATACTCCCCTTCGGGGAAATGCGGGTTTTTTATCATGATGTTCCTTCTTTCAGTGAAAAAGCCAAATCACAGTGGATTAATGGAGTGGGTGGCTGGTGGATGGATAGTGGACAGCGGGAAAGGTGGGTAGGTGGTGGGTACATGGCGGAAAAAGTGGGTAGGTAGTGGGCATGAGCTCTAGTTGTTAGTGGGCGAGGTAAGTTGAGAGTCGGCAGTTTACAAGATGTGCGACAGGTACTGAGATGGCGGCAATCATTCTATGCCAAATATTTCCCTTTTATTCTGCTTACACGTACATTTGAAAACATATGCTCCTGGTTAAATGAGGCACACAAGCTAACCACCGAAAATAAATTGTTAACCCTCAGCTTCAGTTCCAAATGTGTTATCACGTCAAACTGGCACCATAATTCTATGTTTGCACTAAGCGAAAACAGTCTGGCTCTATGAATAGGTTTATTTACTTTTCTTACAATTCTTGGTGTTCTGCATATTATGTTGGCCTTTAACGAGCTGTTTCTTCAAAAAACTCTTGTACAAAAGCCTCGGTGGCAATTCCTCGGTGTTTTTAATGAATCGGCTACAAAGGGATGTCTTTCTCCATGTGACGTGAAAAACATTTGAAAAGCGTAAATACAAAAAAGTGAATCTTGAGGTGAATGATGAATGCTTTGTTTAGGTAATCAACATAATACCAGGCGCGCTTCTTTTGCTATGTTATATAACTGTCTCTTACATGCATAACCACTGACTTGCGCAAACCGCGCGCGAACGTCTGGAGACATTTCAAATAATTTCAGAACCTTCTGATTGGCTTGCGCGCCCAAACGCGTGCAGTTACGTTTATTCTGGAACTAACGTGGTCAACAGCGATAAGGCTGGAGCGTTCGATACTGCATGTATAAATGCCGACGCGCCTTAGCACAGATCAGGTTATCGATGGCCGACGCTCTGTTCGCCGATATCAGTGCACTGCATTTATTGCGTGTAGCTTGA
This sequence comes from Rhipicephalus sanguineus, assembly GCF_013339695.2. NCBI lineage: Eukaryota > Metazoa > Arthropoda > Arachnida > Ixodida > Ixodidae > Rhipicephalus > Rhipicephalus sanguineus. The sequence goes on along the minus strand of NC_051179.1, from coordinate 132,817,960 downwards.
CTTTTCATTTACCGGGCACAAGTTCGCCCAAATAAAGCTTCCGCTTGAATCCGCCGATTGCTATCTTCTTCAATATCACGACCATGTGACATCTGGTGGAGGTGCTGTTCGTTTATATTCCGGACGCCCCCCGCAAGCTGTAAACCCAGCCCAATCCGCGAAGAAAACATCAACATCATTAAGGAAAGTCGAGCCAGCCACGTACTAAGAGGACTACACCCCAATACAGAGTCCTACCGGATAAGCCAAAAGCCACGGCGATAACAACAGGCACGATGATGGCCGCAGTGTGTCCTGCAGCGATCGTGATACAGCCATCCTGGGAGCCGCGGACCTTCCCTAGATCGCCATGTCAGGACTCCGAAACCTGGTTCGAGACGTTCGAAAGGGTCTCAACATTTAACAAGTGAACTCCAAACTGAAACTTCGAATTTGCATGTACCGCATACGGTTCGCTTAGACATCGAACACTGTGGGTCCGGCGCGAATATTTAAATTGGTGGGTGTAACGTATGCTTTTGCACGCAATTTTTTTCAGAAAACGTTGTTTCACGTAGAATTATGTGACCGCGTCAAGTTATTCGAGGTTGAGTTTTAGTTTATATTCTTGTAATAGATAAAAGGCTACGATCACCATGGTGTCCTATTTAAATACGAAGCTACACACGCCGGACTGGGCTCTTGGTGCTGTCACCGCAGGAGACAAGATCAAAGAGGGTACACAAACAAGGCACACTGATGGACAGCAAAGACATGGTTCATCCCTTCGTCATAGGAATCGACATAACACGAAAGCTAACCGTGTCTTCACGGCAGTATAGTAGATTGTTTATTGTACATTGATGTACGAGAACTTGCACAATGTCTATTGGTGCTTGGCAGCTATGCACCGTTTGACGCGGACGGGTCCGCGATGAGCCCTAGCAGCACATGTCCATTCGGGCGAGTAATGCCAAAGATTATGGTTTAACTCTTGTGGTAGCTGAAGTAGTGATATACCGGGACACAGCATTTGCTGAATCCTGCAAAAAGATGGAATCAGAAGCACATAGCGCTGATATTCGGTATGCACTCATTAAAAGCGTCATCATTTGAGGAGAGGAACGCCAACGTGAGCGCTCCCAAGTAATAGGGTAACCTGCGCATGTGCTCATGCTTATGCCGCACAGCGCTTCAGGAAAGCGAGAGGCTCGTAGATTGAGCCGTGAGCACTGCAAGGCGTTCCGCTTCCCGCTGGCCTGTCTCTCTATGCACAGCAAGCGGAAACTACCGAAGCTCTACCTGTCGGCGCTCGCAAGTGTAGTGATGAAGTACTTCACTTCACCTAACTCAGACGCGACACCGCCTTCGCCAACCAAGGTCACTAGAAAGGGAAAATGTGTAAGGGATATGAGGTGGGTTTATGAAGCATCGAGCAAGAGCGTCGGTAGCGTAGTGGGTAGAGCGCCCAGATCTTATCGTCTCGAACTGAGTGGTCCTGGGTTTGACTCCCTGGTCATCGAAATCAACAAAACATTTTCTTCTAGTTTTCCTTTACCATCTGTTCGTGCGCTGAAGAAAGTATCCCTGACAAATCCCTGACGAAAATGTCCGTGGTGTTTTGGTGCATTCTACCATAAAACACTTTCGTGTTAAAAGCATAGCGTTAGTTCACGTCAGATGAACATGCAGATATAGTGGGACAAACGAAACCCGATTTTACGCAGTTCCCGATCTAAGGAAGGAATTTACATTCCACGTCAAGTGCGCTTGGCGTGCAACGTTTTCATTTACCCGAATTTACAAAAGTAGTTTAGAATAACAGAGAGCTCAGCTAGTTAGTAAGCATTCATTCTAAAAAGACAGGGCGTGGAAACCGCCGTGTTAGCCGGTGTTCGTGGTGTCCTGACTTCTTTCTCGTGTCCGTGGTTGCACACCCTGTCTTTTTAGAATGATTACAAAAGTAGCCTGGCGCCAAACCCAGTTTAACGAACCTTTTTGTGAAATAAAGGAGTGAAAAAGTGGCCAATTCGCTCCACGTTTCATACAGACGTGATTCTTATTCGAGCGCGCGCTCTTCTGCTATCGCGTTAAAACCCTAGTCGCGGCCCAAGCTGTTTTTGACGACGCGGCACACCGCGCCCATGTACAGAACTGGCTAAGTAGTCGGTAGCGCCCTTGAGTACCGGATAGTGCCAGAGGCGGATGTTGATACTTTCGTTATTTCATCGTTTATGTGATAGATAGCACCGATCTTCTGCTCGCGCTTTTTTGCGTGGCCTGCTCGCACAATGACAGCATTCGCTATGCACATCTTTGCATATTCGCAGCGTGTAAGAGCTTCACTTCCATATCGACGTGTTCTGTATCGCCTGGATATGGAACCAGGCATGTCCGGGCCACCCTCACCAATTTTCACACGCGCAGCCCTCGGTTGGCGGCATGAACAATGCTGCGGGAGCTCTTGGGCGTCACTATATTACTATTTCAGGTATTGAAAGACCGAAGACTCCCTCTCTAGAACGTACAGTCTTCCCGATTTAACAAAATAATTTGAATGTGATCATGACATCGTTTGTTTGAATTGTCGCGGCGGCCGCATTTTCGATGGAGGCGCAAATGCTTGAGGCCAATGTACTTGGATTAGGTGCACGTTAAGGAACACCTGATGATCACAATTTCCGGAGCGCACCACGACGGCGTGCCTCAATATCATATCGTGGTTTTGGGATGTCAAACCCGAACAATTATTACTATTATTATTCGAGTTGTAACTATAATAATTTTAACACGAAAGTGTTTTATGCCGGGGTCAACGAAGATCTTACGGACGTATTTCCGTCACGAATATGACGTTGTAAAATGTCCACAAAAAGATGATAAAGAAATAGTCTAGAAGGAAAAGTTCCGTCAAGTTCCGTCGATGGGAATCAAACCCACGACCCTTCGCTCCACAGCGCGTGGCGCTAAACAACTCGGCCACAGAGTCTACGTTCTTTAACGCTCTAACGGCGAGCCATTTATATACGTCATTTACCGCTAGCGGTACTCAGAGCTCGGTGGCACTTCGGCTGGTCCTCCTTATCACCAGCGAGATGGTGCGAAGGGCGTGCTTTAAAGGTCGTCGCCCCGCCCGTTGCGATGCGAACACACCTCCTACCTGTACCACTTCGACTATGCCCTACAGGATGTGTTCACCCGTGGGCGCGTGCTTATCTCGTGATGGGGGCGACTTGTACGTCTTGTGCTTTCACCGCAAAGATTACGTTGAAGTTGCGGAACGCACGAAGGTCACTTCGCTTGCTGAAGCGGCCGCGATTGCGAAAGGAGCGGGTGCTGAATCACAAAATAGTAACAACTGTGACAGTTGTTAGTTCGCGCTCGCCCTGACTATATTTGTGCGTTCGTTTCGTGCGTTCTTCTTTGTGTTTGACGGCGCCATAGCTGCCAAACACCGAGAGACTTTGTACAACTCTCATATATCAATTCACAATAAACGCTCAGCTACCTCTGTCAAGACGCGTTTCAGTTTCGTGTTACGCTGATTAGTATGACGGAGGGATCAGCCATGTTGTTTTCTACTTGCGTGCCAAATGAGACGCCAGGAGTTTCGTCACTGTAGAAGTTAACGTCAGCCAGCTTTGCTGTTCCACCCTAGCAGTCGCGTTTGCTGACACGCTCGCACATTCCAAGCCGCTCTTCCACATCACCAGTGTTTGTCCCACTAAAGGACCCGGTATTAGGTGGTTGTTACAGGGCGACGTATAGGTCGTTTTTTCTTGGCCTCAGCGGGGTCTCAGTGGCAACGTCGCTCGGCTGCTGACACGAAAGAAGTTGGTTCGATTCCGGCTGCTGGGCTCGCCTTTCAACGGAGGGAAGTGAAGTGCCAGAGACCCGCACACTCTGTGGTGTCAGTGCATGTTAAAGAACCGCAGGTGATAGGAGTTATTTAGAGCCCTTCACTGCGGTGCGTCTCTCATAGACTAAACTGCTTTGGGACGTCATACTCAATATAGCAACGAACCGACGTGTTTGGCTCTGAATGAAGTTGATGGAGATGCGGCTTCACCTTGAGCCATGGTGCAACAACTCGCGGTGCAGTAACTCGCACTATGGGTATAAATGCTATTTTACCCAAGTTTCTCGCAGTTCTATCGCGATGTTCCTACCTCATTCGTTCCCGCAGTATCTTTATAGTTTACGATATGAACTTATAAAACCAACAATGTGAATTTATTCTCCGAGGTAAAAAACCGTCCTTTTTTAAAAAATAAAAGCTTTGAACACGCAGTACTTCGTGATGTTTCTTCGCGGCCAGAAATAGAAAAAAAGAAGAAAATTGAAGAAACTTGCATAGTCACGAAAGACCGGCGCCTTCAGATTAAGAAAGAAAATGATTTCTTTAATGGCTCAGCGCAGCAATTTTCTAATTATTTCGCGTGATACAGCTTTAGTCCAGGGCTCACAGTTCAAAGTACCTTCTAGGTTTGCGAAAAAATTGCCCGGAAAAAAAGCACCCCAGTCATCACAAAGCAACATACTCATGTACTAGCACGATTTTCGGGGGCCACTTGAGATATATATATATATATATATATATATATATATATATATATATATATATATATATATATATATATATATATATATATATATATATATGCGCGATGTACCGTGTGTATCTATATCTAGACCTGTATGCAGAAGTTCGCGTTCCTTGGATCCGCCGATTAGTAAGTAAATTGCAGTGCAGGTGCACGTAAAAAAGCAAAAGTAACGCTTATTCGACGTTTTTACCGGGGACCGGTCTTTTCGTGAATACCGTTTCAACACCTTGAACACCGTTTCAAGGTGAGCGCTTCGTTGTACGATGCGGTCAGCTTGAAACGATGCGCCACTGGAGATTCCAGCGTTATCGTTGGTGGCCAGGTTAGTTCTAGAATAAACGTTATCGTTCGCGGTTTGCGCGTAGTCTTATCAGAAGGTTCTAAAATAATCGGGAATGCTCTCAGACATTCGACGCTCTATTCGCAAGGTTGTGGTTGCACGTATACCGGCCGGTTACATAAAAATACAAAAACAAGCCCGCTTGGCAATATCATGTATATAACGCTCTTCAAGTCAATAACAGATCTGCGATATTAATTACTTATCGACATAGACATGTACCAGCTTTTATATTGACGTTCTCTCTACTTACCGCACTTCTGGTGGCGATATTAGTTATCGAAAACCTACAGAAGGTGTTCTTCTATAGGCATGAAAAAGGGGAGATATGACGCATTTTTAAACCTTGTAAATGTTTATTTTAGGGCAAGGTTTTGTTGAGATTGAGTGTGCGCTGTACGTCGTTGTATACTGTTGGCGTTCTGAGCGTCGGGCAATTATCCTCAAGAAATAAACTGCAGTGCCCTGACTCCCTGTTTCTTTTTCCTTTTCAGTATATATTATCGGATAAATAGTCTATCAATTGGGCAACCACAGTAAACAATACACTAAACGATCTTCCTTGCAGATGCTCGGCAGTAAACCGCTTTGAATAAAAAACCATCTCCTCTAAATGTAAGCATTTCTTGGCGAACCCATATAATAATAATAATAATATCTGGGGTTTTAACGTCCCAAAACCAAGATATGATTATGGAGAGACGCCGTAGTGAGGCTCCGGAAATTTCGACCACCTGGGGTTCTTTAACGTGGCACCTAAATCTAAGTACACGGGCCTCAAACATCTATCTATCTATCTATCTATCTATCTATCTATCTATCTAATCTATATCTATCTATCTATCTATCTAGATCTATCTATCTATCTATCTATCTATCTATCTATCTATCTATCTATCTATCTATCTATCTATCTATCTATCTACGTCTGCATGCTCTCGTGGTCATTTTCTTGACAATTTGGTAGGGTAGTGGTGCCAACGTGTAGAATTTAACTACGTTTCAAGCGCCCCCGCGAAAAATAACATCACATTGGGGCTCTTAATCCATGGTAAAAAGTTCAACAAAACGGGACAATAGAAAAGAACCCAGGCGGCACACAACGTAGGGCCGATATTCGATTTACGGCGGTTATGCGAGCCCCAATCTCGGCCCAATGTTGGCGGCAGTGAGCAAATAATGGCTGAGCTGTTGAATTTGGCTGGCAATACTGGGCCGGTTTTTGCAGCCTTTTATTCGTTATTGAGTTTACACCGGCAATATTGGGCCTCGTTTGCCGTCGTCCCGCCGGTGCCGGCTGAGCCATTGGCTTTCACCGGCTAATATTGGACCGCTTTAGCCGTTCATCAGCCGACGTTAGCTGAGCCATTGGCTTTCAGCGGCTAATATTGGGCCCAGTTTGCCGAGCTTCAGACAGTGTAGAGGTCAGTCGCAGTCTATTGCCGGGAATATTCGGCCCTTTTTGCCGCCCGTCTGCACTGACCTGATAATTCATGCGATGAAGGTAAGCGTTACCGAAAATTCATTCATTTATTACATCTATCAATCAGACGGCCAGCGTCCTAAGTACGCCTTTCATTGGCGGAACATCCTGCCTGCGCGCTTCTGAGTAGTTTTGTTCATGCACTTTTTTAAACACAGGATACAGTTGCAATGCAGTAGAGAGTTAGGCGCTTGAATGTTTGTCGCCTAAGCTGCAGAAAGCCGCTACATGGATCGGTGTACTGACATAAATAAGAAAGTGCATGCATTGTCTCATTCTAATGCCGCACGTACGATCCAGGATCCGAAGTATCGCCGAATAAATAACTTGCATTCTCTTCTTAGTTCCTACTATGACAATGACTAACAGTTCTCACTAGCACAGTCACTTTTCTACCCAAAAATGTGGCCTTCAGAATAATGACTGACTCGCATTAGATGGCCACTTCGCTGACCAGCTGTTTAACGCTATCAAAATGTTGAAACTTTAAAACGCTTACCACTAACTTCATGGGCCAAATTCAACGTACTTTTCTTTCGTAAATGTTTTGCCATTGGTCGGCCGACTTCACTGATATATCCAGCATCAGGATTCGACCAAACATTCCCGCATGAATGCTTTTAGCGGAAGAATTTTTATGTGAATTCTAATTCTGTGCATAAACCGAACCTGACATCATATTAATAGCGTTATATCCTTTACATCCTTTCAGCCGCCGCCTCTGTGTCGCGACTGCTTATAAACCACGCGGGCAGTTTCCTATCTATGTGTGTACACATATGTACACATGTGCGTGCTGTGGCCAAGCGTAACAAGCGCATTTTCGTCAGTAATGTCACATAAGATCACCTTGTAAAAGTAGTAAAAAGCTGAACAAGGCGTGTGCTCAGCTAGTTGATTCATTACTTGAGAAAAAAATGGGTATGGCGCAAAAAAGACCGGGACGAAGTGAAGAGGAGTTATTTTTTCGTTACAATGCTTCCAAACCAACTAGCCCACCGACAATCCTTAACAAACGGGAAAACACGCGTTTTCGCTTCGTCGCCGCCCTTTTTTTCTCAAGTAAAAATCTCAATCAAAGATTGCTTCCCACGTGTTTTTAGAAATAGTGCATTTAATAGTATTATATTGCACGTGAAATACGATAAAAAAGCGGTTCCAGCGTGGTGCGCGCGAAGTTTCCATGTAGCGACACGTGGCAACAAGCGATGCATTGAAAATTCGGCGAACGCCTTACTCAAACGGCATGGATGCCCATTGACGACATGCTGGGGGGCACGCGCACCATTTTCGGGGGCTGAGCCGTGCTCCGAAGAAATGCAGCTCAGTTCTCCCCCCCCCCCCCCCCTTCTCGTTCAGCGTCATTGCCGCGAAACTCGCTTGAGCAGGCAGGGTAGGGTGGCCGTCAGGACGGAGAGGTAATACCAGGCCGGGTAGGGTAGCCACCCCGACTAAGGTGTAATCGTTGTTGCTGGAGCAGGCTTTTTTTCGCTCCGGCCAGCAGAATTCAGGTGTCGGTGTGTGGATATGTGTGGTGGAACGTTAAAATTGTGCGGGAGAAATATATGCGGCAGGATTCCGGCCACTGTTTTTGGCAGAGATTACCGCAGCGAGCAGCGAGTGGCCCCGTGCTTCCATATTGGACTCGCTCGCCATGTGTTGACTGCTCTTACGTCTCATCAGATCTTTGTTGTCTTATCGCGCATTTGCTGTTGGCCATCCTTTTTTGTGTATTGTGCTACTACAGTGCGCTTGCATTTTTTATTGCGATAGCAATTATATGAACACTCTCGGCTCATTTTGCCGTCGCCGTCATACCTCGGATATGCATATGTATGTATATATATAAAAAGGCACAATGAAAAATAGAGCAGAAGAAAAAATTCCGAAGCACCCGACCGGGGATTCGAACCATCGACCCCTCGCTCCCCAGCCTGCAGCATTAGACAACTCCACCATGCCCCATTTTTTTTATTGCCGGAATTCAGAAATCAAACAGCGCAATGTAGTATAGTTCATACAGTGTTTGCAATCAATATGTATTTATTTCATGTGAATAAACTTCAAAACTTCAAACTTCAAAATCAAAACTTTTTCATATGAATCAATTCATCAAAGATTCCAACCCACTCAGGAATTTCTGGTTGGGCCCTATAAATTTCTCGTACATACACAAGATGTTGAATAAAGTTTTCCCTTCCTGTCTTCTGGTTGACGTCAAAATGTCTCACCACCATGGTAGTTTTCCATATACTATGGAGGCTGAGGACAATTATCATGTCGTAAGGTACACCTGAATGGTCTTTAACTGGTAAAAACCGAATCCCATGGCATGTGATAGGTAGCTCTTTTTTAATAGTTCGCTGGAGGATGTCCCAATGAAATACGGAATCCCAGCAGTCGATAAATACGTGTTCCATTGTTTCAGGTTTATTACATAATATGCAGTTTACTGTCCATGGCACAGGAATTCCTTTGCCCTTGTAGCCACGTCTTAACAGGGAGAGTGTTAGTGTGGAGCTTGACGAAAAAGGATTTAACGTGTGGTCTAATTGGCATTCTTTTAACCCTTCTCAGTACATCGTTTCCGCAGCCTCCAGGGTATATGGTTCGGTACAACGGCACAGGTAACATGCTGTCCAATAAATCTCGTATAGTTGCTTCCTTCCTACGGTACTCAAGTATTCCATAGAAAAACGAACACTTAGTATGTGAAAAGCAACAACTTCCCGCCAATCACCACTGACACCTTGTATTGTCGTCTTGCTGGTTGATACAATGAATTGCGGTAGTGCTTTTTGTAGTCGAGATTGTATTACTGTGCGGAGAAAGGGGTCGCTCTGATCCCTTAAGAACATAAAACGTGACACAATTTGTTTCAAAAATAGGTGTGACAAACTCAGTTCACCCCTTTTCACAGACAGAAACAAGTTAGTTTCGACGAGTTCTTTCCCAAGTGTTTCCCCAAATAAACGTTGCGAAAAGTCTGTGAAGCTTTTGTACGTTTCCACGTTACATGAACAAAACTTGCATCACATACCACATCTTCGCGAATAAAAGTACATTGCAAGTATTTGCGCGAGCAAACATAGACAGATTTCTGCCCTGCCATCCTTGTATCTTATCCTTCACTCTTTCTGTTTCTGCTTTCCAAAGTTGGTCTGTGTCATCGTAACATTGCCTAAGTATATCGAAGGCATTGCTGTGCATTGTACACCGGCGAATTTTTCTGGCTTTTCGTGCCACTCGCCGTGCCAGAAGCCTACGGTTTTATCCCAGTTTATTTTACAAGCAGTTACCTTGCAATAAGCTTCCGTCAATTTAACTACTTCCTTTATGCTTTCCTGGTCGTTACAAAAAACAGCAATGTCGTCGGCATATGTTAGCACTTTTATTTCCATTGTGTCAAGCTTAAATCCACGAATATTCTGTTTACTAATTATACTTAAGCAGAAGGGTTCTATATAAAGTCAAGAGCAATGATGAAAGCGGACATCCTTGACGGATACTGGAGAGAACTTGGATGGTTTCACTTAAATGTTTGTTTACTATAATACGTGTGGTACACTCTGAATACGCCATCTTTACTCCCTCTAATATAACCTTGCCTACATTTACATATTCTAATATGGAAAAGAGAATCTCGTGGGAGACATCGTCAAACGCTTTCTCCAAGTCAAGTTGCAGCATTGCGACCCGACTCGAGAAAGCATCACAGCATTCCAGCACAGAACGAGCTACATGTGTGTTTGTGAATATTGTCCGACCCCTTATTCCACATGTTTGATGCGGCCCTGCTAGTCGCGTTATGACACTTTGTAGCCTTTTCGCTAACACTTTCGTAAATATTTTGTAGTCACAATTTGTGAGGCTTATTGGTCTATAAGATTTTACTGACAACAGTTTAACCGAGTCTTCGCACTTTGGAATTAATACAATATGGGCTGTTCTGAAAGAGGGCTGCATTCGCTTTGTTGCATACATTTCCTTGAAAACGTTTTGCAATAGTTCGCTTATCTCATATTTGAAGGCTTTATAGAAGGCTACGCCTAAACCGTCAGGCCCGGGGGCTTTTCCTACACTAAGCGCATAAATTGCGTCTTCCATTTCTCGCACCGTAATTGGAAATTCGAGGTTCGCTTTGACGTCATCTTCTAAGATTGGCATAAATTTGCGAAAGTCGCTCTCAAAGCCTTCTGTTAGCTTTTTCTTGTTTCCCAGTAGTTCGCGATAATGATCGACAAACGCTCGCTCTATCAAGGTAGGCTCCGAAGTTGTTTTATTTTGATGTATTATTTCTTGTACGTCATTTCTTCTCGCGTATCTTTTTTTCATCACTCAGTGCCCGTTTTGTAGGCGTTTCCCTGTTCCATAATCGTTCCACTCGGGCTCGTATCATAGCTCCTTTGTATCATTCTTCATCGATAAGTTCAAGTTTAGTTTTAATTTCTTTAATCTGCTTCATAATAATCCTGAATTCTCACGCTCTAAACTCGTGAGGAATTCTAGTTGGCACTTCAATTCATTTTCTTGTTGTTTTTCTTCCAGTCTTATCGGAGTAGTACTTTCTATCGCTTTCATCTTAACATTGGTTTTAAACATTTCCCAGGATCTAATAGGGTCTTCCGTCGGCCCCAGACTGAAAGAATTGATCATTTCTGTTACATCGCTCACAAAGCCTTCATTGTGAAGAAGTTTTGCATTAAATTTCCACAGTTCCCAAGTAAATTTTGATTCCTGTCTTTTTTCTCCTAAATTAAACATGACAAGGCTATGATCAGAGAACGACATGTGTTTAACATCGTAACTTTGGCATAGCGGTACAAACTGTAATGGGATGTAAGCTCGATCTAAGCGAGCATGACTTTCACCTTGATAGTGCGTGTAGGCTGGTGTTCTTCCTGTCGAAAACAGATAACCGACATCATCCAACTCGTATTGGTTCACAAGTTCAGCTAGTAGCTGTGCGCTAACATCTTTACGCTGCTGCCTTTTTGCGCGGTCTTCTGACCTACAAACGCAATTAAAGTCACCCATCATAATTACATATCGTTAGCATTTTAAAAATCCTTCCAACTGTTCAAAAAAGACTTTGCGGTTACCTTCATCATTTGGGGCATACACACACAATACACGCCACTTGAAACCAGAGAATGAAAAATCAAGTACGACAAAACGACCAGCTGAACATACAGTAACTTGTTCTTCCACGATACCTATACCGTTTCTAATGAACAGCGCACAGCCTCCTGAAGTGCCAACAGCATGACAAACACATGCGTTATAGAACGATCTAAATGGCTGCACCATGCGGTCCGTCTGCTCCTGGCCCTCCATCTTTGTTTCTTGCAGAGCAACAATATCTAAATCATTTTCTTGGAAAATTCTGCTTACTTGGTATTGGCGTCGCCTGCTTGCGAAACCGCGACCAGTTATATTGCCTACACGAAGGGGCTTAAGGTTCAAACTTCAAAGACATGGCAAAGCTTGATCAGGCGGACCGCATGGAGCTTACCTTGAGAGCATTGTTCGGGGCACTGTCGATACGGTGCTGCGATGGCCTTGATTTGGTTTATTCAGCAGTTTCCAGAGGTTACGCTGTCGCTGCGTACGCACGTGACATGATGCCATGGTAGAGGCTACGCTGAAGCAAGTAGAAACGGTCCCCCGTGTTACGAGGGCGTCGTACCCTCCTTTTTTCGATCTGGAGGGACGTTTGGCTTAGGTAGAAAGCGCATACGTCTGGTAGTGACCGCCTTGGGGGGCGGTTCGTCTTCGTTTCCTGCTGCAACCTCACGGGTTTCGTCGCCGGCTTCTTCGAACGGTCTCTTGGCAGAACCGGCAGTCACTTTCATCGCGCTTTCTTCCGCTGACGGTTTCGGAGTCAGTGCTTCCTCGTCTATTGTGGCGTTTGCTGTCTTCTGGGTCTCGCCTTTGGAAGGTTCTTGGTTTATTCGCGACTTGCTGTCGCTTTCAGCAAAGACACCTTTCCATGCATTTGTCCGGGTGACTTCCGAGGTTGTCTTTTCCGGGTCTGCCTGGTTGTACCCATTGCTAGCGGCTTCCTCAGCGTCGGCTTCATCCGTGATAAGCTCTGCCTCGGTGACGTTTTTTGATTTACACGTTTGACGTTTTTTGATTTACTCGTTATGCTGGCGTAGTTCCTTACGCATTCCTCGTTAGCGTGGCCAAAGCGCCTGCACTGCAAACAACAGGGTACACGGCAGTCACGCCGAATGTGCCCGGTGCTGTTGCAATGGAGGCATAACGGTTGGCGGTTCGGCACTACAACAAGCGCGAGTTCACTCCCCACACGTAGCTGGTGAGGAATGTCGTCGACGGTGACGCCAGCCTTCAGTTTTAAGGCCACAAGTCGGGTCGTTGACGCTCTGTCTGTGATGCCGCGTACGCGCCACCTTTCCCTCGTTACTTCAGTAAAATTTCCGTATGGCGCCAAAGCGGCACAAATGTCTTCCTCGCTGACTCCGTAAAGAAGCCAGTGTAGCTCCATACGTATTCCACGGTCGTTCGGGTTCACGACAATGCACCGGTGGTCCTTGACTTGAATGTCGCCTGATTCCAACATTTTCTTCATTGCTCCCGAGTTCTTGAGTGTCACAGCCCAAACGTGGTTCATCTGATACGCCCCCAAGGCGATAACGTCGGGGAGCGCACCGAGATGATCCAATGCGTCGCGAAAATGTTGAACGCGGTATGGCCGCGCTCGTAAATCCACATGAAGGAAGATGGTATTGTTGACGACCTGACCTGTTGGAAGTTCAGGCAATATATCTTGGTAGTCCTGGTCGGCTGAAGAAAATGACCTGTTACCGTTGGCCGCAGATGCCGCTCCTGCGGAGCCCATTTCACCCACAACCGTTCACGACGGTGGCCGGAAGTGGAAGACCACCATGCCCCATGCATGCGCCGGCAAAAGAACAGCGAGCTATTTATTTGAACAATTTACCCCTGGTGGTAAGCATATCTCGGAGGAGCGTGAGCGTGTTTTTACCACGCAACGCTCCTAATTTTATTTTACTTTGAAAACTGCCCTTGGGACGCGCACGACAAATTGGCCCTTTTCTGTACCCACTCGTGGTGTGGAAGGAAAAAAACAAACAACACTGGGCACACCTTGCATCAGACGCCCCCGTGAGGCAAGAAAAGCACGGTTCACAAAAGAAAAAGAAATATCTAAGAGCATCTGATTCTCCATGACAGAGTTTGAGAATTGGAGACCCAAGGCACTGGGTCACCAAGCTGCGTTGGGTCGGCTGCTCTTGCGTTCGGAGGATCAGCAGAGCTGGAGAACTGGGTCAAATGCAAGCTGCGTCGGCGCAAACGCACGGGGCGCCACACGTGGGGAAATTAGTCATGGGAGACGCGGCTGATACAGCGTCGTGACCCGCGCGGCGTCTGCATATTCTCGCACTAGGTGCACTATACCTTTTGAAAACAGCCCGTGAATAACTTTTTCTACTAATCAATCGCAGTACAACAGCAAAATTACTCGCACAATGCATTGTTAAATATATGCCTACACCTTCCGTACTTAGGAGCCCAAGCTTGGTTTACAGTTAAGTCACAAATTGCAAAGTGCCTGTTTAAAAGCTGTGTTTCAGTACATTTGATAGCGCAGACTTACTTGTGGTATGAAAGGCTGCTGCTTTCAGGCTAGAGCGTGCTGTCGCAAATCGGGTACGCAAAAAGCCAGGCCATTACAACGGCCGATGCGTGTGCTTCAAAAGAAGCAGTCTGTCAGCATGATACACCCTCGAAGAACGCCAGAGAGATTCAGCTGGCGCTAGTGCCACTAAAGTAGGATGATTTGAGTAATATCCTGGCGGTAATACACAGCAAACGACTACCAGCTCCAATACCTTCTGTGAAAATGTTTGCAGTTACCACGCAAGGAGCAGGCGTCGCAGCAAACGACACGTTTGGGTTTCCTCTCAGAGACACAGCACTTTTCACTCATTACAATATTTTTATTGCCACAAATAGACCAGGCGTACTTTCGTCATAAAGACACACATGTTTCTTTTACTAGTGCACAAAATATAATAATTAATTACTCGGGGCTGCACAATCCGAAACATGTTTACAGAGCAATGCATACCCTGGTAGTTGAATTTGCCCAGGTTTCACTTCTATCTCACGATCACGCAAACTTTTTGCAATAAGATTTACGTACAAACGAATCAACCAAGTTTTAGTTGGAAATAACTTCATATTACTTTGTTTTACACTCGGCAAACAAGCGTCGTGAATCTCAAGAGCGTAATCCATCCGAAGCAGATCCCGAGCCTGTACTTCCCATTATTCCCACGGTGGTTGAAGCCATAGAGTTTCCTAAAATTATCTAGGGGTGACTCTGGCGCTGCGATCGTTCAGCCACCATTGGAGTGATGGGTAGTACACGGATTTGCCTAATCTTCGTGCTTACGGCTTCGAGCGCACTTGTGGCTTTGTCTACTGCTGTGTTTTGGCGTTCGTTTCGGATAAAAGAATAGACTGTTGTGAACTTCGTGACCAGATTTGAATTGGTGATCCTAAACAAATTAAAGTGGTGAAGTGGAACTGCTGACTTTTGCTGAACTTCGTTTTGCGACAAAGCGGATGCAGGCGACGCAGAGCCAAACGAAGCCGAAAGAACGAAGTTGAGACAAATCCGTGTACTACCCATCATTCGCATGCTGGCTTAAGCGCCATGCGTTGCAGCTCACATAGACACTAGCGCCAGAGTTCCCTCTAGTAAGTATTGTTTGAAACTATGGCTGAAGCGCCGTTAAGGAGCCCGCATAGACACTAGCGCCAGATTCCCCTCTAGGTTTTATAGTATGAGACTCTATGCCCACGAGTGATCACGACGCCGCCACCGCCACGCCATAATTGCGGCGCACCGCCGTTCGTCTTTTGTTTTAACCCGAACGGGGAATGCTGACGTAAAATATGTCATTTCACCGGGGTAGCTCTTCTAGATGTGTCCATGTAATGAACTGTCCATTTCAGCCGCCGCTGATTTGCGGGAGCTCGGCGAGCAGCGCGCCCCCATGTTTCCTGTTCCTGTTTGGAGCGTCATCTTGACGTCACGAAGCTTTCACAACTCTCAACACAATTGAGAGGGAAGGAATGCGCTTCACCGCAACGAATGCGGCCACCAGAGATCTCCTTTTGGGCGTACATCTCGAAGGCCGTGCATGAACTCTGATCGCGTCCCTCCAGCCTTAAAGGGCGAAGACCCAACTCGCTGGATAGCATATTCTTTTCGTGATTCGTCACCGTCACTGCTGAAAAGCGCGATATGATCCTCAAAACGCAAGGAGCTAAGATGCTCTCCGCCACTCCTTCTTCCTATTTTTTTCCAGTTCAAGTTTAAATATTTATTGTGAATGTGCCGTGAATAACATTGAACTCTTCGCCTGACCTCATTCTAGATCAGGATTTTCCTGCCTTTCTTGAGGAATACGGTGGCTGTGGGATCGTTTTAGATGTTGGCTATGGTATCTACAACTGTTTAGGTATCCCTTTATTGCATAGCTATTCCGGAACTGCTGGCGTGTTTTCACATGTGTGAATAAATTTGTGTTTATTACACTGCGAATGTGTTGCTTCTTCTTTACGTAGGCGCACGGTGCAGCAGGCCTTTCATCCTTTTAGTTGTGTTGGAGACAACATGGACATGCTATGGGACATGCTATCGCATGCTGATACGCTGCGGCAGCGCCGCTTCCACCACTGGCGGCTGCCGGGTATCCCAACTAGAAATAATTCACAAACGAAACATTTTTTCTTGACGTCATTGGTGTGGTCAGCAAATAGAGGAAAAGGGCGCGAAACCGAGAGGAGGAGGGGTGCCACGGAAGCTTCCTTTCCCACTTCGCATACAAGTGGAACCTCTTGCAGGGCCCCTCGGGCCGTTCGGTATATTTAGTTAACCTTTGTTTAACTTTGTTCGTGTGTTGCTAAGCGGACAAACTAAAGCTGACGGATTTCTCAACAACAGAAAACTCGATCAATACAAGTAAAATGTAAATCTTTTTTTTGTTAATCACACGTTTCGTGTTAAAACACGGAGGCATATTTATTCCTCTTTTAAACAAAAAACGGGTTGATGGTAAAAAAAAATACGACAGAGCACTGCTCTCTTTTTCAGTTTCTCATGCGTTTTTTAGCTGCTTACGTGTTCGCGAGCATCTGCAGATGTCATGCATAGATTCGGCAGACTCCGTCAGTTACGTGAAATGGATGCGTTATCATCATATTAGAGTGTTCGGTATGAAATCTAGCTATAAGCTATAGTGAACATTCCACAGGCGCCGCCACGGAACACCAGAAAGACGTGCAAAATTGGTACGACAGCTAAGAGGAGTTGAGAGAAAATGCTTTCACGCCTCTGTTTTATGACGAACTTTTATGACGAACATGACAATGCAGGCAAGTGAAGTTCAAGAGATATTTAACCTTATGAAAGGTGGGGCCAAATGTGCCCGTGCGCAAGCGCTGTTCTTTCTGAAAAAGAAAAAAAAACGATGGTTCTTTTGTGGAGCAAGCGCAGTGCATCTGTGTGTTATGCGCATGCTGGTGCTCATCTTTAATTTTATTTTATTTTGTACACGCGTATGTTGAGCTGGTATATGTGCGCCTGCTATTTTTAAAGACATTACAAAACATTGCGCTACATTTCTACTGTCAAACTGTTTTGGATCCTGAAACGCTATAATTTGATGAGTTTAGGAATGTTCCCCCTTAATTAAACTATACAGAAACGCAAGGCTGTGAAAATGAATTTGCACGCTTAGTTCCAAAATTGTTGCGCTATACCCATAAATTTGCCTAATAAGTGGCAAACAAACCCACCAGGGGTGGTGACACAGTCAACATGCTGTTCTCCTGCTGAGTCGAGGGTTCGATTCCCCCCGATCACACGACGGTCGCATTGTATACCGCTGGCCGAGCTCGAAAACTATCGGGTGTCAAGCTGTGGGCGCACCGCCGTTAAAGCACCAGCCAGATGCGAAGGATTACTATGGATACCTCAACACGGCCTACTTAAGCCCATGTAGTTTCACTTTCGGATGTCAATCCTATCCGTCATCGATCGAGGGCCAGATGGCCGATAACATAGGTATACACAGCGAGTATAAAGAGCTTTGCGGGGATCAACCGCAACCTGTAAATGGAAGCCAGGTAAAGCGCCAAATAAATAAAAAGCGCCGAAGCAAAAACATTGATGGTGTCGAGCACAAGATGTTTTGCATTTTCTTTTCTTTTGTTTTGCGTTTACAATGTTATGAGTGTTTTCTTTTCCTTTCCTAAACAATTCACAAAAGCCGGAAAGCGTGCTAACTGCGCAGGTGTCGTCTGCGTCTCGCCCACATACACGCGGATCAAGCTGAGCTGTCTACAACGAGTTCATCCATAACGCTGTCCCACTTCGCGCCAACGTAACAATGCACCAGCCTTCCTTTCTTTGTCATTTCTGCGCGTAGGAGTAGTACTAGAGTTTATTTTGCCGTTCTTTTTTTTTTCAGGAACTAAACATGGCATCGAGTTCCGCTCGGCATGCCGGCGCCGCACAAGCTGCGTCTAAAATGTGGCGTCGAGAAACGTCAAGAGCCTCGTTCCCGCCCAATGCGCAGCTGTTCACTCCGGGAGGCCTTGTGGAGTCCCCACACGGCGAACACGCGCGGCGATCGGCGTGTGCAGTGTACGAGCACGACCGACGCATAGTAGGACGAATGGTGTAACGTTTTCTCGTTAATACCAACCAACGAAGCATCAATGCGTGGCAAGGTGTTTAACGCGCGAGTAGACTGTCGTGCCCGGAGATTTGGACGCCACCGTTGTCCAGACGAGAAGCCTTCGTGAAGCAACGAAGATGAATCGTGCAGCGCGGGCGCTTCTCTCTATCCTGCTGCCAGTAGCGGCCGTCTTGGGATCGTCACAGACACCGGTCGTATCGAGCTGTTTTAGAGCGGATGGCGGTAAGTATATTTTTCGGACCTTGATAACGCAATTATCGGACAAGCACAACAGGCGTAACGAACAGACGACAGAGCACTACGAGACCATCAGTGCGCCGTTTCCTGTTCATTTTGTTGCGTTTGTTCGACATGCGAAAAAATGGCGAGTACAGCATGTCTGAAACTGTACGATAGAGTTTTTCTTTTAAATTTTGCAAAGACACTATTTTGACCGTAGCCGCCGTTATAGCTCTGTACGCATCCTACTTGCAATGGCAAGTAAAAAGGCGGAGAGAATCTACGGTTTTCCAGAGAAACGGGCGGAATGATAAGCGACATCCAGAGAGGTGTTCACAATCATTTATCCTACAGTATTCCCACGAGTAGCACAATGTGAAAGCGAATACTAACCAAGAAGGCAAACTTTAATCATAAGTAAACATTCGGCAGATACCTGGTTTGTCGGAGCCAGCTAGGTTAAAAAGAAGGCAAACATTTACCGAAGATTATGATCCCGACGTTTAGAAGCCTGAAAGGGTATGTCTTCTCGGGTAAGATGGCGTCAGGCGCAGCAGTGCTTATGAGCCCCCTGGCGCTTTGAGAGGCGTGCACACGGGCGTGCCGACATTTCTTGTTGACCTTGAGAGTATGCTGGATGTGCCAGGATGCCAAAAGGAGCAAAGCACCACCGGCGGCTCCTCCTTTGGCTTATCTTGAGGGGAAGTATGTTTTGCTTCTTTAGAAGGAGGATCGCACTTTTTGCGCGGTGACGTGAACAGGGAGCGCGTGTCAAAGCTGTACACCGCTTTATTTATTTATTTATTTATTTATTTATTTATTTATTTATTTATTTATTACGCCGGAGAACGTCATCTGTCGCGGCTGTGGGGTGAACAACACGGACAGCACCCATGCCTGCACTCCCAAGTGTGGCCTATGCGGGGGCCAACACCCGACGGCGGACAAGTCCTGTAAGCACAGATTTCAAGTTCCGTACGTCGTTCGTCTTCGAAGACGGGAGAGAGCTCAAGCGGCCAGGAAGGATGATGCAACCCCAAAGTCGTCGACTCGTCGATCTCGCTCTAGGCGCCGTTCTGCCACCAGGGGGAGCGATCTTCCCGCTCACGGTCACTCGAGGAACCCTAGCGCCCGCTCCAGCTCCAGATCTAGAAGCCGTTCGAATTCCAGGGGTCGCGTCAAGGACCGATCCAAACCTAGAAGCACTTCCGGTTCCACCAGCCGTTCCCGGTCCCGGGGTCCGCGGAGCAAAATCTCGTTCAAGGACACGCCCAGATCGAGGACCTGGGCCGACTGTGTCAGAGGATCCACCGAAAAGGTAACGGGGGGTCCATCGCCAGAGCATTATTCAGTCAAACTATCCCAGTTAGAAAAAGAGAATGCAGCAATGCGAGGTATCATAAAGCAGCTTAGAGCCGAGGTAGCGGAGCTCAAGAAAAGTAGCAATTCACATGCGCAACCCAGCGTCATAGTCAGATTCCCCACAGCCCATGGAGGTCCCGGTGGGCGCGGATGAGACATCATCGGGCCACCCCGCCAAGAGGAGAGCGGTTTCAAACAACGCGGACAGTGCGGCCAACAGAGCGAAATCCGAAATAAGAGAAGTTTTAAACAGCCTCAGCACTGATATTAAGCAACTCGGCGAGCAGCTAAACAGTTTCCGCGCAGGTGTGGCGCAACACTTCGCGGCCATGAACGCTAGGATCGAGAATCTCGAGTCGCAAGTCAAAGGCGCGCCAGAGGCTACGTCGCGCCCGGTCGTGGACGGCAACGCGCCACCACGCGTCGCCAGGGCGACCAGCAAGCAGAACAGTGATGATGGCGCCAATTAAGGAATTCAGAATCTGGCAATGGAACTGCAGAGGGTTTCAACACAAAAGAAACACTCTGCAGCAATTTATTCGCACTCACCAAGAAAAGCCACATGTTATCTTACTGCAAGAAACGTTAGCAAGCAACATCACTCTTCCGGGATACAAATCCCATACGCTACACGGAGATGGCAGGGGCATCTGCACACTGGTTAGCAACAAGTGCACGTTCATCGTTCACGATCTGAGAATCCCGCCCGGAAAAACGGAGCAGTCTCTGATTGAAATCATCCCAGGTCAAGCAAACAAGGATAGCATATACGTTCTCATTGTATACAGCAGCCCGAAAGAGCACAGGCAACGGTTCAAAACAGTAATCACCAGGGCAGTTAGGCTGGCGGGCACCTCGCCTCTCATAGTGGCTGGGGACTTTAACGCCCCTTTTCATGCGTGGAACTACCCCCACGACACGGCTAAGGGTAGAAGCCTGTGGCAGGAAACGAGTGATTTCGGCTTCTCTTTAGTGACAGACCCGGCGTTCCCAACCAGGCGGGGCACATCTACCACCCGAGACTCTGCACCAGACCTCACCTTCGTCAAGAACGTCGACTCAGCCAAGTGGTCCAACCTGATGGTCGATCTCGGCAGCGATCACTACATAACTACGACCACCTTTGAGGTTTCGCAGAAAAAGCTTCGGGCCTTCTCGATTACCGACTGGGACAGGTTCCGCAAAATCCGCCGAGAACGAGCAGACCATGGAGAGAAGCCGGAAGGCCTAGAACAATGGACCGAATCAGTTATGCAGGATGTCCGGGAGTCCACCAAGATGGTGCAGACAGACTTGCAGACAGAGAAGATGGACAGCCGACTTGCGCACCTTCTCGAAGCTAAGCAGTCACTCCTCGAGAGATGGAAAGGCCAGCGCCTCAATCGCAGGCTCCGGAAGAAAATTGCCGAGGTCAACAAGGTGATAGAAGAACACTGCCAAACGCTGTCAAGACAGCAGTGGGATGATATCTGTAATTCGATCGATGGTCAGGTGCGGACGCGGGGCAAGTGGAATCTTCTAAAACACCTCCTTGACGAGACCGGAACCAAATCAAATCAGAGAAGAGTACTGGCCAAGACCCTCCACGAAGCCACGAGGTCATCAACGGAGGAGGAAGTCCTGGATTATCTTGCAAAAAAGTACCTGCCTCTGAAAACGAGCGATGGCGGCGCCTACACCGAATACAGTGGGAAACCAAACTCCACTCTGGACGAACCATTCACCATCGAGGAGATCCGGAGAGCTCTACATGATCTCAACGGTAGATCCACGCCAGGCCGGGATGGTGTAACAAACAAGGCACTCAGAAACCTCGGGGACGAGTCGGTCGAGTTTCTCGCGGACGAAATCAACCGTATATGGAAGGAGGGCGCAGTCCCTGAGCAGTGGAAGATTGCGCGGGTCATCCTCATTCCTAAGCCCGGCAAGCCACCGAGCTTGGAAAGCCTACGGCCTATCTCTCTTACATCCTGTGTGGGGAAGGTGGCAGAGCACGTCATCCACAACAGAATCACAGGGTTTATCGAGGAAAACGATCTGTTTCCTCACAACATGGTGGGATTTAGGCCCGGTCTTTCAACTCAGGACGCTATGAGGCTCATCAAGACTCAGATACTCGACAGTAACACCCGGGACACGAGGGCCATTCTCGGTCTTGACCTAGAGAAGGCTTTTGATAATATACATCACTCGTTCATTCTCGACTCAATCTCGAACCTAGGCCTGGGCGCGGCCTTCCATGCTTTCGTTCGATCTTTCCTCGAGGGACGCAGCGCCCTGCTCAAGGTCGGCGAGATCGAAACGGACAAAATGGCACTGAGCAATAGGGGCACCCCGCAAGGGTCCGTGATTTCACCGCTATTGTTCAATATCGCCATGGTTGGTCTATCGGAGGGTCTGGGCAAGATTCAAGGCATCGGACATACTGTTTACACGGACGACATAACGATCTGGTGTGCTGGAGGCAGCGATGGGCACATTGAATCTGCCCTCCAGGAAGCCATCGACTACACAGAGTCCTTTCTGCAGGACACGGGCCTCAGGTGCTCACCGAGTAAATCAGAGCTGCTTTTGTATAGACCCAGCAGGCGGGGACGCAAGCCAAAGACTGGAAGCCCCTGGCAGAGAGTGACATCAACCTGCATACGAAGAGTGGGGACATAATCCCTAGGGTCGCGTCGATCCGCATCCTCGGTATGATCGTGGAGTCGTCGGGCACCAATAGCCAAACGATCCTCCGGCTCGCAAAAAAAACTGACAGCACCATCGGCCTTATCAGGAGGGTCGCCAACAGACGCAGTGGTCTTGCAGAAGACAACCTGGTCAGGCTCATCCACGCGTTCTTACTGTGCCACTTTACCTACGTCGCGGCCATGCATGTCTGGAGGAGGGCTGAGCGGGATAAATTAAACGCCATGATCCGGAGAGGCATCAAGAGCGCTCTTGGTATCCCGAACTACACGCAGACGGAACGACTCCTACAGCTGGGAATGCACAATACGCTCGAGGAGATTGCGGAGGCACAGGAGAGGGCACAGGTCATCAGACTCTCGGGCACGAAGGCTGGGAGGCGACTCCTGATGGCCATGGGTATCCCGTCGGCCACAGTGGAAGACAATTACCAGGGATTGCCAAGAAGACAACGTGAACAAATCATCGTTTCCCCCATTCCGCGCAATATGCACCCGCTGCGAAACACGGGAAGAAGACGGGCCAGGGCAGCGGCGATCCTCCGCAGTGTAGCAGAGGTTCCTGGGGAGAGCTGTTTTGTCGACGCGGCCAGGTACGGGAACAGCAACAAATACGCAGTGGTCTCGGTCGACCAAGCTGGTTCGGTCATCAAAGCCGCATCGATTGAATGTTCCTCCTCGAGCGCTGCCGAGCAGGTGGCCATCGCTGTCGCTCTCCTCGACGAGAAGCGCGCGAACGTATGCAGCGACTCACGGGCAGCCGTCCGTGCCTTCGCCGTCGGCGCAATCGCCAAGGAAGCACGCCGTATTCTCGGTGAAAAAGACATCTCTAACCACATCTTAACGTGGTTCCCTGCTCACATGGGTCCTTTTGAAGGAGGCCCCACCAACCTCAACGAGCTGGCCCACTCCAAGGCGCGAGGTATGACGTTCCGCGCCCACGGAGGTCCTCCCCAGCCCACGACGTTGGACAATAGAGATCAGCCTACCACATACAATGAAATGACCCAGCACTTCTACCTAGGCAGGAGGGTCTACCCCCCTCCTCACATAAAACTACACAGAGCCCAGGCCATGACGCTTAGACTCCTGCAGACTGATTCATATCCAAATCTGGCCTTATTTCACAAAATTTACCCGGATACTTACACTAGCAGCTCGTGTCCCCTTTGTGGGGAAATAGCTAACTTAGAGCATATGCTCTGGCGATGCCCCTCGTTACTGGCAGTGAACAAGCCGACCCAGCCAAGTGGAGCTCCGCCATCAGAAGCCCCAACAAGGGGGATCAGCTTTGGGCCGTCCAGAGAGCCCACGATGCGGCGGTCAGGCTAAGCCTGCCTGTCCCAACGTGGGAGAAGCCCACTGCGCGCTAGTCGCGTCTCTCAGGACTATATTTAATAAAGTTCCACCATCCAACTGCTGGTCTGTATTTCAGGCCTTAGGCAGGAGTGGGTTACAAGACAGCACAAAAAATTGATACATTAAACACATACAAGGCGTCGCAGTGATATATATAGGTGGATTTCAACAAAACATCACTTAGCGAATACAAAAACACAAATGCTACGACTGAACAGCGGGATAAACACTGAATATAAGAAATAATAAAACAAATGCAACAAACACGTACAAATCGATGCAGTAATATATTTAAATAAAAATATTACAACAAAAAGCTTAGTGTGTAGATACATGCATAAGCACGTGACAAAAAAGCATCAAGGTTCATGTGCTACATCAAAGCTACATGTTAAGGGTTGAAAGGCCTTTAAATAAGATGATAACGATGGGCAGTCCACTACAGCTGAGGGTAGTGAATTCCATTTGAATGCAGTTCTCGCGAGAAAAGAATACTGAAATGTGTTGGTGTGACAAGAAAGCTCAGTTACCTTAGTATGATAGGACCGAGTAGGCTGCCCACAGAGTTTCTTACAGTAACCTAGAGCGGAAACTGGCGCTGCGATCGTTCAACCACCATGAGAATGATGGGAAGTACAGGCTTCGGATTGGATAGCGTTAGCTAGCGAACTGCCTACGGATCTTTTTCTACAGTTCCAGTTTCGTTCTTCGCGAGGCGTGGGTAGTGGGGTGCGTTGCAAAGCACTCAAGCAGTGCCTTTGTTGTTCAGATAGGCTGAAGACCACTACATCTCTTGGTTTGCTGCCACGTTGCAGCTTTACAGGTTGTATTTGACTGTCTTAGCAAAACATCGTGCACTCACCACTGCGCATAGATGTAGCGTCCCGTGCCGCTGCAGGAAATTGCAGAGAGTTCACGCTTGTTTGATAAGCGTGTCTTGCCAAACCTCGTTCATATCGACTGCAAAACCCCGGCGAAGCAAAGTAGAGGCACCGTCACGCTCCTCTGACTTCACTTCACAACAAAACGAGAGATGCGTTGGGGGCAGACCACTTGGACAAACGCACCTGGCATCGCATTAGATCATACGTTAAGTGTTTCTCATTAAATACAGTACTGTTATTTCCATAAATAGATAACGAGTACTTTCGAGAGAAAATCAAGCGTGTTTGCTTTCAAGTGTTCTAAAAATAATTCATTATATCGTCATGCCAAATGTAGAACACAATCGCAGAGCAATGCATTCCGTGGTGGTTATATTTGCCCAGGTTCCACTTTCATCTCACGCTTAGGAAAACTTTTTGCAATAAGTTTTGCGTACAAAAGAATCAAGCAAGTTTTAATCGTAAATAACTTCCTATCGTTTTGAAAAATTGCGTAAACAGGGGGTGGGTGCTCGAGCCGACGTTTCGACAAGTGGACTTGTCTTCTTCAAGGCTGTCTTCTTCCAGCCTTGAAGAAGACAAGTCCACTTGTCGAACGTCGGCTCGAGCACCCCCCCCCCCCTGTTTACAAATTTTCTCATCGCAAGCTTCCATCTTCCACTTCCTGCCGTTTTTTTTTTTTTGCATTTCCTGTCGCTTTGTTTTACACTCGGCAAACAAGCGTCGCGAATCTCAAGAATCTAATCCATCCGAGGCAGATCCGAAGCCTGTACTTCCCATCATTCCCATGGTGGTTGAAGCGCCGCTCAAGGAGCCCGCATATGCACTAGCGCCAGATTCTCCTCTAGGTATTATATTATGAAACTCTATGAGGACGCCGGTGAGTGTCTTTTAGATATGTACCCTTTCTGGCATAGAGTTTCCTAAAATTAACTAGAGGGGACTCTGGCGCTGCGATCGTTCAGCTACCATGGGAATGATGGGTAGTACACAAATTTGCCTAGTCTTCGTGCTTGCGGCTTCAAACGTACTTGTGGCTTTGTTTATTGCTGTGTTTTGGCGTTTGTTTCGGATAAAAGAATAGACCGTTGTGAACTTCGTGACCAGGTTTGATTTGGTGAGCCTAAAAAAGTTAAAGTGGTGAAGTGGAACTGCTGACTTTTGCTCAACTTCGTTTTGCGACAAAGCGTATGCAGCCGACGCGGAGCCCAACGGAGCCGAAAGAACGAAGTTTAGACAAATTTGTGTACTACCCATCATTCCCATGCTGGCTGAAGCGTCATGCGTTGCAGCTCCCATAGACACTAGCGCCAGAGTTCCCTCTAGTAAGTATTGTAGGAAACTCTATGCTTTCTGGCACCTAACTCTCCATGGTAAAGGAGATTAAAGAGTTTCGTTCGCTCGCGGCATCGCCGAGTTTCTAGTTTGTCGAGGTAAGCTTTTTCTAGAAGAGATTGTAGGTGATGCCTGCCAGCTGTATTTATTATAGGTAAACCTAAATGATTTCCTTTGTATTTTTTTAGATGCGAAGTATCTTAAGGCGGAGCTCAATCCGGTGGTGGTGGTGGTGGTGTGCGTTCTGACCACCCTTACTGCGCATGCGCATACCCTCTCCACACACCTCCTCTCCCCTCTGCACACCTCCTCTCCACTTCCCCTCTCCCCTTCCCCTCTCCACTATCCCTTTCCACTTTCCCTCTCCCCTTCTCCCCTCCCCCTTTCCACTCTTCCTCTGAAACGCGGGTTGGACATGCCGAAATTCTCCCCTGCTGAACGCCGCGATGAGCTCGAGCGCATGCGCGTCCCCTCCCTTCTCTCTCCTCTCCTACGCTGCCCCCCTCTCGCCCGCCTGTAGGCCGCGTTCCCCGCTCGCCCTGTGAGAATTAACGGCCAGGCTAGATGGAAGACACGACGCGCGTAGCGTCCCTCTTCGCGTTCCACGACGCGAGGTCGGTAGCATGCCCAACGAACGCCAACGGAACGCGATCGTGCAAGTGCTCCGGCTTCGCATCGCCTCATGGTCCCCTTTAGCGGGAGATGGTGTAATTTTTTCTTATATTCAAACGTTTCTTTTTGGATGGGGATCCCACACATCTGCACAGTATTCCAGTAGTAGCCGAATAAATGTTTTATAGGCACCGCACACTGACCAGATGGAGCTGCGTTGCTCACACTGGCTCGTCTCAAAGTCTTCGACATTCACCGTTAGGGGCACGCAGAAAATAGACGCGTGCTCGCGTCCCCCATGTATCCCGGCCGCGGATCCCGGCCACAATCCGCCGACAGATGCAGGGCGCGAAACGCGCGCGTCGCGTTCCAATTTCATTGAGGCCGTCCCAAGGTTGCTTTTTTTATCCGCTAGGCTATGTATTCTGGCGCTGCAGTCAGACTGGCAAACTCGACTGAACGGTGCCTATAGGCTAAAAACTTAACTTGTGGTGTAGACTTACTCAAGCGCCTCCTTAGGTATCCGAGTTTTTTCATCGCCTTCCCTTGTATACAGTCAATTTGGTCGTTCAATCTAAGATCGTGAGAGATGATGACTCCCAAATACTTATAGTTGGTTACTACTGCAAGAGGTTGATTATCAAAACTGTAAGAGAATGTTATCGGGTACCTTTTGCGACGAATTGTCATCCCCACGGTTTTCTTTTTGTTGATTGTCATTTGCCGGTCTGCGCACCACGCTTGAATTAGGCACAAGGATTCATTTAGTAAAACCAGGTCGTTGGATGTAAATACTTCCCGATATATACCGTAAAATCTCCAGCGAGAGCCGCCCTCCCTTTTTCTCGGGATTTGAAATATCCGCCAACGACCAAGCAAGCGCCCCCCCCCCCTGCCCTCCCGCCATTTTCACTGCTTCATTCAGTTTTGGTTTATTCGCTTTATGAGGGAGTATAACGACAGTGAATGCATGCCAATTCAATAACGCGGTTCATTGGACGCACGCGCGACTCTTCCGTCGCCATCTTGAATTTTGATCCGTGACCGAGGAAGCCCCCCCCCCCCCCCTCAAAATCTTGTCGGATTATGTTTCACTGTAAGGGGGGGGGGGGCGCTTGCTCGGGATTTTACGGTAATACAATCAGCAGCAAAAAGCCTTATTTTAACGAGAATATCCTTAATGATGTCACCGATGTGCACCTAAAAATTACGTTTTCTGTCACCAAACCATGCCGTCCGAGTGTCCGCGATCGGGCCGTCAAGCTTGACTTAACGGTCCCTACGTGGGACTAGCCGGGCGGCGTGAGGTCTCCCCTGCGTGTTCTCTGGACCAAAAGAAAGTTTTCTCACACTCATTATCATCATTTATCACTGAAGATTTCTGAAATAAATAACCTTATACAAGGACCATAACTTTCTGCATCGTGCCTACCTGGTACACAGCTTCCATGATAGTAAAACTATAAGTTGGTGGCTCACATGCGCCAATGTCGCGCTAATACAAAGTACTAAGGCACCTCAGTTAGGGCTCTCTTTCTGTGTGAATATTATTTCCTGTGCGCATTTTGACTTTTCAGACACTTATCCGGTTCGGTTCGGTGCTGTGCGGTTGTCGAATGTCATTTATGGGCAAGAAATGACTATGACGTTCACAATGACAACCGACGAGAAGCTCGCCGACCAGCCAACGCTGACTATAGACATGTTGAAACCGTATGCCTACGATATGTCCTGCAAGAAGAACTTCGGTTCTTGGTAAGCCATGACATAACATTACACAGCTCCGAAATATCGGTGGCCGTGGTGTTCTTCTTTAGGACAGCGAAAAACAACTGTAACAAGTGGCATATGTGTTTGTTTGATAAATGTTGACGTTCTTGCAAAACTGAGCCAACAGTCCTGATCGCGTTAGACCGGTTATACCGCTGTCCAGACCAACATGAGCTTCAGCACGCATCCGTTTCCCTGTGTGCACCAACTGGTAGAATAACGCGTGGTCGTAGCAAGCACTATTATTGTGCTTCTACTGCGACTGGACACAACCTCTGCTATCGGGTGTTCGAAATAAACATTTTCCTGCCCACAGCAAGTGGCTGTAAAGTACGCCATTGCGCGGGGGGCCGGGGGAAGGGAGGTAGGCGAACTCGGATGTAATTTTGACCACCCCGCGTTCCTTAACGTGACCCCGATTCAGCATACGTGAGCCTTTTCGCCATTAAACCGCTTCGAAATGCGCCCACCGAGGCTGAGTATAATGCCTCCAACATCGCTGTGTGGTGGTAGGTCACCATGAACAGTTTCCGTTTTTGCCGTGTGGATGCTCAAATGGCCGAGGCGCATATGGTAAGCAGGGTGTGTATGAATCACAAACAAAGCACGCGAAGAACTCAGGCCAGGCACGCTTGTTCATTGCTCATAAGCGCTGTATGCTTATTCATGTCAGGCCAAGCAACCTGCCAAGATCACATACTTGAAGAGCAGAAAGGCGCAGTGATAGGCTGGGGCGATATGATCCTAGCATGGTACTCTAAGCGGTGTTTCGGGGGAGCAGATATGTGGCGAGAGAGCACGTAGTTCAGGACTTGGCCTATAGTCGATTTGCACCGCATTCGGGAAGTGTGCGCACTTGCCCCTCTTCAACGAAACAGACAGCAGCCTGCTCAGTCAGACTGCTCTGTCGTCGCCCTCCACTAGAACAAAATATGCATCCTCATGCCAGAATGTGTCGTTCGTTGCATACTGCGGAAAAAATGTTGATGCAAGCAGGACAGGAACTACGAAACAGGCTACAAATAAGCACAAAACTCAAAACGTGAAATATTTACTGGGCGAAATTGCAAAATAACACAAATAACCTGTCCGTGTTAAGCCCCCGATTAAGAAAAATATTGGCGAAGATCTCCCGGGCTGTTCCATTCTCCTATGGTGCGTCGAAAAAAAGGAAAACTGAAGCGCATTAGTATTAGCAAAATACGGAGTTAAAGAATGGGCGTATTTCCCGTGGACATAGCAAGTAATTAAGTTTGGGGGCTAAGGGCTAATTTATGTTACGGAGTAAGTAATAAATGTTGAGGCGGTTCTTCTTTTATCAATGCTTACTTTTTCGAAATTGTTAGCAACCATGAGCTGGGAAGATGAGTCCGTAGGTTCAAATTTAGAATAAGTATACCAGCTTTTCTTTTAATAGCTGCGAATTCTTTGTTTATTTTAACATTGGGGCCCCTTACGACAGAAGAATATTTTGGCTAAGGTCTAACACAAGTGAAGTAACGAAGTAGCTTAATGTTCGGAAATTTATTTTTAGGTTTCACGAAGCGCAACTTATGGAAAGTGGAGGCACACGTGTTATCCACGTGCCGATTCAACGATAGGCGTTCAGTTGCTAAGCCGACCTAGTTACATTTGCTGACCTCTTGTAGCGATGATGAGCCAAGTTTATTCCTATAATAAAGAGGTGTTTCTTGAGAAGTATAAAAACTAAAGAGTTTCATTGCGATAGCAATTATATGGACAGTCTCGGCTGGGTTTTGCCGCCGCCGTCGTGCACCCGTATATGTATAGGTATGTGTGTATATATATATATATATATATATCTATATATATATATATATTATATATATATATATATATATATATATATATATATATATATATATAAACGCCGCTCTTCCAGCTAAAGCTGGAAGAGCGGCGTTTCTAGAGCCCGTTGTAAGCTCTCTCGGGGCTACAATACAAGTACACTAGAAATGTGCCCACTACGCCATAAATCCAATTTTTGTGAAGTTGGGAAGCACCTCTAAGCCATTATTTTCATTCTGCGGAGAAGCGATGCACCAGGCTACACGTCTGTGAGGTATTATGTGAACTTTGTGACGCGACGATAATGACGATGAAGAATTATGGCTCCGCTCTTTGTAATGGGTTGGAAGCTTGACACCCAGTCGCTATTTCCCTCCTCCCGTCATGCTGTATAACATACGTTAACGTAGGAGCGAGAACGGGGCGGGGGGGGGGGGTGAAGAACCTTTACTGAGACCCCGAGGAAATGGATCATGCGCTTATTGGGCTTCCTTGGCAACCAATACAAGTGCACTTGCGAGGAACCCACTACGCTATAAATCATTGTAATTTTACTGAGACCCGAGGAAATGGATCATGCGCTTATTGGGCTTCCTGGCAACCAATACAAGTGCACTGCGAGGAACCCACTACGCTATAAATCATTGTAATTGTGAGAAGAGCGGCAGCACGCACTGTGCCATTTTTCGTCATTCTACGGAGAGCGTTGGTACCTGCCTAAACGCATGTAAGGCATTATGCGCACTTTATTGATGCTGTGCCTGATGACGATGAAGACTTATGGCAGAGCCCTCTGTAATGGTTGGAAGCAATCAACAACCTACTCGTTGCGCAATTCGCATTGTGTGACGCCTGGTTTACAGAATTCGCGTTGTGCGACGCTGGTGCTTATTTCACTCTTCTACCACGCTATATTGGCATTTGCTCATGTGGTTCTTTCCCGACATGAAGCCTGTTATAGGACCTTTTTGCAAAGTAGTTTCAAGCACCGCATGGCTCAGAGGTTGAATACTGGGCTCCCACGCAGAGGGCCCAGGTTCGAACCTCGTTCCATCCTGGAATTTTTTTCTTGTTTCGTTTTTTTTTCTTATTTCGAACGATACTGGTTACGGACGGCGGCGGCGGACAAACGGCGCCAAAAACGGCCGGTGAAATGATCTCATAACAGCTTTCGCTGTAAAACGATTCCGAAGCGCGGAATCGAATCAGCGACCTCTCGCTCGGCAGCGCGTAGCGCTTACCGCTACGCGACAAAGCGCTGATCCTTCATGTAGCTAACGGCGAGCGTTATATACACACCCTTTACCTCTGGCAGGACTCAGACTTTTTTTTTACATTGTCACTCGTACCGTATCCATCATATCGTGTCAGAAAGATTATCAAGACGAATTCAAGTTCGGTTGATTAAGGAAAAATGACAACAATGGCCCTCTTACGCGATTATACACGGTAATATTTCTTGGTTTGATACTTATAGTTGTAGCATAAGTAGCCTCATAGAATTGCACGCAGTTATCAGCGAGGATTCTAATATTTTACCGGTATTATATAGCATGCTAACAATGCTGTTCACGTAGAGTAAAAACAACAGCTGCCTCAGAACGTTGACACGGTGGACAGCTTACACAGGAAGACTGGTCGAATCATCCACTGAAACAAACTGGATGCGTTCTGCCACGTATTCTTTAATTCATGCAATAAATATATCACGCGTATCATTTTGGTTAACTTTAGAAGTTAGTTTATGTAGAACAACTTAGTCGAATGTAGAACGAAACCTTGTAGAACACAATCAACGCGTTTAACCAGAGGCACTTCTTGGCAGGTATGTAATTTCTTACTTTTCAACATCGCGCCGAAACATCACCACCTGAACGCCAGTGTGAAATTACGTGTTTCGATTTGTGTTCTTTTTTTGCACTTTGGTCACATTGCCTGAAATATATATTTTTTATTTTCCTATGTTGAGCCTCTCGTTGTTTTAAATCACAGTGTGACTCATTTTTGGCGGTAGGTAATTACGTGTATAGACATTAGCAGACACCGTCAAAATTTATGACGTCACGGCGAGTTGGTACAGGAACCTCAAGGTGGCGTCGCCACCTGCATTTCATTTGCCGAGCAGTCTCTCGCCACAAGAGCGCATGGCGTTTTGGGCCATTTGAAACGGTAACTTACTAAACCGATAAGAATATTTTCTTCTATCTCTTTAGTATCTATCTAAGGGTGTGTTTTTAATTTTTTTTTTTTTGCGTTGTACCTACGGCATTTATGCATACATACCTGCATACATACAATGAGGAGCAATACAGTAGCAGCTGCAAGAAATGGCCGTTAGAGTCTCCATCAACTGTCGTATTTACGCCACTCTTCGACGAACCGTCTTCGCGCTTTCGTGCCTGCACAATGTAATTAAGCAATGCGCACATCCTTGCGCCCAATGAAAGGCCGTAACCTGCACATTTCTTCCGCATATTTTGTAGAAAAGCACGAATAAGCGTCTCGTTTCTCTTCCAGCGAATATCCTATGTGTGGTCCATCTGGTAAGGAAGAATCCAATAACCTGATAGACTTTGTGGACACGGAATGCCCAATTCTACCCGGAGCGTACACTCTAACAATCACAGCCACCGTTCCAAATGCGTTAGACTTCAGGAAGCGCTTCAAGGTAAGTGCGAGAAGAAGACCAACTTAAATAGTTAGAAGAGGGCTTATAAATTTTCTCGTTTTTCTTTGGCAAGACTTGCAGAGGTGACGAGAACGGAGACGAGTCTGTCTGCTTGGCTAAAGCCGCAGAACACAGCACGGCGAAACTACGTAGAAGAGAACAACTCAGGGCAAGTATTGCGGCTATCTAGAAAAACTTTCTCGTTGTGAAGATATCGCTGTCAGCGGGTTACGTAAAAGCAGGTGCACGAACCCAGTTCCTCCCTAGTTCTTTTGCACAATCTGATCCAATTCACAATTTTTTGACCTGCAGCGCCGACAAGGTCGTGTACGCGACACATGTTGCAAACAACGGTAGGTGAGCGCCATAGAGCTCCGTCTTCATGAGATTGCTCCTCGCTGCGCATGTGCTGCGGCTCTACATGGCTCCTCTTGTTGCCACAAAGGCGGCACCGCTTTTCACCGTAAATGCGTTTTACATCATAATTAGTGCCGCATAAGGTGGGGATACCCGATAATATGCGGACTGGAGGTGGAAAAAAACGGTTAAGTTAAAGACAGGAAGGTTAAACACAACAAAGTTTTTCGGTTTGCTACCCTACACTAGGGAAGGGGTAAGGGGGGTAGGAAGGTAATGAAAGAAAAGAAAACAAAAACGGGTAGAAAAGTAAAGAAAAAAATGACGCACACACATTCAAGCACGGCAGTGTCATAGTCGTTTAGCGAGGACGGTTGAGCGCAGAAACTTCGGCAGCCCCTCCGTCGCTTTCCGGTTGAAGCTTGAACGTTCCGGCACTCCAAAATTGATTGTTCATAAAGCGGCTGGTCATCGAGGCGTGCTAGCGTCGCTGAGAGCTGTGGTCTATGGATGCTGCAGTGAGGACAATGACAAAGAACGTGCGCAATGGTTTCCTCGCTGCCACAGTGATCACGGGCAGCACTGTCTGCCATTCCGATTCGGTAAGCAAAGCTGTTCGTGAAAGACACTCCAAGCCACAGGCGGCAGAGGACTGATTTAGACAACGAATTATGGTGCGCCTAATCAACGGCATACTACGTACGACGCGACGTGCTGGTTTTTCGGTGACTTCCGTGCGCGTTTTAAAATTACATATCTTATTCAAATCGCGAAGAGAATGCCCTATTCTGTCATAATTCAGAGTCTTTCCACTTACACAATAGCCTTGAAGCACATTCTTAGCACATTTAGCCCCTTTAACAAAGGGGAACAACGAGGCTTAATCGGAAACTCCAAAGTACTTTTTTACCATAGATATTAGGATACTGCCGTTTCGAAAATGCACTCGGAGTCCTTTAACAGCCAAGGTGGTTGAATTTGCTTGAAGACTTTTCGAGAATTTTAAATCATGAAAAGCGATATGCTCATACCAAAAGCGACACGTGTACCTGTTTTGTACGACATATGCAATGGCGTCACATCGTTCCCTGCCGTCATGTAAACGTAGTACACGTGATTATAGCCCTAGAACTGAGAAGCTGACGATATCGCCCGACGCTAGATCCAGCTGTGCCAGGCCTTTGAAACTTCACAGCGGAGATTTAAGTTAATATTTGAGTGCGAAAAGATCGCCGTTTCCTTTTGACCCGCCGCCGCGCGAAGCGAGGTAGGAAAAAAAAACGTTACAGACACAGGCTTCGCCCTCATTCAAAAGCGTGATTCCGGAATCGGCTGCCAATGTTTCAAAATCATTTTCAGAAAAAGCTAAACGGCCAGCAGTCATATTGTTCGGCATAGGCCATCAGAGTACTAAAGAGAGCATATGTTGGCAATCTTACTACGATCAGCGAACATCACAAAATCGCCAGATCTCCCCTCTAAACGAAGGCGCCGAATGGGTCTGTTGTCTCCTCTTGCATATTGCTGTTGCCTTATTCGATCCTCTTCGTCTTGCGCTAATCAGCCCAGTTTGGTCACTTTGGCTGTACTAGCATATTAACCACGTGCTGTCGGGTCCTATATTTCAGGCTGACAGCTAAGGAGTTGGATGTGTATTTGCATAGGTAGGAGACGCGCCTTCGTGCACCGGAAACTCCTGGAATTCCGCCGATTCCCTAGCGGTTAGTCTTGTTTTTATTCAGGTTACAGGCGCAACACGGGTAGTGGTGAGTGCTGTAGAACCTGCACAAGCCCGAGCGATTACGCTGGAAAGAATGATGAGTCATACACCCTGTTATGGACTTGAATAAAGAGCTCACGCGTTTTACCCATATCATATTTCGGCACTAGTACTCACTGCTGGTGCTTTGCATGTCATCTGCGTTACATGTCTGGATTAAGCTAGCCCAAAATAGTTTAGTTTAGTAGGGTGGTCGAGCAGCAACTGTGAACTTTGACTATAAGGGCGCGGTCGCGAGCGCTATCACGGCAGAGATCAGCAAACGGCTCGTATACCCTTCGACGCGCTGTGACCTCACCGCTTCGCGCTGTGACTACTGAGACGGCAGACTGCACGCAAACCGCTTCAATCCCGGGAGCGGTGGTATTCCCATGCACCAACCTTTTGTAGAGTTGAGCGAGATCAGATGTAAAAGAGTTAGCTGCTAGCCTTACTTCGTATAGTATTAC
The DNA here is from genome assembly GCF_013339695.2 of Rhipicephalus sanguineus. NCBI lineage: Eukaryota > Metazoa > Arthropoda > Arachnida > Ixodida > Ixodidae > Rhipicephalus > Rhipicephalus sanguineus. The sequence continues at coordinate 132,782,492 of NC_051179.1, read as the reverse complement.
GGCTTGTTGTTATTATATTCAACTCTTCGCCCGTTCAGCGAAAGATAATTTTGAAAAATTTCAGTTTGAATTTGCCCATAACTCCCTAAATTTATATCAAGGCCTACGAATTTGTCTGTCTGAGTTTAGAATGATGTACGAAATTAACTGATGGTAACAGAGTCATACTTCGCATTTTGCAGCAGGCAGACATGAAATCTAGCTTCGACACAACTAAAGTCTGAGTGCTGGACTATTACAGGAAGGCTGCACTTCAGTCAAATTGGGACGCTAAACAGGCGAGTAATAGTGAAGCGTGCTTCACTCACGTACAAGGAGGATCCTACCTAACATTATGATCAATTGTAGATGTATTGAATATGTTTTATCTCCATGATATTCGCTCGTGGTCGTGCAACCCAATTTTCTCAAAATCGGTTTTTTCGCGTTCTGCAGTTACGCCAATAGCTATAACTTGTCCTGTAATAAGTATTTATGGATGAAAATCGGGTACAATTTTTATGCGCTTGCCAGTGCAATGAACTGGAATAAACTCAAATTAAAAGTTACTTTTCACACTGTGGTCCTTGTTAGAAAACTAAATATTTCCGATGTATTGTCTTGCAGTGTTTTCTTTTTAAAACTCAATTCAGCTTACAGATATTGGAATTATCTTAGTTCATGCACAGGTCATTGTGCTCATTACGTTATTACCAAGACACTTTTGGTTTGCAACGTCTGTTTAGTTGTGGCTATTCGCGTAACACACACATATCGGCGAATTTCAGTTATTATTGAAATATTTTTTAGAGTATGACCAGTTTTTTCGTGTTAAACATCCTAAATAACAAATCCTTACAATATCAATATATAACTGTAACTTTCGGATCAAGACTATACTTCTTTCCCAAGGGCGACTGTACTTTGAGAAGTAGTCTACCATTTTTTTTTCTTATGTCGTGTTTTAACGGTACCGCGTTGGTTGCCAGCCCTACTAGTTTCTAAGGCTAGAGCGGTAGACGCTAAGCGCTCTGTCTTGCCGCAACTCAGCCACCGTGCGACCCATCTATAAGAACAGGTTTGAGAACACGCTTAATTATAATGATTCTATGACATTGCGCTCTTTAATGTATGAGCTACTCAGGTAAGCATTTTCGTTCATTCTCGCAGCATAGGACAAAATCTAAAAAACGTAAAAACTGTGAATTATTTGGTCAAATGAAGCGAATTAACACTCTAGAGCAATGGTTCTCAAATGGGGGTTCGCGAAGGCCATTTTGGGGGTCCACGAAACCCATTGCTAAAAAAAAAAAAAGTTTTTTTCACGCAGAATGTGTCCCGTGGCAGGGGCCTTCTGATTTTGGGTAGGCTTCAACGCACAAGACTTTTGCACTGCGGCGGAGCTGCCTTATGTTTCCCCTTCTTGATAAGATGGTTGTAAAGCTTTTGTTCCAGTTTTGTACGACAGATGCACGCGAACGTCCTTTTTCCAGGCTTGTATATTTGAAGAGCAAACACGGCTAGAAATAGCTTGAATGTGGATGCAGACCGCACAGCTCATTGACACGCTGTTGAGATCGAATTGGTGTGGCACTTTAGTTGACCATTCTTTGTCAGGGAGAACCAGAAGACACCTATTTCACGCTGCATATTGTGTTAATTTATGGCCTCCCCCACCCCTTTTTTTTTTCTCTCACTGCATGACTTCCCTCATAACATCCACCAGTCGACAAGGGGTTCGCAAAACATCCATGGGTGAGAACCATTGCTCTAGAGGACAGCTGCCACGTTTGATATCCTCTCGGCCACGCATTGAAATCGTGGAATGAGACTATCCAGAGAATCATCTCAATTTAGTCGGACTCTCCTTCGTTCTCATTTATTTTTGTCCCCTCTGCCTCCTGCTTGTGCCCCCCGCTGCCCCCTTCTTCGTTCAGTGTTGCATGGTTCTTCCTTTTCAGAATTACCAAATTGATAAAACTAACTCACCTAAATTACGAACGCGTTCGCCTTCAACATTGAGCTGCACCCATATTTCCCAAAATGCGTCGCCTCGTATGTAGCAATACTAGTACATCGCTGCAGCCCCCCCCCCCCCCCCCCCCCGCACGTTTACTGAAAACGCAGTTTTGTCAGGCTCTTAAGGGTGAGGTTTCGTTGACAATGCAAAAGTCGCGCCTAATGCTCTTTGTACCGCGTGCCTCGAGAGCTTCACGGGCTAGCTTTTCCCTCGACAGAAAGTAGGCGTTACGCTATGATTTCATAAAGGCATCAACTTTTTTCTTAGGGGAAGCCATGGTTGTTTCAAAACCGGGAAAACGTGTGTGCACGCACCCGCATGTCTTCAAAAGTGAGTGCTACTGTAATGGCGACTTTCTAAAGTCATCTTGCTGTGATGTCTGTGTGGTTGTAGAACCAAAACGTGGGCGGGTTGATACAAGTGCATGTTTCACGCTCTGAACTAGAACGGCAAGCTGGGCGAGTTGGTAACTGAACATTTTGCGTAGTGAGCAGCGCCAACCGCGAGAAAGATTAACAAAAATGGAATGCAGCACAAGCGCAGTGTTGTGTTCCTTCTTCCTTCTTTCGGGAGCGTGCTACCCACTTCGCAAAATGCACGCATTCGACTAACATCAGCGAGCCCCTGTTACAGCAAAATAAAGTTAGAGTCAATGCGCGTGTATATTCTTGTAATCACAGGCGTTGCAGCGTGAACCGTTGGGCTATTTCGTGTAGCATCTGCTAGAAATGTCAGTGGCTTAGCCAAGGGAGGGGGGGGGGGGGGTTTAAGAGTTTGAAGCAACCCCCTCCCCCACAAGATCCTGACATTTTGTACGTGTATATCTTAGCGCACGCATACAAACGCACGCATAAACATGCGTAAATAAATGAAATCGGAACCTCCTCTGCCCACTTCGAAATAAAATCTGGGCACGCCGCTACTCCTAGTGCTGCTTGCAAGAGCCTGTCGGTGCGCCTGTCGTCTAATCGTGCTGCCGTCGGCGAAGGCATCTGCATGAGTAAAGTAGAGTACATTTTAGAAACTCTGGCACAGACCCACGCTGGGGGATTGGCCAAGAACCGGATAGTTTTTAAAATATAATTCTGAAAGTAAAGCTTAAATTTTCTTTTCTTTTTTCTATTTAAGGAGAAAGAACTAAAAATGGAAAAAATAGGGATAGAATAATAGCATATCATATGAGCAATGAAGCGGATAATTTGAATAAAAAATAAAAAAATTGGAAAAGTAGAAAAACAAGAGTAAAAATAAATTTTATAGCCTTAGTCTCTGTGAGCCCTTAAGGAACTCCTGCAGGGCATCGGCAATCTTCCCGTCACTATATCCAAGAGACAAAGCCAGACAGAGTGTACATCTTCCTCTTCCTTTTACAGAACAAGTCCCTTCCTGTCCTCATAACAGTGCAGAATGGCGGGGAACCAGTCGGATGCAACACCTTTTATATGACCATATCGGAATAGCGGTTCCACTTCAGTGAACGAATACAAAGACGCTGCCTTCTGCTTCTCAAATTACGAAGTCTGATACCATCATCGAGAGTGTGCTATCATTCGCACCCTCAGTTTGTTTTCACCAATTCTATCCAGTATGAAAAAGAAGAAAACAGACACTCTGTGTGGACCCATTTATTCACTCTACTTTTCCTACGTGTGTCCCGCGAGTTTCAGACAGTATGATTGCCATGTGGAATGAAGACGCCTCTGCAAGGCCTATTTCGCTCAATAAAGATGTTTATTCTGTCTCTTTCTCTCTCGCCTATGCTCACACGATCACTTGCCCCGAAGCACCGTGAATGGCAGAATGTTCATTGTGGCACGTTTCGTGTTCATTGTGTTCCATATCGCTGGTTGACTGCTCCGCTTGAAATAAAGCGAAAGCCCTACTCAGCGCGCAATAACAAATCCATTATCAGTTCATTTGTTTGACCTAATAGCGCAGAGGAATCTGACATCCCACCAGTATTGACAGGAGAAGTAAAGAAAGCCCTAAAGGGAATGCAAAGAGGCAAAGCAGCTGGTGAGGATCAGGTAACATCAGACCTGTTGAAAGACGGTGGAGAGATTATGTTAGAGAAACTGGCCACCCTGTATACGAAGTGCCTCTCGACGGGGAGGATACCAGAATCTTGGAAGAATGTCAACATCATCTTGATCCATAAGAAAGGGGACGTCAAGGACCTGAAAAATTACAGGCCCATAAGATTACTGTCCGTTGTCTACAAGCTATTTACAAAAGTAATTGCTAACAGAATTAATACGACATTAGAGTTCAATCAACCAAGGGACCAGGCAGGATTTCGTACAGGATTCTCAACAATAGACCATATTCATACTATCAATCAGGTGATAGAGAAATGCGCAGAATACAACCAACCCTTATACATAGCCTTCATAGATTACGAGAAGGCATTTGATTCGGGGGAGACATCAGCAGTCATGCAGGCACTGCGGAATCAAGGCATCGACGAAGCCTATATAAACATAATGGAAGAAATCTACAGCGGATCCACAGCCACTATAGTCCTCCATAAAGAAAGCGACAGAATCCCAATAAAGAAGGGCGTACGGCAGGGAGACACGATCTCTCCAATGTTATTCACCGCGTGTTTACAGGAGGTTTTCAGGGCCCTGGATTTGGAATAGTTGGGGATAAGAGTTAATGGAGAGTATCTCAGTAACCTACGATTCGCTGATGACATTGCATCGATGAGTAACGCGGGAGGCGAATTGCAGCTCATGATTACTGAACTGGATACGGAAAGTAGAAGAGTAGGTCTGAAAATTAATATGCATAAAACTAAAGTAATGTGGAACAATCTTGGCAGAGAACAGCGCTTTGCGATAGGTGGCGAGACACTGGAAGTTGTAAAGGAGTACGTCTACTTAGGACAGGTAGTAACCGCGGAGCCGAACCATGAGAGTGAAATAACTAGAAGAATAAGGATGGGTTGGGGCTCATTCGGCAAGCATTATCAAATCATGAATGGTAATCTACCACTATCCCTCAAGAGGAAGGTGTATAACAGCTGCATCTTACCAGTACTTACTTACGGAGCAGAAACCTGGAGACTTACAAAGAGGGTTCAACTTAAATTGAGGACGACGCAGCGAGCGATGGAAAGGAAAATGATAGGCGTAACCTTAAGAGACAGGAAGAGAGCAGAGTGGGTCAGGGAACAAACGGGGTTTAAGGATATCATAGTTGAAATCAAGAAGAAGAAATGGATATGGGCCGGGCACGTAGCACGTTGGCAGGATAACCGGTGGTCATTAAGGTTAACTGACCGGATTCCAAGAGATGGCAAACGCGTGAGGGGGAGACAGAAAATTAGGTGGGTAGCTGAGATTAAGAAGTTTGCAGGTATTACGTGGCAGCAGAAAGCACAGGAACGGGTTGATTGGCGGAACATGGGGGAGGCCTTTGCCCTGCAGTGGGCGTAGACAGGCTGATGATGATGATGATGATGTATAAGCGCGAGCTCGAGTTGGAAATAGACCTCCGTAGCGGCTCGAAGCTGTGGAGCCAGTTTACTGTGCGATCGAGCTTCGGGCCGCTTCATTTATTGGTATTTTGCGATAATCTGCGTTGACATAAATAAGTTGACCTTACGATGCCTTCACTATTCAAAAAAGTGGCATTAAAGAATCACAGCCCAAGCACTCCTCGAAGGTTAAACATAGGGTTCCGAAGTTTATCACTCAGTTATTACCGACGGTTGATTAAATTATTTTACAATTAAGGTTACGTCTGTCCAGAAAATCCAATTTTCTTCCGCCCGCAAATTCCCCTTCTCATCCTTAGTGAACCAGTGGTAAGTAGTGGGACTTGCCCAAGTTCTCTGAAACTTACGCGCCAAGAGATTTTCCACGCAGAGCACGCGTAAATTCTGGTTTCGCTCAGCCATACTCAGCTTGGCTGTAAATTGTGGACTTCCTGATTCGTTCTCTAATGGAGTGGGTTGTTACTGACTACAGATGTGCGGTTTCGTTGCAGGTGGAAGAAATAAAGCTACCTTTGCAATGCACATGTGCAGTCGTCAGCAACAATTTATTTACTGTTCTTGAAATTTTAAGTCTAAGAAAATGAGCCACATCCGACTTCTGACCTGAAGGTCGTGGGGTCGAATCCCGGCCGCGGCGGCTGCATTTTCAATGGAGGCGAAAATGTTTGAGGCCCGTGTACCTAGATTAGGTGCACGTTACAGAACCCCAGGTTGTCGAAATTTCCGGAGCCCTGCACTACGGCGCCTCTCATAATCATATCTTGGTTTTGGGACGCTAAACCCCAGATATTATTATTATTATTATTAAGATGAGCCAGGTCAGGAACATTTTCCCCTGAATGACTGTCCATGCATTTACCATGTTTGCATAATTCTAACGCGCACTTTTTTTCGCTAAATATAGCCGTAAGACTTTTGTGCTAGTTACAATCGGGCTCCAAAGTGAAATTGGCATGAAGTTACATTTTTTTTACATTTTGCTAAAGTAAAATTACCTGCTAGATACAATCTGGGGCGCGCTATCGCTAGAATCACACAGGTACTGTTTTAGCCGCGTCGGTGCTCGTACCATGACCATAAAAAAAAAAAAACGCCAGGCCTGTGCGGAAGGCGCACCCACAGTCACAACGAAAGCTGGAAGATCGGCATTTCTAGAGGAGGTTGTAACTTCGGGCTACTGCACAATACAAGTACACCAGCAAGGTACCCACTGCGTTGTAAATTATAATTTTTGTGAAGATGGGAAGCGCCATTATTTTTCATTCTGCGGAGAAGCAAGGTACCAACTACACATCTGTAAGGCATTATGTGCACTTTGTTGATGAGACGGTTGATGACGATGAAGAATTATGGCGAGCCTTTTGTAATGGGTTGGAAGCTTTAAACTGCCAACTGGTTGCGTAATTCGCATTGTGTGACGCCCGGTGGCCAGTTCACTCTCCCACCATGCTATATATCATACCTTAACGTTAGAAAGAGAGGGAGAGAGGGGGAGCGGGAGAAAATTATTGAGACCCTGAGGAAATGGATCATGGGGGCCTTATGGGCTTTCTTGGCAACGAATACAAGTGGACTTGCGAGAAACCCAGTAGGCTATAAATCATCATTTCTTTTTAAGTAGGGAAGCGGCCACTATGCCATTTTTCGTCATTCTGCGGAAAAACGTGGTACCCGCTAGACACCTCTAAGGCATTATGTGCACGTTTTTGATGCTGTTCCTGAAGACGATGAAGACTTATGGCAGAGTCCACATCCACTAACTACTTGTTGCTTGGGTGCCACGTGGCAATGGATTTTACAGGACATCAGAGGCACCTTTCTATGCAAGCGTGTTCCACACCACTGAGCATAGTTCAGCCATAAGCATAGGCGTGCGCAGGGTTCCCTTTCAGGGGGGGGGGGATGAAGGTTCATCGCGGCTCCCCCCTCCATATTAAGTCAATCTATGGGGCACACTTTACGCCCCCTCTTCTTAGGTGACTAGCCCCCCCCCCTGCTCACCCCCCTCTACGCACGCCTATGGTTATAAGACTGATGTTGAGGTGTGCCACGCTTTTCGCATTGCAGCGGTCACCCGCTTTACTTCTTCTGAGGAGCCGGCAGCAGTGCCACGCAATATAACAACAAATCAACACTATACGGCAGCAGAACCATAGCCATTATAATTTTTCAGGGGAAGGGGCGCACGTGCCTAGTATGCCAACCTCTGGCTACGGCCCTAGCTGGCAGCAGAAAACTTTTGTGAACACCATTCTGTATGTCATGACCCTAAAGGAATATGAACAGCCGCTATTCCTTAGGCCTAGTTATGAGCTTTATGAAGTAGAGTTATGCTTAAAAATGAGCAGTAGCAAGTACAACACCTAAAAGATTTCACAGTGTCTTCACATTTCTATAGACGCCATGTTCAAACTTTCTGTCTGTGTAAATATGACCATACTATAGAGACATAAAAACGTGTGCAAGTAGTTGTAAAGCTTCTCCTCTTCTGCACAGTGGTAAACATGCTAAATATATAAGCAGGAAGAAGCTACATTTATCTTTAAGACCAAAAGACATAAGAAACTTAGTCTGTTGTGTATGTCATCGTCAATGTAACCTCGGGTATTGCGATTTCACCTAAACACGTTTTTTGCCCCAATTTGTACAGTTGTAATGACTACATGCCTCGACTTCACATTCGTTAAGCAGTTTGCAGTATCATGTATGTTTCAAATTAAAAGACCACTTGTGGTAGCATAAGCTTGTTTTCTCGTCAGAATTATTTTTCAGTAATGATAAACGTCTTGTGGTCTTCTTTAGAACAGCATACCAATTTACGGTGCCAACTTTTTATTTCCTCTCGTTTTTACATTAAAACGTCTGGTGAAGCACCGACATTTTATACAGGCCCTCTCACTAAGGCCGAAAAAAAGGCCTGCAGGCTTTCGACTCAGTTATAAGAACAGAAAAGGCGCACCCAAAGCTTCTCATAGAATATATTTCAGTGATCTTACGACAGATATATCAGGTTCCCAGAGCAGGCTTTGTACGATAATTGCCTGAATATATTTGTCCTGTACCATAACTAGTCTACATGGCAAGCGGTGCTGTAGGAAGTAGATTTTGCAATTTGCTGCATTCAATGTCATTCCTGCATCTACATAGCTAAACGTGACGTCTCATTTGGTCTTTCTGTAATTCTCGCACAAATCATGTAAACGTAAGCAAATGCATTTTAAGAGGTAGATAGATAAAGAACTAGTATAACTGTGAGGGTACTAGTGTCTGCTTTACAGCATTACAAACGTGTGATGCGGCGAAGTTGTTTGCCACGGGAAAGCAAACTTAATACTCTCCGAAGGCCTCGCCGTCTTCAGGGCATTCAAATAAATTGTCATTTCTATTGAAGGTTCATCCTGCTCAGAGGCGATACCCTCTCGAAAGCGTCCTCTCTTTTATTAATAGCGCATAATGTTGTTCCTTATGTAAAATGAATTAATTAAACATTGCGTGTTCTAAAGTGACTCCATGGTACTCGTTTGCAGGTATATGAACGCATGGCTACAATTATGTGTGTTTCTCAGAGCGCATATTACCCCATTCACACAGCGTTGCCCAAAATACTTTTACGCGAACGTTGGACCGACAGCTGTTGTTCGCGCAGCATGCCCGAGTGACGTCCACGACGTGAGCACTGACATTCTACGAAACCTATTCAGGTCTTCAGCGTGACCGTCAGGTGCTTACGACCGGCGCGCTTGAAGCAGTCGCGGAATTAAAGCCTGCATAGGTGTTGTGTAGTACGAGGAATCGTGTTAACCCCTTAATATATTACATGGCAGAAGCATATAATGGCACCAGGCGTGACACAACATATGAATGGCGCAAGAGTGGGCTGTTTAAATGTATTACAAAGCGCTCAGACGAAATTTACCACCAACGAAAGCCCCAGTATCGACAATGCGTGCAGCTGCATATGTGAGCGTACTGCCGTGGAGACGCGCAGTGGGCACTTCCCTGATTGATAAAATCATTAAATATGGCGTAGAGAGCCTTTCGCGACTGTATTTGCAGTAGGCATTTTCGGAGTGTAGAAAACAGCCAATGTTAAGCGCACGGACGTTCCTTTCTTCGTGGCGTATTTCAGGTGTTCACCGAGAAGTGAAGCGAGGCAAGTGAATGAGATGGCGATGGAAACGTGGCCCGATTAGGCTAACGCGTTCCATTCTTGAAGGCGACGCTGAAGCGTCCCGCAAGTTTTTTTTTACGTGATTTGTGAAGAAAGAAATTAAGCCAACAGTACACCGTTAACGTGATACATAATGGCTGTTTACGGCCTATGCAGGTGCATGAAATTTGTTAATGTGGGGATGGAGATGGGACGGTCTTCGTACGGGTAGGTACGGAATATACGCTTCGGGATGACAATGGAGTGATGAACGATGTGCTCGTCTGATGACTGCATAGTCTAGTCGCAAGGACAGGCACGTAGCCAAAGGGGGGCCCAGGGTTGCCCCCACCACGAAGTTCGTCCAGTCGGCCATTAAGGCGAGAGTATAGAGGCACAAGTACATGTAGCGGCGTGCGCATTTAAACAAATGAAAAAAACAAGCGCTAGTCAAGGAACTCACCAAGCACAGCTACCCAAGAACCTTTATTCGGAAAGCACGGCAACCCTCGCCGAGAAATTCAGCGTCCGGCCCGTGAATCAACACCACAAGAGAAACACCACACTCTCTCATATGTCTGAGGCATCAGCGAAACCATCACCCGTATTCTCAGAAAAGAAGGCATCCGAGTGGCTCGCAAGCAGGTTGACTTGGTGCGGACTAAACTAGAGATATGGGAACTAACGAGGAGCCAGAATTCCACAAGATATTTCGTCTATGTCCAGATATAGCGGGGGAGTTCGGAGTGAAGTGAAAGTTTCCACGGGTGGTAGGAACACAGAGAAACCGCGCAAACTACGCTTGTAGTTCTGCGGAAGAGTACTACAAGAGAGTCATGTTCATTCCGTAAATAGACTACGTGAAAGCTTCCCTCAAACGGCGCTTTGCAAACCATCGGAAAACACTGCAAAGTTTGCAATTTGTGTTGCCAAAGCACGCCTCTAAATGCAAATTTGGATCTGTGCAGCCTATCTTCGAGTTTTACCCGAGAGATATTACAACAGCTTACACTAAAAGGTGAATGGTAAATCTAGAATACTAAATGGGAAGCCATGCAAGAGTAGGAACTTTCCCGCTTTGCGACGGACGCTTTAGCTGAATGCGAGAAAGACCTCTTCCCGAACGTTCACACACTCCTAAAGATATTCGCGACGCTCCCAGTGAGTACAGCTGCTGCAGAACGCAGCTTCTCGATCCTGAAAAGAGTAAAAGCATACATCAGGAACCGGACGGCTGAAGACCGGCCTAATGGCCTGGCCCTTATGTCTATTCACCGCAAGTCAATGTCGACGAAGTTATCGCTGTGTTTATAAAGAAACCGCGATGCATGAAAATTGCAGCGTGAACCACACTCTTCGGCCAGGCTACACGTTCTTTTTTTTTTGCATTGAGCTTTACTGTAATGTAAAACAATTAGCAATGCCATTCTTTAAAATTACTTGCTAAAATGAATGTTAGCGTTCTGGATCTTTTGTGTCATAAAAACATCCGCGTTTTGGTTCGTGCTGTCCAATAAAATTGTTTTCCCGAATGCGCCTCTTCTTTCTTTAAGAATTGCTGCCATAAAATGGCTCACGTTTTTCTCGCAGGCTTGTTGTTGAGACCGAGTGTGAGAAGTGAGGTAGACAAAGCGTCCGTTTTTTTTTGTTTTTTTTTTTTTGCCGCACATCCGTAAGCGGGCACCTGATTCCCTTGCATTCCTCCCCTCCTCCCTTTTCTTGTCATTCCTTTTTCCGTCGCTGACTCTGTATGGACCTTCTTGGTCGAGATTATGTGGTTGGGAAGCTTCTTATGCTGCATTGCACCTTGTTCTCATTTTCTTCTAATAATTATAATAATTAAGCGCCGTCTCTATTACCGCGCAACTTTCTTTTCTTTTTGCCATGAAAACACATTCTTTCAAACAATTGAACAATTAGGACAGATTAGAACAGATACGCAATTTCGCACGAGAGGTAAGTGGATGAAGGTAAAGTTGAGCTTTTACACTGGTCATATAATGTTATTCAATATCAGGAGATAATGGGTGTGGAGGCGCCGTTCTGGATGGATTCAAGGAGTAAGGTTAGCTTGACAATTATCGACAATGGCTTTAGCATAATCAGCTTTAGGCATCACAAACTTTTTATAAGCCATCAGTTTAGTAGAAGCCGGTACCGAGGCTAGGTCACGACGAAGATAACCTAGGACAGAATAAGCAGAATTAGTAGTGTTGATGGTATGTTCGACCACGCTGGATTACATGAAACTGGAACACTAGGTTGAGTGTCTTCGTCATTATCTTAGTCCCTACCTTCACGATCCTGAATGTTGTCCTTCGAACAGGCCGCCACAACTCGAAAGACTACTCAACAACGTAGCCAGAAAAGAAAAACAAAGAGGCGCTTCTCCCTACACCAGCCATGAGTTGTAGCAGGAACGTCTTCCCACTGATGCGAACGTTTTCATATCCGCGCTAGTAAATGTAACCGGAATGGAAATCTTATTGGTGGAGGCCACACAACATTGTCTTTGCGCCTACCCAACCGCAGCTTGTACGCCATACGAATGCCGACACTGCCAGAGGTGTGAAAGCCTCACTCTTACATTAGTCTTGAGATTGCTCACGAAGATGAGGTCAGATTTGCTGTTTGGGACAGCAGCGACTTGGCAAAGAAGATGCCGCGACCTACACCTTTCCTGAACGAGCTCGTCAGCCAGACTGAACAAAAACACGTGCTCTCCGTGCCTTGCATGCTCCTGACTAGCGAATAACGGAAGCGTAGGTAGAGGTTGCAGATTGGAAAATGTGGAAAATGTGGATTGGAAAAGCCCTTTAGAGGGCGGCAGCACCCCACACCCGCACACACTAGGCACCTATGAAACATGAGAACACACTTGCAGACAAGGCAACAGAACAGCAAAATAGTGAAGGCTCTGCAGCAGCGAAATAATTAAAACTGTATATTTACTTACAATACCGACATGGCAGTCAACAAAAACATTGAATGCAGCCCACTCATCATAGGCCACCTTGGTCCGTTATATATTATGAACAAAAATAATGAGGACACCTAAGGTTGATCCATGTTATGGCTGACATAACCAGACGTCGAGGGAAAATTTTGTTAAAGTTGGGACCGGAGTTCATTCTTTGGTTCTTAAAAGCGGTCTATTTTTGAAAAGGAAAGCTCGCTTCTTTATCTTTTCCATCTTCTGCGGTGCTTGTAGCAAGGAAAGCTTTCAGAACCCTGTTGCAAAACTATTGTTTCATATCTGACGCTTTGTTTAAGTTTCTGTGGGTACACTGCTCCACACAATGTAACCCGGCAACTTCAACAGCAACTGCATATAGCGCCCGGAGACTTCTAAAACATTTTATCACATGGTATGGGGTTGCGCAAACAATGCAAGTATCCGCCTATAGAGGTACACAGCGTACAACAAAATTCGAAACATCAGTGGGAGGCGTTGCTGACGTTGCTAAACCCGGAGGACGAGCTCCGGCAACTGCAAAGGGTTGGGGCGTCGGCTGCAAGCCATGGCTACCTGGAATAAGGAGGTACCCACCTCTGGGAGAAGGGAACGCCCGTCTGGTCGTAAAATAAAGTTTAATTCTCTCTCTGTGCGAAGCAGAAAGCGCACCAAACGCATGTAACTAACAAACATTTTTATTTGGGCCGTATTTGCCATTCTTTCACGTTTTTTTTTTTTTTTTTTGTGAATAGTATAAGAAAGACATATATATGTACTTCATAGTGATGGGTATTAAAATCCGCAGAATAAGTTTCGACACAACATATTTAGTTCGCATTAACTTCGACCGTGAAATTGGAAAATATTGTGGTAACCAGTGGCGGGACGCCCGCACCACTGCCATCAAATATTTTTTAGAGCACGGGGAGCTATTTTTGGGAATAAAAGTTTCGGTTGCGTGTACTTTCAAGATGGCTAAATAACATGAAAAAACAGATAAAGCAAAGACATCGAGCAGAGGTGCGTGTTCGATCTCTCGTGGAATCACCCTACTTCTTATGAACGACTTGTGAGGTCATTCCACGCGAAGCATCCCGGACAGTGCGCACGACCATCTGAGATTTTATTCTAAAAAATCGTCGAAAATCATTTCAGTGCACGATTTACCCTTCCAAGGTATTATTTCAACAAAATTTTTTTCTGTTTTCTGCAAGGACTTGCATGTTCATATAGTCAGTAAGACTACGCGGCAAAAAAAAAAAAATCTCAGAAGTACAATACTACACGGAGCGCCTTAAATCTCTCCTGGTTGCTAGAAAAGGAATGACGCTTTGTTATTCGCTCTTATTGGCACCGGCTACTTTGTGTTACAATGCTCCTTGCGGTGAAGCAATACGGCTAATCGGTGCCCATTTTCACAAAAAAAAAACTGTAGAGAGCTTACAACCTCCATACAACTATGTAATATTTATTTATTTATTTGTTTATTTATTTGTTTATTTATTTACATATACTGTCAATCCCTTGAGTAATTATAACAGGAAGGGCATAAAACAATGAAAAAAATAGTGAGTAAACAAATTACACATACGCACGCACGCGCACACACACACACACACACACACACACACACACACACACACACACACACACACATATATATTATATATATATATATATATATATATATATATATATATATATATACTATAGATTACGAGAAGGCATTTGATTCGGTGCAGGCATCAGCAGTCATGCAGGCACTGCGGAATCAGGGCATCGACGAAGCCTACATAAACATAATGGAAGAAATCTACAGCGGATCCACAGCTATTATAGTCCTCCATAAAGAAAGGGACAGAATCCCAATAAAGAAGGATGTACGGCAGGGAGACACGATCTTTCCAATGCTATTCACCGCGTGTTTACAAGAGGTTTTCAGGGCCCTAGATTGGGAAGAGTTAGAGATAAGAGGTAATGGAGAGTATCTTAGTAACCTGCGATTCGCTGATGACATTGCATTGATGAGTAACGCAGGAGACGAATTACAGCTCATGGTTACTGAACTGGATACGGAAAGTAGAAGAGTAGGTCTGAAAATTAATATGCAGAATACTAAAGTAATGTGGAACAATCGTGGCAGAGAACATCGCTTTGCGATATAGGTGGCGAGACACTGGAAGTTGTAAAGGAGTACGTCTACTTAGGACAGGTAGTAATTGTGGAGCCGAACCATGAGAGTCAAATAACCAGAAGAATAAAGATGGGATGGGGCTTATTCGGCAAGCATTATCAAATCATGAATGGTAGTCCACCACTATCCCTCAAGAGGAAGGTATATAACAGCTGCATCTTACCTGTACTTACCTACGGAGCAGAAACCTGGAGGCTTACAAAGTGGATTCAACTTAAATTGAGGACGACGCAGCGAGCGATGGAAAGGAAAATGATAGGTGTAACCTTAAGAGGCAGGAAGAGAGCAGAGTGGTTCAGGGAACAAACGGGAGTTAAGGATATCATAGTTGAAATCACGAAGATGAAATGGATATGAGCCGGGCACGTAGCATTCGGCAGGATATCCGGTGGTCATTAAGGGTAACTGACTAGATTTCAAGAGATGGCAAACGCAGACAGAAAATTAGGTGGGTATATGAGATTAAGGAGTTTCTTGGTATAACGTGGCAGCAGAAAGCACAGGACCGGGTGAACCCTTTGCCCTGCAGTGGGCGTAGACAGGATGATGATGAGAGTTGGTGGAGAGAGAAATAAATTTGACCCTTGAATTCTCAAAAAAATATGCTATGCCGGAAGGGCGAAGCAGTGAATGCGAGAGCAGCATGCCATAATGTTATACGAACCGAGGCTAGCAGCTCACTCTTTTTGATGCGATCTCGCGTAACTCTACAAAACGCTGGTGTATACCAATACAGCCGTTCCCTGGAAAGAAGATAATTTTCGTGCAGTTTGTCGTATCAATTGTCACAGCACGAAGCGTTGAAATCACAGCGCATAGAAGGTATACGAGCCGTTCGCTGATGTCTGCCGAGGTAGCGCGCGTGCCAGCGCTCGCGACCACGCCTTTATAGTAAAAGTTCACAGCTGCTGCTCGAGTCGCAGTGCCACTCCGCCGGCGTCCCCTCATGCTCCCTCACCCAGCGAAATACGGGTGGGGGAGCATATATTTTTTATCGTTTCCTTTCCGCTTGAGCAACAACCGACGGCAGGCTTCGCACGCAGGTTGGTGTTATCGCATGTGCCCTCCGTGCGCCGGATATGGACAGCTTGTTTCACCTCTGCTTTAGCCGTCTTCCTCGCCACCACTCGCGAGCTTTTACTTGCACACCGAACATATGATGCGCAAAGCGATGTTATCGGTTTGGACTTTATACGGAACATGGTTGCCACGCCGAAAACCTATCCAGAATGTCCACATAATTGCTATAGCAATAAAAACATATCAGGAAATCGTGGAAACGAGCTCGCGTTTTCCTAGAAAGCGGCATCGTCTCCGTTGTAAAGAGTTCATCCGTTGGAAGAATAATATAATACGGCGCCCTTTCTATTACTTTCGTGCTCGACTTCACTACTCTTCTCACAGGGGATATCTCATCGCCGCTTATTTATTCATAAAGTATGCGTACAATGCCAGCACTAAGCGTTGATCCTATCAGGATTTCGCAATTGTCTGTTATACTCTGTTATCTCTGCATGCGCAGTCGCGAAACACAAACACACAGTCGTGCCTGTCCTGCCCATCAGTGTTCCTTCTTAGTCCTTGTCGATTTTCGCGCTAGTCAATTTTGAAAATGGAGCGAGATCAGTTAATCGCGCACGATAGTCACGCGAGAGAAGCAAGAACTGGTGGGCGACTGCATGGCAAAGCACTGTGGGAGGCAAATTCAAAACTTTTTCCTCGTATTATGGACCAGTCGAGAGTATGTACCCTAATGATGTCACGTGAATCACCTTTCTGGCGTAACGAAGTGCACAAAAACGACGAGAAACGCCAAGAGAGAATAAAGCGCTGCCTTTCTTGTCTTTTTTTATGTGTCTTTAGATGCTGTTTTGGGGCCCTTTAAAAAAAACGGCGTGCAAACACGGACAAGAGTAGTCAAGAGAACACCAGAAACGCCGCTAACAGCTAAAAAATGATACAGCGGCGGAAAACAATGTCGGACAGAAGTGCTTATACCTGCGCATTCCCACGCAAGAGGCGATACCTATCAACCAGGTGCGCGAGGTGTTCTACGTGAGAGATAGCTGTTCACTCTTTTGTGTTCTTGTTTTCACGTCTTGTCTTTTTAACATGAATACATATCAAATAGCTAGCTCAACTATATTCTAAGTTTACTATTGTATTTCTATATTTATTTATCGATTTATGCGAGTAAGAAAGAATGGGAAAAAAGTACTAACGCATCGATATATATTACTTACATATTTTATTTATCTATGCACAGTGTAATAGGTCCGAGAATCCAAGATTATGCTATTTAGCGAGTTGGGTCGTCGCCCTTTAAGGCTAGAGCACGCGGCAGCGTTGAGGTAGGCAATAGTCGTGCGACTTCCGGAGGAGAGAAAGATACGACGACTTCCGGGGATCTATTCTCGATGTGTCCGTGGAAAGGAGAAGTCCACAGCCAATTTCGGCAAAGCGCATTCAGTTATTCGAAAAAGCGGCGAGTCATGACATCATCTCCCTCTTGACCACGTCGACGCATCAAGCCCGCCAGCACATTCCCAGCGTAAGAATAAAGTGGACGAAATGTAGAGAAACAGGAACTCTTGAAGTGTGAATATGATTGTGTCCCAGGTTTTTGAGAAGGATGCAGGAAATGCGTACCGTTACCTTCAAGGCGCCTTAGACGGGCGGCCGCATTAAATCCTAAATCGATGACTAACGCGATCAGAGCTCATGCATGACCTCCGAGATGTGCGCCTAAAAGCGGATATCTGGGAGCTGTGTTCGTTGCGTTAAAGCGCATTCCGTCTCTCTCACTTGTGTCGAGAGTTGTGAAAGCTTCGTGACGTCAAGATGACGTTTCAGAACAAGCACCGGAAACAGGAGGCGCGCTTCTCGCCGAGCTCTCGCCAATCAGCGGTGGCTGAAATGGACAATCCATTACATGGACACATGGAGAAGAGCTTCCTTGGCCAAGCGATGTATTTTATGTCTAGATTCCACGTTCGGGTTAAAATAAAAGACTAACGGCGGCGCGGCGCAATTATGGCGAGGCGGCGGCGGCGGTGTGATCCCTCTTGGGACTTCGGCGGCGACGGCGCACATGTCTAGTCTAGCGAGCGCTCCCATTGGTGCAGGATTGTAGGCATCCGCCTTTGAGGAGGAAGTGCCGCGGAGTTCTGAAGTTTTATCCACGCTATAGGCTTCATTTAGAAGACGGATAAAATGTGACACGAGATGGGTCGAATCAGCGTTTTCAAAGCGGTTTTTCAGGCCACTTCAGCGGGCACGAGACCAAAAAGCCACCTAAACATCGCCCAATGTGAGCGGTGTAAGCATGTTTAATGTTGGCTACCTTGTGCTGCCGAGCAAAAGTAGCGCCGTGGTGTACTCAGAAATTCCCTAGTCAAGTTGGCGAGAGCAGACGAGAGCAACGAGAGGCCGAGTTGAAACTTGAAGTTAGAGGCACTTGATGGCGTGTCTTCTTTAAAGATTTTGTGTATCTGTGTCATGCTTTGTTGTCTTACCTCGCGAGTGTTCGCTTAGAAGTGACTGAGATTGCTGAGACATCGACTCTGCGGTCAATTTGGATGAAGCGCGAAAGACAGGGACAGAAAAGGCACACATACAACCATACATACTGCGCTACGAGTGGGTGCATGTGTGCCTTTTCTGTCCCTGTCTTTCCCGCTGCTCCCTTAAGTTAGGTTGAACCATCTAGCCAACAAGTTCACTCTTCAAGGTATCAGTGGTGTTCAGATGTAAGCGCCTGGCAGGGGCGTAGCCAGAAATTTTTTTCGGGGGGGGGGGGGGGGGGGAGTTCAACCATCCATTATGGATGGTCGTGCGTGCGTTTGTATGTGTGCGTGTATATATACACAAGCAAAACTGAAAAATTTCGGGGGGGGGAGGTTTGAACCCCCCCCCCCCTTGGCTACGCCCCTGGCGCCTGGTAACTCAGTGCGCTCCAGATTGAGGGATTTGCCTTGTTAAGCTTCACCGCTGCACTGTGGCGTTATGCGAAGAAAACTAAACGTCACGCTGTGAAGCTCTAGCCCTTCGTGGCCGAGAAGGATCCGCTGCCGCAAAGTGGTTGATAAAACATTTACGGCTTCGAAGCAACTTAAAGGAATCAGTCATCTCATGAGACTGCCGGAGACGTGTGAATATTAAAGCTTACAGGCGTATTTCCCATTTGTAATAATGGATATATCGAATTATTTCGCGATCCCCTTCGAATCCGATGTGTCCGACGGTCGTCAAGTGAGGTGAAACTTGAGGCACTCGAAAGCGTACGTTGCGTTAAAATGTCTGTGTATGCCCTGCTTTATGTTACCTCGCGAGTATTCGCTTGAATTTATACAGATTCTTAAGACTACCAGCAGCGCTAAGAAATCTATCATCTGCGCATTTATTATTTGACCTGAAATATAGCAGCTGGCGTTTGAAGTAGACATGTGTCGCGGCGCCTCGTCGCAATTGTGCAGCAAGTTGACACTATGCGATCACGCTGAATTCAGGCCACGTGATTCATTGGTATCTTGTAATAATTTCTGTTGGCATAATTAAGTTTCTCCATGACACTATTCCAAGCTATTCCAAGAAGTGGCTTGGTCTGTTCTCTAATGTAGATAATGTATAGGGTTGCAGCTAATTCGTTTGCCTGGCGGGTAGAAGAATTGAAGAAACCTTTGCTATGCACTTGCGCATTTATTAGACGTTTGGGTGCTCGTACGGTGACTGGAGACTGCGTGGGCGCCTTTTTTTGTAATTAAAGAAGACAAAGCATCAGGTTACGTATGTGGCAGTTACGATTTCCCTGCTGGTGGGCTTCGCTGCACAACGAATCGTCGATACCGTAATGCACAGTACATGTTTTGTGGCATAACACAGCTGGAATGCCATAAAGCTGACTATAGTAAATCTGTCACCTTGTAGCACGTATATATAATGTAAATATATAGTGCATTGAATCCAAGGGGCAGTGCAAGCATGGCGTAAACAAGCAGGGTACGAGTCAAAATATGGGCGGCGTGCGCAGCACAGATTTCTTTGCGCTCCACAATGAAGGAATTGCTTTGTAAGTTTTACCGCTACACAGGGGTGTAATGCGACTTTAGTTTTACACAGGTGTGGAAAACTAAATGCCACTCTGTGAAGCTTGCTACCTGTGGCTGCAATTAGTTGCCGGAAAGAGTATCGCCAGGTTGCTTCAGTGGCGCAGTGTTGTCTGGTCCTATACGTACACGTTTCACACGAGCAGGTTGATGAAAAATAAGTAATGGGAAAATTTTAACGGCTTCACAGCAGCTTTAGAACGACCAATTGTCTCGAAGGGCAGTTTGAGACGCATGAATATTTATTGATATGTACAGAGTATGTGCAACACAATGAAACGAAGACAGAAGACACATAAAAGACATAGACTGGCTATGTCGTTTATGTGTCTCCTCTTGCCTTCGTTTCATTGAGCTGCACATACTCAGTATATATCAAGACGTACCAACTATATTTAAGCTTCAGGCAGGCATGTTATGCATTTTTAATTACGAGTATATCGAACTGTTTAGCGATGCCCTTTGATTCCGATGTATGCGAGCTTTACTGTATATACACTTAGCAGACAGTGTGCATTCGTAACACATTGGTCGGTTTAGCGAAGAATTATGTGGTGAGGAGCATTTATTTTACTGGCGTAAACAAATATTTTTTATCATATGATATTTAGGAGATGTTGGTGCTTCTGTACAGCACCGGCTACTCCTTTTCACTGGTGATAGGATATGTGTAAAGCACAGCAATGAAAAAAATATTTCATAAAGAACAGCTAGGCAAAAAGTTATTCCCAATGATGTTTCATATATCAGCTTGATACCGCACGCATGCGATGGGAGCCATGCATGCATCGACATATATCGGTTGAGGATGGCCTAGATCCATCACCACGATGTGTTCAGTAGGCACCGGGAACTCCACTGATCTGATGAGAAAATAAGCAATCTGCATCGCTGCGTCTAGTACACACATACTGTGCTCCAAGTAGGGAGGCCGGCTTCGGCGTGACGCCCGTTCGCGTGGTTGCTCGATCGCCGCAAGCATTTGTTTAAAACAAGCAATAATATCGATTATTCGGTGACTATATCACGGAATATATTGGAGCGAAACGTTTTTCTAAGGCACCTTTTGGGAAAAGCTGGCTTTTCTGGAACCACCAAACAAGTTCCGATCATGTCTCAAACTTCGTCGTCCAAAAAGAACCAGCTTCGTAAACTAATGCGCTTGAAACGGCAGCAAGAATGAAACCTAATGCACTGTCTCATTGAGCTGAAACAAAACTGATTCCCCGCCTTGCGAACTGCGTGCCCT
This sequence comes from Rhipicephalus sanguineus, assembly GCF_013339695.2. Lineage (NCBI taxonomy): Eukaryota > Metazoa > Arthropoda > Arachnida > Ixodida > Ixodidae > Rhipicephalus > Rhipicephalus sanguineus. The sequence goes on along the minus strand of NC_051179.1, from coordinate 132,761,337 downwards.
TAGTCAAAAAGTGGCCCTTCTCAAAGAAAGAAACAAGTATGCACCTTATTCGTGCGTTCATTAAATCAAGCCACCTACCTGCATTTCCCTGGTTAAATCGCATGATCAACGTCTCGCACGCACCTAGAGCCACGGGACTAGGCTAGATACACCTCGCTTGGAATTTCCTAGGGACAGCACCAAAAAGTGGTCTGGCAACGCGGGCATGTTTTGGTGGCTTTTTAGTCGCTCCCGTAAGCTCCCCTTCAGCGGTATGCAGAGTCAACAAGCGCATTAACGCAAATACACAGTCCGCGCCATATGTTACATTGATACGTAAACACAACATGAGAGTTCGCGACACTTCTCTAGATGGTAGAGTCTGGAATAGGGGCACCGTTAAAGAAGTTGAATGTTGGACCACTTGTGGTCGTGACAAAATATTCATCGTAAAAGTTAAATAAATGAAATGAGTTGTCAGTTTGCACCTGTGTTCATCTTCCTTTCTGTTGTCCCGTTTTGCTGCACTTCTTACCGTGGATTTAAGGGCACCAATGTGAGTACTTATTTTATTGAGGGCGCTTGAAACGTAGTCAGGTCGGACACGTTGGCACCACTGTCCTACAAATGGTTAAAGGAGCACTGACACAAAACTATTGCGTCGCGCTTTTTCTGTTCTAATAGATTGCTAACGACCCACTTATCACGACTCGAAAGCTAGTTTCCTCGAGCTTGCGGCGGTTAATTATTTGGACACGGTTTTATAGCGTTCAGTCGCAGTTTCGGTTTCTGAGCACCGAGTGAGGCGGGACCTTGAGTGGTTGTAGTGTAAACATAGCTGGCTACGCGAGCACACAAAACCTCGGGCACATGGGCACCGCGTTGACAGCTCTTTTCAACGAAGGCTTCCAGGCCTCTCTGAGGCGTTTTAAATATGCGTGAACCCCAAAAAATGCACTTTCGAAGGAAGGACATCATTGTACTCCCGTGCAAGTACGCCCCCTCTTTCCGTTGAGAAGGTCTGCTAGGAGAGAGCGGTGTCAAGGATTGTGGCGGCCAACACAAACTTCTGACGCAGGGGGTGGTTGGTTGTTTGCACGAAAACAAAGGCGCCTTTTGCGTGAGGTGGCGCGACACGCATTTTAAAATTGATATTAAATACGTTATAGGCCATATTATCCGTTGATATTTTGTAGATGGTGGGTATCTGTCCACGAAATCTATCGCACAAACTATCTCGCCTCCAAAATTTTGTGTCGGAAATAACCACGGGGGCACCCAGACGTAGGCGGATAGATAGATAGATAGAAAGATAGATAGACAGAGACAGACAGACAGACAGATAGATAAATAGATAGATAGATAGATAGATAGATAGATAGATAGATAGATAGATAGATAGATAGATAGATAGATAGATAGATAGATAGATAGATAGATAGATAGATACGGGTAAATTGTCTTAGGTCCACCAGAAATTCTTCACATTTAGACAGCATTGCTTTTCTTCAAAATGGTTTATTGCCGAGAATTCACAAGCTGGGAACGTCGACATAGCGTTTATTTTAGCTGGGAACGTCGTTTATCATAGTGCATATAGATATCACTTATCCCACTGTACATACTGAAAAAGAAAAACAGGCAGTTAGAGCACTGCAATTTTTTTCTCCGATATAACTTTACTACGCTCAGAAAGCCGATAGGACAAAAAGTACAGGGAATCCTGCCCTATGAATAAACATTCGCAAATTTTAACAATAGCGTCATACCTGCTTTTTGACGACAAAATGAAAACGCACCTTTTGCATGCTTTGAATCGCTAATACTACTACGAGTTGCACAATAAGCACTGAAAGCTCCGTCAATATAATTAAAATATAGGACATGACTATGGAAACAATTTATTTTCTTAATCTGAAAGCACAGATTTTACATTAGTATGATAGTTTGCTCATTTTTATGCCAATTTTCATTATTTCTCGCCATGGCGAAACATCACAAAATGCTGCATTTTAACTCCTTTTTTGCTCTCGGAAAAGCGCAGATTTTCTCTTGAGCAATATATTCGCGTTGTGGTCTATATAATTTGATTGCATAAATGATAAATGTACTGCGGCAATGAATGAAGCACGAAAGTTGCAACGAAATTCAGACAAAGTTGAGGAAAATAGCATTTTCTCCCAAACTACGAAGTATTGCAGTGCGTTAGACTATCATGACTCCAGGTGAACTAATAATATACCAAGGTGGGCTGGGTTGGTATCTCATGATTAAGTAAAAACTTTTAGCGTGACTAAACGACGCAGGACCAAGACTTTCTTGGTGCTGCGTCGTTTATTTTCGTTCAGAGCTTTTGCTTAAATCCAAGTGAAGGAACGTCTCAGTAAAATTGAGTTCTTCACCCGCGATCGGAGGATCGCGATTCAGCCAGAGGGTAACCACCAGGCTCGTGAAGTTTCCACACTCGAGGTGCCCCGTCGGAGACGGTCCTTGCGGCGACTAGCGAGCAGAGGCTTGGAGATCTTGGAGCAAGCAGGTTTATATACAAAAGAAGTGGTTACAAGAGGAACATATTTACAAGCTAGTTACAACTTCTGGCTGGCTACTTTGGACATCGTCCAACCTCGGGGAACGAAGCACTGCCTAGCAGTAACACCGCTCTGACCAGACTGCCCTTCTTCCCACGGTCAAGCCTTTTAGACGGGAAGCAGCCTTTGCGCTGGGCTTTGTCCGTAGTTCCATTGGCGACCGTCCGCTGTCTACCACATAGCATAGCCATCTGTGACATATTGAGCGCGTGCTCGCGCCAAGGAGAAGTCTTCTTCCTCTTGTTTTTCGACCGCCTTGATGATGATACGTGCAGAGCACTTTAGGGGCCCGGTCTGCCGTATGCTGTCCTAGCTTGGCGCGTCCACTTGTTTTGATGCGACGTGGTTTAACCCGCAAAAAAACTTAGCATCACTCGGCGGAAGCCGCGCCGCAATGTTCGGGAAGATTCACGATTGTTTCAGATTGTTCTGTTAAGATTACGCGCATGATGCAGGTAGTCTAGTTTATTCAGGAGCTCATGCGAGCACACGCGATAACGCTTGGAGGTTCGATCACTGACGTATAGGTAACCCAAGCTGGAGTTTGAGCGCAACGCTCGCGCGGCTGAGCTATGCTTTGCTAAGGGCAGATGATGCCCGCGAAGGCGGTTTGCCGCTCGATTTTCCAGCGGCGGCGGCAATGACACGTGCTCACATGCGCTCCTCATTCGGCTCGGAGCACTGATAGTCAGCAATAGTTACAGTGTGACGCACCACAGATGCAATCCGAGAGCTCCGCGCGTCCGCGGAAGCGGGGGCGGCAGTGTTGTGGCCATGGATGCCCCCAGTTGCGATAAGAGCAGTGGCGTCGCTCGACGTTGCTTTGGAAGACTATAGGCTTCCAAAGCAACGTCGAGCGGCGCCACTGCTCTTGTCGCAACTGGGAATATCCACGGCGCGTCTCCTTTCGCCACAACGCTGCCGCCCGCTTCCGCGGACGCGCCGAGCTCTGGGACTGCATCTGTAGTGCGTCACAATGTAACTATTGCTGAGCAGCAATTCTCCGGGCCGAATGAGGAGCGCATGCGCGCACGTGTCCTTGCCGCCGCCGCTGCCAAATCCGGCGAAAAACCGCCTTTGCCGGCAGCGTCTATACAAGTAACGCGTCGCTGGCCGCGCGAGCGTCGCGCCCAAACTTGAGCTTGGGTTCCCTATAAAAGACGACGCTTTCCACCGATGATCAGATTACCGATGGCCGACGACTGTGATCGCCGCTATCAAGTGTGATTTGCTTGTACTTTGAGTTATTTAGTTTTCTTGGCAAAGCGTAGCTCAATGAAGATCTTCGTCCCTACCAATTCACTGCTGCCTTCCTCTTCACTACCACGTGACAATACAATACGTGTGAGACGTTTCTGGGTTGCAGATGTTCTCTCGTTGAAGGAAGATTGTTAAAAGATTGCGCGTTAGTGAGTATATCGATAACGAACGTTTTACGTCAGCAGATAAGTAGAATATGAAAAGTCATTGCAGTTTCAGGTCCTCTAATTATAGACGATATATGTCACAAAAAATGTCGCTACCAGCTTTGTTGCTGTTGTATACCTGTCCGGTGGTCAAATATTACGTAACGATTTTTTACGGACAATGTAAAAAGTCCACCACGGTGTTTGCGCCACCGTGCGAATGCTTTATTGAAGTTCTTGTGATTAGATGGTAACCCGCTAGCTGGTCGGCAAGCTGAGAAGCGACTGCCTTCAATTACAAAAAATGGCAATCAACAATGCACTGTCAGCGAAGTGTATAACAAGCTGTTCTGTTAAGCAGCTAAAACAAACCCAGTACGTTGTTTCAGAATAAAACAAATTTACTTTGAGCAAGAAGCACAAATCTTTTGAGGTACTAACATTGCATTCCAATGAAACAAAATTGGTCACAGTTAAGAAATTTTCCAGCAGACATTTTTGTGCATAGGCGCTTGCTGCTACATTATATTGTCACGTAATCGTGACGTCGACGAAGGCAGCAGTCAGCACGTCAGAGATAAAACTTTTCATTTGGCCGAACTTGTGGCCGGGAAACTGAAAGTCAAACTACAGCAATACACTGATAGCGGCGGACAGAGCGTCGACCGTCGATCAACTGACAAGCGGTGAAGCGCGTCGGCATTTATACATGTGCCGCCGAATATTCCAGCGTTATCGCTGGTTGTCGCGCAAGCTCTAGAATGAGCTCGAGTGTTCGCGTCTTGCGCCTAATCTTAACAAAACGATCTAGAATAATCGGGAAGCTTCTCGAACAATGAGGCGCAGTTTGCGTTGAGCGTTGCTGACAGTCTTTGTATGCGAAAACCGAATGCAGCAAAAGTGATAATAAGAAACGCACGTGGCAACGCCCCCTCTGAAAAGCACCGTCCCGATGCTTAAAACAGAACAGGAGGGGGTGGCCAATGCATGCAACAAGAAATAACAACAATAAAGCAAGAAAGTACAATAAACAATAGGCAAAAGTACAGTCCTCAGATTCACTAATGCGCGTAATATGGTTTGAGAAGCACGACATGGACGACTTAAGGTCGCGCACGGCGCCGCAGAGATTTCGTAATGCCGTCAAAGACAACCTCGTAGTCGATTGCGCCGATGCGTCCAAGTACCCTGTACGGTCCGAAGTATCGTCGGAGACTCTTCTCACTAAGTCCCCGTCGGCGTATTGGCGTCCATACCCATACACAGTCACCGGGTTGGTATTCCATGTGGCGTGGTCGACGGTTGTAGCGGCGGCTGTCAGTCGTCCGCTGGTTCTTGATCCGTAGGCGGGCGAGCTGTCGTGTTTCTTGGGCGCGATCCAAATAAGCAGCGACGTCGAGATTGTCTTCGTCGATGGCCGTTGGCAGCATTGCGTCGAGCGTCGTTGCTGGGCTCTTCTATAGACCAATGTGTAAGGCGCCAACTGCGTCGTTTCTTGCACAGCGGTGTTGTATGCGAAGGTCACGTACGGAAGGATGGAATCCCACATCTTGTGCTCGACGTCAACGTACATGGCCAGCATGTCGGCGATGTTCTTATTTAGCCGCTCGGTGAGGCCATTGGTCTGAGGGTGGTAGGCAGTGGTCTGGCGGTGGCTTGTCTGGCTGTACCTCAAGATCGCCTGAGTTAGCTCCGCAGTAAGCGCCGTACCTCTGTCGGTCATGAGAAGCTCTGGGGCGCCATGACGCAGAACGATATCTTCAATGAAGAACTTCACTACCTCTGCGGCACTGCCTCTAGGTAGTGCCCTTGTTTAGGCGTAGTGGGTCAGGTAGTCGGTAGCTACGGCGATCCATTTGTTACCACTAGTCGACGTTGGGAACGGCCCCATGAGGTCCATCCCGATCTGCTGGAACGGTAGCCGCGGTGGCTCGATCGGCTGAAGAAAGCCCGCTGGTCTTCTTGGCGGTGTCTTGCGTCGCTGAGAGTATTGGCATATCCTTACGTAGCTAGCGAGTGGCGTTGGCGGCAAGGCGCGGCCAGTAGTACTTTTCTTGTATTCTTGCTAGCGTTCGGGAAACACCGAGGTGTCCTGCAGTCGGGTCGTCGTGCAGGGCTGCAGGACTTCTGGTCGCAATTCTGAAGGAACCACGAGAAGGTACTTGGCTCGATGTGGTGAAAAGTTCTTCTTTTGGAGAACGTCGTTGCGTAAGAAAAACGACGCCAGTGCTCGCCTGAACACTTTCGGAACGACGGCGTTCTTGCCCTCCAGGTATTCATAAGGCCTCTGAGGTCCGGGTCGGATCGCTGTTGTTCAGCGAAGTCACCGGCACCTATGGTTCCCTAGAAGTAGTCATCATCCTGCTCGTCTTGCGGCGGCGGGTCCACGGGGGCACGAGACAGGCAGTCGGCGTCAGAATGTTTTCTTCCGGACTTGTAAACGACGGTAATGTCAAATTCTTGAAGTCTCAAGCTCCATTGTGCGAGACGACCTGAAGGGTCCTTCAAGTTAGTTAGCCAACACAGGGCGTGGTGGTCGCTCACAACTTTGAAGGGCCTGCCGTAAAGGTAGGGGCGAAACTTTGACGTAGCCCAGATTACGGCAACGCACTCCTTTTCTCTCGTAGAATAGTTGGCTTCCGCCTTTGACAGCGACTGGCTAGCATAGCTGATTACCCTTTCCAATCCGTCAGTCCTCTGTACAAGAACGGCGCCGAGTCCTACATTGCTTGCGTCGGTGTGCACTTCTGTTTGGGCGTATTCGTCGAAATGCGCGAGTAACGGATGCGTCTGCAGGCGTCGGTTTAGTTCTTGAAATGCTTCCTCCTGCGGCGTTTCCCACTGGAACTCGACGTCGGTCCTGGTAAGGCTAGTAAGTGTTTCGGCGATGCGGGCAAAGTTTTTGACGATCCGCCTGTAATAGGCGCACAGGCTGAGAAATCGACGCACGGCCTTCTTGTCGGCAGGTTGCGGGAATGTAGCGTTTGCTACTATCTTCTGTGGGTCAGGCGTACACCTGACTTGCTTATCACGTGTCCCAAGAACAAGAGGTCCTCGTACGCAAAGCGACACTTTTCTGGCTTCAGGGTGAGTCCGGAGCTCTGTATTGCTTAAAGTACTGCTTCAAGCCACCGTAGGTGTTCGTCATATTTTGAGGCAAACACAACGACGTGGTCCATGTACACGAGGCAAGTCTGCCACTTCAAGCCAGCCAGTACTGTATCCATGACACGTTGGAAAGTCGCGGGTGCCGACCAAAGACCAAAATGCATGACCTTGAACTCGAAAAGGCCGTCTGGCGTTACGAAGGCAGTCCTTTCTCGGTCTCTCTCGTCGACTTCAATTTGCCAGTAGCCGGTCTTGAGGTCCTTTGACGAAAAGTACTTGGCGTTGTGGAGTCGATCTAGGGCGTGTTCTATTCATGGGAGAGGGTACACGTCCTCCTTCGTGACCTTGTTCAGACGACGATAGTCGACGCAAAAACCAGGGTTCCATCCTTCTTCCTCCCTAACACCACAGGTGACGCCCACGGACTCTTGGACGGCTGGATGATGTAGTCGCGTAGAATTTCGTCGACCTGTTTCTTGACGGCCTCGCGTTCTCGCGTCGAAACTCGGTACGGGCTCTGACGAATTGGTCGGGCACTTTCTTCTGCTATGATGCGATGTTTCGCGACAGGGGTCTGTCGAATTTTTGACGACGACGAGAAGCAGTCCTTGAATTGTAGGAGCAGGGCTTTTAGCTGGTCTTGCTTGTGCTTCGGGAGGCTCGGGGTGACGTCGAAATCGGGTCGGATTCGTCGATCCGTCGAAGCAGGTTCGGTAGCATCGAAGAGGGCGAAAGCATTGCTGGCGTCCACGAATTCGTGAATGTAGCGACCGTCGTACCAATGTTGAGGTGCCTATATTCGTGGCTGAAGTTTGTCAGCACTACATTTGTCTTGACATCACGTAGCTCGGCTATTCCTCTTGCGACGCAAATCTCACGGTTCAGAAGTAGGTGCTGATCACCCTCGATTTCAGCTTCAAGATCTGCGGCTTGTTCGGTGCCGACGGAAATGTAGATGCTGGAGAGAGGCAGAATGGTGACGTGCTCTTCTATCACATTGAATACGGGGTTCCCTGGCGTCGTGTGTGGCGGCAGCACTTTTCCTGAGGTTAGTGTTATTGACTCAGACCTCAGATCGCTGACGGCGCCGTGGTGGCTTAGGAAGTCCATCCGAAGTATCACTTCCCTGGAACAATGCTGTAAGATTACAAAGCTGGCAGGATAGGTCCGGTTATTGATGGTGGCTCTTGCGGTGCAGACTCCAGCCGAAGTTATTAGATGGCCCCGAGCGGTCCGGATTTCGGGGCCTTGCCAAGCAGTCCTAACTTTCTTCAACCTTGTGGCAAATGGTCCACTTACGACGGAATAGTCGGCTCCAGTGTAGACGAGAGCGGTGACGTTGTGGCCGTCGAAAAGTACGTCGAGATCGCTAATCCGTCGTCTTGCGTTGCGGTTCAATCGGGGCGTCGGGTCACGGCTAGGTCGGCTTGTCCCGCTGTTTCTACGTCGCGTCGACAGGTCTTCTTCAGGGACCGAGGTTTCGTCGTCAGGGCTTCATCGGCTTCGCGTCGTGTTCTGGCAGGTTGTCGCGTTGTCGTTATATATATATATATATATATATATATTATATATATATATACTATTATATATATTATATATATATATATATATATATATATTGTGAAGGACGAGATAGAGACAACACCCGTTCCTGGGCCAAGCTGTTCTATTCTGAACCTCTTCTTCCTCTAGCTGCCCGCGCGCCAGAGCCTCGGTGCCGCTCTTCGTCATCACACTCGGCCATGACTGCGAGCGCGCGGAACAGTCGACAATGTCTCTGGTGGGCGGTGCTGGCTGCATCGCGGCGGTCGGTCCCGACCACGCTGCAAGTTGGCTGGGAGGCCTGCCTGAAGTGCCTCTGGTGGGGCGACACTGGTCAAATCGCTGTGGTCGGTCAAAGCCACGCCTTGACATGGCTTGGGAACGAGCGTCAGCGCTCTTTGGCAGGCGAAAGTGATCTTGACGTCGTCGTCGAAGTTCACGGCCATGGTGCAAAATTGACTGCGAATACGTTAGCGACGGCTCCGGCGGGCGGCCCTGGCTGACGTCGAATGGTGGCATGTTGTCCGGACGTTTAATCGGTCGCAGTCTCGGAAACAAGGCACTGGATGGTAGACCCGGAAAAGCCACTTGCTGCACCGAACGAGGCCGTCGGCCTTTTTTGCAGTGGGCCGAGGGGCGTCTGAGTGCCCTACTAGAGGTCTGCGGCATCGTGGCGCCAAGTTTACGCGCTGACCTGCGACGTGGCTTGTGCTTTTGCAGCGTTGTCGCTGTGGAGCCCACTAACGTTCCCAAGTCAGCAATTCTTGAAGCCGCGCTGCGTGCAGGCGTAGAGTCCTCGAGAGAAGCCGTTCTAAGAGCCGGAGACTTGTGCTGCGCGGGCAGGTCTCCGAAGAAAATCTCAGAGTTGTGAGAGACCTTGGTGTCTTCTGAAAAGTCGTGTCTTATTAAGTTACAAACGCTCTCACTTTCGGCCAAGGAACGCGTCGCACGTATTCTGCTTCTGTCTGGTGAGAGGGGATGTTGGTGTGATTCCCAGGCAGGCATGTCTCAATAGGTAGTTGAATGTCCAGAACGACGCGGGCCGGTGCCTCCAAGTGCTCAGGTGATGGCGAGCATGGAGGCGGCTTTTCCGATAGATAGGGATGCGAAATGCTCTCGGCCATTGGCGGGGATGTTCTCGCGTCGGATAATGAAGCAGAGTGACAGCATGACGTCAGTCCGATGTTCGTGCTAGGCCAGGCTATGCAGCTGTCTGCCGGTGAGCTGCAGCGTGCAGTTGTAGCCTCAAGGTGTAGCACCTCCTGAGCTCCCTCCTCGGTAGACGTCGTGTTAGACTCGCTGGTGGCACATGGAATCCGGCCGAATGCGGCAATCAGGGCTGCACTCCATTCCGCCAGGAGTGCTGCCTCACGCCTTCATACCTGTGCCACGCCGCGGCACCTTCCCGAAGGCGGTCTACCGCCGTGGACCATTTCTGCGCCTCCGTCCAGGCTTCGCGATCTCCCAGGGCGTTGACGGTCGCCACCCATTTTTCTACGTCGTCCTGGAAGCCGCGGAACTCCGGTAGTACGAAGGTAGCCTGGGATGGTGATACGGCAGGCGCGAAACGGTAGATTGTGTACGCGAAATCACCAAGTTGGATTGAGACCTGGTTGAGTGTAGACCGGACCTCTCTGCATTGCTCAGGCGAGCTGGCCTCGAGGTCTAGCGAGGTGGCCACATCGAACATGGCGTTGATGGCTGTCAGTGCCGGAATTATGGGAGGAAACAGCGCAGAGCTCGACGCTATCAAGGCGTTCGCCGTGACGCGGAGTCGCGCAATGGTACGCCGCAGGTGCGCGGCGCTCTCCGATGGTTCGTGTGCAGAGCCAGTAATGTCTGACCAGTAGGCAGTGGTGGTCGGGCCCATGATGGCGGGCTGTTGGTCCGAAGGAGCATCCCAAAGCGGCTCAGGTGTCGATGGAGCCCTGAATGAGAGGGTGTCGCTACGGGAAGTGTGAGCGACATTCCCGTGCACTGTCTTGGCGGTGCCGGGGTAAGCGTGCCCTTGAGCCACCGAGGAGGCCTGGACGCCGTCCTGGGATGGTTGGATGTGCAGTTGTAGCAGCGGTCGGGCCATGGTGTTTATGACCGAGGAAGCGTGGACGGCGTTCCTTGGATGGATAGACCCGCGCTGCCGATGACCCTCGAGGACACGTGGCTTCCGCTTCAAGGTTCGATTCACGTCGGAGGCTGCGCCATTGTGAAGGACGAGATAGAGACAACACCCGTTCCTGGGCCAAGCTGTTCTATTCTGAACCTCTTCTTCCTCTAGCTGCCCGCGCGCCAGAGCCTCGGTGCCGCTCTTCGTCATCACAATATATATATATGACGTCAAGAGTGTTATTGAAACTTTTTTTCGGTCAAAACTACAGAAGTGTATGCATCATATTGCCGCGTCCATATTTGTGTCTGACTATACGCTGGCGAAGACAAGGAAGACAACCGGTGCGCTCGAGAGGCGCAGCGAAAAGGACTGAGAAAGAAGACGTTCTTGGCGGCTGCAAGCCTTCAGCGCTATCTTGGAGTACGACACGCCGTACGCCTTTCTGAATAAAGCCCCTGTGTTTTATAACCCGCGACACTGGTGGAGGTGCTGGGTACCATCGCCTCATGATCGGTACTCCTGTGAGCAGCCCTGCATCCAGCCCCACGAGACCGCCACGCGTGGAGACGCCTGTACACCGCTCAAGCCGTCGCCTGCAAGGTCTGAGACCAGAATTTGGCCTTTTACAAGGACCCCTGCTGCCGACAGCCACCCCTGCTCAAGAAATGGCGTTTTCAAGGAGCCCTACGCAGGTAACGGTCCAGAATCTTCGGATTCCCGAACCATTTCACGGCCGCCCGAACGAAGATGCGGAAGACTGGCTTGAGGAGTTTGAACGGGTAGCGAAGTCGAACCACTGGAGCCCCGACGAGAAGCTCTTTCACGTATACTTTGCCCTTGAAGACGGTGCGAAGACGTGGTTCATAAACCGCGAGGCAACTCTGACAACATGGGACGAGTTTTGCCGTCGGTTATGCGATACCTTCGGCAACACAGACCGACGTGAAAACGCACAACGCCTTCTTGAGTCACGCATCCAACAGCTACATGAAGGCGTCGCCATGTTTGCCGAGGATATGGTGCGTTTGTTCCACCGCGCTGACCCCAACATGTCCGAGGCTAAGAAGCTAAGTCATCTCATGAGGGGCGTCAGAGAACAGCTGTTTGTTGGTCTCGTGCGCAATCCGCCGACAACAGTCGACGAGTTTATCAGGGAAGCCACCGCAATAGAGCGGGCGCTGCAGCAACGGTACCATCAATGCGATCGCCGAGCCACCGGCGCACCTGCAGGTGCCGCAGCACTCACTGCGACCGATGGGTGCTCTCTACGCTTACTCATTCGGCAGATCGTGCGCGAGGAGATTGCAAAGGAGAACGCGAGGTGCACATCGCCGTCGCAAGCGCCGCAGCAGCAGGAGTTCACGGTTGACTCCGTCGCTGAAGTCGTCCGCCAGGAACTTCGGCAAGCGTTTGCCTCTCCCGAGCAATACCCTGATGCGTCGTACCAGCCCAACGCATATACCTACGGTGACGCTGTACGTCGTCCATTGGCTCCAGAACTATCGTACCAGCCGGACGCATACAGCTATGCAGACGCTGTTCGTCGACCGTTGCCCATGCCCGCGCCGCAGTACCGCCAACCGCCACCTGTTGCAGCCTGGGCCCAGCAGGATCCCATAAGGCGACCTCAACTGCGTAAGACGGATATATGGCGCACTCCGGATCGTCGGCCACTGTGCTACAATTGTGGAGAGCCAGGGCACATTTACCGGTTTTGCCCCCATCGTCCAGCTGGGTACCGCGGAAGTGCACCTGCCGCTACGCGCCGACAGTTTTGTGAAAGCCGCGCCCCCATCGACGACGACCTGGCTGGCCGGCAGGAGAGCTCCGCTACCTTACGGACGCGCTCACCATCCCCGGCTCGTTTTGCCTCACCGAGCCGCCGTAGTTTTGCTGACGCCGTTAGAGGTCGGTCTCCCAGCCCACGGCGGGGAAACTGAAAGCAGCGACCTCTGGGGGGAAGGTTGCAGGTCCTCGAATTGCCGAAAATCCCCCATTGTTGCCGAAACATGAGAACGACGAAGAAGATTACGCCGAGAAAACTGTGACTGCCGACCTCACCGTGACAATTGATGGGCTTGAAGTGACGGCCTTAGTCGACACTGGCGCAGACTTTTCTATTATAAGTGAGCGACTGGCAGGCGAACTCAAGAAAGTCAGAACGGAATGGACGGGCCCTTATATTCGAAATGCTGGAGGCCAGGTAATGACGCCTTCAGGCAAATGTACAGCAAGACTCACGATCGGGAATAGAGCTTTTGTAGCCTCGTTCGTGATCCTACCGGAGTGTTGCAAACCTCTGATACTAGGAATGGACTTCTTAAGGGAGTACGGCGCCGTTGTCAACATACGTGAAGGCGTGATAACATTTGCCTCTGACAATCCCGTGACCTCGGACGCAGACCAAGATCCCAGGGCGTTACGTGTGGTAGACGAAGACGTCTGCGTGCCGCCGCTGTCATGTAGTCTTGTTTCCGTCAGTTGCAGCGTGCAGTGTAATGAAGACGCCATAGCCGAACGTGTAACTGCCCTTCTCTTCCGTCAAGGTGTTGCCATCACTCGCGGCATCGTCAGCTTAGTTGATGGCCGTACGGAGGTGCTACTTACCAATTTTACGAACGAGCGCCGGCACATTGGTAAAGGCACTGCTGTGGCATACCTCGAGGAACTCGACTACTCTTACGACTGCCTTGCTATGCAAGGGGAAGCAACGGCTCGTACAGCACCGCAGGCACCAGATGTCGACATCGGCCCAAGGTTAACGCCCACTGAAAGATGTCGTCTTATGGAACTTCTTGGCCGGTTCAAGGACTGCTTTTCCTCGACGTCACGAGTGGGTCAAACGCCGCTGACTAAACACCGTATAATCACGGAAGAGACAGCAAGACCCATCCGACAGAACCCATATCGCGTCGCTCAGAAAGAACGTGAGGTCATACAGCAGCAGGTCAAGAAGATGCTAGAGGATGATGTGATCCAACCATCAAAAAGCCCCTGGGCATCACCGGTGGTACTCGTGAAAAAGAAAGATGGCAGCTTGCGTTTCTGCATTGATTATCGTAAGCTCAACAACGTTACGAAGAAAGATGTTTATCCGCTGCCACGGATCGACGACTCTTTGGACAGGCTACGGCATGCGCGCTACTTCTCGTCAATGGACCTTAAAAGTGGATACTGGCAAATAGAAGTAGATGAGCGTGACCGAGAAAAGACCGCATTCGTGACGCCTGACGGGCTTTATGAATTCAAAGTCCTCCCTTTCGGTTTATGCTCGGCCCCGGCCACATTTCAAAGGCTCATGGATACCGTTCTATCCGGTCTGAAATGGAAAACGTGTCTTGTGTACCTTGACGACGTGATTGTTTTTTCGGCCACGTTTGAAGAACATCTAAAACGGCTGCTGTCTGTCCTTCAAGCCATACGGTCCGCAGGACTCACATTGAAACCAGAAAAATGCCACTTCGGCTTCGAAGAACTTCAGTTTCTGGGGCATGTGGTCAGTCAGGAAGGTGTTAAGCCTGACCCAGATAAAACTGCAGCCGTCGCAAAGTTCGCAAGGCCTGTAGATAAGAAGGCGGTCCGACGTTTCCTGGGTCTTTGCGCCTATTACCGGCGATTTATAGCGGACTTTGCGCACATCGCCTCTCCACTCACCCGCCTCACAAGGGAAGATGTTGCGTTTGTATGGGGCGAAGAGCAAGAAGCGTCGTTCAACGAGTTGCGGCATCGTCTACAAACTCCGCCCGTACTCGCTCACTTCGATGAGGATGCACCAACAGCCATCCATACAGACGCCAGCAATGTGGGCCTCGGCGCTGTTCTTGTTCAGTGCCAAGATGGTGCGGAGAGAGTAGTTGCCTACGCTAGTAGAACCTTGTCCCGTGCTGAGTCCAACTACTCAACAACTGAGAAGGAGTGCCTGGCTGTCGTTTGGGCAGTTGCAAAGTTTCGCCCGTATTTATATGGCCGCGCGTTCCAAGTGGTAAGCGACCACCACTCCCTGTGTTGGTTGACGAACATGAAAGACCCGTCTGGACGTTTGGCACGCTGGAGCTTACGGCTTCAAGAGTACGACATGACCGTAGTCTACAAGTCGGGAAGGCAGCACTTAGATGCCGATTGCCTGTCAAGATCACCGATTAAACCACCGAGCCCAGAGGATGATGAATGCGCAGGCTTTTTAGGAGTTGTCGATGCGGCTGTCATCTCCCGGCAACAGCAAGACGATCCGGAGCTCAACTCACTAATCGACTTCTTGAATGGACGAGCCACGAATGCGCCGAGAGTGTTTTCGAGAAATTTATCAGCATTCTGCTTGCGTAACGGAATTCTCTATAAGAAGAATTTCTCATCAACAGGCAAAAGCTATCTGCTGGTAGTTCCGGAAATCCTCCGCAAAGAAATTTTGCAAGCCTGTCATGACGAAGCCACGTCGGGCCACCTCGGTTTCACAAGAACATTGACACGTATCAAAGAAAAATACTACTGGCCAAGAATAGCAGTGGAGGTGAAACATTACGTCCGAACATGCATTGACTGTCAGCGGCGCAAGGTACCACCGGTCAAACCCGCTGGGCTATTACATCCTGTTCCAGTACCGGAAACTCCGTTCGCTCAAATTGGCATGGACCTTTTGGGCCCATTTCCAACATCGGACAGCGGCAACAAATGGGTTATAGTGGCGACGGACTACCTCACCCGATACGCCGAGACCAAGGCGATTCCGAGCGGCACTGCAGCTGAAGCGGCCCGGTTCTTCATTGAGAACATCGTGCTGAGACATGGTGCTCCCGCGGTCGTGATAACAGACAAAGGTACCGCGTTTACAGCCGAGCTGTTGCGCACTGTGCTTACGCTCAGTGGTACAGCGCATAGGAAGACGACAGCTTATCACCCCAAACAAATGGACTTACGGAACGATTGAACAAGACTATCGCCGACATGCTTTGCATGTACGTCGACGTGGAACACAAGAATTGGGACAGGATTTTGCCGTACGTCACATTCGCGTATAATACGGCACGCCAGGAAACAACGAAAATGACACCGTTTGCACTAATTCACGGCAGAGACGTAACTACGATGCTTGATGCTATGCTGCCTCATGACTGTGATTCAGAGACGGACGCCGCAGATTTCACTGAGCGCGCCGAGGAAGCAAGACAGCTTGCCCGCGTCAGAATAACTAGCCAGCAAGCACTTGACGCTCAACGGTACAATCTCCGCCATCGATTCGTCACCTTTAAGCCCGGGGAAAGAGTCTGGGTTTGGTTCCCTGTACGACGGCGAGGCCTCTCGGAAAAACTTCTGCGCCGTTACTTCGGACCCTACAAGGTTCTGCGCCGCCTTAGCGACGTCACGTACGAAGTCGTCGCTGACGGCTCTTCTTGTTCAAAGCGCCGCCAGCATCTGCCTGAGACAGTGCACGTGGTACGCATGAAGCCGTACTTTTCTGAGTGATGTACTTTCATGCCGTACTTTTCTGAGAAAAGTACGGCATGAAGCCGTACTTTTCTGAGTTAGCGAGTGAGCCCACTCGCTAACTGCACATCGACTGCTACTTCGTGAGCATCGAGACGATGCTCGCTCTGGAGGGAGGGTAATGCCGCGTCCATATTTGTGTCTGACTATACGCTGGCGAAGACAAGGAAGACAACCGGTGCGCTCGAGAGGCGCAGCGAAAAGGACTGAGAAAGAAGACGTTCTTGGCGGCTGCAAGCCTTCAGCGCTATCTTGGAGTACGACACGCCGTACGCCTTTCTGAATAAAGCCCCTGTGTTTTATAACCCGCGACAATATAACATTAAATATATGGTTACTACTTATAGACAGTCATTTCAAAACGTGAAATTTCAAACTAAAACAAATTGCTTCAAGATAAACATGGTACGCAGATGTCTTAAGCAGTATTCTCCCAAGCATATGGTGTTACAAGGTTTCGGTGTCTTTAACAAGCGCACATTGAGAACATTAATGTACAAGTCCAAAGGATTGGTTGGCTACGAACAACAAAGGATCTCGGTAAAAAAAAAAGGGAGACAATTGGTGAAAACCGAGATTATTTACAATTTTGTACAAGAGAGTTAAGGCTGTAGTGCTAGTAAGTTATTTTCCATGGAACAAGTGAATACATCCAATGAGCAGCTGCTAGTGATGGCCTCGCTGATATCATTCCACTCTCTTATAGCTAAGGGAAAGAATGAATTTTTATAACAGTCAGTACAAAATGGATAGATATTCCTTGAGTGCATGTGTGTGTTTATATTGCGGTGGCCGTGTTTCACTTCTAGAAATCTATCTGGTGACATCAATGTTCAAAGGTTATGCAGAAGCTGGTACAAAAACTTAGAACGGGCTAGTATTGCTCGGTTTTGTCATGTTAGAAACCCGGCATTCTTGAGTAATGTCGGAAGGTGAGTCTGTTAGCTTATACTTATTATATATATATATATATATATATATATATATATATATATATATATATATATATATATATATACCTCAGCGCTTTCCTTTATACGCCTTCTGCTGTCTTAATTAGTTCCTTAGTGTATGGCAACCAAATAACATTTGCATATTCCAGGACTGATCTGACAACGGTTTTATATGTTGGGATTTTTATATCGGCTAAAGATAGTCGGAGGCGCCTCCCAAAAAAGAAAAGCCGCTTCAATGCAGTGAATGTTATGTTGTTAATATGCGAGCTCCATCTCAAGTCATGTGTTATTTTTAATCCAAGGTATTTCTGTTCTTCAGCACGTTCCAGTCGGAAGTCGTTGACGGTGTACGAGACGTTCTATATATATATTTTTCCTAGTTATTGATAGGGCAGCAGATTTTTTTTTAGTATTTATTGTCATCTGCCAAACAGTACAGTATATGGCTGAATAGTTGGCAGTAAGCGTTTCAAACAAGCATTGATGTCGATAACCGAGTAGTTTTGAAGAGGAAGGTGGGCTAACATAAACAAACTGTGTGAAATGCCTCTTATTCAGGCACATGTATATTGGTGATGTAGTCCAATTAAAATGCAGGCTTGTGATCATTTGGAAGGGTGTAGAAGAGATATTTCTTTCTGGAAGTTCAATCGGAGTAGTTTTTGTCCATAGGTCTCGGAAACTACTTTTATGTTAAGCGTCCGCCGCGTGCGTGGGCGCCAACCTGCAAGTTCGCTTCACTGCACCGCGTACTTCCTTGGGGACAACGGAAAGAGGCAGCGGCGACGCACGCTGAGGGTAAGATCGTGTGCTGTTTTTTGCTTTTTTTTTTAGATCTTGAGAGGCAATCGCGAACTTTCGGCAGATCCGCCAACGAAGTTACGGAGAAAATAAAACATGGTTCTTTAAGAGATACATTGTTATTTAATAAAGGTAGATAACGTACACAAGGTTGCAATTTTTTTTATCTTTCCTTTGCCGCAAGGAAATGGACGGCTGACGCGGACTTACGGACCGGTGCACACGGACGCGGCGTGTGCTGAACATTTTTTCGCCTTAATACAAAAAGCCCTCCGATTAAACTTTGACATACATTTTTTTTTGTATAGCCTTCGTAATGAGTGCAAGCATGTATTTCTACTTCAAGGGCATCACTAATCTGCATGGGCCTGAACATGAGGAAATGCGCACAATTGTCAAAGTTTGAGCGATTTCCGCTGCGAAACTACTCGGTCATCGACCGCAGTGCCTAATGACAAGCTCAGTGCTAACTATCCAGCCGTGTGGTACAGTGAAATTGTGTTTGTAAGCTTTGTAACACCTAAAGAAAGATATGTCGAAATCGGCGCAGAAGCGTCGTATTGCTTCACCACAACGTATATGGTGAGACAAAGTAGCGGATGCCAATGAAGGAAATGAGAAAGCGTCATTCCTTTTCTAACAACCAGCGGAGACTTCGGGCGCTCCGGGGAGAATTGTATTTTTGATACTTTTTTGCCAGCCTAGGTTTCGCCCGCCACGTTAATATCCAAATCACCGTGAAGAATTTTTTTTCTCGCAAAAATACATTATGAGGGCGAACGGCGCACTAAAATGATTGCCCACAGTTTTTTAGAAGAGCATCTGAGAGGGTCGAGCGCAGTGCCTGGGACGCTTGGCACGTAATGACCCAGTGGTCAACAATATTTGAACCGCTTTCCTGCGCGGTCCTACCACAGCCCTCGCGGGTGCACTCTATGTAGGGTGGATTTCTAAAAAACAAAGCTGTTTAATCCGAACGTTAGTCCGTGCAGAGCGAAGAGAAAACTATCATCATCATGACACGAGACGCGCTCTCATCGTCCTCTTCTTGTTCTTCTGCTTCGCCTATTTGTCCGGCGTGGGATGCAATAACTGTGATGTGCGAGGGATCGAGTAGATAGAGAGAGAAAGGAAGAGAAAAAGAGATATAGAGAGGAGGAAAGGGAAGAAAAAGAAAAAGATGTAAAGACAGAGAACGAATAGACAGAGAGAGAGAAGGATTCGAAAGAAACAGACACAAGAAAGAGATCGAAAAAAGAGAGAGCAAGACGGAAAGAGAAAGAACGTGAGAAAGATAGAGAATTAAAGAACGAGAAAGAAATATAGAAAGAGAGAGGAAGATATATAAACAAAGAGGAGGCGACAAATAGAGAGAAGAGGGGGGAAGAGGAATAGACAAAGAAATACATCAACAGAAATGAACTGAGACAAAAGAGAGATAGAGAAAACAGAGGGAACGAGAGAGAAAGAGAAGATGAAGAGGAAAATGAAAAGAAACAAGGGAGGCTGCATAGCTCCGCACTTACTTCAGGCTTGGCACCATGCGAAGCTACCTTAATATTGTGTTATTACTTCAACAAGGATTTCAAGAACACTTGCTTCTTTTTGAAAGCGCGAGGTGGTTGGAAGCGTGCGAAACAAAGCGATACGGGTTTTGAAAAAAAAAAAAAATCAATGAACAAATCTGCCTCATTATGCGCGTCGTCTGCTACCGGAAACGCGCGCCGCCGACGCCACCTGCAGCAAAACACGCCGGTGCCACGCCTCGTCACAAACAAACAAGCGGCTGCGGCGGCGGCGGCAGAGAAAGGAGAAACACAAGCAAATGAACTCCGCGGTGCGCGGCAAAGAAAAACGAAACAAGCGAAGCGGCCAAACCAGAAACAGGTGGCGCGGTGCCGTCGCGATGTAAAATGGCGCCGTCGTTTTAGAGGCGCGCCGCGTCGTTTACCGCCACTTTCGCCGAGTTTTGTGCGATCGACTTGTCCGCAGCTAGCGTCGTTCTTTGCGTTGTGCTGTTGTTTCCTCAGTGCTGTGCGTGGCGCCTGTGTTCGGGGCGTGTGAATGCGTGCTACGTTTGCAGTTGGTGTTGAAGTGCTCCGAAGCCGACGGGGTCTGTCCGTGTGATACTAAAGATCGGCATTTGCACGACGATCACTGCCGCCGGTGCCTTTCGGTAGACGCGCAAGCGGGCCCACGCACGTGGTGCAGGACACCTGGACGACCCGCGGCGGCTGGTGAATTCGATACAGCCAGCTAACGCCGCTGCGTCATCGGACCGGTATCCGCTGGTTG
The DNA here is from genome assembly GCF_013339695.2 of Rhipicephalus sanguineus. Classification (NCBI taxonomy): domain Eukaryota; kingdom Metazoa; phylum Arthropoda; class Arachnida; order Ixodida; family Ixodidae; genus Rhipicephalus; species Rhipicephalus sanguineus. Next base: position 132,741,074 of record NC_051179.1, on the reverse strand, counting down.
CCTTTGAAAGTCCGTTGCGTCGCCACCATGGAGCTCTACGTGTTCTGTCTAGTGTGCCTTCTGTGAGTACGCCTTATGGTACACGCTCATTCGTACCAACAGAAGCCGTGTTCCTCCGCGGGCACGTTTTCTTTTATTCGTTTTTTTTTTTACATTGCAACGTCTAGGAAAGTAGCAAGCGCGGCCAACGCCCCATTCCAGACATGATGTCATCGCAGCTTACAACTCTGCAGATATTGCGTTAACGAACTTAAGGCAGACGTGAACGCTAAGCGGGTGCGAATTCCCCTTATATTGGAAAATCGTTGAGCTGCGCGAATGCTTGGTAAGCCCGCGATTTTTGAAGTAGGTGTATGCATCGCAGGTACAACCGCCATGGCAACGGATATTCGGACACCGAGGAGCGCTTTGTGAAACGCTCCGCTGAAAGCATCCACACAGCTTCATACATGCGTAGACTGACGTTTATATTTGTTTATTTATATGAAGAGGTTTTTAGCGACCGCATAAGAATAGTGTTTGAGCACGGGTTTCCTAATAGAACTAACACAAAAGGGTCAAGCTTATAATGACAAAACAGCAGCGGAGCCGTTTGAAATCGGCTATGAAGTGAAGCACATAAAATTACGCGGATGCGCGGTAATTTGGGCACGTTCACGTTCAGAGTGCCATGGAAATGGTCGTTTTTTTCATCATGAGGATTTAATGGGCACCTGGACTGATTGGGGCAGTGGTCCGGGTTGCGCACCCAAGTTGTGTAACCGGGCATGCAAGGAGTATTAGAAATTCCTGCCTACTAGGCATCATTCCGCATCGTAAAAAAAAGGAAAGAAGAAAAAGATAAGCGTCGCCGATTTTTTCGTGTACGTGTGCCGTTGGCGATGTACTGATTTGTTGCATGGGTTTGCCAGATGAGATCCAGCTGCACTCAGGCGCATGCGTGAATAAGTTGATTTTAAATAGTGCCTTAGTTTGAAATGTTTGATGGCAGTAGTGGGGTAGCTTGAGTGACACGGATCTTTTATATATGCTTACTTGGAATGATAATCGGTTTTTCATATCAATAAGGAGGTGATGAATACAGGAGGTGCATATGCAGAAGTAGGTTACATGTATATGAATGGAAGTTTAAACAATCCTGCTTTCTAGCCAAAGGTTGGACGAAATATCGTCTCGCGAGGAGTAGGTATTGTAGACAAACAACACACTCGCTGAATGCAGTGCAGAAAGAAACTTACGAGGACACCTGTTAATTATGTTTCTCAACGGGCAAAATTAAACGCGTGCGCAATTATGTCCAATGCTCACGGCATCCTAGAACAATGTGTGTACGCGACATAGATAGGAAATTGGCGAGTCGATGCAGCCAATCATACGAAATCTCAGCACAGAAATCGCACAAAATTTCCGGTTTTATTCATAATTCCTGAAGGCCCATTCGAGCATTACATAGGGGGGTTTCAGACAGCTATATAAACTTGGAAAGAAAAGCACTGGTAACATACAAATGAAAAAGTTAAGAAAAGTAAAAGAAGGTGACGAAATCAAGGATGGAAGAGAGAGAAAGAGAAAAATGAAAAAAAAAAGTACATTGAAAATGTGAGATGCAAAAAAATCAAAATGTAGACTGGAAAAAAACTGAAAAAAATACATGTATACATACATGCACGCCCATACGCGCATATATGTTCAAGTCACTAACAAAAACGTCACGATCAATGATCGAACCTCTGTCCCTCGGTAGTGCGTTCCAGTGATGTAAGGCTAGAATAGAAGTAATGGTGAACATTGATACGTATATGTGCGTGTAAACAAAGGCTGTGCTTTGCATGTGTGATCAAAACGCTGGGAATTATTATGAGTTGCTTTAATGTGAATTTGACGGAACCGGGTTTCACTAGGTTAAAATGTGTGGAAATGTGATAACAGTGCTAATAGTCTACGTTTTTGAAGAGAGGCGCATTCATGAGTGCGCATACATGAGTGTGATCAAACAGCCGTGTATAATTAACCATATCACGTCTGTGCTTCGACCTTGCTCGAAGTATTCCAGTAATGAGTTCTATCGCTTAATAAATTTTCTCTGAACTTTATCGCACGATATAGTTCTCCGACCACCAGGTGCGAGTCTTACTGGCTTGATGTTTTTTTGCTGCACGTTCAAAGCACATTTATTTACAAGTGTTGAAGATTGGGCGAGTTGGTTCGTCGTACTTGAGCTGGTATAGCGCCTTACGGCGAAAGAAGAAACGGCCCAGCAGACCGACACAAGAGGACAGAGCGCTCTCTCCTCTTGTGTTGGTCTCCTCGGCCGTTTCTTATTTCCTCGTAAGGCGCTATACCAGCTCAAGTACATTTATTTAGAAATGAAAGACCGTGGATCGCATGTACATGCACATCAGTGAGGCATTGCACAGGCGCACGCAGTTCAATAACACTACATACGACGTTTTTGTTGACTTAGCAGAACATTTATGCGAAAGTGATGAATGTTGTGTTTTGGCATAGGAGGTAAAATTGGTATAGCCTTTTAACTCCCAACGAATGATCCATGAAGGTTAGCATTGCGAATCCGTCTGCTATTGGATCAAGCACTCGATATCAAGCTGCTAATAGATGAAGGAGAACGCGTAGGGAAAAAGCTATTAGTCGGTGCGTATTGCTTGTGCTGTAGTGTTGTGTTTAAGATGGCGACGGCCGTATCTACTTCAATGGCTCTACAGGACTGATGATGATGGAAAGAGGAGTGTTCAGCAATCAGCACCTCAGACGTTATTTTCTGCTATTAGAACTACGGAAGCAGCAAAGTGATTCCAGTGCACTCTCGTGAAATATTCGTTAAACAAGACTGCTGGCAACGATAAGCCCTCCTACGCTAATTGTTGAAATATTTCTAAACCCTCCACTTTATGACGGACAGACTGCACACAAATTTTTACTTCTTGACGGGACAGTGAAAAGACCGAGGACACGCGATCAGGGAGTAGCGCTGCAGAGTGCCTTGCTGATTATGAGTTGTGTATCAGAGCTTCCCTTTTCTTGCGGGCACACCTACATTGGTCAAACGGGTCGTTGCTTCAATAAAAATGTTCCGTGAATGTAAACGCTCACTAGAAGGGAATGCGTACTCGCATGCTGCTCGGCACATCTCTGAACGCGGTGCACACCAGTCATCGCTGATACCGCAAGTGTTCTCCCACACATCCATCAGATTACTAGCGAGAGCGTAGTCGAGCTCACTACATGGGCGAAAAAGAAAAAAAAAAGACACTACATGTGTAATCATGGCTTCAGTACCTCTACATCACAGCCAAATCTCATTTTTCAATCTTTTCATGCTTCGTAGAACAATGAACATTTGAACGAGTAGCAGAACTCTCTGCAGTTTCTAGAGAGCGTATACGTTAACTTGCAAAGGTCGTCTTAAGCTTCTTGCGCTGTAATTTACATTATAATCAAGTAGGTAAAGATAAAGAAGAAATCACACTTCTATCAGCGTCACCGGAGGGTCTTACGTAACATCGCAATGTGCCTTTTCAAACAGTAGTACCTTTCTACGGCCTTATCCAGCTTTACTACAAGTGAACCTGCGCTCAAGCCAACAAATTTAAAGGGGTTTCTGCCTACAGGAGGTGAACGTTCCATTCGTGCGCCTTCAGGGCTAATCTCAAGACAATTAGTGTTATCTCTGTTGGTTCATTAGCATTCTGCTGACGTCTAACTCCAATGTCTGTGAAGTCTCGAACCAAACCGTGAGAGGACAGCCGCAGCGAATGAAAGCTACCATTGAAGTGATCAGAGAGATCATTTCAGAGACGTGAAAGGGCGATCATTGTTACGGTGTGAACTTCACGCAGAGTACTGAGCTTTAGAAGATCAAGGCAAACAGATGGTGGATGCGGCGACTGATGCCGCTGCAGCTGTGCTTGTTATATTACTACTAAAACGACAGTCGCAACGATGACTTTAGTGGAACGTGACAGGAATCCTTTTATTGGGGAAATTTGATTGACATTGTTTAGTTTTTTTTTTCCGTAAACGACAGTAGCGTCCGTTTAGGCTGTCAGAACATGGATTCTACCATTGGAAAACCACATTCCATGTCTGAGAAAGGGAAACTGACTGCCATCCATTTGTAGCACAGCGCAAATTCACAACGAAACCCATACAGATTTCCCAGAAAGAAATCTTCTTGTGGCTTCGTGCTACCAACTGGCGGCTGCAACTTCCCTTGCTTAAACTCTCCGCCACCTCGCGGGATTCCGCACAGCCCATTTGCAATTCCATGCTTGAGTAGCTCTTTTTGGAGCCATATGCGGTGGAACCTTATTCTTTCTCGAGGTGCTCTTTACCAGGAGCTAGGTTAACCAAGTACACTTCTACATACGTGTCCACCAAAATCGTTCAAAACATATATGTCCCAATTGCAAAAACCCTTCCTGATTCATATCAATGTTACTGTTGACACGAAAAATGCATAAATAAACGCACACTTGTTTGGTGATTACTGATTACCGTTTTTCGCGGTGAACATTTATTCCTAAGCGACCCTTGAAGGGGATTATCGAGTAGTATTTCGCTACGCAAGTTCAATAAAGTCACCTTTGTAACACGATGCTAAATTAAACATTGGTCTAAATAGAATAACAGAGAGCTGAGCTAGTTGGTAAGTATTCATTCTAAAAAGACAGGGCGTGCAAACACGGACACAAGAAAGAAGTCAGGACACCACAAACGCCGGCGTTTGTGGTGTCCTGACTTTCTTGTGTCATTGTTTGCACGCCCTGTCTTTTTAGATTGGTCTAAATATTTTCAGGCCATCGACACATAATTAATAATTCGGTGGAGAACCATTCAATGCCACACAATCCCATCCAACCCAAATTACAAGGCGCACATCGAGAGCATTTAGGGATAGAGTCTAAAACGAAGTGGTCTCATCAGGGTCTTGAACGACAGAGATATGAGCCGGGGCATCCATCATAAAAAAAAAAAATGAAATTCCTATCGTCGCATCCCTTTTCAGCTGCAATGCACCCTTCCAGTTGATAGTCGGCGTTTGTGATGTCTTGTTATCTCCTCTTTTAGCACACACTGTTGAAGCGCAAAACTCGCAAGTGAAAGAAAACATAAGGAGAGGAAAGAAAGCGAGACTCTACACTCACGACTGTTTATTGAGAAAGAAGGCCTCCTATTGGGTGATTCCATGCCAAGTGTCCAAGGCGTGGCGCTCGCACATCGCAGATTTCGCTGATAAAATTTGTGCCTTTTTCCTGTGCCACATGGCGCCCGCTCAAAGTTCGCTTGTATTTGTTAAACTGTGTCTAATAGAAAGATGTGTATAAAATCTGTTTTTGCGTGTTGAGCTTCGAAACCACGCTTGCGCTATCGCAGAGGTTTTGTTTAGTTGTCCTATTCATTAATTCAGAATTTTTTTTTCACCACCAGCCACGTATCTTCAAAAACTACAAAAATCTTCAAAGTTCGTGATTTTTTCACGAGCTATCTGGAACTCTCCCTAACCAATCCTAATAATAGTATGATTTTCAGGAAAGTGCATTTTAGTACAAAAATGTTTAGGGGTAAAATAGACTTCAAATTCTCCCGGAAAAAATTGTGCAATTAGAGACAATATGCGATTTGTTGCATGTTTCACCGCATTTTTCATACTGATGCGGTCCAAGTAAAAATCTTTTTTTTTTTTTAAGGAAGAAATTTTTTGTATTAAGGAAGAACATAATTTTTTAATTTGGCCGTCCGAACGCGCCCTGCATTTCTTTTTGTTGCCACTTTGCCGCAAAGCACGTGCAGCTGGCACTCGTCTCAGGCAGCGGCAAGATGCAAGATGTATGTCAGTGGCTGGTGAGTGGTCGAAAGTCTTGTCGCGTTGATGTCAGGGCGACAATGAATTCGCGTTACAATATGAGCTTGCTTGGCGGGCCCAATGGGAAGTATGGACGGCCGAGAGCAGCCTACGCCGTCGTTGGTACAATGTGCTAGAGGGCCGTTGCCTGTGACGAGTGTCGCTGCAGGGACGATCACGTGCTTTGCGGCCAAGTGGCAGCAAAAAGAAATGCAGGGCGCGTTCGGAGGGCCAAATTCAAAAATTAATTGCTTCCTTAAAACAAAAAATGATTTCATTAGACTTTCTTCATTACTTAAGAATGAAGTCTTCTATCAAACGCCTCATGACGAGGAGTTTTACTTGGAACGCATCAGTATGAAAAATACGGTCAAACATGCGAGAAATCGCATATTTTTTCTAACTTCACAATTGTTTTCGGGAAGATTTGAAGCCTATTTTACCCCTAAACATATTTGTACTAAAATACACTTTCCTGAAAATCATACCATTATTAAAATTTGTTAGGGAGAATTCCAGACAGCTCATGAAAAAATCACGAAATTTGAAGATTTTTGCAGTTTTTGAGGATACGTAGCTGGTAGTGAAACACAAAATTTCGGAATTAACAAATAGCACAACTAAACAGAACCCGTGCGATAGCGCAAGCGTGGTTTCGAAGCTCAACACACAAAAATAGATTTTATGCACATTATTCTATTAGGCATAGTTTAACAAATACAAGCAAACTTCGAGGGGGCGCCATGATCGTCAAAATTTTTTTCGTGCAAAAACGTTTTGCCACAGCAATCTATGTGGCACAGGAAAAAAAGCACTAACTTTATCAGCAAAATGTGCAGTGTGCGAGCGCCACGTCTGGGACACTTGGCATGGAATGACCCTTTATTTTTTTGTTTTATGAATTTATTTTCAACACTTGCAGTCTCACATGGAGACCAAGGCAGGTGGGTTTAACTGATACAACGTGAGCATGCAACGAAATACAGCACATTTCATAGTGCAATTTCGTATCATACAGAAAAATGGGATACGGTTCATCTGCCTAACGATGTATCGCATACATTTAAATCGTAGTTGTCTCTAATGCAACATTACTATTTACAACCTAACAATCGAACTACAACCTAATACAACATAAAGAAAATTCATGTAAACAGCAAAAGAACAATTTTGCATGCGCATGACACTTTTTCTATTTTTTTTTCGTGGTTAGCGCTTATTTTGTATCGCGTCACAAAAGCTTGATGATGATTCAATGTTCGCTATTGTTGAATCAAGGCGGTTACACTCCCTAACAGCAGTAGGGAAAAATGAATGCCTAATTGTGCCAGAGTTGCAAAAGTATTAAGCTAGAGTTTTATTGGGTTTATTACGTGATATTCAGGACCTGGAGAAAGTGATGTAAATTGAAGAATCTATGTTAAAGCGGTTATGTATAAATTGTAAACGAGCTTGTTTTGCTCCGACGGCCAGTTGTCTAGTCCGGATGATGCTAGTTCAGTGGGCGAGTCAATACGTTTGTGTTTGTTGTGAATAAACCGTATCTCTTTTCCCTGATCATATTTCTAGTTGAGTTATGTTGATTTTCTAGTTGAGTTATTTAAGTTATTGTGTGAAGGAACCAAACAGTATTACGCATTCTAGTTGTGGCCTAACAAATTTTGCATAACTTCGGAATTTGATATGACTGGGAGCAGCCCTTAGTGAGCTGTTACAGATGAACTTAGGGGTAGCTTTTAAAGAGATGTTGGCAATGTGTGTGTTCCACTTGAGGTCAGACGTTAGAGTTAGTCCATGATACTTGTGTTGATGAACTTTAGTTAGTTTCGTGTCATTAATTAGTAAGTAAATTCTGAGGTGTTTTTCTTTGTTGTCACTGTGTACGTATATGTACACTTGCAAACGCATTAGAAACCAGAAACAAAGGGGCCTGTCAGTAAGGAAAGACGTGTCAACACCCTCAAATACTTAACAATCTTATCTAGCAGCAAACAGCGTGACATTTTCCTCTCCCATTCATGATCATTTATTTGAATTTGATAGGCCTTTCGCAGTTCGCGCGCGGTTTTGTTCATTTTCCTAGGTAACACGCATGATCAGAAAATAGCGGTTTACAAAGATCAATCATGTGCAGACAGGTGTCCACTTGAAACTTCCTTCAGAACGCTGGTGTGCGTCCTCATTCGTTAATTATCGCATCGGCCAGTTCGTCTGATGTAACTCTTGCCACAGCTGAGCGGAATTTGATAGACCACTCCAGTGGAGCAGTGCACGTAGCATTTAATGTGCTTCACCGTGCAACCGCTCGAAAAGCTCTCAATGGCAAGCAGTACATCAGCCAAACTTGTTCCCAACAAAGTAACACTCACTCTATAGGCAATATTAATGAGAACTAACAGACAATAATGCCAAGGAAAGTACAGGGGGTGTTATTTCTGTTATTTTTCTTCTCATTTATATCTAAACTTCTACAGATAGCGCCCCCTCTAGTTTTCTTGGCGTTATTGTCTGTTAGTTCTCATTAATATTGTGTCTAGCAAAGAAAAACGAGCCCTTAAAAGTCTCCTTCTTTCCTTCACTTTATAGGCAAGCAACTCTCGCAGTGCAACGACAGTGGCAAGCACGGTCGTCAGTCGTCGAGATAATCCGCGGATAAAACGCCTCAACTTGCACTGTGTGATCGTACATTTTACCGCTATCGCTGGTGATCGAGATAATTCGATAATGAACTCCATCTTAAGCGTCGTGCGCACACTCCTATGTGAACATTAGAAACTTTTCACTAGAAGTAGGGCGTTTTATGTGTGCGCTGAGTAGATGGCGCGTGTGGTCTAAACCGTCCTGTAGCGCTCCCCCCCCCCCTGACACATCAACGTTTTCGGCCACTCGCGTACCACAGGATGACGTAAAATTAGCTGCTACACCCTTAGCAATCGCCCAAACAAATGTCACTTGCGTAGTAAGCGACTCCAACAAAGCCAATTTTAGGTTTGCCCGCCGACGCATCCACCTGCCCTCGCCGCAAATATTGAGGATGCTCAAAATGAATTTCGATAGACATATTGAACGCGTGTGGGTGCCAGCTCATTCTGGCAATCCCGGAAATCAGGTCTCCGATAACATAGCCCGATGACTTATTACGAGGGCGAATGACGACCACACAGCCGCGATTTCTCGTGAGAGAAAGAGAACACCCGTTCTCTGAACTCAACCAACACAAACGTCTTTCCCGTCACAACTACCGCCCTCCGCACCCCCGACTTTCCTACTCCCAACAAATGAACTGTTCGCGAATCCAGAGCCAAGCTCTTCCCACCCCTGAGGTCCAATACCACTTCCGTCCTGTTTCATAGGGTGCAATCTTTGTGGTGAGTCAAACGCCACCTTAGACTGCGTCACCTTCCCATTCCTCTGAAAGGAATGAGAAGATTTCTTTGCGCTACAGGAACAGGGGTGCCAGTGCCATGGCCCTGTGCGGTCTGGATACATGCCCCTAATGCGATGGCCGTGTGATAGCTCTGGACCCTTGAAGGAGCCGAACTCTTTCCGCCATCAACTTTTTACTGCTATTGTAAACACTCATGAACGCTTTAATGAGTTCAGTTGAGGCCTACGCGTAGCGATAGTACGTGCCAGTGTTTTAGCCAACGATAACCCTCCGCAAAAAAAAAAAAAAAAAAAGAAACGAAACAATGCGTGTGAATGTGAACGACCGAGACCCATACCTTCAGTACCTCATCGCACCCTGTTCCGTCTTAACTTAGGACAAGCTTTCGAAATAAAGGGGAATTAAAAAAGCTATAATAATAAAATATCAGGGGTTTTACGTCCCAAAACCACGATATGATTATGAGAGACGCCGTAGTGGAGGGCTCCGGAAATTTCGACCATCTGGTGTTCTTTAACGTGCACCTAAGTCTAAGTACACGGGCCTCTACCATTTCGCCTCCATCGAAATGTGACCGCAGCGGCCGGGATCGAACCCGCGACCTTCGGGTCAGCAGCCGAGCACCGTAACCGCTATACCACCGCGGCGGACGGGAAAACAAAAAAAAAAGCTGGAGCTGCTGCAATGTCTTAAACTGTTTGTGGACGTAGCAAAGTCGCCATGTTAGTGCATTCATCCCAAATGACGCACGTTCTATAGTACGCCGATTGAGCACTCTTGAAGGCGGCTGTCCGATAAATAATCACACTTAAACCGATGAGCCCGTTTAAACCGAAAGCCTTAAGTGTGTTGTGCTCGGCCCCTTGAGCGAAACATGGCAGGCGAATGAAGTAGTACAAAAACCGACGAGACACAAGTGTCGCTGAAAAAGGCATGTTGTGGTATAAAAGTGTTTGGATGCGAGATGCATGTTGTGACGTCATCATCACATAATATTCAACGCTTTTCATGGTGAAAGCCTAAGGTTGTCGTGCACTAGCGTCACCCGTAATTTTATATCAACCTCTCGTGTAATGACATATAGCTGCAACTATCGAGGTATATGGTACGAAGAAGAAGAAGAAATACTACTGGTTCTTTAAATTCTCATTCTTGCTTAGCTTACAACCCTTGCACTTAACTACTGCCTTGGGATCATTGGGCCATCCGCCCCAGTAGGTAAGCGAAAAAAAAAAGGTTCATCACGGCGATCATCATCTACTTGACATAAAATGACGACTTGCCAACTCTCGGCTGGTCCTCTTGAAGCATGTGTGGTCTTCGCTATACTTCAAGTGCGCCGACTTCACGAGTGCGCGCAGTGCTTAAAGTTTCGCTTTCATGCTCTCACAGGGTGCTTGCGACGGTCGTGGTTCAGGGAATCTACTGCGCCATGTACTGCTCGTACCCTCTTCCGGGCGGATACGACCCGTGCCCCATGCTGTCTCGCTTCCGGAGGAAAAAGCGGTCCAGGCCTCCGCCAAAGTCCAACTCGGCCGAGGTCATGGTGCGTGCACTCTTTGTTTGTTTGTTTCTTTGTTTGTTTGCTTGAATGCCAGCACGTGACGGTTCCAACGAATGCTGTTGTGTGGTGTCCACAACGTAAAATTTGTTCACCTTACATAGCCTACGAGAGAACACAGCAACAACAACAACAAATTAAGACCTCACCCGTGTGTCTCTCGCAAGGTGAAACAGCTGCAGCTGCTGTATTTTTTTAAAGGTAAGGCTTACGCGATACTTTACTCAGTATTTCCGCTTTGGTGAGACGTACGCTGAATGGTGGCACATACGTTGCCGGCTCCGCACATGCAACGCGGGTGCTATACGCAAGCACCGCCGCTGTAAAACAAATGTGCTAGTGGCAAGGTGCCCAGCGCGGGGGGAAGGCTGCAGAAACCGCTACCACACGAATTAGTGGTCGATTAGTGAAAACTCACTATTTAGCTTTCTAATAAACTTTCTTTTTTTTCGTGCGTCACACGTGGCCGATTCAGAATTTTAAGCGGTGAGTCAAGAAGACGCATCCAGATCGAAGAAATTATCAGGGTGACACCAGTTTACAGATATTGTTTCCAAAATTTGCGACGAATACGTTGCGTAATAGCTTCTTTTGTACGGTGTATTTTTACAAGTGCCGCAGGAACAAGAGTGCATTTTTCTGTGATACTGCATCGAAAGTGGATGTGTATCGCAATCTTACTGGCTGAAATTCGGTGTTAGAAATGTAACTACAAGGAAATTATTTTAACGAATAATTAGTGAGTTTTAGATAAGTGTCATCGTCCTTTTATCAATTCTGCCTGTGCTCCACACTGTTCAATGTCAAAAAAAAAACTAGATTTTTCCTTCTTCGAAAACACCATCTTAAAGCATTGCAAGAAATACCTGCCACGTGTGGTCATTATTATCAGACAATAGTATGTGCTCCGTGTGAAAAAAGCTAGGGGTGTGCAAATATTCGAGTTTCGAATTCGAATCAAATAGTACCTAATCGAATAATTCGATTCGACATTCGAATGACTAGTATTTGAAGTTTCGAATGATTCGACAGGACAAATATCTAAAACGCGACAAAGGGCAATGGTGCAACTAGGTTAGGGTGGGGTGGCTTAAAACTAACGCTAATGTCGTTACAGTAGGCATTTCGTGAGAACATTCACCGACATCTTGGTTGAAAAGCGAGCGCATGCTGATCTTAAATGAGCTTATGTCATTTCCACATGTAGAAAAACATGAGAAAACTGTCAAGCCCTTGAAAACTTTACTTCCCGAAAGGAAGGCACGGACGCCTTGAGTAGTTCGGTCGCGTGTTCCGCAAGCGCCGTAAAACGTCCTAACTTTGGCTTGCGAAACCCTCGGTCATTGGCTTTGCATGTAAAACTTTGTTCACGCTGGGCAGTCGCCACTGTCGTACCGAATCACTCGTTCAGAAACTTCAGAAACGTTCAGAAACGTTCCGGCACGCAGTTAAAACGCTGCTGTGAACGGGCTCCCGAAGATTTTTGGGCCCGGAGCACCTATGGCGATGAAGCACATTACCGTTGTCATATGAGCCGTATTGTGCTACCACGGGGAAAAAACCTAGCTACCCCCCTCTGTTAGTCGTTAGGAGGTTAGGAGTGGTGCAGCTGACTGGAATGGCGGCTATTCTAACAACATGCTTGCGTGCCCATAAAAGCTGAAACAAATGCCACTCCCGAACAAGTGCGTAATAAAACTGTCGGCACGCCTTAGCGTCCCTGATTTTTCCGTTGTCTTTCCGTAACTGGTGGTACACATTTCGTGTAAATATACTATTCGATATTCGATATTTTTGGCCATTATTCGGCACTATTTGATTCGAATTCGATTCGAGGTCAAATTTGACTATTCGCACACCCCTAAAAAAGCCCTTCGCAATGGTCTCAAATTCGCTCTATATTGTGCGAGTTGATTCCATTTATGCCAGCAACCTTCTTAATTTCGTCACTCGCTGCCGTCCTCGCTTGCGTTTATCGTCATTTGTAACCATTGCGTTTCTCTAACTGATCAACGGTTGTGTTTACGCATTACGTGACCAACCCTGTTCCGTTTTCTTTCGTTTAATGCCGACTAGAATATCGACTATCCTTGTTTGCTCATTCACGCACCTTGCTGTCTTCCCATATCTCAAAGCTACGCTTGTCATTTCCCGGTCCATTGCATGCTGTGAGGTACTTATCCCTTTTTTAGCAGTTGAGCTGTTTAAACTTTTCGTTCAGCCGGTGCGCGTGACTATAAAACTAAGCTACGCCTAGCGCGTGCAACTCAATGACAGCCAGCACGCGGTCTCTTCGTCCTCTTCTTCATCATAGCATTGATTAAGCTTGCTCCGGACGACGCTTTCGGAGAAATGAGGACAGTTCTAGAACATTTTTTTTGTGTCGCCTAGTAATTTGGCGGGTAATATGGCCTGTGGCCAGCACACCCATTGAGGATGGCACGATGGATGTGCAATGACGTGCAATCCGTATGCCTTCTGAGGAAAACAAAAGAGAAGCACAGAAAGATAAACAGAAGAGAAAGGAGAAAAAGAAACAGTCAGGAACATGGAGAGGACGTAGCTAATTAAGGCTAACCTAATTGGAATCATGCTAATTGAGGACAGTTCTAATTAGACTTTACTCATGAAGGTCTCGCTTATTAAGGTCAAACTAATTAATATATTTAATTAACATCATGCTAATTAGCACCTTTTAGTTAAGATCATTGCTAAATAAGACCTTGCAAATCTGGGAAGGCCACAAACTCCGATGTCAGTCCAGCTTTGCACCTCTAGTACAAGGTGCCCTCGTTGTTTTTTGACCTTCATTGTTATCCTCTAAGCTTTAGCCACCTGATGCTATAGATGCAACCCTTGTAGACATTGCCTTTAAAGTTAAATTAAAATAAAAATACCCATAGAATATGCAAATGCGTATACAAATGTAAAATAATAGTTTCCAGGAATCTATACAATCGCTTTCATTGCACCATTGTTCTACACGCACATAATTATGCACAAGTAAAAAGCAATATACGCTGGAGCTTACACAATAAAGACCGCAGCGGTAGCTACATGGTTGAGCACCCGCTTCCAATGAGGTAGGTACCGGGTTCTATTCCCATTGCCGACCGGACAACCAACGGTTTATCCTATGTGGTAACCGAGTACACCGACCTGGCGCTCGCTTCTTTACGGTTACTCTTCTAGAAGGCTGGTACCGTAAGGATCTGTAAAAGCCTCTGTGTTCACCTTAATCCATCACAGCCTTGGTGAAACAGTAGAGCACTCACCACTGCTGTGGGAGGCGGATAATTATTGCCGCCGTGTACCGCTTCCGGCCTGGTGCTAGGCAGAACGAAGTACACAGTCGCTTCGGAGGGCACCCTCCCTGTGGGAAAAATGCGACATGGGACCGGCAGACCTGAAAATAAGGTCGTCCATTTATTGTCGGTGCGCACCAAATTCGTAGCGAAAATACGGTAATTCGTTTTTGAAATTTCATATCGAACTTTGCATATATCGAGTCTAATTTTTGCCAGTTCGATACATGCGGATTTTACTGTATTTTCTCTTTCATTCATGCTGCTTATAATGACATTTAGGTACTCACTAGTATTCCACCCTATCTAACGCCGAATGGTTCTCTTAGAGTATTAAATGAAAAAGAGCAATAACAATGGCCATGTCAGACTGCGTGGTACGGCAGTAGTATGCACCGGTTTGCAAGCATATTGTAAGATGTTCAGAGACAAAGAATGTCCATGCAAGGCCGTACAAATTCTTACAACGGCAAATGAACAGCTGCTAGATACATTAGTTTTATGGACACCACGACTGCAGCATGAAGACGCGCGACACATCAGAAAAAAGAAAATTCGGCAGATCCCACGTACCATAAGAGTCGATGTTATGCGAAGCATGCGGCGGGAAGGTGACTGTGGCGTAATTTTTTTTACTGAGCGAAACGTTACAAAATGACCCTAACGATTTGTATAAATTTTATACGCACATATATATGTTGAAGAGCCGCATATGTGTTATATAACCAGCTGTTTACAGTTGGTTAACGCTGCCAACGGCAACGTGGGTATTATACCAACACCAGAAGCGGTAAGCTGATGTGTTGTGCTTATACTTATTCCTTATGATGGAGAACGCACCCACGTTTCACGAACCCGTGTGCATGTGTGGAAAAAGTTCTTGACAGTTCTTGAACAAGGTCTTCATCCCCGTAATCAGGGAGCACCAGCAGCTGGTCATGACTTGTTATCGGATCAGTGCGTGATCGCGGTGGCAAGGGGTCTATGTGTATTGAAGTATGAGGTATCGTACAGCTGTTGGAAATCGTGGATGCCTCGGTCATTTCGTGGACAAATTGTCCACGATGAAAAGAGGACAAAGAGAGGAATGGAAAGCCTACACACGAGAGACAAGGGGAAAAGAAAAGAATGGAAGACTTGTTAGTCAAAAAGAGCTCATCGGAGATCCATTGTATATAAACATTTGTAAGTCAAGATGAAGAGAAACCGTAGTATGTAATATAGAGAATATTTCCCTTGGAGGTGATTTCGCTATGTGGTGTTATCAAATTTTTATTTATTTATTTTCTATGTTCTCTTTTTAATCGAAATTTTAGTGCATTTTGTTCGTTTATCTAATTTATCGATTTTGGCCTGCGATACTTAAGTGGTGCAGGCAGGGCATAGTTTTTTATTTTAAATTTCATTTATTTTCGCTTAACTCCACTTTAATGTAATCTCGATAGAGCCGGCGACATGTGGGAATCTGAAGTCCTCCTCCGCGTTGGTGAGGTATAGGCCGTCAAGGCTGGTAGGCCTGGATAGTGCTACGTAGACCAACATCAGTGGATGCCGCTTGTCGCATTCGTAGACTACCTGGGCGTGTGTGACCTACGGTAGCCTTGTCTACAAAGCGGCTGTCAATCAATCTGGCATCATCCTTGGTCAGCACGAGGCCATCGCCCAGCCTCGTAAGAAATGAAGAGGACACTGTGTCGTTCTGGCGGACTAAGTGCACTTAACGGTGCGATGATGTGAATATCATACGTAACTTTCCTTAATGTATTCCTCCGGCGTCGAGCAATGCTACAATACAGCTTGCTGAATCATAGGAATACAAATATAATGTTTATTAGGCTGCTATAAAATCGAAGCCAACACCGGAACCACAACCGTTAATCTGATATAACGCCTGTATCGTAGGAGTATGCACACCGTAGGAGTATCATGTAGAGTATATTGCTTTATTGTAAAATTAGATAGCAAGCACCACAACCACTGTTGACGTTGCACCGACATTACGCCTGCATAGGCTATTTTTCCAAACCAGTTTAGAGACCTGGTGTGGCTCTGTGCTAGAATACCTGATTGCTACGCAGAATGCTTGGGTTCGATTACTGCTGGGATCCTAATTTTCATCCTTTCGATTCGTCGCGTCAACGCTGCCAGTGTCGGTTTTTCTTAACGCTCTCGCATTTAATGTCTGGTCTCGCCATTCCTGGGTAGAGATAAACTGTCAACCGCCCGTGGCGCATACCCGTGCACCGCGGCCCGTGGTAAACGGGTATGTGCCACACGTGTCTGGAGGAAAGGGTTTGACGACGTACGCGACAGGATTTTCACGTTATTCATGTCGTGACCCGACATATTCGTCATATTCGTCAAATCCTCTTACCCTCCCATGCCAGTTTTGGTCTACACTAAGTTAAGGAGGCAATCATGAGAGCCCCCAGACGTAGGCGGCTAGATAGATAGATAGATAGATAGATAGATAGATAGATAGATAGAGATAGATAGATAGATAGATAGATAGATAGATAGATAGATAGATAGATAGATAGATAGATAGATAGATAGATAGATAGATAGATAGATAGATAGATAGATAGATAGATAGATAGATAGATAGATAGATAGATAGATAGATAGATAGATAGATAGATAGATAGATAGATAGATAGATAGATAGATAGATAGATAGATAGAAACGCTCAAAGTGCCGAAGGTTCGCTGAGAAATGCTTCGCATTTAAAAAGGCGACACGCACGAAGGGGCATATATTCTCGAAACGGTTTATGTTATGAGCTTCAAAGCCGCGCTTACATGTCTCGTTGGGTGTGGCGTGTCATTGTTCCCGCCAACGCATGCTGGAGTTAGGGAAGACCACCTCACCCGAACAGCAGCCGTTTCGCACTCCAGGGCATCACTCCGTTCTTGAAAATGAGGCAGGTGACGCTTTTGTCTGAGCTCCTGTTCACCGGCTTACCCACAGGATGCCCTAAAGGAGGTAGCATGATGTTACTAAAAAGTACAGCGACATTTGCCAACAGCACCGTCTAGATCCTAGAAAATACCAGCTACCTCATCGCAGCCTAACTAGGAAATTAAGAAACAAATGCAATCCAATGCTCACGTTCAGAGCATCCCGCTGCACAGAATCTTCGTAGTGAGCGCTCATATATCTCCATGTACTTTGACACCTTAGACACCCTATTCGGTGTGGTATGGGCATGTGCAAACAAAACGTGACACCGTAGACACCCAAGCAATAACCGAAGGGCAGTGGGGGGCCATGCTATCATGCGCAGACCAGAACAATCCGCGCAGCGCGATTGGACGCGTACGGGAGATGGCGATGGCCGCACCCACCGTTCTGAAGGCGCTGGATCCTATTGATATCCGGGACATTCACTTGCCACCTGAACTTGCCTTCTGAACCAGTCCAGCATGGAGCCTTTACGTCGAGTCGAATGAATGGCCTACTCGGCTACAAAGAGCATAGTCGAGCATAATATGCTTTCTGAACGAATTACATATTCTTGATATCTCTTTAATAAAATCATGAACGACACCGCGTGTACGGCTTTATAAGAAAACCGGGCTGCGGCGAGACAGCGTATCTCACATCGCAGGAGGCTGTGCGATCATATGAATGTCCCGCTTCTGGAACATTGCCAATCGTTCTAGTGAAGCCATTTCAGCTGTGCCTTTGGCCGCAAACATATTTTCAAAAAGTATTTATGACGTTCACGAAAGAGGCCACAGAGACACACATCCGCACGCGCTTCCTGGAACTGCAGTCCTCGTATTCTTGCCAAGAGTACTAAACTACAGCATCAAGGTACCAAGCCGTTGTATCTTACTCAGCACTTCACCCTTCTCCGACGTACTCCTGCTCTGAATCTAGCGTTAATAATCTGAAAATAATTGTCTATCTTCCAAAATAAGGCATGTGATAGGCTGTAAAACACATCCGAAAATTAAAGATACAATAATCCATCATACTTATTGATTCCATGATTGTTTTAACCGATTTAAAATCCTTCTGTAAATGTGTAAACTCAATATGAAATAGCCTTTCTTCAGTCCCAAATACAGCGTGCACACAGCACGAGACCCTCGCTATGAATGTACAAAAAGGGGAATTAAGGGACTCGTTTTCTTTTGTTAGACACAGCTAATGACAACCAGCAGACAATTAAACCAAGGAAATTATAGAGGACGTTATTTCTAGTAGTAATATTATAAATGTGAAGAAATAAAGTGGATGGAAATACAACTTGCTGTCGGCAGGGACCGAACGTGCAACCTTCCAAAGACGCGTCCGACGCTCTGCCAATCGAGCTACGGCGGCGGTCGTTCTCCTTTACATCTTAACCGCTACATCCGTGCATTTAAATCAGAGAATGTTAGTGAGCGCCTCTCGTAGCACTTACATTTGTGTCGTAATTGCTACAAATAACGTCCGCTATACTTTCCTTGGCTTGATTTTCTGTTTTGTGCCATTAATGCATTGTCCAACAACGAAAACGAGCCCTTAAATTCCCCTTTTCGTTCACTGATAGCGAGAATCTGGTTCTGGCAGACATCATGCCTTGAGGTAGTATGTGGGGAATTATGGTCAGCTGCCAGCTTGTAACAAGATCACGTGCTACGTGACGCCAGCTGGCAAAGGAAGAGTGTTTCGCATTTGCCGTGATGCCTACAGGCGCCGCTGACTAACACTTTCAGGTTTAAATGTACAGATTCCGTTGTTCTTTTTGTCGCCTGCACTGTAAGCTTAAGGATACTTACAAAGGAATCTAGACGATGTACGATCCTGCAGCCCGTCGTGATCTATCATGCAGCTTTACTAAGAATCTTCTCAGTATCCTCCAAGAAACTTTGGTTGATTGAGGGTGCTTGGATTGAGGAAGCGTGTGCGTTTCTCGATCTTTCGTTCTCCTGCATGTCTCTGCGCGTATATATATATATATATATATGTATATATTTTTTGTCTAATATGACGACATTTAACACCTTTGAATAGTACGCAACGCGGATTGGGGAAGGTGCCGTACCGTACGCGCAGATATATTGAAATCAGGATTTCTTTTTAGTTATACTGCTACGCAACCTGCAAATGAAGCACTTTATAAAAACATCAAAGGCAAAAATAAATCTTTAAGAGCTCTAATAAAGTCGATTAACATCTAACATTATGCTTACCTGTGTGAAATACAGTGCATGTGGGGTTAAGCCCGTCGCGAAGCAGCACGCATTTGGGGGGCTAAAGTAACGTAACATACACGCTGCATTCTCTCACGAAAGTTCCTTGTAAATATATTTTAGATTTCTGCATAAAATAAACTAAGGCAGAAGCCCGAATGATCCGTTGTGTTATTCATGGCTGGTAAGTAGTAGGACTGGTTATCATGACGCGATTCACGTTTTCAAACTGAAGAACCAACAAGAGTATACGAGACGTAACGCTGACAGAAAAGCTGCCGGCGGCGATTGGGCCCTTGAGCATTTAATTTTACATTCCTTAAACGCAATATTTAAAAAAATACATATGTATTCCTACACTTACGACAATACCTGGATAACTTTTGACAAAACGCACGTCTCAAATTCACGACAGTGCACTACGATATTGGAGGAGTCAATAGATTGATGTGATCTTTGTGTCTTTGTTTCACAGATATCTATGGAAGACATGAAGGTGCAGGAGCCCGAGACGCCTTCACCAGTTCCGGAGTACAAGATGCACCGAGGACAGACAGACGTCTGAACGGGAGCATTCCGGAAGCGTCCACAGATCTCTGTTTTCCGGTCTTCGCCTGACAATCCTGTTAAAAAGTACGGATGTTGTATGCAAGGGGTGTGGAACACAGCGCCTTTCCCTTTTTCTTGGCAAGACGTCGAAAAGGGAGGGGGGGGGGCATTTAAGCTTGTGACAGTGGTTGTGAATCAATCGTAAGAAATGGAAGAGTTCTACATATTGCCTTATATACTATAGTGACGTGGAACTGGGGGCAGGCTACGGTAAATTGCTCACAGATGTACAGTGCTTGAGTCAATGCTGCACAGAACGCATAATGTGCTTCGACATGGGCAGTTTGGACGCAAGCATTCGAACCATAGCGCTTGGAACTGATTGACGGAAATGTAGCATTCTCTGTCGTGCTGTAGAGTGAACTGTCCACCATCCTAGATATAATATAGCAAGCAGTCATCCGCCAGCACAAATCAAATAAACTAAGCGTCGCAGTGGAGCACCGTGGGGGTGCCGGCGCTGCACCATATCGGTTACAGCGCCTGAGCACAGATACACTAACGAGCAACTTCTTTTTCAAGCATGTGTGGCCGAGGAAGAATGAATCTCAGAAAGATATAAACACAAGCAGCATAATGTCTGTCTGCACTTCGAAAGAATTCTCGCGATCATGTATGAAGATGGGCATTACGTCCGAAGTTTTGCTGTGATTGTACTCATTTGTGCTCATCCTCGGCATAATTTACCGATTGGCAGCGATAGCGGAAGCACAGCCACTCGCAACGTAGTGACAGAATACACAACCTTTTTCTGCTGTCTTTTCAAAATGCCTCATACAAATATGTATGCTGCATAAACATCAAGTCCATTGACGCTTCGACGTAGAAATTCGCTGGGAGTAGCTAACGCATCGCCGCGATCATTTACGTATAGTGCAAGCGAGAAGATACATTGTGTATGTAATATCTCCGCTTAAAAAATGCCGATGCCTTGAGCATACTAAAAAAATATACCAGGATTAATGGCTCACTCAAGTTGGGACAACTAAGATTAGGCCTAACTTCTTGAGAAGTGTTTCGCACTTCCTCTAAAATGTGTAAATGTCCGGGTAGCACTACCCTTCATGCTACATGAAGTACGGAGGCTTGTGCAAGAACACAGGACATTGCAAGTTGCAATGATGTATTCAAGTTGCATCGCAGTTGTCACAGTGCTTTCCACGAACACTGCGTGCTTCTTGTCTACGCAAGGTACCAGCTAGTAGATGGTCACAACGGTCTATCGCAGCGATTGGTTAGGGGGACCAATGTACTTCTAAAGTGTGAAAACGTTTCAGAGCGCAGCTTCTGATCTCCCATCCGCGCCTTTCACGTCATCGATGTGAGACAGCGAGCGATCTGTTGATACAGGGGAATATGAATGCGAGCGGAAGCGGAGAACAGCGGACCATGAATTAGAATGAAATTGAAGAGAGGGAGTGGACGAAGCAGAGAAAGCCAGCGCGGAAGCATGAGGAGGAAAACGGAGGAGGAGAGTAGCGACTCAGGCAACAGCACTGCATGGGCGGAGGTCTGCCCGTGGCGAACTCGGTGACGCCAGAGCAGTTGTTCGCCGGTGAGTTCAATCGCAAGCATGCATCAATGTGATGTGCTTCACGACACATTGTCCGCGCCACTCACGCTACTCGCAGCGTTCTTTTAATGAAATCACAAAATTCTCTCTGACAGATCTGAACAGCGACCGATGGAACCGGTAGAAGTGCTGAGTGTGCGGCTGCTGCTTTGCGAGCTGCCCAGGCAGAGGCGTATAACAGACGCCGACGCCAGAATAACGAGGTTAGAGCCGTCGAAAACGATGTCCAAGCATCAGTTGTGATAGGAGGCACTGGTGCCACTGAGTCAGACTGTCATCACTGCCACAGAAACACGCATCTCTCACAAGCTATCTGTTTACTCTGTCAAACTGTCTGCCACACGTACCGCGAAAGGAAAACACCGCTTGCTATGCTCTAATTTCACATTGCAGAATATCGTAATTGCCTGCGAATTTTTGTTTATGCTTGTTTGCGGAGCCTAGCGTCTAGTGCTTTACTCCTGTTCAATTTCTGCACCGGGATCGAAGAGCGCAACGTTGGTTTTCCGAAGGTCATGGCGATAGTTCGCATAGAACCTACGTTCTTACTGATAATACGATTATTATAACATGCTTTGCGTGTAAATATCGGCCAGTTGTCACCATGTTCTTTATCGTTAGATTGCTGCATTGAGTGGTAGTTTTTGCTCATCTAACGCTAGGTGTGGTCATGCTATAATTTGTGAGGTTGAACAACCAACGGCGTTCATTCGGAAATGAGCATGTCCATCACGTACACAACCAGTTCTTGTAGCATTAGTGCCAGTTACTTCTCTTAGTAAGAGTGTACTGTACATAACCGATGGGGAGATATGAAGGACTGCGTTCGTTACCTCCGCTTGGGGTAAGCAAATAAATATGCAGACATTTTTTTTATTGTTTTATAACATATCATACGTGCGCGCACTAGTGTGACTGGTGCGACCTCTCCAGCAATGCATAATTGTGATGAATGTTGATGTCGGCTTTAGCACCACAGAGAAACAAAAAGCACTGTAAGGGATCATTGGGTTCTCTCGCGAACAATCAGAAGTCTTCTCCGCCCATTACCCGGCGTTCGGCGTAATCCGTCCTTTATATTTAGCTTTAATCGGTTCGCGCTCGTGCGAGCGCTTTAGCAAGTTCGTCCACGTGTTCCTCCAAAACGGTTATGTACAATTGGTTGTGTCCTTAAGCAAAAAAAAATCTTGTAGATTTATCTCCTTCCTCTCAGGCCTGCGTGAATGGGAGTCGCTATTCGCAGCCGGTCCTCGCTTTACTGAAAGGACGCGTGGTGGTCATGGTGCCTGGAAGCACTGAAATATGCCACGATATAACCATGGGCATGGCCGATTTTCCTTGGAATTAATTTAATCGCACAGAGCCTTGTTTTTTTGCGCATTATTAGTATGTGCTATTCCATTTTATGTGAAGGGGAATAATCTCCGGTAGCCATCGTTTTACTAGAGCTGTCCCCATGCATGTTAATTTTGGTTTTGCCACTTGTGCCATTGTGTTCTCTGTTTTGCACAGAACGTGGGGGTCCTTGCAGTCTGTAGCTTTACAATATATTAGGAACATTAGTCCTGTAAAGAATATGCAACGTGCCTTTGTGTGTGCCGTTTTCTACTTTTATAGGCAAATAAAGGACTCAAGCTCATTGAATCTTGCGTTTCTTTTCTTGTACTTGCCCGCATTGACAGCTCAGCAGGGAACGCACCGCGCTACTCAGCTGCAGGGCACGGGCTTACAAAACAGCCACTGTGGTCGTCTTTTCATTGGTTCATAAAACGCCCGTGTATTTAGATTTAAAATATGACCATTTGCTGGCCAGCTCTACAATCATTTTGGTTATTGTTATATGGGCAACGGCTACTCGCTGTGTCCTGAAGAGCCGCCTGTTGATGAACTGGTGCCCTAAAGACAGCCTGAAGAGCGAGTAAACAAATTACACCATTTCCCGCTCAAGGGCACCATGAGGCAATGCGAAGGCGGAGCACTTGCACGATCGCGTTCCGTTGGCGTTCGTTGGGCATGCTACCGACCTCGCGTCGTGAAACGAGGGAAGAGGAACGCTACGCGCGTCTTGTCTTCCCTCTAGCCTGGTCGTTAATTCTCGCAGGGCGAGCGGGGAACGCGGTCGACAGGCGTGCGAGAGGGGGGCAGCGTAGGAGAGGAGAAAGAGGGGGAGCGGACGCGCATGTGCTGGCGCTCATCGCGGCGTTGCGCAGGAGAGAATTTCGGCACGTCTAGCCCGCGTTTCAGAGGAAGTGTGGAAAGGGGCAGGGCAGAGGGTAAGTGAAAAGGGGGAGAGGAGCGGGGAGGCGGAGAGGGGAAGTGAAGAGGGGTAGGGAAGAGGGTGAGTGGAGAGGGGGAAGTGGACAGAAGGAGTGGTGAGGGGGAGTGGAGAAGAAGTGTGTGGAGAGGGTATGCGCATGCGCAGTAAGGGTGGCCACGCCGCACACCACCACCGGTTTGCACTCCGCTATAAGATGCTTCGCATCTAAAACGTCAAAGGCCTCATCATCACTATATAAACACAGACCTTCCTTTGCGGAACGGTAGCTTCCGAAACTTGAGCAGCTTTCAGGATTTTGATACTTCTAACTCAAATACCGATTGCAAAGTCTCTGGTCCCATCTTTTGTGGCAGGGTCGTCGCCTTCGCCCATCGTTTGCGACTTGTGAGTCCTTTTTGTATTTACCTGGTTCTTTTTGTGAGCACATATTATTTGTCTTCAAAGCAGCAGCGTGCAAGAAGCGCCACCATCGTCGACTTCTTCCTCATCGACAGGCGCTAGCTTTACCATGAACACCTGACCACTTGTGATATCCCTTTGTCATCTTAGCAGATATCGTGGTTGTGCATCACTTGAATGAAGAGGGCAACGGCCTCTGTCCTGTGTATGGTTAGCACCTCGAATGTAATTACTCGGGCATATTGGAATACAAGGGGTGTTCAAATGAAAACGTACGAAACGACACTGTGGGTATAAATGATGAATTTATTGAAAGTGTACGCTATGTGCCTGATCACAATGATCCCATTATGAACGAGTCGAAGGATTCCTTGTTCTCAGAATTCCTGTGGTGGTGACGAGACCCAGTCCTTCACGGCGTCCTTGAGTTCGCAGTCCTAGCTGATTGCGCTTACCTGTCAGGCGTTTTTCCAGGGGACCAAACACATGGAAATCCCAGGCGATGAATGGTCGCCCGTTTAACACCTTCCACTGTCAGAAATCGTTTAACGCCCCGGTACTCCTCAATCGTCCAATTCTGGAGTGTGAACGCCATGCTGTACTCACACGCTCGGCCGTGTCAATTGGACGGTGCTCATTATAAGAGCATCTGCTCGCTCCTGCGCATGCGGGCGCGCCCGCATGCTCCGATCCACGGCACAGACTCCAATCGCATCCCTAGATGTCTCGCTACATTTTCCCATAGCCATGGCCGCATGGGGGGGAGGGGGGGGAAACGGCCGCGCTCCCTAGTTACCTAAAAAGAGGGGGGCGCAAAGTCTGCCACATACATTTACCTGATGGTAGGGGTGCGCCGCGATGAACCTTCGCTCCCCCCCCCCCTGAAGGGGAACTCCGCGCACGCCTGTGCCCATAGTGGCATAGGATAGGCATCTATGCAAGCGGTCATGTTACGACGTTTCGTACCTTTTCATTTGACCACCCCCTTGTATATAGCTTCCAAACATACCCTTACCCCTCTTCTATGCTTCTGAAGCTACACACACGAAGGCGATGAGCGACCGGTTCATGCATCAGCCAGCGTCATCTTCTAACTATGCTCGTTAACTGAACGTAAATCAGATTGCGAGCGATGATGCTTTTGTGATTGAAACTTGCACTACGTTCAAAGATGCAAACAGTCATATGTGCGGCTCTACCGGCGGGCTTTTTGCCCGGTTAGCACTAACACCATTAACGAAGAGCTAGCCCAGAATTGTTCGTTCAACACACTAGTGATTGAGGACACAAGAAAGGTAGATGCATGATTGCAGATCAATCACTACAGGCGAATAAAGCGCAATAACTCCGGAGAAACCGCCCACACGACCGAAGCCCGGCAGCCGATCGCCTCCGTGGCTAAAACGTAGTCCAGCTCACGCACTCGGCAGTGTCCGAAGGTGGGTTCACCGGTCGTCTGACTCATGGCATCAGTCTAGGGTAGCTCTGTGCGCCGGTCCCAAAATCGCCGGGGGCGGCGCGTGAACGGCGCGGGGTTCATCGGATCGGAGGCGTGGCGCGAGGGAGGGGCGGGGGGTTAGTAGGCATTAGAGTTGGCGGTACGTATAACGCCAGAACTAGAGGAATTAGAGGGTGTTAAATGGGATGTAATAGGGCTCAGTGAGGTTAGGAGGCTAGGTTAGGGTGAGATTAGGAAGCCACATAAGGCTTATACTGTGCTGAAGAATAGACAAGTGCTGTGCTGTCGTGGCTTAGCTGAGAGAAGAGAACTAGGGTTGGAGTTCCCTAATGATAAAAATATAGCTGGCTATATAGATGAATACCATAGCATTAATGAGAGGGTGATATTTATCGTAATTAGGGTTAAGAAGAGGTACAAGATGAAGGTGGTAAAGGCCTACGCGCCTACATCCAGCCATGATGATAGCAGGCTGCAGGTCATGCAGTTGGGGAATATGGCATCGGCTCTAGAAATGCCAGAGGGGAGTTACTAGTAGAGTTCGAAGAACGCAATACTTTACGGATCTTGAATACCTTCTACAGAAAACGCGCTACTCGTAAGTGGACGTGGAGGAGTCCTAATGGCTAAACTAAAAATGAAATAGACTTCATAATGCGTGCCCACCCGGGCATTGTACAGGATGTGGAAGTAGTTAACAAGATCCGATGCAGTGACCATAGAATGGTACGATCTAGAAGTCAACTAGACTTGAGGAAGGAATGGCAGGAACTGATACGCAAGAAGCCGATAAATAAACTAGCTCTGAGAGGGAAAGTACAGAAATTCAGAGTTTCACTTCAGAATTGGTACGCGGCTTTAACCGAGGAAACCGACCTTAGCGTTGACGGAATGAATGATAATCTGACTAGTATCATTAAGGAGTGTGCAGTGGAAGTCGGGGGTACAGTCGTTAGACAGGACACTGGTAAGCTATCCCAAGAGACGAAAAACCTCACTAAGAAACGTCAAGCCATGAAAGCCTCCAATGCAACAGACAAAATAGAGCTGGTGGAACTTTGAAAGTTAATCAATAGGCGTAAAGTAGCCGACATAAGAAAGCATAATATGGAGAGAATTGAGCATGCTTTAAAGAACGGAAGAAGCCTCAAAGCTACGAAGACAAAACTGTGCATAGGCAAAAATCATATGTATGCACTAAGGGACAAGGAAGGCAAGGTCACAACCAATATGGATAGAATAGTTGAGGTAGCGGAAGAGTTCTACAGAGATCTGTACAGCAGCCGAGACAGTCAGGATGATAACGTAAGAAGCAGTAATATCCCAGAGGAATCTGACATCCCACCAGTATTGACAGGAGAAGTAAAGAAAGCCCTAAAGGGAATGCATAGAGGCAAAGGCGCTGGTGAGGATCAGGTAACATCAGACCTGTTGAAAGACGGTGGAGAGATTATGTTAGAAAAACTGGCCACCCTGTACACGAAATGTCTCTCGACGGGGAGGATACCAGAATCTTCGAAGAATGCCAACACCATCTTGATCCATAAAAAAAGGGGACGTCAAGGACCTGCAAAATTAAAGGCCCATTAGCGTGCTGTCCGTTGTCTACAAGCTATTTACAAAAGTAATTGCTAACAGAATTAATACGACATTATAGTTCAATAAACGAAAGGACCAGGCAGGATTTCGTACAGGCTTCTCAACAATAGACCATATTCATACTATCAATCAGGTGACAGAGAAATGCGCGGAGTTCAACGAACCCCTATACATAGCCTTC